>NC_092481.1:4715985-5396739 GCF_047495875.1 Pithys albifrons albifrons
GGAGGAGATCCAAGGGCAGCTGCAGCAAAGCCCTGAGATTCCACAAGGCCAGAACATTTCCTGCCTTCCCCTTGCTGCCCCAGCGTGTGGCATATTCACAGTAACGTGGTTAATAAAGGGGAGAATTGCAGATCTGGTGAGGCATTGGATTCCCAGAAAAGGGCACATCCTGTTAAGTGCCCACCTCTGCAAAATCTGCATGAACCCTTTCAGTTACCAGTCAGAGAGCAAAACTGCACTGCTGTGGGTCACCTGTGATAAGGCTTTTGCTGGTTTGTACTAGTGGGGATTTACTTGGTCACACAGTTTCTAGATGAGGGCAGAAGCTTAAACATATAGAGTGGGTCGAGCTGCCAGTGTTGGTAGCTCTGGTCACCGAGCAGGGACCCGAGTGAGCAGACCTGGTGTGCAGCTGAAGGCTGGAGAAGTTGCTTTTCATGCTTGTAGGTGGTGGAGGGATGGAAAATCAGCACTGATTGAATGCTGGTACTGAATTACACAGAACAAAGTACGAGTTGGGCACTTGGGTAGTGCTGAGTGTGCCCAGGAAGACTAGTTTGCAGAACCTCATACTGGTATCTAAAATGCACTTTAGGTTATTTTATCTTTAACCCAATTGCTGCAATTTCTTTTGTATATACTTTCACAAAGTTTATTTTTGCTCTGAGTAAAAGTTAACAGGGGTGTGCAAAGATGAGCACTTAACTTGGTGCAATACCTGTAGCTAAAGATCCTTGTCCTGCGTGGTCTGTGTGTGTCTGTCTGACAGAACAGGTGTGGTTGGTGCCGTGCTGCCCTTCCCCCATGCCCCAGACAAATTATGCATCATTAGCAAACGTCCAATCTATGCAAATACCCCACTGAGAGCACTGTGCTTCAGCAGCCTTTTCTCTCACGCTTTCTGGGGGCTGCTTGTCACTCCTGTTGGACACACTGTGTCCCTCAGTGTGTGTCTTTCCTCCCCTGTCCCCACCCTGCCCACCCATGTGGGAACACAAGTGACAAGCTGCTCTCAAACAGGCATGTTGCACCTTTGAAATTTGTCTTTGAGATGCTTTCTGATGTCCTGTTACTGCCTTATTTCCTGGGGGTGGCATGGCCACAGCCACCCACAACATTGTCCTTGACCTGCAGCAACGCTGTGACCTGTTTACAGCACTCCTGCTCCAGGATAACCCGGAGCCAGCGACCCATGTGGAGCTGCAGGAGGGAGCTGAGCTGAGGGTGGTTGTCCTTTGGGGGTGGTTGGAGATGAGCAGCTGTTCCTGGCTTGGTTCCTGAACTGAGGCAGCCGGGGTGGTGGGGCAGAGCAGGCCAGGTCTGGTGTCGTGTTCTCGCCTCCACCACTGGCCAGGACACACCAGGCAAGGCACAGAAAACCTCCCCATGAAACAAGGACAGGGGAGTTGTCTCTGTGAAATGATTTGAGATCTGTGGGTGAAAAGTTCTTGGCATGAGTGATCTGAGCTAGCTGGGCAGAACAGTTGGGAGTCAGTTTGGACTGTAAGGCAAAGAAGAAGAGCATGTCTTTAATAAACCCTATGAATTTCTGACTGCAGAGTTTTTAATTGTACACTATTTTTTCCGTAACATATTTTGGAAGCAACGTGAAGTTTTTATAAATGTTACCTGTAGTCAATATTCATGGACAGGGCTGAACTTTTTACTTTTTTGTGTCTTGTCTTGATACCTATCACATGTTCTAGAAGTTGGATTCTGTGTCTGCACTGAGAAATGCAAATTAAACTGGATATTTATGTAGTAGTGTAGATAGTCTGAGTGTGTGTGTTCTTGGAACTAGGTGACGACCCCACCCCATGCTGTGGTGGTGTGGAAGCTGGCCAAAATTTGGTTCATTATGCAGTGTACACTTTCTCAAATAAATGCAGTTTCTACTCTTTCTTAAAATTTTGCAATTTTTTTTTCACATTACCTTTCCCAGCAGACTCGAGGGTGTGTTTGCAGTGCTATAGTTGCCGTTTCTGATGTTTCTGGTTTGTGACTTGTCCTCCCACTGCTCGGGCTGACCCTGCTCTGTTCTGCCTCCCCCAGCCCAGTGCTGGCAAAGCCCAACCTGGCTCCACCCTGGGGCCTTGAAGGTGGCTGAACTAAACCCCAGTTTCTCAAGAATGTGTGTATTGTAATAAAGAAATTTATTTAACTCTGAAACATGGGAACAAATGTGCTTACATTGAGCAATGTGAAGATGTTAGTTACAGGTACAGTACTTCCAAAGGAAGAGCATCTCCAAAACCCAAAAAAGAGTAAATATGAATTTGTATTTTTTGAAGAATGTGAAATAATGGTGTTTGCTTAATTGCTCATTTTGTATGAAGTTAATATTGTACTTTGAAATATCTGCAAAGAAGTGGAAATTAACCTTTTTGGAATTGAAAGCAATATTAATACTAATGGAATCCTGATTAAATGCTTATTTAAACATTGTGTTATAATAGTTTTTCCTGTCAGTATTCTGTGGGAGAGGAGTGTGAGCATCCTGCCCTGCCCCCTTAGGAAGAGATCGGGATGTGGAATTCCAACCCTGAAAGGCAGCGTTTGCCTTTGCAGCCTCTTCCCTCTCCCAACACTGCCCTTCACCTTCCCCCCCTCCGCTGCCCTGGGGTGTGTGGGGGGGGTTGGAACCCACCCCAGAGCTGCAGCCTGGACCCCGGAGCCGGTTCCTTCGCAGCTCCTGCCTCTGGCTCTGGCCGTCGCTGTGAGCAGGGGCTGAGCAGCTGCCCCAGCTTTTTGTGCCTCTGGAGCGTGGGCTGAGGCTGGTCCTGACCCCGGGCGATGCAGACCAGACGACACAGAGCAGGCCCAGCCTTATTTCAAAGTGTACATTTAATAACGCGATAAGGCACCAGCAAAGCGACACCGAGCGAGCTCCAAGGCCGCGCCGGGGGCTCGGGTGTCGCCTTTATTATCCATCCTTGGGTTCCCGCGGCACCGCCCGGGCGCTCCCGGAGCCCCAAACCGAGCGCAGCCTTCGGTCCCCCCGGGGCTCTTCAGGGTTCCGCGGGGGCTCTTCGGGGTCCCCCGCCCCCCGGACCGGGTCCGGGGCTCAGCGCTGCCCGCAGCGCGGCCATCGCCGCCGTCAGCTCCTCGCAGGCGGCGATGCGGGACCGCAGCTGCCGCTGCCGCCGCTCCAGCAGCTCTCGCAGCATCCGGGTGTCCTCCGGAACCTGCGGGGGGACACGGCGAGGGGCAGCGGTCACGGACAGAGCCGTGGGTACCCCTCCCTACTCCCCTTACCCCCCGATCACCCCGCGGTCCCTCCCGACCTCCCCCGTTACCCGCGATCCCCGCGGGTCCCGCCACTCTCCCGCCACCTCCATCCCTCCCGTGCGCGCATCCCGCGCGCCGCCGGTCGCCATGGCAGCGGCGGGACCGCCCCGCTCCTCTCCGCTCCTCCCTTCTCCTCCCCGCTCCGCCCCGGGATGTTGCGTGCTGTGCCGGCGCCGCGCTCGGAAGCGGCCCCGCATGGCGCGGGCGGCGCGGGCGCTGGCGCGGGTGGCGGAGGGAGCGGCGGGGCCGGGGCCGGGCCGAGCTCGCCCGGTGCCGCTGCCGCTGCCGCTCCCGCCTGATCCGCACGGTGCGTACCGAGAGGATGAACCGGGGGGGAGGATGGGAGGACCGCGGGTGGCGGAGGGAGCGGCGAGGCCTGGCTGGGCTCACCCGGTGCCGGTGCCGCTCCCGTCCGACCCGCACGGTGCGCACCGGGAGGATGGACCTGGGGTAGGATGGGAGGACCGCGGGTGGGGATGGGATAGGATGGAATGGGATGGGACATGACGGGACGGGACGGGATGCGATGGGATGAGGTGCGATGGGATGGGGTGCGGTTGGATGGGATGGGTGTCCCCGCTGACCCCCTGGATGTCTTGCAGGCTGGAGGGAGGCGGTGGCGGCCGCGGCGGGCGCGCTGCAGGCGGGCGGGCTGGTAGCGGTGCCCACGGACACGGTGTACGGCGTGGCCTGCCTGGCCCAGGACTCGGCCGCCGTGCGCAGCATCTACAGCCTGAAGGGGCGGAACGGCGACAAGCCACTCGCCATCTGCCTCGGCGACGTGGAGCGGCTTTACAGGTGCGCTCTGGTAACCCGCCAGGACCAGCTCCGGCCACCAGCGGGAGAGGCTACACGGAGAGCCCGGCGGAGCCCCGTGGAAGGGAGGGAAGGGTTGGAAAGGCCGTGCCGGGGCTGCCCCAAGCCCGATGTGCCTGCCCTGACCCCCCTGCCTCCGCCCTTGCAGGTACTGCCACGTGAACGTGCCCGACGAGCTGCTGCGGGACCTGCTGCCCGGACCGGTGACACTGGTTCTACGGCGTTCAGAAGAGCTAAATAAGGACTTGAATCCCTTCACATCGGTAGGTCTTGGCTACAGGATGGATCTGGGGGCTTAGGGGGCAGTGGGCTGGTGTGGTTCTGCTGCTGTGGTGCTTGTCCTCACCTGTCCCCCAGGCTGGTCCCTGTACTGTCCTGCTTGCCAGGACTGACCTGGACACGGCATAACTCAGCCTTAGGACCTGATTTAGATCTCATGTTAGTGCTGGTTCAACAGATGTAAATGTGTTTATTCTCTAAAGCATCAGCTTTAAGCCAAGAGGGCTTCAGGCAAAGCAAAATTAAAACCAGTTTCTGTGTGTAAAACCCTCCTCCTCCTTCCTTGCAGCTGGTTGGTGTTCGTATTCCAAACCACCCCTTCATGAGGGACCTGGCACGTGCCTGCTCAGGACCACTGGCTTTGACAAGCGCCAACATCAGCTCGCGGGGCAGCACCCTGACCGTGTCGGTGAGGTTCCTTTGTCCCTCAGGGGCAGCACTGGGGCAGTTCCACAGAGCCCCAGGCCCTCTCACAGCTTTACCAATAAACCAAGGATTGCTCTGTTGCTGTATTTTAATTTTTTTTTTAAATGATACTCACAAACCACCATCAGGACTGTTACCCACAGCTCTCTTGCAGGAATTCCAGGACCTGTGGCCTCAGTTGTCCTTGGTCATCGATGGAGGCCCCATAGGGGACATCCAGAGCCCAGAGTGTCGCTTGGGGTCGACTGTGGTTGACTTGTCTGTGGCGGGGAAGTTCTCCATCATCCGTCCTGGCTGGTGAGCACTGCTAAACCTTTTGCTTTGCTTCAAATGAAACAAAGCTTTCGAGTGAGAGCAGGTCATGCTTTGCTTTGTTTCTCACCTTCTTGTTAATGTTGTTTAACTTACTAGCACACTCAGAAATCCTAAGGAGCTCTCCAAATTCCCCTTTATCACAGCTTCTGTGTGAAACTGGGAGTTTCTGGAGTTCACGGTCTCCTTGGTTCTAAGTGCAGTTTTGCATCTCACTGATCTTCCCCAGAAAATGCAGTTTAATCCTCCATACCTTTTGTTCTGACAGTTGTGGTTTTCCCCACAGTGCACTGACACCCACAGTTGAAATCCTGAGGCAGAAGTATGGCTTGGAACCGGAATCTTCCTAACCCTTGGGACTGGGAGCTGGTGGAGCTGGGCACCATGTGCCTGTGCACTCAAGTGGGTGTTCATGGCCTTGTTTAATAAGGTCGATGGGTTATATCAAGGTTAATAAACAAAATATTAAAAAAATAATTAAAACCCGTTTTTGATCTCTCTGTGCTGCTGTATCATTGCCAAATGTCTGTTCTGTTATCCTGATTAGGTCTTGTGAATACACTGGTTGGAATGTTGGACTGAGTGCTCACACCTTGTCAGTAGTCATTGCATCTGCACTGCAAGGAAAGCAAACACGGAGCAGAGGGGTTTGGAGCTTTCAGGGTGCCACAGCTGTGGTGTTCTCTGGCTGCTTCTCTCTGTTCTAAATGTGATCAAAAGCTACAACTGAGATAAAACTGTCAGTGCTTTTGAAAATTCACAGTATTCAGGTAACCTGGAGCTGCTCAGAACAACCTGCTTCTTCCTAATGCAGAGAACAAAACAAACTCCTGGCAGGATGATCTTCCTTTGTTTAAATGGAATTCCCACTCTTGATTTTTGCTCTCAAATGGTGCTAAGCTGAAGTAAAGAGGGAATGGATGAAGGTGTGTGCTGGTATTTATTATTCTTTGAAAAGTGAAGCCATTGGGAAGCAAGGAGCAGGCAGTGCAGGGTATGGAGTTGGGGTCCTGTGCCAGGGTGGGACAGCTCTGACTGGTCTCCAGTTCTCCCTGTGTGGGATGGTTTTTCCCAGTGTCTAAGGGCCATGGAAGGGTTTTTTGATGCTCATGGGTTGCACTGCACACAAAGCTGCCTCCAAAGTCCTCTCCACACAAATTCCCTGTCTGGAGCTTCTGCTCTAAAATCCCCAAAGCACCAAGCTGGGTGAGTTACTGTTGTCTGCAGAGTGTGTGCTTGAGGGGTCTCTGGGTGCTTCTGCTTCTCTGCACCTCTGCTCTTACCTCACCTTTCCCAGTCAGGTATCCTGGGGGATGTAGGACCCGAGGGAAATGTTACGGATTTTCCTTTCTTCCTTTTCTCAGTGCAGGGGAGGGAGACTGACTCTGTATTGGGCAGCTGGCATTTTGCCAGCTCAACCCAAGGCAGAAATCAGAGGCTTCACTTCCTTTTGCCTGCACAAGATCCCCTGCCCTGCCTGCCTGCCTGCCCTGCAGCACTGACAGGCACTGCTCCAGGCAGAGGGTCTTACCTGGGATGGGGTGTCAGGGGTCCCTCCTTGGGCCTTGGTGGGCAGTGGATCTGGGCAGACCCTCATTCCCACCAGCACTGAGCAGAGCCAGAACTGCCTGGGGGGTTGTAAAGGCTGTTTGGGGCTTGCTGTAACCTCCCACCAGTGAGCAATTTCCCTGCTGGATTTGCACCATGAGCTCCCCCTGCCTCACTCCTCAGCTCATCAACTATTCATTGATCCTTGGCCAGGCTCCTCCAGCTCTCATCCATCACTCTCACACCTGCCATCCATTTCCAAAGGTTTCCTGTTTTTCTAAAGGTTTCCTCCACACGGTGCCAGGAGCCACAGGGGACATGGTGGTGCTGAGTCACTGGGACACTGTGGGCTGTCTGCTGGGACATGGGTTAAAATACACCCCAGCTGGGACACGGGGATCCCCCACAGCTTCTGCTGGATGGGGAGGTGCCTTTGGAATTCTGGTGGGTGGAACTCTAAACACCTTCATAAACGAATTCACAGACCAGGGTGACCCTTGTGTTTGCAGCCCATGTGGAAATCACATTGGCATGAGCACTCAGAGCAGGAGTTACATGGTTTGCATTTTAATTAGCACTTGTCCTCCAGATGAAAATGCATCTTTAGAACCTCATTAGCAGAGCCAGTTCAAACTCATGAAGTGATAGTTCAAAGGAGCAGCACCAGGCCAGGCCACCTGGGCCAGGGTTGGTACCAGACGTGAAGCTGCTCAGTGTCTGACCCTTTCCAGCCCTATTGAAGCCATTGCAGATCCTGCTGTCTGAGTTCAAGAGCCCCAGCCAGGGTCAGGTTTTCTTCCATCACCACAAATAAGAGATCTGTGATGATGCTGCTACTGCCCTTGTTGTGTTTCCCAACACAACAAAACCCAGACTTGGGCCAATTGAGCTGGAAACATAACGTTGCCATTCACAGCTGATTAAATCTTTCAAACAATATTTATGTTAATCTCCTGATTTATTTTCTTGTAATGCCTTGTCTAGGAGATAGCCCACTGCGTGGGGAGATGCTTCCAGATGGAGCCCAGCCCACCCTGCCAGATGCTGGGAGCTCACAGTGAGGGTTTTCACTGGCTGTGGTTACAACCAGGAGAGATGATCTTGTCTGTCTGGGCTGGGTCTGTGCTGAGAGGGGAATGCTGAGCTGCAGTTCTTGTTGCTGCAAGAGTGAATCTGTCTGTGATAAGAGAGGGCTGTGAAACACCACATGGGAAGGGACATCTAATGGGACAGGTCTTGGCTGAGGTAGTTCTGTCCTGCACCTCCCCAAAAGGGCTTTGCTGTCCCACAAGGAGGCTGCTGTGAAATGCTTCTTTGAGTTTATTCCCAGAGATTCTAGAGACCTACTGCAAAAACCCCATTTCCTTCTGCACAGTGTGCATGCACATCCACTTACACTGTCCTCCAGCCCTTCTTCCAGCTCCAGAGTTGGCAGAATGCCTGGCAAATTTCCACAGGATTCTGATTTAAGGAATTAGTCTGTAGAAGCGTAGATGATAGAGACAGAAGGGACCTTGAGGCCATCTGGAGAGTCTGCTTCCCCAGTCAGCATCCCCTCTCCCAGATCACCCCAGGCACATTTGTCAGGTTTGCTCTCGGCTCCCTTTTCTGGAGGAAATTCTGCCGGGCTGCTCTTTACCTTTTTCCTATTCTCCAGTTCCTTAAAAAAATATTTATTTGGACTGCAGTTTTTCAGGGGCTTAAAGGCAACATGGTCTGTGTACACCCACTTCTCTGTTTATTCCCTTTTTCAGAAAGGTTGTGGTTTATTTTCCCTGGTCTTGACACCCTGGGGGTGGCTGCAGGGAGTCCCTGGGGAGGGGGCTCTGGGCAGCACAGGTTGAGGTGGGACAGGGGTGCTGTGGGGTGTCACCACTGCTGGAACTATGGACAGCTCTGTCATGCTCCAGAGGTCAAGGGATTTTCATTGTGGAATTGTTAAATTAACTATTAATTTAATTTTGATTAAATTAGATGCTCTCTCTTTTTTTTTTCTTTTAATTTCACCAGCAAATGATTCTCTGCATAATTAATGCTGGCTGAGCCTGCTCATTCCCTTGCTGCTGCTGCTGCTGCTGTGGGACAGACCATTGTGTTGCAGTCCGAGACACATGCTGGATTCCAGGAGCTGCCCTGCAGGAAAGCCACACATGGCCCTGGGGAACACTCCTGTCCATGGGGAGCATTCTTGTCCCTGGGACAGGGAAAGCACTGAATCAGATCCCTCCTTGAAATGAAACTATTCATTTTTATTGACAAGCCTGATCTTCCCTGTGCTCTGGGGTGATGCTCTGCATGAACTCTTCCCCAAGGGGCTGGGAGTGGCCTGGCTGTGGCTCTGTCAGGTGCAAGTTCTTCATTACTCCCTGATGCAAATGGTCATCAGCTTGTTTGGGTGAGATTTCTGGGGAACCAGGAGCTCCTAAGCCTGTGGGAGTTGCCTGCCCACCATGAGAAGAGGAAAATCTTCTGGCATTTCTCCTTGGTGTATGATTGCATCCTCTAAACACCCTTCAGACACTGACAGACTTCCTGAGGCATAGAGAGCACTTCCCTGCCCCCAGGTGTCTGAAGGCAAAAGAAGTGGAGCATTCACAGGGGTCTGCTGTTTTAATCATGAAACATAATTTTTAAAACCCACAGCATGAGCAGGACAGTTGATTTCATTATTCTGAGCATGTTTGGCCAAAATCCTGTGCCTGTTACCAGCCATCCATTCCCCTCTGCTGTGCGGCTGCAGTCATGGGGAGACAAGTGGTGGGGCAGGGACAGAGATGGGACAGGAATCGATGGCAGGGAAGGAACCACCATGCCTGGTTGACCTGGCAGCCCCAGGGCTGGCAGGAGGAGCAGCTGGTGGGGCTCTGCAATGCCTGGCTGAGGATGGCTGGGTTTGCAGGAAGACTAAACTCAGCATCCAGCACGTTCTGTGTCAGTGGTGTTGGGACAGGCTGGTCCTGCAGCCACTGGGGATGTCGGCAGTGCTGGACAGCTCGGCTGAATTGAGCATTTGGTGCTGAGACTGTGTTTGCTCTACTCGTGCCCTCTGTGGTTAACGCTCTGCAAGTAACTTCTTGGCAATGACTCCAATTAGGCCAGCACATCTCCCTGTAATCTGGATCCCTGTTGTGCTGTCAGACTCAATTCAAATTTAATTTGTCGAAAGTGTATATCGGGCAGCGTTTTTCCTTAGCACAAAACTGAGGGGAAGGTACCATTGATGGAAAAAATAATACAAGTTCATATTCTTCTCACCTTAAGGAAGGAAAAAGAGGTGCCAGAAAACTTGGCCAAATTTACATTTTAATGGGAAATGTTCTGACTGTCTGCTCTGGGAGACACAAATTGCTTTCCGGATGGGACCCAGGCTTTATACCAAAGTGCAGGGAATTAAATCCAGCAGCCTCTGATGAGATAAAAGGGATATCTGGAGCTTCATCCCCTGTCACCAGTGGTGAAGACTGGCTGGGTGCTGGTGGCAGGGCCAGCCCGTTGTCCCCATGTGCTGGGGACATAGGCTGGGTGGCTGCTGTGACTGATGGCTCCTGGTTCCTGGGGCTGGAGCTGTGCTGAAGGGGCTGTTTGCAGAGAGAACCTGTGTGTTTCAAACACTGGGGGAGCCCTGCTGATGCACCCCAGCCCATTTTGGGGGTGCTGATAGAGGGAGGGATGGTTCAGAGTGGGCTGTCCTCACTCCTGTGTGGTGAGGTGGGGACTCAGCAGCAGAAGTTGTGCTGGCACAAGCAGCACTTGGGTTGTTCCCACTGGCAGCTGTGGCAGGACCCCCACAATCTCCAGGGTGTCTCTGCCCTCTTGTCTAATTGTCCCTCACTGGAGGAGCTCTCACTTGCAGACAGGCTCCGGCAGTGTCTGTGGTGCCAGCCTGGTATCTCAGACCCTCATGAAGCCAAAAGCTGTGCACAGGAGAAGCTGCTGTTGATTTCTTTGCATCTTGAAGCTCTTTGAGGATGAAAACACAGCACAGTGCTGCATAGTCTTATCTCTGGCAGGGCCTGTCACCTGCAGCTGTTTCTGGCACATTCAAGAGCATAGCAAAGACTTGTCCCTGCTGGGACTGAGTTCCTGGAGTGTGTCCTCTCCCCATACGGTGCTTTTCCAGTTGTCAGAGCTGTTGTGTGCAGTGGATGGGATGTAAATTCAGTGTCGTATGGCAAAGGCATCACTCAGACAAGGAGACAAGATGCTTATTGGGGATGCTTCCAATCCAATAAAATAAGCAAAATCATCCCTGTTAGAGGCTCAATCAGAGCAGATGTGCTGGCACCCATGAAGTTGCTTCCCTGGGGGAAACACTGTCACTATCTGGGAAGCAAAGCAGTGATAAATCATAGGTGACCTTCAGTAATTTGTTTCTGCCTTGTGTGAAACGCTGCTGCTCCTCTGGGCCAGTCCTGGGCATCTGCCTGGGATCGCAGTAATTCCAATCTTTACCATCTTAATGGTTTTGTCACGGGTTAGACAATGACAAAAGGCTGAGTATGCAGGGGAACACAGACATGGAGGTGCTGGAAGCAGAGCAGAGTGTGCACCAGCAGGAGGTACCACCGGCGCTGTGGGAAGAGCCCTCCCAGCTGCCTGTTTGTGCCACAAAGATACTGTGGACTTGGCTGGAATGAATGTCATTTCCCCAAAAAAAGTCACAGTGAGACAAAAGACCTCCTAAAAGCAAAACTTCCCATGATACTTCAATTGTGAAGAAAAATTTACATTTTGATTTTGGCAATCAATGGCAATTCACAAATAATTCCCCTGTGCTGCTACGGGTCATCCATCAGCCTTGGTCTCTGCTCGATAGGAGCCATTAAGGGTTTTGTTTGGTTGTTTGTTCAATATTTGTGGTTTATTCAGCTGTTCTCCATGTCGGTGTGGAAATGACAAATTAGACTCTTCTGCTTTTTTTTCCAAACAGTCTTAGAAAATGCAGATGGATGACATCATCACAGTGCCCCTGAGCCAACAGCTGGGCTGAAGCAGTGCTGGGGAGGGCATGTCCCCATGCAGGTGAGCACCAGATGAGCCAGTCATGGAGCACAGGCTGGAGCTCTGGGGTGGTGGCTCTGGCACAACAGCTGACCCCATGCTCCTCATCCTCCCCACTTTGTTTATCCTTGTGCCCAGCCACAGTATGGAGGGAGCAGGGAAATTTGGGGTCACTGCTGCTTCCCTGCCATGCTCCATCCCTTGCCTGCATTTCCATCCCAGCTCTGCTGAGATCACTTTTGCTGGTCATTCTTCAAGTGACTCATTTGTGACACTCCCATTGTGATGTGCTGGAGGAATGTGTGCTAGGTGGTGGTGGGCTGAACTGAGTGCCCTTTTGTGGCAATTTTGGGCAGTGGAACAGCCTCAGGGGGACAGAGGCATGTCACAAGTTGGGATAGGAGTCCCTCAGGAAGTGTCTGTGAGCCCAGCATGGGATCTGTCCCAGACCCACTGGGCTCTGCAGGTGCAGGGCTGCTTTCCAGCACCAGGTCTGTGCTATTATGAGTAAATTACCTGTGGAACACCTTTTTAATCCTGAGGGAAATAACTTGATTAGTAATTATTGGTGCAGAACACTTGGGGAGTCTCTGCAGAGGGTGAAGACAGCCTGTTTCACTGGAGCTGCCTGTCAGTTTTGTCACCTAATTATAAGACTGTTCCGTGCCAGGACTCTGGACAGAGAGAGGAAAAAAACCCCTCAGTGTAATTGTATTGGTCATATTTTGTAGCCACTAATGACTTGCTTCGCAATTAGCGTTTTCTCTGGCTGGCTGAGGAGCTGTCACAGCCCTGGCTCACAACACATGGCTCGATGCTTCCCATGGCACAGCTTCCAGTTGCTGGCAGGGAAAGGGATCAGCCTCTGCAGCCCCACAGCACAGGAGGGAGAGCAGGGCTGGCAGTCAAGAGCGCAGGTCAGGGAGGTAATGGTGTCCAAATCTGGGACAAGGTGCTGGGCCTGGGGTTGATGGCCCCACCTGAGCTCAGCTTGCTCATAAATCAAAACCCTGATGTGAACTTTAGCAGCATCCATAAATTCTTCATTTATCACTATTAAAGATATGTCGACATTCAAAACCTGATTTATAGCTGGTAATTTAGATTGTGGATTGTCTCTGATACAGTAAATATTCCTGTCCAAAGCCCATCAGGCAGTTTTCTACTTATTAGGAATTAATGACTCATAAAGCAGAGCCAGAACAGGCTGTTGGTGTGAGTGAAGGGAAGGCTGTGGCTGTTGGAGTTTCCCTCCTGAAGAATTATGAAGGGACCCCAATAAATAGTTAATTGGGTCCATTCACCCCTCTGAGCAGACCCTGGGCTGGGCTGTGTGTTATGATGGGTCCTGGTCCTGTGTGGAATGTGGGGGCTCAGCTGTGCCAGCCCTGCCAGGCTGCACCACCAGGTACTCTCCTCTTAAATCTTACAATACATACGTTAACCCTCCATCCAGTTCTCTCTTGCACTGGCAAAGCTTTGAAATCCTTCATGTCCAGGAAAGACCATCTGCTGCTTCAGCACCATGGAAACAGCTTTCAGCAGATGAAAACTTCAGTTTATTATTTTGATTCAGCCCCAACACCACAAAGTCAGTAATTTATTGTGCTGTTTGCAAGGTGTTTCCCCAAGTCCCTGTATGGCCGGTGTTCATTTGGGATGTTGTAGGGATGTGGAATTGGTGCAGGTGCTGCAGAGCTGTGATATGACGAGAGAGCTCGTCCCATCTAAAGCCACCCTGAGCTGATGTGCTGAGCTGTGTTGACACTCCTCCATAAACAACACATCAAACCCTAAACTAAAACTCTTCTAACAACAAAATTAATTGGAGTCAAAGCTTAAATCAGCAGTTAAATGCATTTGCAGGCGTGGTGCTGCCGTGGGCAATGGGGCTGGCACAGCAGCAGGAGCTGCAGCCTGGCATGTCCTCCTGGGGCCCAGAGAGGCAATAGCTCTGAGAGGGGTTCTACCAAATTGTTTGCCCATTTGTTGGTTCATTTTGGCTTTGCAGAGGAAGTTTTGCATCCCAGTGCCTGATTTATAGGACTTCTGCTCACCCACTGGGACAAACTTGTATTTTGGTTAAAACATTACAGAGTGATACCACTGTGATAGATTGTGCAACGTTATCTCTAATTAGCAATTATACTTCATAATATGAATTAATTAAAACTTTACACTTAAACCAAGTAGCTAATTACAGACCTTTCAGCTTAATAAAGATAGAGTGTGGGAAGGGATAATATAAATGGTAATTATTGAGTTAAGCAGAATGTAATGTGCATCCGGGGCTCGCCTGGGACATCTCAGTCAATACTCAATTACTTCCCTGCTCTCTGAGGTCTGCGTGGCACCTGAATGCTCATCTTGTGCTCCCCTCCTGTGACACCATCACACTGTGGTGTGCCCTGGTGGGTGAGCTGGTGGGTGAGCTGGTGCCAGGGCTAGAGGACACATCTCTTGGGGTTGATGTGCTGTGGTGGGTGGCAACCAGCTCTTGTCCATGCCCGTGCTGTGCCAAGCTGCCCACCTGCAGCCCAGCCATCCTTCCTGTGGCACACTCTTCTGGCCTGGCTCTGCCTGGCTCTTCCTGGCTCCTTCCCAAGGCCATGGACATCACTGGGTGCCGGTTCCCCATCCTGCAGAACTCCTTGAGCCATCACTCTGTTCTACCAGGAGGCAGAAATGTTCATGGTGATGCCTAAGGATTTTAATGTGTATTTTATAGATTTTTATAGAGTTATATAAGTTTAACAAGTTTTCCTGAGTTTCTCACATTTTAGGTGGTATTTAGAAGTTAGTGTGGGCACCAGGAGAAATGGTACCACAGGGTGGCTACAGATATCGAGTGTGTTAATTACTGAAAGTTATAAAAGTTGTGATATTTGGCTGACTTTGGCATAATTTTAATGTGCACCTTAGAAGCTTCTAATAAAAGAACTACTCTATCTATCTATCTATCTATCTATCTATCTATCTATCTATCTATCTATCTATCTGTCTGTCTGTCTGTCTGTCTGTCTGTCTATCTATCTATCTGTCTGTCTGTCTGTCTGTCTGTCTATCTATCTATCTATCTATCTATCTATCTATCTATCTATCTATCTATCTATCTCCACTAATGTTTTTTCAGAGTCTTTTGCAGGAATTTGGTCCTCAGTGGTGGGGGTCTGTGCCCTGGCAGAGCCTCCAGCCCAGTGCAGCCTGGCAGGCGGCCGTGCCCCCGTGAGCCCCGGTGCTCTCCCGGCGCGCCGTGATTGAGCTCCATTCCCGGCACGGCACAGCCCTTACGGTAACGCAGAGGAGAAATTCATTTAGCAAGGCTCGAGGTCAGATTCTGAGAGTTAACAGTTATGAGGTCAGGAACAGAGATCTACAGGAGGAAACAGAACACAAGTGTCAGCCCCATGCGGAGTGCAGGGGCCAGGCTGCTCCCTCGGCTCCGGTCTCGGTGCTGCAGGGCCCTGGCAGCTCCAGCCCAGTTTTAGTTATATTTGTGGCCAGTGGAAACAGATGCAATTCTCCTCCTGGGATGGATGGGAAGCCATCCCAGACCCAAATGCCACATTCTCTTCTAGGGATGTCTGGAGAGGCTAAACCTTTCTGCAGGCATGGAAGAACCCTGGAGAGCTGTCAGGGCTGACCACAGCCATCCTGGCACCACAACAAGGGGCTGACAGCTGATGTGAACTTAATGACTGGATGTGAACATAGTGACTGGCAGGCACTGGGACTCGCTGGCTGGGAAACTGGAACTTGACACAAAGCCAGAGGTGTCTGGCTGGAAAATTCTGGCTTGTTTGGGAAAGGCCGCTGTGATGCTGTAACACTTGAGCTAGCTGGATTGTGAGCAACTCCAAAAACCTAGCAGTAAATGGAAAGTGGGATAAGATGCCCTGGGGGTTCTCAGCAGGTGATCTGGGCAGGTTGGAGGTGAGCAGTGTGGCAAGACTAGCCCTGAGAGTGGGAAGACAGGATCCAAACCTCACTTACTGCAGCCAGATGTGAGACAAGGTGAGCTGAACTGAGAGCAGGGACATGGGGCAAGGAAAGGCTGGGTAAGGATGGCAGCTGTGGGCAGCTCAAAGGTCTTTGGGCTTGCTGTGTTGAGGGCTCTGTCCCATCCCTGGGCACAGCTGTGGCCAGGAGAGGTGTCAGAGGGATGGTGGCAGAAGAGTCCTGCTGGTTGTTGATGTGCTGGAGATGGTTCTGCCAGCCCCGAGCCCTGCAGCAGGAGGTGGCACTGCCTCCACCCCTTCAAAGGCAAAATGCTAATTTCTGTCTGAGCAGGAGGAACCACAAATTGTGTGTCAGCCCCTTCCTGTGCGTGCTCCACACAGCACTGCTGTGAAGTGCTTGAACAGGGGTGAAAACCCCCTGTTAGGAAGACAGGCTGGTTAAGTACCTGACTATGGCACTGGCTGGCAGCTGCTCCGGGCCTGCAGTTGGAATGACAAAGCCTGGGGTGCCATCAAGGGAAGGGAAGAGCTTCTTTAGAATTACTAGCACTGGTATTTTGTGTTCGTTTTGGTCCAAGCTGATGTTTGCTGAAGGATATTGGAAGAATTAGTAGATCTATTTCTCTCTAATCCTGTCCCAAGTGACAGTGAAATCAAACTAAAAGACAGGAGATCGTGTGTGCTGTTGTTTTAGGCAAGAGCCCAGTGGTGTTAATGAAGGGTTTTATCATTCTGGGGGCTGTTTGATTTAGAGAACAAGATATCCAAGGCAACAAAGCTGAATGAATTAAAAGCTTAACAGCATGAAAAGATGTTAGAGCCCCACAAACTCTTCAGGGAATTTGTCTGGACTAAACCTACTCCTTCTTGAGACCAGTGACCCTGCCAGCCAGCACTGTCCTTCCCTCAGAGGCTGTTCAGTGCTTGGTTGCTGGATTTACCCTCTCTAGGAAGGAGATTTTAGGGACAGGCAGACAGTGGCTTTTGGCAGGGATGCAGAATTGTGGGGCTGTTGGGGGTTCAAAGAGCCAGGAGACAATTTCTCACTGTTTTGTGGTTTGGTTTATATTTGATGAGCTGGGGGATATAAATAAATGGACTGTGTTTGGAAGGGTGATGCTTCTGTATCTCTGCCTGGCACAAACAAGGGCTGTGAGGGAGAATAGTGGGCAGGGATGTTTCTGAGAATCTTCTTCAGTCTTTGCTCTCCTTTCCTGGCAACATCAGCAAGCTCTCCCGCACCTCTGCTCTCTAATCTAATCAGTCCTGGGGAAACAGGATTTGCCGCAGTGTCTGACCACTTAGATACCCACCGGCAGAGTAAATACCAGACATGTTCTGTGAGAAGAGTCAAAAGCTATTCCAGCCCCTTTTTGCAGAGACAGGATCTCTCAAAGCTGGATGTCTCCCTGCTTTGTGCTGCTGCTCCAAATTCCACCACTGCTGGCTTTGAACAAGACTCTGCAGGTGGGTTGGTCGATACAGAGGAGGATCTGCACATGGGGAACTTGAAGCAGGAGGTTTGCAGCCCCTTCCTCCTCATGAGCATTTGTGGGTGCCTTCCAACGTTTTCTCCTTTATGATTCTTGATTAGTAGATAAAAGGCCCATTTCTTCTTTTAATGGAGTCTCTGATGTTAATGGCCTCCCTCCAGTCAGATTAAGGTGCTTTGGTCCATTTTACTCTAATAGAGGATGATTGAGAAACGTCTGGTTCACAGCTGGCTCCTGATGCTCTGGCTGTGCTGCTGCTTCCACTGCCTGGGAATAAAAAGCTGGAGAAGCTCATCCCCTTCCTTCTCAGGGGCTCCAGCACCCCTTCCTTCCAGTTTCCTCTGTGCTGTCGGCACAGCCTGGGTCCATCCCAAGGAGCACACGAAGAGTGGGGGAAAGGCTGTTCTGGGGCTGTGCCCACCCCTTTGAGCTCTGGGGCAGCTGGTGCTGCAGGGCTGCCCTCCCCTCACGTGGTGGGAGCTGTGCTGCCCGTGCTGCCTGGCCCTGCCCTGCCTGGCCCTGCCCTCCCTGCCAGCCTCTGCCCTGTGCCACAGTCCAAGGGCAAAGCAAAGCGCTGGAGCCTGCTGGATAATCAGAGCTATTAGAGGCACTCGTGTGTGCAAGAGGGTGTGAAATGCAGATGGATGGAGGACCCTGGGGAGCAGGAGAGAACAAGTGGGGGCGTGCCCATATCCCTGCTGAGGCTGGGGAGGATGGAGCACAGGCTATGGGTCCCTGTGCCCTGCTCAGCCACAGGCATCTCTGACTTGCACAGAGCAACTCCTCAGGCTGTGGTCGGTGCCATTGTATTAACAAGGCACCATTTCTGCATTTTAAGTGTGTGCTCCTTGATGTTGTCCTGCCTCTAAACGATCCTGGAAATGTATTGTCTACTTAACTACTTTTTAATTAAAAGTCAGGGATATTAGAAAAGCGAAATCAATTCCTGTCACAATTAAGACTTGGTTTGAACAATTGCTGTGTGTTTCAGTGAAGGATCCTCTCTGGACTTATTGATCTGTATTGTCATAATGTCTGCGTTATTGCCATGGCTCAGACAGTCTTAAATGAATATTTCGCCTGAATTATGTATGTTATCTGGCAGGCAGAGGAGGCTGCCTCCTGTCACTCAGAGTCTGCAGTGCTCCCCAGGCCCCTGTGCCTGCTGACCAGGGCTGGGATGAGCACCTTGTCCCCCTGCAGTGCCAGGCTCCTTGGTGCGGGTGATGCTCATGCCAAGGGTCTGGTGGCTGCTGAGACAAATGGGGCAGTTTCAGGGTTTGTAACCCCAGGAACCATTTCAAAGCTCAGAGGCAGCCATGGGGCAGCCAGAGGCACCAGTGGAGCAGGAACCTGTGATTGGCAGTGCCCGGGGAGCATCCTGCACCCAGCATGATGCTACATCTCCCCAATGGGAGCAGGAGAAGAACCAGGAGAGCAGGCTGGCACAGGGGCTGAAGCCTTCCCTGCAGGTGGCTGTGGCTCCCTCAGCTGCTGAAGTCTCCCTCTCCTTATCCTTCTGCCTTTCCCTCTCCTTGCTCCTCTCCCTCTCTCTCCCTCTGCAGAGAGGGGCTGCCAGGAGGTCTCCAGTGTTTTCCAGTGTGGAAGTGATGGGACAGTAGGAGGCTGATTAATCAAGATAAAGGACCTTTTTAAAGGTAAAAGATGTCCCCGTTATGGTTTCTCTGTCCTTTAAAAGTTCTTGAAAACTAGGGGGTCTTGGAGGAAGGAGAATTGATTTCTCATGGTTTCTCTTGTACCTCGGGGCAGAAAGTAAATTCAAAGGGGCCCTGCCATGAAAGGTCAGAGTCTGCTGCTGTGGCTGATAATGAGATCTCTCACAGATAAATCAAAACACTTGGACTTCACCACAGAGGAGCTACTGGTTTAACCCAAGATTTGGGATTAGGAGGAAGAGAGGGCATGTGCTTGCTGTGGAAGCAGAGATGGCAGTACTAATACTGCAGCCTCTGTTATGCTGGAGCTGGGGCAGTTTCCTGCTGCCTGGTCGTGCCTGGCACATCCAACACCTTTCTGTGGTTTGTGCAGAACCTCCAGCCCCCATCCAACTGCTTCTCACACCACCACTGCCCCCTCACATCCTGTGGTACATCGGCAGCAGCTCCTGCAGCTGCTCTCCTTTCTCCCCTGTGCTCCCCCCAGTCCTGAGAGCTGCATCCCCACACTTGGGGGCTGGGGGAGAGAACCTCAACAGCCCTGGTAGCATTTCTTATAAGCCAACAGCTGTGGCTTCCAGGGCTGCAGCCCACTAGATCCCATTTGCTTTCTGATAAATAGGATTCACATAATAATTTCTGACTCTTATTAATGCTTTTAATCTGCAGACCTCAGGAAGAGGTGAGCCAGAGAAAACCGGGAGAGAGATGCTCAGAATAAAAGGAAAGAAGCAGAGAAAAGTGAGTAGGATGAACTCTTTACCTTTCTATCCCATTAGCACATTCACCACGGATTGCAAAATCCTGTTAGGCACAGGCAGCCTGCAGAGCTGGAGGCAGCACAGGCTCTTCAGTGGTGCCTGGGCTCTCCCCACGTGCCAGTTGCCCTCAGGGTGTCAGGAAGGGCTCCAGCTCAGCCTGGCCCCAGCTCCAAGTGCCTCCCCCTCACTGGAAGCCCCCGGCTCTGATCTTTGCTGCTCCTGTGTTTGGGTTCAGTGACTCTCAGGCTCCGTGTTTGTGCCTTTGCTGTGTGACTAATTGGAGAACTGTCTAATCCTGTCCTCCACCGATGTCACCTTTATGCAGCCCATGATTAAACATGCTGTCAGCTGCTGCTGTTTACAGATAATAACGCTGCTTTCTCTCATTCCTACACTATCAGACTCATTAGGAAGGTTTATGGAGAAATTAGGCAGTCTGGGATTGAATGTCTGAAATGCATGCCCTGAGAACTGCACCCTCCTGCTCTGAGTGGTCAGATGTGATGGTGACCTGAACTGTTGCATGGGGCAGAGACTCAACCCCACACCAGGGTGACCCACAGATCTGGAGCCTACCTGCTGTCCCCATGTAGTCTGTCTTCATGGAGACCCTTTCAGGGGTGATCCCACCACTTCTGGCAGCAGGCTGGAGACAGAAGTAAGTGTCTGGTTGATAAAATCCTCTCTGAGGCTTCATTACATCAGAATCAGCAATACACACAAAAGGAGGTTCTTTTCCCACTCTTCTTGCATGAAACACTCATACATTTCCAGAGAAAGCTCCTGGAAGGCTTGGTGCACGGCTGCTCGGATACAGCGGGAACAAACGGCAGCTGCAGATGGGAACAGGTTGTTTCTGCCATTTGTTATTCTTTTCCCTAATTATGATGCAGATTGGATGCTCTCTCCAGCATTTCCTCCCTTTCTGTTTATTTAAGCAGCATTTTTGTGAACCTACATGGCAATCTTGCCCTGGGCTGGAGGTGCACCTTAAAATAGAGCAGAATTTATTGCTTCCCTGAGCTGCAGCCCTTTCCCTGACCCCCTTCTACTTCTGGCCGGCACTAAGCCAGGAGGGGAGCAGGGCTGGGCTGCATCATCGGGCCAGAGCTGTTGGGACCCCCATGAGAGGCATCCCAGGGGCTGGTGGTCCCTCTCTGGGGCTGCATCCCACCTCAACAGGGTGGTGGGGGGAGCAGAGGTACTGCAGGCACAGAAAGCTGTCCAACTCTCTGCTGTGCACCGAGCACTCTGTAATTACTGGAGAGCTTTAATGGAGCTGGACATACCATGCTGGTGCCTTATTTAGAGTCTGCCCGAGTGCTGAGTCCTGGAGCGCAAAATGCATCCAGGAATTAGCCCCAGCTGGAGTAAATTGCTAATTATCATTTGCAAAGTGTATTCACCTCTTCTATCATGGGCAAATGAAAAAGACTCACTCTGTGTGACTTCCCTGTCACCCTCACCCCGTGACTGGAGGATAATTGGAGAATGTCTTGTGGTGATTGAGTTACGGAGTGTGTCCTGAAGTGTCTTTCCTCATCAGTGTGTCATGCAAGTTGCATCTCTGATTGCCTAAGGAGTAGGAGCCAGAACAGCATCAATCCAGTCCACGGAAATCCACATCAGCTCAGTGCCACCAGTTCGGTGCCTTTGTGGCTAAAGGGCATTTACTGCCAGTTTATTGAGGGGCCAAGACACTTAGAAACCTTGGTCATGGATTTTAAATGGTGATCAACACAAAGACTTCAACAATAAAAGGCTTTTAATAAATAGGGAAAACACCATGAAACTGGAGAATCCATGCCTGAGGTGCACTGGCACTTTGAGGTTCCCCTTTAGGGTGCACAGGGATGTTCCCCTCAGGAGCAGCATGAACCAGCCTGGCACTTACTTAGTGTTCACATTAACCAAGCTTGGGTTGCAGATTCAGTGCAGTGCTGCCTGGAGCCACCAAGGGAGGTCTGGGAAGATCTGGGGCTGTGGTGGGAGCCTGGCACCAGGGCAGGCACTGGCCTCTGCTGTGACCACTCTGGAGCTCCTTCCCTGGTGCTCAAGGCTGGACACTCACCTCAGCAGCCACATGGCCACCAGGACCAGCCTGTCTGAAACGCCTCTGACCATGAGTGATGGCCACATGCTGCAGATCTCTGTGAAATGTAACCAGCCTGCTGTAAGATCGTTTCCAATGCCACTGAAAATCCTAATGACAGCACTTCAAACAGAACTGCTGCAAATCTCTGTAAGTGGTTTTAATGAAACCAGACAGGAAGAGAAAGAGAGCAAATCAAAGGTAGGACAACTCCTTTGTTGAAATTACCTGTAATTGGTATCAAAATTACTCTAGTGGTTGTTTGCAGCATTATACTTGAGGTACATCCTCCTTCCTCCCTTGGCTCTCAGGGGCTCTCACACCTGAACTCTCACTCTGCACCTCTGCCTTTCAAGCAGAATAAATAGAGCCATAGCAGAGGGGCAGGCTAAGGGAGAAGCAGCCTGTCTCTGCAAAGATGGGGGCACTGGCATCCTGCCCTGTGCTCAGCATCACTAGCAAAGTACCTCTGCAGGGCAGGACCTGCTTTTGTGGGGACCTGAGGCTCCCTCTGGTTGGGCCCCCCAGCTCAGTTCCTGTGCTGCGCTGCCAGCACTGAAGGGGCAGAGCAGCTCCAGAGGCTCCAAGTCCTGTTGGGAATGGGGTGGAATCAGCCCTGGTTCTTGTGCTCACTGGCCATGCAGTACAGTTCAGTGTTTCTGGTTGCGCTGCTCAGAAGCGACTGACTGGGGAGAGCAGGACACAGCCCCAAATTCAATACATTTACTTTAACCAATTAGACTTTAATTAGCACTGAATTACGGCTGGATTCCTCTGGAGCTCTAAATTACTTTTCTATTGGCACCAAACAGTTTCCCCTTGCTCGGTGCCACCCTGATGAGCGTCAGCACCACGGTCAGTAGCTGGTCAGCAGTGACAGGACCGGGGCGCTGGGGGAGATTCCCTCCCACACTGGGGTCCCACTCCCTTTCCCCTTGGCATAGCAGGAGGCACAGCACTGTGTCCCCGCCACGAGCCCTCCCGCTGCTCCCAGGGCACGGCAGATCCCACTCATGCTTTCCCACCCACGACTCCTGAGCTCAGTGTGTGCCTCGATGTGCCCTTCAGGCTCTGTCACCAGATTGCAGTGCCTGGATCCCTCCTATCTGGTTCTAATTAATAGCATGTGGTAATTTGTCTCTGGTTGAGCTGGAACTTGATACCGAGTGGATCCGTGCCCCAGGCAAAGGCTGGGTTCATACTGATGATGACAGAGAGGGGTGTGACTTATATAAGTGTAATGATCTTACACTGCCTGGAGCTCTGGATTTTCTCAGCGTATGACGAATGTGAGGCATTTAAAAAAATTAGACACTTACTCTATTTTACATTATTTTCTAAAACGTGGATCTCTGTGGGCTGCCTGGAAATCCATTAGCAAGAAATGTAAAGATGCTCAAAGGCATTTACCCAGATTAGCTGCCTTTATGCAGTCAAGGGTCTTTTATGTGATTACCTTAAAAGCTAAAGAGCTGCTGCAAAACATTTATAGTGCAGAGATCCTGAAGCAAAGAGTGCACATCTGACAGAAAGACTGAGCTGTTAAAAACAACTGCACAGCTCTGGTTGCTTTGTATTTGCAGACAAACAGCCTAGAAGGTAGAAGGGTTTTCCCTTTGCAGCCCTGAGGCTGGGCTGTGTAGCTCCGAGCATGAGATTTATGGGGAAGCTTTACATTAATTCTCATTTTTACTGTGATTTCTACCTGTTAGCAGGAGATGTGATGTTAGCAGGAATGTGAGGGAGGGTTGTGGCCCTGGGAAGAGGAGTCTGAGCCCTGGGATCAGCTGGGAGTGATGGGCTGGTGAGGTGCCAACAGGACTGGATCATCTGAGCCACTTTCCTCAGTGGGATATTCCCTAATGCCATCCACACTTGTGCTGTATTGCTGTTGCCTCCTCCGCTCTGGCTCTGCCCTTGTCACAGCAGAAGCAGCAGAAGTCCTGGAGCATATTTGTGTGACATGCCCAAAACAGTATGAAATTGCACAAATCCCTTGTTTTCCATTGTAGGAAAATCCTTTCAAGTGTGGAAAAGAAAGGAGAAATGTAAAAGCTTCCATGAGGTTTCTACCTGCTCTGTCTTTTGTCAAGGATTGCTCTTCCAGCCATACATCGAGGCCTGCATCCTCCAGGCTCCTTTGTCCTTTAGCATAAAAAGTAATTTGTCAGCAAAAGAAGCAAAGTTTTGTTTTTCAGTCCAGATCTGGCTGTCCTCCCACTGAGACTTTCAGCTCTTTATCTCAGGAATTGATGGTCTCAGATTCTGATTCTCTTTCCTCTGTGTTTGTATTGATTTTTTTTTTCCAGGAGGGTTATTTTCACTGTGGTGTCAAAACTATCTTTCTGTCTCCACTTACAGCAGGTAATAGCTCAGCTCAGCCAATTACGTGTTTTCTGGGCTGGCCTCGCTCTTTGCACAAGTTCCCCTGGATATCTGGAGCCTGGATGACCCAGTGTCTTTGATTTCCTGCCCTTGTCTCCTCAGGCTCACCCTGCAGCTGTGGCAGGTAAGGGCAGCAGCCCCAGGGCTGGATGTGAGCACCTGAGGTGACCAAACAACCTGGGTATTCCTCTTCCTTCTCCTGCAGAAACTGGCCCCTTGTTGTGCTGTTGGTGCTCAAGGAGTCCTGTCTGCTGCACTATCTTGGGGACAGCACCCCTCTGCTGTGTCCCCTGGCCCCAGGGGACAGCATCCCTCTGTCCTGCTCCCTGGCTGGGCCCTGCTCATCCACTGTGCCTGATAGTGCAGAAATCCAATAGTGTCCATTAAAGGCTGCTCTGTTTCCTTCCCCCCAGGAATGGCTTTTAGTCATCTGGTGTTGCCAAAGAAAAATTCATGAGATCATTTCCCAAAAAAACATGATACTTCAAAATCTTAATTAAAATACCTCTAGCTGATCTAATATGAAAATTTTATAAGTGCTTGGAATAAGGTTTCAGGTAAGTGGAAAAGTTGTGTACAATGTTAGCATGACAGACCCTTCTTCCACTGAAACATATCTAACATCAAATTCTCCAAATGCATCCAAAATCCTCTTTCCTGCTTGGCTCCTCAGTGAGAGCAAAGTGTGCACATCTGAGGGGCTCAGCAGTGAATGGAGCTGCCCCAGGAGCTTGGACCGATTGGCTTCATGACATTGATACCTTCCACTGTCCCAGCAGTGAGACCCAGAGTGTGAATACTAAACAGGAGCTGCTGTGCCTGAAGGCAGGCAAGAGAGATCCTCTATATTACACCGTGAGAGTTGTGTGTCATATTAGAGCAATCTGGCTTTAAAGGGCATCTTTCAGGCACAAACTAGCTTTTTCCCACACTTGACTGATCACACAAATAACTGTGATTAAAGGTCAAGTGCCTGGGTTTTTCTATTTTACTCCTTAAAAATTTATATGCGAAAGAAAACCTAGAAGTTAACATAGCATGAAATTGTTATGCAGTTCTGAGCCTTTAACGACAACTAAATATCACTTTTCTTCCTGGGTGGCTTGAGAAATCTCCAGTAATAACGGGTCACTTCTTCTGGTTTCCACTTGAGGAAGATTATAAATAAACCCTGTCTTTTGCTTCCCTGCCCTGTAATGTGATGGAGGGAGAGTTTTGATCATATGAACTTGTGTCCTCAGTCAGCAGGGCTGTTCCTGGGCTCACTGAGAGCTGCTGGGCTGCAGGTGCATGGCAGGAACAGAGGCCAAGCTCCAAGTGCTGGTGCAGCAGCACCCAAAGCACCAGCCCATGCTGAGCTCTCCTGGATGGGAAAAGCATTGATAAATGAATGGGGACGTCCTCACCAGTCAGGTTAACACAGAGAGAAAAGGTAGTGACTGTCTCCAGAGGGGCTGAGAAATAGAGGGAGAGCTGAAAACACCCTCTGTCTCCAAGTCTCCTGCTGGGCTTGGTGTGTGGTCCAAGCAGGGGTGCCATAGCCTGGCTGGGCTGAGTTAGATGGAGGCTCAATATTTTTACTCCAGGCTTGCAGTGTTTTACATTTGACAGCACATTATCACAGCAAAGGGAACATTCCACAGGAACAAATGTAGCTACAGAAGCAAGCTTTGATGTCACGGTATCCACCATCAGGTGGGAAAGTGGCAGGCGTTCAGCCTGACTAAACTTTGCAGGGACCTGCAACACCTACAATTAGTGATAATCAAACCTTGTCAAGTTCCTCCCCCAGAGCAGGAGGCTGTGGGCCTCGTGGCATGTACCTCATCTGCAGTGAGCCAGGAATCACCACCCCCAGCTCAGGAATCCCTCCTGCAGCCTCCCTGTGCCGTGCCTGCTGCCACAGCACTGTCCTTGGTGCTAGTCTGGCAGGAGCATCCCTGCCTGGGCCTGCCTTTTCATGGGGTTTCTGCACAATTTTGCTTTTACATCAGCTGCTGGGCTTGGAGGACCTCAAGGTGAAGCTGAGAATCAAATTTCAACCCTGAAAGGCAGGACAGAGAGCTCAACATAAAACTGAGATTCCTGGACATTGCTTGCAGGCCAGGGCAAGAACAACATCTGTCCTGCTGCTCTCCTGGGCCTGTGCTGCAGAAAGGAGGCTCTAACCCAACACTCCTGCCTGCTGCCACCAGCAAGGAGCAAACATCATCTGGGAATGGGACTGGGGCTAGCACAGCACTGCTAATTATGGCCACAAAGTCTCAGCATCAGCAAGGGCTGCCCATGCTCCAGCCCTCCTTTGACTTCCATGGGGAAGTGTAAGGGTAGAAGACCCTCCTGGAAAATTTGTTACAAGGAGGTCAGAGCTTATTTCACTTAGGAAGACTTTCCTGCCTGGAAGAGGCATCTTTCCCAGAGACAGTTTTAGATGTTTTCTCCTAGTGCATCCCAGAGAAACTGTCGCTGGTATGAGAAAAAGGCAAGTCCTTGCAGACAAATCTGAAGACTCTCCACAGTGGGGTGGGGACTGGGGATGATGAAACCCTGAGAAAAACAGGGGACATGACTTACTTCAGGGCCCAGTGTTTGAAACGCTGGTAAAGGTTAATAAGGTTCTTTAAGTCTAGAATTCTCAGCAAGTTCTATGACAAGCTGGGGTTGTTCAGCCTGAAGAAAAGGAGGCTCAGGGGAGACCCTTCTTACTCTCTACAACTACTTGAAAGAAGGTTGTAGCAAGGTGGGTATCGGTCTCTTCTCCCAGGCAACCAGCAGTGGGACAGGAAGGCAGAGTCCTAAGCTGTGTCAGGGGAGGTTTAGGTTAGACATTAGGAAGAAATTCTTTACAGAGAAAGTGATCAGATATTGGAATGGTCTGACCAGGGAGGTGGTGAATTCACCATCCCTGCGGGTGTTTAAGAAGAGACTGGATGGGGCACTTAGTGCCATGATCTAGTAGCCAACGTGGTGTTAGGTCAAAGGTTGGACTGGATGATCTCAGAGGTCTTTCCCAACCCAGCTGATTCTGTGTACGACTTCACAAACGTTATTTCCCTTCCTCCGCCTGGCATTTCAGGGGTACCTCCTGCGCGTTATCTTTCTTTTCAGAAGGGCATCCCCTGCCCTGGGCAGTAGTTCCCAAAGCCCAGGACGGTTGCGGGCAGCCTGTCCTGGCAGGACCCAGCTCCGGGGCTGCGGCGATGGGGCATCGACCGGGCGGGCGCTGCCGTCAGTCGGTTTCAGAGTGAACGGCCCCGGCGCGCCAACAGTGGCCACGCCCTTTATACCTGATTGGCCACTCGCTGCCAGACCACGCCCATGGGAGGATTCTTTCAGCTGGTTCTTCTCTTCGATTGGCTGCGCAGGCCAAGACCACGCCCCCTCGGCGGGGTTTGGCGGGGCGGGGGCGCGGAGCGGGAGCGGCGGCGGCGGCGGCGCGGGGCGCGGGGCGCGGACCGGGGCGCCATGGAGACGGCGCTGCCGCTGCTGCTGCTGCTGCCGGTGCTGCCCCGCGCCGCCGCCGAGCAGGGTGAGCCGGCCAGAGCCCAGCCGAGCCGACCCGGGCGGGGCGAGGGCCACTCCCGCCGCTCCGGCGCTCCCGCACCCCCATGGCCGCGCCGTGTCCCTCCGATGCTCCGGCATCGTCGCGTCTCCCCCGTGCCGCCGCATCGGACCCGATGTCGGTTGCCTGCAGGTTGCGGTACTGGGAAAGGCTCGGCTCGGCTCAGGGCTGGCCGGACGCGCCGTGGGGCGATGTGCCGCCGCGCTCCGGGACGCGGGGACCCGCGGGAGGAGCGGGAGAGGGCGGACGGGTCCCCGCGGTGTGACCGGATCAGCTGGTGCGGCATCGCTGCCGGTACCATGACAAGCAGATGGGTCGAGCCCCCGGGGTCCGTCTGCGCCGCGGATGCCCTGACACGGACGGACCCGCCCGGCCCCGGCGACGAGAAGAGCATCCCGGGGCGCTCCGAGCGGATCGGCTGCCGGGGATGCGCTGCCGCGCCCCGCGTTACCGATGTCTGAGCCCGAGACGAGGCTCAACTTGCCGGTCGGGGCTGTGGCTGTTTGCAGGCTGTGGGAGCATCGTGAAGAAGCTGTGAATGGAGGGAAAGATCTCGTCCTGTCAAAGAAAGAATTGTCTGTTTTGCGGGGAAAAAAGGGTGTCGTCTGCCAGGGAAATCCCTGTTTCAAAGCGGCCGCCGGTAGCTTTCAGTGCCAGGAGCCGCACGCTACAGGCACGGCAGGGTTGGGTGTGGGGTCAGAGGGATCGCCCCTGGGATGGCACCCTCGTTAGGGCGCTGGGCAGGTACCTGCGAGGTTGTTCTGAGTGTGCAGGGAGGGCTCTGCAGCGCATGGTGATGCCGCGGCTGGTGGAGCCGGAGCGGGAGCTGCTCCCGCGCCCTGGCACCCAGCACGGCACGGCACTGAGCTTCCCAGCGGATGGACTGGGTGGGTTTGACCGGCGTTTCCTGTGTCGGTGGGTTTGCTAACGTGCTGTCTTCTCTGCAGTTGTCTTGCTGGACTCGAAGGAATCTCAGGCAGAGCTGGGCTGGACCTCACACCCATTGAATGGGGTAAGTGTAGAGGTGGGACTGTCCCCCTGCACCACCCGAGAGAATCTGTTGTCCTCTTGGTGCTCAGCAGCATTTAAAGCCCTGTAGTATGAGCATTTTGCTTCCATGGAGCTGGGCAGGGACAGGCAGCGCTGGGGTCTCCTCATTCCAGAGGTGATGGGCAGCTTGGCACGATAAGCATTGGTACCCCAAGGAGCAGAGTAAGGAAAGAGGTGTTGGCTGCATGGGCAGTGCAGCTGGTGTGGAGTCCCTCCTTGAAATGGATTTTACACACTCCTAAAACAAGCAAATAAGCACAGGACAGTTAAGAGTTTGTGTTGTGGTTTGCACACCAGCACAAGGTCTGGGGATCAGTCCAGTCCTTGGACTCTAAAGGGCTGTGTCTGGGGGAGTTGTCAGGAGCTCTGTGTCATGTAGGGTTTGTTTGATCAGGCCTTGGCTTTGCTGCTGGGGTCAATCTACAGCTGCTTTCAGGAGAGTGTGTCAGAAAGCTCAGAGTTGTGCTCCTTGCTGCTTTACATTCATTTTCTGGAATGAAAACAAAGCATTCAGAGGAAATAGTGAGAGATCCTGGAGTCATCTGTGTGGCCCAGCTGCTTGCCTGGAGAAGAAACTCTGTTTGGGTACATTTTGGCTATTTTGCATAAATTTACCCCCAGAAAGAATTGCTTTGGGAAATTGCCAGGTCGTCATTCAGGCTGTGAGGGTTGAATCATCGTTTCACTAATCAGAATCTCTGCTGGTAGGTTTGGGGAAACACCATTTCACTTACAGTCTGAGGATTTGTCCTGTTCCAACTAAAACTTCTCCTAACAGAGAAGCTGCTACTGCTGCTGTTCACAAAGACATTTGATGTCCTCATGTGATGTGTGACATCTCCTTGGACATCTTGGATTTCTTTGGGTGGCCCATGCAGTGTTACATTCTGTAACACTGAAAATCTGAGCACCGTGTGGGAGATGAAGGCTCTGGCTCCTCAGTGGGTGATGTGTCCAGGATCAGGCTTTGTTTTCCAAGGTCTGCTGCCAGTGCCTTTCTGGTTGTGTCTTGTGCTTGCACCTCTGCACAAAGCTCGAGTTTTAGGTGGTCCAGCAGCCGGGTTACTGCACCTGGTGGGTTTGACAGGCTGAAGGACTTCCAGTGCCTACAACTTAATGGCTTGTAGCGAGGAGGCTTGTGGTGGTGACATTTACATGGGTTGGTGTGTGGTTGGTGTGTCTCTGTAGGGTCAGCTCCCAAGATCTTACAGCCCTTGGTGTTCTCTCCCCAGTGGGAAGAGATCAGTGGTGTGGATGAGAACGACAAGCCCATACGCACGTACCAGGTCTGCAACGTCATGGAGCCAAACCAGAACAACTGGCTGCAGACGGGCTGGATCTCCAGGCGCGACGGCCACAGGATCTTCATCGAGCTCAAGTTCACCCTGCGGGACTGCAACAGCATCCCTGGCGTGACAAGCACCTGCAAGGAGACTTTCAACCTGTACTATGTGGAGTCTGACTCCGACCTGGGTCGGAGCATCCATGAGAGCAAGCACAGCAAGATCGACACCATCGCTGCTGACGAGAGCTTCACGCAGGGGGACCTGGGCGAGCGCAAGATGAAGCTGAACACCGAGCTGAGGGAGATTGGGCACCTGAGCAAGAGAGGCTTCCACCTGGGCTTCCAGGACGTGGGTGCCTGTGTGGCACTGGTCTCTGTGCGGGTCTATTACAAGAAATGCCTCAGCACTGTGCAGAACTTGGCCGTGTTCCCGGACACGGTGGCAGAGGCGGCCTTTGCGACACTGGTGGAAGTTAAGGGCACTTGTGTCACTCATGCTGAAGTGGACATGGATAATCCCCCCCGGATGCACTGCAGCGCTGAGGGAGAGTGGCTGGTCCCCATAGGGAAATGCACATGTGGCCCTGGCTTTGAGGAGAAGGACGGGGGATGCAGAGGTAAAAGTGGCCATTGGTGTCCTCTGGCAGTTTTTGTCTGTGTCAGTCTGTGCTGCTGCCAGACCACTCTGGTGCCTGAGCACAGCTCGGACAAGTGGAATTGCTTTTTGTCAGCAATATGTTTCTTTAGGCAATGGCAGCTCCCCAGTGAACCACCAGATTTTCGTTTGGAGGGTGGTTGTTTGGGAATGTGGGACACGGTGTGGCTGGGCAGACGTGCCAGAGCTCTGGATGCCATCAGGCATTTCCCACAGCTTTATCTGTAATGCTAAAATTACTCTAGAACTTTATATCCCTGTTGTCATGCTTTGGACACTGTTTAATAATTTGTTGACTTTACAGCTCACAAGGTTGTGTTTAAGGACAGCTGAAAAAATGGATGTACCCTCTGCCTTAACGGGTGTCCTGCTAATGAACCCGGGGCTGTGACTACTGTCATCTCACTTTTGAAGGCAGGTGAGAGCCAGGTGTGGGATCAGCCCTGAGTGTGTGATGCTGGCTGCTGTGCTCCTCCTTGGAGCATGTGAGCCTCTAAATAGAGAGAATTCCAGGGCTAATGCCACCCCTGGGCACCCTCCTGCCAGCTTGGACCTGGGAGAGGGGATGTGTTCCTCAGTAAAACACACCTGAAAAGACCTTTTGCTGCCCATGCCTGGTGTCCAGGTGATATGTTAGACCTCTTCTTTTTCATCTCAAAAAGCATTTGTGAGGAAAACACCTAAATAAGCCTCAGAGAGGTGGAATTCCCCTGTGTTGCAGGTGGGTGGTGCAGTAGGAGAGTGAGCTTTTCCAGTGGAATTGGATCTGTGTCTCAGGAGCAACTCGAGGCTTTTCAGCTTTACACTGTGCTGACGGTGCCTCCTTCTTCCAGGCAGTGGGATGCCCTTCCCAGTGCTCTGGGCAGTGGCTTCTCCTTAAGAAGACCTTATTAAAGCTATCCAATTGAAATCTCAGTGCTGTTGATTGCTTCAGTGGCTGCGTGGCAGCTCGCCATGCTTTCCCCATCTGTTTCAAGTGGGGATTTACATAGTGAGTCCCAGAAGGCTTTTGCTAATGTTTCAGGTTTCTCTGTGTTGAGTTTAAATAATTCATATTCTCTGAGGAAAAATATTTGAAGTAATTTAATGGACATAATTAAGTTTTTCTCCCCTCTCACAGAAAGCAGGTCATTAGTCACTCTCTGTGGAGCAGCATCTGATATCTGGTTGAATATCAGAAAATATTTTTTAAAGGTTGAAAGTTTTGGGTTTGTTTTGCAGCCCTTCATTAGTACAGTGCTAAGTTAAGAGCTTTAAAAGATGAAAGCAGCCAGGGCTGTGCAAATTCTTCAACAAGGACAGAAGCCCTTGAACTGAAGGCAGGTGGATACAGTGGGAGTTTGGGGTCAGTTGATGGCACAGCACCTGGATCCACCACTCTGGTCCCATTTGGAGGGCTCGACAGCTATGAGTTTGCTGAATCCTGCTGGCCCACGAAACTCCTTGGCCATGGTCTCTGTCACAGCCCTTGTGGGTTTGAGAGGTCTGGGTGATGGTCTTGAGGAGGTGAGGGCTTTACTGCCACTGGTGCCTGTGGCGTGGCAGGAGCTGGGGTCACATTTGTGGGTCGTGGTGGCAGCAGGGCTGTGGCACTGGTGGCAGCTGTGACACAGCTGAGGGATGCAGGAGGTGAATTGGTGAAGGTGTTTGAACTGGGTCACAGAGCTGGCGTCCCTGTAGCCCTGACTCAAGTGCCAAAAGCATCCTGGGCCAAGAGAACATTTGTGTCCTCACTGTGAAATTAGAAGAGATGAAAAAAACCCCAATAGGACTTCTGATTCTGCTAATTCCTGCTTCAGGAAAGCCAAGCTTTTCCCTGTCCATCCTCCTGTCCTGCACCACTGCTCCGAGGGGGCTCCAGTGCTGCTGATGGGTTTGCACGTTTCTGATGAATCATTTTGGCGGTCGGTGGAGCGCAGCCATCTCTGGGGTGGGACTGCACAGCCTTAGTGTCTGTTTAACATCCACTCACGAAGAAGAGGAGAGGTTTGTCACTGTAAATGCACTCTGGCTGCTTGTCTCATCTGATGTATTTCTGTAGCCAGATGCTGCACGTACTCTGACCAGAAAACCCATTCCCAGCAGATGTGCAGCAGGCTAGTGGGCAGTCCTGGTGATCCCCTGCCCATCCCTGTTTTGGTTTTGCTTCGTTTCTTGGCTTTGATGCCTTTTACCCTTAATTTTTCCACATGTGAGCTGTAACCCCTTTGTGCTATTTGCTTTGTGGTGGGTTGCAATAGCTTTTGTGTAAATGAAGCTGTGATGTGGAGGATCTACCCAAAGTGTGCCTGTAAAGTTGTCTCCTTGTGCTTCATCTTTTCCAATTCCTAGTAATATCTGCAAGGAGAATTTCAACAAAGCCCAAGGTTAATATTTACCAGCCAGATTTGCTGCAAACAAGACAACTTAAACCAGACACTGAGTTAATATGATGGAGACCAGTTACCAAAAATAGCTGCCAGCCACTCTTCTTTGACAGAAACCTAAATTTGTGCTCTGGCAAAGTTTCCTTCTCAATTCATTTCCCCCCCACTTCTGACAGCAGAGGTGGGAGCTGGCTCTGTGCTCTGCTCTCCCTCCCCAGCACCTGGAGCCCTGCTCAGTCGGGTCAATGATGGTCTAATTAGTGTCCATGCCCCTTGTCTGTGTGGGAATGGCATTACTGAAACCAGTCTTGGAGACGAAATAGTTTCGAGTGCTTTGTCAGGATTCTTAAATGACGTTTTAAGGAGAGAAAGAGGTCTCTTTCTCCCCTTTCCAGGGAAGGTAACCTTGCACAGGGATGTGGCTTTAGTGATGTGCTGCTTGTGGCAGCACAGGGAGCAGCTCCTGGTTTCTGTGGTGGCTGTTTGAAAGGGGGAATAAAAAGTTCCCCACACTTTTCTTCATCACTGAATGGATTTTTGAGCAGTATGTTGGATTCAACATGCCAAAGGCAAGACATCAATAAAGATTTATTTCTCTTGCTCAGGGAGAAAGCAAAGGTTTTTGTTGGGAGTGGGATGTGGGGTGAGTAAGATGCTTTTCTGCCAGTTGGATGTGTTTCAGCACAACATTGTGTCACTGCAATGTCCTTAGGTGCAAAATAAATAGTTCAATTGAAAGTTAGAGAAATTTAAAATGATAAATTACAGTATTTTGTCATTTAGTGCAAAGACACTTCCTGAAGCCTGAGGTCTGCTTTCCTGTTTAAATACAAAAGAGATGGATCCAAACATACAGCACTTGGTGCTTTTTATTTGTTTCATCTTTTATACATTAGCTTACAAACCTGTATGTGCTCCTGGAGTCTATTTTATCTACTGACTGATGCTGGAAGATTATGCATAATAAGTTTATTTTTCCTCCTGAGACTCTGTAAGTTGCACAAAGCCCCAGGTTTTGCTTTCATCACAGATGCAGCCATGGGCATCCCTCAGCCAGACCCTGTGCTTGCAGAGCTGGCACTACTGCCCCAAGTTGGCCCTTGGGAGGGCTGGAGACACTGCAGGGACTGTGGGAGTCAGTCTATGCTTGCACTGGAGGAACAGTCACTGTGGAAGTTTATATTTCGATTTCCTGCATGAGCTACTGCTTGGCTTTCTCCTTTTGGGTGTTGTGGTCTACCAGAACATGGTTGGAGCCCCTTAATGACAAAGTGACAGTTCAAAGGGGTGGAGAGCTTTCTCCTGAATGAATCTGGAATATCTGCCTCCCCCTGCCCATCAGTGACACCCTCCATGGCAGCTGTAACACTGGGTGGCAGGTGCTGCTTCCCATCAGCCATGCACATGGAACACCCATGTAAAATGGGCTTTCTCTTCAGTCTCTGGAGTAATGATCAGGCTTGGAGATAGTTATCATTTAGGACTGTGTGTTCACAGTGTCTGAAATAATTATGGCTATGGAAATCATGGCAGAGACAACAAATGTGAATTGCTCCATGACACTTAATTTCAGAGCAAACCACCCCAAAAATTACAAGCATCACAAGTCTTTGCAGAATTCCTGTCAGGTGATGGTTATGGATACCTGCCTGCAGGATAGATATGCTGTTGAAATGCTGGGGGAATGTGTCTTGCCCATGGCTGAGGGGTTTTGTGTGAGCCAAAGTGCTCGGCAGGCACAGGATGCACTGGAGAGACTGGTCGGCCAGTCCTTCCCCAGGAACTGTTTGGTGGATCCATTAGGGAACTGAGAGACAACAGTAAATTGCAGTTGGCTCAGTGGATGTGCCTGCTTCAGTGTGTCCTTGAGGAACATTCCGGCATAAATAGCAACAAGGTTCTGTCAGTCCTGGCTGGACTCAGCAGATTCACTCTGTTAGATATTTCAAGACTGTCTCACTAAATATTCTTGTGTATTTATTTTCTTCTGCACTGAATCACTGAATTTAATTTCAGCTGGTAAGAATTCATTGTTGGGAATGTACAAAGATCTTGCCCTTGGACACAGGTTTTCATTGTAATGCTCTTCAAATTATTTAACAAGGGCAAAAATTACAGAGTAGCCTTGTCTAAAGGTGTCAGAGTTGCTGGGAACATGTTGGACCATACGCTGCTAGAAAATAACATTTAAACCCACTTATTAAAACCCCCCAAACCGCGTGGAAGGCAAGGTGCTTTTGGATTCTCTGGGGTGGTGCAGCCCAAAAATCTCATCTGAGCACAGAACTGAGCTGAGAGGGAGTGGGAGACCCGACTCAGTGCTCACATCGATCGCTCCTCATGCTGTTCCTCTCGCACTGCTGTGGAGGCTGGATCTGATTGTTGTCCCTGCTCTCCAGGGGTCTGTCTGTGTGTCGGCATCGCTCTGCCTGCGGTATTGATCACAGCTGGCGTGGTAAGACGAGGCAAGATCGCAAACCCAGCGGGGAGGGGGCAGGAGCCTCTCTGTTACCCGAGGGTGGCTGCCAATAAGACTCTTTGGCAAGCTCAATACACACTGAAACTCCATCCTGCCGGTGGTTTGCACAAGGTGCCCTGTCTGGTTTGGGCAGCGTGTCCTTGTCCAGGCTCTGGCTGGCAGTGCCTGTCCCTCCTCGCGGCTGCTGTGCTGGCCTGAGGCACCTCGCCTCTGAAGCACTGATGAAATGTTTAGAACATAATAAACAGTGACTTGCTTGGCTTGGTAGTGGAATTAAGATAGATGGAGGCTGACTGTGCTGGCCTGGTCTGGCAAGGGGTCAGCAGGAGCAAGAGCTCCTGGGAGAGATGTGTTAGAACAACTTTAATGAAAATGATGAGGTTGCAGGTTTGAGCATTGCTTGGTGAAGGCTGGATGCAAGTCTAAGAGCTCTGGGGAAGACCCAGTGCTCCCAGGAGGGATTATCAGGCTTCTGGGGTACCTCATCCCCCCTGGTGCTGTCCTGGTTCTTGCTGCAGCACCCACTTAGTACCAGCTGGGTGTTCCCCCAGCTGTGGGTTTCCTAAAGACTGTTTTTATGAATGCCTGCTTCAGCAGAGAAAATTAACACACATTAAAGCAGATGAACTTTGTCAAATACAATTCCATGACAAAAACTGGAAAGGAATTGATTTTGGAAGCCAACCAAGTTGTAGTGTTAATTATAAATGCCTGTATAGGTGTTTTGAGTGAGGCTGCAGCCGTTATTGACTCACACTGGCGCGCATGGCGCTCCTGCTGCTGGCAGGGCTTTGCTGGGGAGGGAAGATGAAAGCTGTCCCGTGCCATGGGAACAGGAAACCATGCATTTTCCAGCTCTGCATCCTCAATTGCCCCTGCTCTCCCTATGGCACAGGCTGGGAATTGGAGAAGATGTTACTGTCTCTCGATGGAGACATCCACTCCCATCCGAGGAGCCACGTCAGGTGAGGCGGTAAGAGAAGCCCTTCCCATGCTTACTTTGTGCTGGCTGATCAGCCAACCTGCAGCACAAATCAGTGTAGCTTGTTCTGCTGCTGGTTTGACCACATGTGCAGACAGTGTTACATCGAGGGGCGAACGTGCTCTGTCTGTCAGTGATGTGGATCAGACACACCTTGAAGAGCTTCTGTGGTCAACAGTGGTGGAGCTGGAGAGAGATGATTGATCTGTCTGACACATCTGGCTGCTTCTCTTTGGCTCTGGGGGAATGAATTATTGAATTTTAGTGTTTAACAATTTAATTGTGGTAGTACCGGGGACAAGGAACGGGATAGAAAATAGTGTACAATTTCATTCTATAAATTGATGACCCGATCTCCTGAGAGCTGTCACATACCCACTGCAGAAATGAGCACTGCAAAATGACACGGACACCTAAACCAGCTGGAGACCAAGAAAAACTCTCGTAGGATGAGGTGGAAGAGGGTGGGAGTTTGTCTGAAAAAAGAAACAGAGACACACACATGATGCATCACATGTGCTGTGTGCCTTTGTTCTTCTCAAGGGCAAGTTTCGGACACCCAAAGAACAAAATTAGCAAGTAAAGCCCACGGCTTCTCGTGGGATGTGCTCACACGGGGTTGTGGTGCTTGTGCCTGGGATGTGAAAACAGGTGCATTTTGTGTGATAATTAAGGATGGATACTTCTGTAAACTTACTTCTGACTGTTAGAAAACAGGGAGGAACATTCTGAAAGATGCTTCTAATTGGAAATTTTCAGTTTTCTACAATGAGGTGTCAGATTTGTGTGACAGGCACATCTGAGGGATGGGAGCTCTGGGCTTAGATCTCAAGTCCCATCATGTTTGTAAACAGGATTGATTTTCCTGTCCTGCCTGACACAGTGATTTTTCTGCCCTGTATTATAGTCAGTGCTGCCTAACTAGAGGAAAAAGAAAACTCTGTCTCCATTTTATGGATGTAATGTTAGTTTTGATTTGATTTCTCAAATCTAAACAGGGAGCTGGAAGTTTTGAGAATAATTTTTACATTTTCTAGTTTTTCCCTGGATTGTCTAGTGCCCTAGGTAGGGAATCTCATTTACTGTGGAAGTCAGTGCAGAGCTACCCAAATGTCTCTTCTGCTTGGTGCCAGCATCAGGTAGGTGCCCAAGCACAGCTTGGAGGGTGGTGTCTACTGGCTAGGCAGCAAAGAATGTCCCAGGAAACTGGGAAATTCAGTCATCAGACATATGCCATTCAGCCTGTGATGCTCTTCCCATACCTCCCTCCCCCTCTCTTTCAGCTTGCCTTCCAGGATTTTACAAGATCTCCCTCCGTCTCCCTCGCTGCTCTCCATGCCCTGAGCACAGCTTCACCCACGAGGAAGCCTCCACGTTCTGCTTGTGCCAGAAGAACTACTCCAGGTCTCCATCAGACCCACCATCTGCATCCTGCACACGTATGTCTGGAGTGGCCACTCTTCATGGCAATGGAACAGGGTGCAGGTGCTGTACCATCCTGCAGCTCAGAGCCAGGGGGTGTCCCTTGCCAGGTGTTCTCACCTGTGGGAGCACATCCCTGGGGTTCCCACCTGTGCTGGGGTGGTGCTGCAGTGGGGAAGGGGCCGAGGGGCTGTCCCTGCACCATGGGACTTGCAGGCTGAAGCTGTGGTTTGATGAGACGGATGCATTTTTGGGCGCTCAGACTCCCTGGTTAAACTGGGGCAGTCATTTAGTCACTACAGTTCACAGATTTTAATTAAATGGCCTCTAGTTAATTGGATTGGACTCCAGCTGCTCTGGTGATGGATGCTGTCCAGCTGCTGGCACAGTGATGAAGAGCCCTCTGGCTCTGCTGAGCATGGCTGGGCAGTGTCCGAAACCTGGGGAGGTGATGGGTCCAACCAGGTGCTTCTCACACACAGTGAGAAACCAGTGTGACCTCTGGCTTTTGGTGCACACACATCCCTCCAGCTGGGATCCTCTGTCCCATGTCCCACTGTGCTGCACACACCAACGCCTCCGTGTCCCCTTGTCCCCTGTCTAGGACCACACTCTCATGCTCTGCCACCGGTCCCTGCCCTGCTGCTCCCAGGGGACTTGTAGCTTTGTCATGGCACCTGTGCCAAGACACTCTTCTGCTTCCAGGCCCACCCTCTGCCCCAAGGAACCTGGTGTACAGCCTTCGGCAGTCATCTCTGGTGCTGGAGTGGAACGCCCCAGCTGACGCCGGTGGCCGCAGCGACCTGACCTACAGCCTGTGGTGTGGCCGGTGCCCTGCAGCGCTGCGGGGCCGCTGTGAGCAGTGTGGCAGCAGCGTGGGCTTTGTGCCACAGCAGACAGGGCTGGTGGACCGCACGGTCACCCTGGTGAACCTGCTGCCTCACGCCAACTACACCATCCGCGTGACAGCCATGAATGGTGTCTCAGGTGTCAGCCCACTCTGGAGGCAACAGTACGCCGAGGTCAACGTCTCCATCGGCCACGCAGGTACGGCCACGGGCACGGGGATGGCACTGTCCTGCTCTGCCATGTCACCTCGGGGGTGTACCACATCTGCTCCACAGCCGGGTTGGTGGCTTTTCCGGGTCTGTGGTGGTGTCTCTGGGTGGTGTCCTGGAGCTCCACAGGCCTGCTGTGCCAGTGCCCCAATTCTGCTTGGTTTGCCCTGGTGCCATGGATGTGGTGTTCAGTGATGGCCAAGAGGTGGGCAAAGACCGCCCCATGACACTCTCAGGGGGTGATGACAGATGACAGTGGTGACAGCCTGGGCTGCAAAGGGATGAGCCTGCTCCGTGATCTGGCTACAGGTGAATTTACAGAGTGAAGAAAAATACCTTTGATGAAGCAGTATTTTCAGCCCACTCACAAACAAACACTCCTTAAACCATATAATTCCAATTTTGGCTGTCCTTTGGAAACAAAATAATTGATTTTCTCTCTCTATCCTGCACTGGTCTCTGACACAATTTCTTACCGTAGTTGTTCCTTTCCATTTCCTGTTTGGCATTTCTGTGCCCTCAGATGAAGGAAAGCTGGCACCTGGCTGACTGTGGACAGGGATCTGGCCAGAGGGGTCAGTCCTTCCTTGGCTATTGGCTGTGCCAAAGGACAGTCAGCTCTGGCTTGCTGTGTCCTTGTCCATTCCCCTGTGGTTATGTTATTAATTTGCATGAAAATCCTTTGCCAAGCCACAGTTAATGGAGACAGATGATCCTCACGTACCTCTTGGCAGGAACTGGCCAACAATTTCATCTGAAGAGATTAAACTTTGATCTTGTTTTAAATAATTTCCCCACCACTTGATCAAATGTTTTTGTGCACATTGTTGCTTTCTCTTCCCTCATACCTTAATCCCCGTGGATCTGTTGAGGGATGCTGTGCTGCAGGCTGCTCCTCAGGAGAGGTGTCATTCCTCATTAGGATCTTTGCTGTTCAAGGATGGATTTAGCTCTGGGAAGATCTGCCTCCCGAGCTCAGGCCAGTGAGCCAGTGAACAGGCTGGGGAAGGGTGAGCTTAAGGAGGTCTAATAACAAGCCATTCCTCCAGTCTGGTGGAGGCAGAGGGACAATCTCCTTGTCTGGGGTTCCGGGTCTGAGCTGGGCATGAAGGCCAGGTATGGGCAGCAAATACCCTGTCCTCTTAGGTAGCAAAGCCAGTGATGCCAACCCATGAGTTGGCTGTTCAGACCAGTTTTTCCCCTTGGGAAGGAGGAATATCAGCCCCTTACTCGACACTGTGTACTCCTGAGGGAACTGAAATGCACATAAAGAATGTGGATAATTAATCCTGTAATCTGCTCAAAATCAATGTCTCTTGTTGAGCTGTCAAGTCTCCAGATGCAGATGGTGGCCTGGAATTACCTGAGCAGCTGAGGCTCAGAAGTTTCTTGGAACATGATCAGTTTTTGCTGATGAGGTGTCCCCTTCTGGGCATGCCAGGCTGGGGCTTCCCTGTCTGCAGGCACCCAGTGCCTGGGCTCCTCTTGCCAAGTGACAGTGATGGTTAACCTGTTGGCAGAGAGGGGGAGAGGGTCATCTCCTGCAGAGGAGGCTGTGCGGCTGAGTTTGGCTGTAAGACCCCACTGCGAGGAGGGTACCCTGTGTGGGCAAGACATGCAGCCATGGCTGGCAGAGCCTCTCCACAGACTGTCCCATCTCCTGGAGGCCTGACCCTGCAGCCCCTCATCATTAGAGCCCACCACAGAAATGCCGGATGGGACCAGAGGTGAAGGGAAAGGAGACTCCAGAGATGCCTGAGCAGCAGTGAGTTCCATGAGGGCTGTCATACCGTGGCCTGGGAAGTCCTTTGCAGCAGCAGGAGGAATCTGGCTGCAGATACACAAATTCAGAGGAAAAATTAAACATGAAACAAGAGCCTATTTAGCTATCAGATCCTGCTCCTCTAATCCAGCTTCGAGTGCAGACCTGCGCTGCCCTTCCCCTCTAGCAGTCACCAGAGGGAACTGGCTGTCGTTCCCTGTATCTGCAGGAAAAAGAAGAGATGCAATTTAGTCTGCAGGAGGCAAAATTAATACTGTGTTTTTTCTAATCTGGCCCCAGCATGGGGCTAAATAAAAATGTTTGAGGAGCGAACGGAGCTGTTCACCTGCAGGAGCGGAGCTGCATTAGCCATGTAAATGTGCACTCTGGGCTCATGTCATTTGTATTCCCGGCAGGGATCAGCTCCTGCCTTAAAGGGCTTTTAAATCTGCTGCAGATTAATAATGCAGCCAGTGCTGGAATGCATCCTTCTTCCTGAGGCTGCAGAAGGTGTTTGGACTGGATTTGGTCCTCCAAAGCAGATTTCCCTGTGTGTGCCTGGGGCTGTTGCAGGGAGCAGGGGACAGTGGGGCCACAGGATGAGCCAGCTCCGGAGAGAGGATCTGCACTCCTGGGGTCTTTGCCCTGAAAAAGCTCCCTGCTGACTTGAGAGGCAGCTTCTCTGGTTTGGAATGGAGAACTCTGAGGCAGGAGCTGCCTGGAACAGTGCTCAGGGCATGTTCTGTGTTGGGATATCAGTAACTAGGTAGGGAGGGGAGAAGAGGCTCTGCTTGGTCCTTGCAGGGCAGGGCAGGGCACGGTGCAGAGTCGTTCAGTGTCCCTCGCTGAGGGGAGGTTTTGGATGCAGTGGATCATTCCAGGGAGGGACACGCTGCCACATCTTGTTTTATGCCTGTTCTGCTGCTACGCTGGTTAATCAAGAGGAGAAAACCCACGTACAGGGGAATGGAGTTTATAAAATCAGGCAGAGTGGTGAATAATTTAATGTTTGCTTTTTCAGAATAGAGGCAATGTTAGGAGAGCTTAAAATATTGATAGGAAACACATTTTTTTCACAGTGTGAAATGCTTTATAGCCTGTGTGATTTTCTTTAATGTTCTTTAAACCTGTTTGAGGCTGGTGCCTGCTTTTCTGGGATGTACCATGGGCTCTGCTCTACAACCCATCCCTGAGCAAGTGGGATTTTTCCTGATGATTTTGTTAACAGTCAAGGCCACACGTTCAGGTCTCTCCAGTCCATTTGCTGCATTCAGAGTTACAGGAGGGCAGTTGTGTGATATTTTATTGATGGGAACCATATAAACTCAGCAAGAAATGCTTAGCTTAGTTTACAGGAGCAGGACCCAGGGCAGACATTGGGGGAATCTTCACCACAGGTGGGTGCTACCAGTGCCAGCCCTTTACCACCACACAGATGGAGCATTACTGACCTTCCTCCTGTGCTTCATGCTGGGTGTAAGCTTGCTCTCTGTTCCTTGTCAATGTTCTCTTACAGGCCAGCTCTGGAGCCAATGAAATCACTGGGGGATTATGTCTGATGATGTCCCAGGCCATGGGGTGGGTCACAGCAGAGGAAGGCACATGTGGGCACTGAGAGCTGCCCTTTTGGCTTCTCTCATGCTCTCATTGGAAGCCAAAGGGACTTGGAATCAAGGGGCAAATCATCGTGAATAAAACATCAGGAGGGTGAAGATTAATGAGCTAAGTAATAAATACAAATTTTCACAGATACTTAAGTTTACTTTCCAGTGACTTGTTCCTCTCCACAGGTATCTCTGTGGGAGACAGACAAGTCCAGCAAATATCCTGATTTGATGGGAACGGGGACAAGCTGGAAACAGTCAACATCCCTGTGCACCTTTTGCTGTGCCTGAGAACTGTGAGCAGGCTGCACAGGCTGGAGACAAGTTTGGAGGCAAACCTGGTTAAAATGGGAATAGGTGGCAAGTACATCTTGCGATACATAAACTAAATGGGTGCGTGTGTGTCAGGAAGGGACCTTCAGCATGGAGCATGTGCTGAGCAGGAATACCCAGCCAGCTGCAGGGGCACAGGCTGTGCTCAGAGCAGAGTGAGCAGGTGGCTCTCCCATACTCCCAGCTGTTTGGTGACATGGGGCAGATCCAGTACCAAGTGGTTGAGGAGGCCTTGGTGTGTCCCACCAGCCTTCCTGATCAAAGGTTGCATTTTGTCTTTCCCAGAAATCCTTAGCAGAGGTTCAGAGCCCAGGATGTGGGCTGGTGCTCAGACTCCTCTGCAGCACCAAGAACAGAGGGTGCCATTAGGATTTTTGCCAGTTTTCCATTGGAGTGTTCCTGACTGTCCACGGATTACAAAGCTGTTGTGTTTCACCACTGTCTTCTCCATTGAATGGTCACCAGCTTGAAGTTACTCCAGTCCTGATTCAGAGAGAGGGCACTGCAGCAGCTGCATGCTCTGCAGCTGTTGAAGTTGTTGAAGGTTTTACTGAGGCAGCACTGCAGTCACTGTCCTTTTCCCCTCCCCTTTTTCAGCACCAACCCCTGTCACCGACATCCGCACGGATAAAGTGGAGCAGAAGAGCGTCTCCCTGTCATGGCAGGAGCCAGGCTTCCCAGCTGCCAATGGCACTGAGTATGAGGTCAAGTACTATGAGAAGGTAGGCACTGGGCACCGGCTTGGGCTCTGGTCATGCTCTGGCAAACTCCAGGTCCTTCCCTTGCTGGCCAGGTCCACCCTTAGGAGCACAGTACCGGGTGCTGCCTGTGCCCACTATCCCTGTCCCAAGTCATCCATGCACTGCATGACACCAGCTAGACAGGACTGTGACACCACAGTGAATTCCTACATCTTTGAGGAGACGTTCCCAGCCTGCTCTCTGGGAGAGTGCTGGATCTTGTGGTCTGCACGGTTTTAGGAACAAGGGTCACAAACCTGATGACCTGTGAGTGGCCTTTCACACAAAAGAGGCCCAACAAGCATTTTTATGACAGTTTAAAAATTGCTGCTATTTGACAGGTATGGTGGGTTGGGAATTTTAGAAGAAATACCAGTGGGCAGAGCAGGGGCAAGGCTCTAGATCAAAATAAATGCAGTTTATGACACAGTTCTGCAAATTACTGTATCTGCATGTGCTCAGACTCGTTATGGAGCTGACGGCATGTCAGGCACACTGCGCAGGTGACATGTCAGTGTTCTGTATTTAGAAACAAGCTACCGTGAAGCTGATTCATATTAATGTGATTTTCAGCATCTGATAGATTTGAGAGGAGGGATCTGTGGGGGAGGGCAAATGCTGGAGCCTGAGATGGTAATTCCTGTGCAAATGGGCTGCAGCAACACAATACCTGGGGTATGAAATGAGGAACCGTCCTGCTTGAGTAGGAAATTTATCTATAGTTTAGCAATTATTCACTGAAATGAGGCTCTTGATGCTGACATGAAAATCAACTTAGTTCCTAATCTTTGCTTTTAAAGCTTTTGCTTTAACTGTGGAGATTCAAGAGAAAAAGTGTATCAAATGGAGAACACATTTGGTAGGGATGTGAGTGGTGCAGTGAGAGGCTGCTGCCTGTGCCTGTGCCAGACCACAGGGCTGGGACACTGGCCATGCTGGACTATGGGACTGGGACATTGTCTGTGCTGGTCCATGGGCTTGGGACATTGCCTGTGCTTGTGCCAGGCCATGGCACTGGGATGCTCCTTGGGGCTACACCTGCCAGCTGGTGGTTCCTCAGAATTTACCAATCCATGTGGATTTACTCCAGGACTCCAGAGGCTGCAGCAAGCGGGTGGGAAGAGGCTGGCTGGCACCATAGCCAAGCCCTGGTGTGGGGGGAAGGAATTGTACAGGGTTGCACAGCTGCTTCCCACCACCCCATCCTGCCCCTGTTCTCACAGCACGTCATCCAGCTCCAGCTGCCATTTCCTGTGACCTTCCCATGTAATTTCCATTAATGAGACATCCAGTGAAGGTGTTGTTTCTGTCAGAGCCTGCTCGCTCGGACAGGCTGTCCTGACAGGACCCAAAGGCAAGGATGCAGCTGTGCTGTGCTGGCTCCTCAGTGCAGCTGTCAGTCCAGCTCCATCTCAGGTATCTCATTATTTCACAGGATCAAAGAGATCAGAGTTACTCAACTGTGAAAACTACATCAACGGCCGTGACAGTCAATAACCTGAAGCCTGGTACCCTCTATATCTTCCAAATCCGAACATCTTCCTCTCCAGACTACGGGAACTTCAACCCTGGCATTGAAGTGGAGACGCTGGCAGAGTGTAAGTGCAGCAGGGCTCGTGTCCCTGTCCCTGTCAGGGCTCTGAGCTGGGCCATGGGGATGCTGTGCTCACAGCTCCTGCCCCAGCTGCTCCTGGTTTTGAGGACCAACACCCATTCCTCTGGTTCTGCTGTTCCAGGTTTAAGGGCATGTAGTGCCCAGGGACCTGCTTTCCTTGCATTTTCCCATAGGATTTTAATACGCCTGGTCCTGGTGCCCTGTCTGTCTTGGACATGCCTGGCTCTTCTCAGTGCAGCATCAGTAAGGGCAGGTGCTCTCTGGTGTGGAGACTTGGCTGAGATTGCCCAAGAATATGCCTTAGCACGTGACTGCTTCCCCTTCCCTTTCCCTCTGCTGCTGTCCTGGCTCAGGAGGCACTTGGCTTGTCCTCTGCTTGGCTGGTTCAGGACAGCCAGCATCAGTGTTTTCTGCTTGGGCTTTTTCTTTTCAGTTCTCATTCATAACTATGGTCCAGAAGCATCTTATTTTAATAAAAGAGGGCTTGAGGGATGTTGGGCTTCAGCACAGTCCCCCACCTTGGCTGGAAGTGCGAGCCTGAGCTGGCTGGCTCAGTACAGCTCCTGCAGATTGTGTTTAACAGGGCTTTAAATTGCCTCCATTTGCCACACAAGACGTTTCAGAATGAATTGAAGCCAATAAAAATTTTATAGAGAATGTAGCTTTTTAATACCGCTGTTTGCAAAAGCAGGAAGAGAAGGGATTAGTGTGATGAAGGAAAACTATTTGTAAGCCATAAATTTTGATGTGTCCCTCTGATAAACAGGAATCCTCCTCAGCTCTGATTAACAAAACCAGGAGCTGGTGAGGCAGTGCTGGGTTGCTCTGTCTGCGCCTGCAGCACTGCCCAGCATGTTGGGCTGATCCCACCAGGCTGAGCTCTTAAAGCTGAACCACAACAAAAATCATTGTGAGGATGGTGAAAAGCAGGTGGGTGTCTGGTCCCACAACACCGCTGGGGGATATGATCTGGCTGTGGGAACAGTGATCGAGGTGGTCTCTCTCCTCTGACCTGCCCCAGGGCATGTAGCTGACTGGCTCTGCTTCCCTCCCACAGTGACAGTGGCTTCCAGTGAGCAGAACCCCATCCTCATCATCGTGGTGGTGGCCATCGCAGGGCTGACAGTGCTGGTGTCCACAGTGATCGGCGTGATGGTCTGGAGGAGGTGAACGGGGCTGGGCATGGACATGGGGGCTTTGAACTGGGACAAGGGGCTGCTGTCCAGATGCTGGAGTGCATCTTCCTTCTCTCTGCAGGCAGTGTGGGTACAGCAAAGCCAGCCAGGATGGGGACGAGGAGCTGTACTTCCACTGTAAGTGACTGGGGTGACTGTGGGGATTCCTGAATTTATTGCTGTTAATAACCTGGCTCCCACCAAGGCAGCCCTGAGTCCTCACTTTTGAAGTGTTTTCATCTTGTGTTATCTCAGAGCAGGGGTCAGCACAGCAAGGCTCTCCAGGGACTGTGGGCTTGACAGCTCCATGAACCAGTGTCCGTCCTTCCTGCGTGCGGGTCACTGCGGGCCAGGAAATGGGAATACTTGCAGCCTTCCATGGGGTGTATGAATTATTCTATCAGCTTCTCACAAGCATGAGCAAACAGCCTTGTGTTTTTTTCTGGGGCTACTCTGGATTACTGAGCAGCAATAATTTTACAGACAACAGTTGTCAGAGGGAATTCAGATGTTGGGATTGATGAGTTTATTTGATTCTTTGCATATGCCTGTGGACTGCACATGTGCTCTTCTGCTCCCCAGAGCACCTCAGGAATAGCAGAGCCTGCCTTGGCTGTTTAAATTGGCTTTGGAGGGCAGGAGCTGGACCAAAGGGACCACTCTCCTTTACCCAGGGTTTGTGGCAGTGGAGCAGAGCAGTTGGGTTCACTTAATCCCACAAAAAATCTTAGAAACCCTATAGCTGAGTCTTTTGCTTTGCTTCTAGAAAGGTGGCACGTTGGTCCTGCCCACAGCCCTGGAGATGGATAAGCTGGGAGAGCATTTCCTAGGATGGGTGGGTGGAAGATCTCCTGAGCCCTTCTCATCCACCATTTCTGCCTTTCCTGCAGTTAAAATACCAACCAGGAGGACATACATTGACCCCGACACCTGTGAAGACCCCATGCAGGCTGTGCACCTCTTTGCCAAGGAGTTGGATAATGCCAGCATCAAAATTGAGAGGGTCATCAGGACAGGCAAGTTCCATGGGGTGGTGGCTGTGCCATGGGCTGTGCTGGAGCCCAGCCAGAGCCCTCTCCTCTCACCCCCAGCACTTTGGGCCATGGCAGTGCTGTGACATTACTCCTGTCTTGGGGGTACCTGCCTGCAGCAGAGGGTAGGAGAGGGGCTGGTGAGGATTTTCCCTGGGAACTTGGTTCCACATTCCTGGTATTTTCCTGAGGCACTGAGCACAGCCAAGTGAGTGCCCCACGAACCAGCAAGCATCAGCAGTTACCTGCATCTGGGCAGTTTGACAGCAGCATAAAAACTATTTATAAATATGTGAACCCAATGATTTATCGATTTTCATCAACTTCACTGCTTAAAACTTAAAAGCAAATTAAAATCCCCTGACTAGGCCCTAGAGCATTAATGGCTACTGTGAGCCAGAACGTAGGAAACATGATCATTCTTTGTCATTTCCTAAAGATAAATTCAGCTGCAGCAGTGGCAGAGGTGGAGAAAGGGAGGAGGGAAGGGCTTTTCCTGCAGCTGAAGGACAGTGTTGAAAGTGAGAGGACACTGAGGAGGGGACAAGGTTGTCTCTGAGCTGTGGCCTGGAGCAGCTCAGATGAAACCCCATACCTTTCAGAAGCAAACTGGTGTTTGAAAAATCAAGAAATAAATTAGCAGAAAGACATTTAAATCTAAGGAATTTGGGAGTGTGTTTGTCCCACTGCTGACCTAACAAGAACTTGATTTTCAAATCAATAAAGCTATTCATAGCTACACACTTTTTGCTGTAAAGCCAATACTGGCTTTTTATGTTGGGAATTCCGTAGCTCTTGTTGTGGAGTGTGTGGCTCTGCAGTGGGATGTTCTGCATCAAAGACTGCAGGAACCCTCTGCCCCCTGGGAAGCAGGCCCTGCACGTGCTTAGCCAGGAGGCAGAGTGGCCAAGCTCTGGAGTAAGAGCTCAGTGACAAGGGCTTAATCTTCTTCTCATGGGATAAAACACAACACACACTGGAGCAGAGGGTGGAAACACCTGAGAGGCTCCTGAGATGGCTGAGGGTCAGTAGCCATGCAGAGGAGCAGTGTGATCCAGGGCAGGTCCTCGGGAAGGCTGGGTGCTGTGCAGCCATGGATCTGTTTAATCCCTCCCTCTGCTGCACAGGAGAGTTCGGGGAGATGTGCCGGGGGTGCCTGAAGCTGCCCAGCAAGCGGGAGCTGCCGGTGGCCATCCAGACGCTGCGGGCAGGTTGCTCGGAGAAACAGCAGCGCTCCTTCCTGGCCGAGGCGTGCACCATGGGCCAGTTTGACCACTCCAACGTCATCCGCCTGGAGGGGGTCATCACCAGAGGTATGGGGGTCCCAGGAGGCTCCTGTGCAGGGATGGGCTTAGGCTGCTGCACTGGAGTGGTGATTGGTGCTGGAGGTGCAGTTGGCTCCCTGGAGATCTGGTGTTCCCACATGGATCAGCTGTTTTCGCATTTTGATGATTAATAAAAAGCTTCCAGCTAGATTAATAAATGCAGGTAGTGGGACTGGCCTAGCAGCCAAACCTGTGCACTTTTAATAAAAGCAAATTGAAGTGAGATTCTGTCAGTAAAACAGATGAGACTGACTGCTCTGCTCTCCCAGGAGTATGTGTGCTGAACCAGGCTCCGGATGCCAGGTAGTTAAATGGATATTCATCTAAATCCAAAGGAACTGGAGCATGTGTGCTGATTCTAACTAGGCTTTTTATTAGGAAAGGAAGCATTCTGGCTGAGCAGGTTGCTTTTGCTTTCCCTGTGCTGTGCTGCCCTTTGTGATGTGGTTCAGAGTCCTGATGAAAGGAACTTCTGATACTGGAATCCAGTAGAATCCTAGGTGGGAAAGACAAGAAAGCCCCAGACCCACTGCTCCTTGCAACCTGGCCAAGAAAAAGTCCTTGTCTCCTCCAATAGCCAGGCAATGCAGGGATTGGCACCGGGATTTCTAACCCCCCTGATGTCCAAACTGCCTGAGCAATGGTAAGACTCATGCTGTGCTTCTTGTCTGTCCATGCAGGGAGCACTATGATGATAGTGATGGAGTACATGGGGAACGGCCTGCTGGACTCCTTTCTCAGGGTGAGTGCTGTGGGGTCTGCCCAGCTCGGGTTCTGCTGGTTGTGTCCCCATTGCTGACCTTTGGCTTTTCTTCCTCTGCTTTCAAAGAAACATGAGGGGCAGTTCAAGGGCTCGCAGCTGGTCTGCATGCTGCAGGGCATTGCCTCTGGCATGGCATACCTGGCAGAGATGGGCTACGTACACAAGAGCCTGGCTGCACACAAGGTCCTTGTGAGCAGCAGCCTCGTGTGCAAGATCACTGGGTTCAGACAGCCACAGGAAGATAAGATGGAAACCATCTTCTCCACCATGGTGAGCTGCATTTCCACATTCTGTTGTCAACGCTTCCTAGGCTCCTGTTTCCATCCTTAGGGTATGAACAGGGCCTCTGCACCTTCAGCTTCTTTCTCAGATAGAATCCCAATGTGTTTGGGCAGGGAACTGCATAGCAGTGGCCCAGCACTACTCCTGCCCCAGCCACAGCCCCTCTGCACGGCCATGCCCAGGTGTGCCATGGGTATGGAGCCACAGAATGGAGAGTCCAGCAGGAGCCCTGACTTCTCCCACTGTGCTGCAGTGGGGTTGTGGCTTTGGAGTCAAGGTCTTCCTGTTGTTAATTACAATTAGCAGTGGTCTCTCTCACCTGGTTCCCCAAGTGCATTCAGAGCACTGTGTGGATGCTAGGATAGAGTTGGCTCATTACAGGAGAACAAGTCGGAGCAGAGGAACTTTTGTTTGTGCAGCTCTGAGGTGATTTTTGTTAAATATTAATGTAGAAAATGCCATCAGCCCTTCCTGGGGACATTCTGCTCCCCATTAATATTTCAGGACTCAAACTTCCATGTAGTGTACAGTTGCACTGCCATTTTAAACAAATTGAGAGGAAGGTTTTCTGCTGGTACCAAACATGCTCATGGCATGAGGGTTTGCTCGGTGTCCACCCTGCAGTGCCAGGCAGGGCACATTGAATGATGAATGGCCACCTGGGAATCGCCAGCATTGGCCACATCCTGCTGGGCAAGCACATCATTCCCTGCCCTTCTGCCCATCCAGCGTGGGAAGAGCCTGGTGCTGTGGTCAGCCCCTGAGGCCATCCAGTATCACCAGTTCAGCCCAGCCAGCGACGTGTGGAGCTTTGGCATCGTCATGTGGGAAGTCATGTCCTACGGCGAGAGACCCTACTGGGACATGTCGCACCAGGACGTGAGTCGCTTCCAGCTGTGCGGTAGATGATGGTGTGGCCATTGCAGAGGAGCTGCTGTTGCTCCTGGGGGCGTGTGAGGAGGGAGGTTTGCCCCAGGGTTTGCCCCAGAGTTTGTGCTTCAATCTGCACCGCAGTGCCTGAGCACAGCCCCTCACACCCTTCTCACTGCAGGTGATGAAGGCTGTGGAGGACGGGTTCCGCCTGCCTGCCCCAGCAAACTGCCAGCCACCCCTCCACCAGCTGATGCTCGACTGCTGGCAGAAGGACCGCAGCCAGAGGCCCAAGTTCTCCCACATCCATAATGTCCTGAGCAAGCTGGTGCAGAGCCTGGAGCCCCCAAAGTGCCCCAGCTCCACATGCCCCAGGTGACTGCCCTCTTACTGTGCCTGCCTGTCCCCCTCTGCCATGCTATGCCCCACTCCCTCCTCACCACTCCCTCTGTTGGCAGGTCCCACAGCACATCCATCCCTCTCTCCAAGCGAACCTTCTCAGCCTTCCCATCTTTCAGCTCTGTAGGCGAGTGGCTGGAAACAATAGAAATGGGCAGGTACAAGGACAACTTCACTGCTGCGGGCTACTGCTACCTGGAGTCAGTGGCCAGGATGACAGCTCAGTAAGTGACGTGGTTTCATGGCTGTAACCTCGTGTTGTGAGTGCAGTGAGGTCAGTGTGTCCTTCCCCTGCCAGAGAGCAGAGCCAAATCCAGTGTGATTTACTGGTAAGCTATTGTGCCACAGCACAGGGTGGCAGGGCTGGAGCTGTCCCATGCCTGGGATTCTACAGGCTCCTGTTAGCCCAGAATTCCTGGTCAGTGTCAGTATTGCTTCAGGTGGGAGAAAATGTTGGGAATTTCATACTCCTGCATGTCTGGAACCTGTGCTGCCCCTGCCTGGGAGCAGGTGTTGTTGGGATATGTGGTGTTCAGGGCTGATTTGTCCTGGCTGATGTGGGGCTCATTTTGCAGAGACGTCCTCAGCCTGGGCATCACGCTGATGGAGCACCAGAAGACCATCCTGAGTGGGATCCAGAGCCTCCGGGCCCAGGTGATCCAGATGCATGGCCGAGGTGTGCAGGTGTGAAGCGTGCCCTGAGAAGGTGCAGAGCACCAGCTTGGTGCTCCTGGGGAGGGACGGCCCCCGGCCTCAACCAGCCCTGTCCATGAAACCTGGTGGTCTCAGGTGGGCTGTGGGAATCACTGGGTGCTGCCAAACACGTCATTCCATGTAGCAAGAGAGCAGGGCTTCCATCCCCTGAGCCAGGGCAGCCCAGGATTCCTGGGATGGTGCGGTGTGCCTGGGTGGATGTGGCTCTCCCCAGCACTGTTTTGTAAGATGAGTCAAACTGTATTGATGCCATTTCAGGTGGTAATTGAGTTCACAGGGTGGGATGGACCTTTGTGCACTGTCTTAAACCAGAGCTGATGTTTCTGTATCTAGTATTCTGCTGGTGAATCCATGGGTACTTTTATACAACCTGACAGATCCCACCAACCCCACAAGGAGCTTTTTTATTGCTTTTATTTTTAGAGAGTGGAGGACAGCTCTCACCCAGCTCCCAGATCCTGGGAGGTGACTTTCCCCATCTGTGCTGAAGGAAAGTCTTTCCCAGCCACATCCCTTCTGCTCAGAGTTACTTCTCTGAGTGTTGACACCTCAGTTGGTGAACAAAACTAAATATTCTCCAGGAAAGAGCAGAGCAAATGGTGCTACATCCAAGCAATCCAGGGCACATCAGGCAATCCAGGGCACACCCACACTTTGCTTTTGAGCACGATGCTGCCTGCCTGGCACTGTCAGCAGCTCCCATGGCTGCAGCCCGAGCCCTGACAAAGACATAAATAGCATCTCCTTAATAATATAATTTCCTTGAAGTTAGTTAATTAAATGGGTCTTTGCAGCCCTGTATGGTATTTTGTAGGGCTTTTATTATCATCTGTAAGTATTGCAAGTGAATTATTAATGCTGAAAGGCAAAGATTTACAAAGGGGATGAGGGCTGTGGGAGATGCTCACAGTGTGGCTGGAAATCTGCTGCAGTCAGACCCTCCTGTTAACCTGCTCCAAGAGGATGGGGATCTGAATGAGGATTGAGTGAAGGGTCCTGAGGCAGCCCCTCGGAGCCAGCAGGTTGGTCACTCTGCCCACACACACTGAGGAAAATGAGCTCTCTCCTTCCTGCCCCTCCTCAGTTCAGACAATACTCCACAATGCCTCGGTTAGTGTTTTTAGCAGAAATAATTTTAGTTTGGCCCATGTCCAGTTGGGCTGATCACTCACCATCCCACTGTTTCCCAGCCCGCAGAGAAATAGTGGTGAACTGAGCCCTGCAATCTGTGAAATGCCCAATCCCAAGGATCAAGTGCAATTTGTGTGCTCCTCATGTTTACATTTTATCTGTATAGAAAATATATTACAGATCTCTAGGCAGGGGGTTGAACCAGCTTGATTCCAGATCTCCTCCTCTCCCTGCTCATCCAGACTGTTGGGATTCAGGACCCGCACTGGGAAGCTGCTGCTGGGGGTGCCCCCAGTGCAAACACGCCCCTAGCCCAGTTTCTTGCAACAATAAACACTTTTAATTGAGCTCCTCACCAACATGGAGTAACAAAATTAGTAGATGAAGCTATAGATTGTTGTTATGATTTTAAAATTAACTTGCATCCTCTCAGCCCCTCTCCTTGGGGAAGTGGTATAATTAAATTAATTAGCAATGCTGTTTTGGAGCTGCTCAACCAAGGGAAATGCCTCAAAATGGTTTTGGTCTCTTCCCATCCAGCCTCTGGCACAGTGTGAGGCTCCTGTCCCTCCTCCCCGGGCTGGGAGCTGTGGGAGCAACAACCCTCCTCACATGAAACCAAACAGGAATCAAGTTGGTTCATCTCCACATGCTTTTATATTCATCAGCCACCTGTTAAATACTGTAAATACACACTCAAGAAGTCAATATATATTTTTGTAAGCCTGAGATAAATGTAATATAATATCACAAGGGACACTGTGTGCATCTCATGTTTGAACTATAGTCAGACATCTCCAGGGAATCTCAGTTGGTTTGAAATATTTAATAATAATGATACTAATAATTATAAAAGTAATAAAAATCTATTGACATTTTTGTTAATTTTGTATTTATTGAACCATGACTGAAGATGGCAATAAAAAGATATCTAAATACCTGAGTAAAACAAACCACTAATCCTGCCTTGGCTTATCTGTGTGATTCATTTCAGTTTTTGGGGAAGAAGTGTCACTTTAGCAGGGGTGGCAGGTAGGGGACAGTTTTAATAGCAGCAAGGTGTGAAGTGATGTATTGTTTTGTTAAATAACATTAGTGCCGAGGTGGGAGCCTGTTCTCCAGCTGTGGAGAGAGGGTGTTATCTTACTATTGTCGGGACAAAAACACCCACTTTGCTTTGCTCGTGTATTGTGTGGACACAAAAGGTGGCCTGTGGGGCCAGGTGCTGTTCAGGCAGGTGGGAATCCCTCCCACCCCAAGGACCAGATAACCTCGGAGGTGCTCTCAGTGTGGAGCTGTCAGTGCAAGTGCAATTATCAGTCTGATACACAATCTGGTGTGTAAGTGTGGGAATCCTGCTGAGCAGTGGGAAAACTGCAGAGTTCCTGTGCTTAAGGCATGTATTTAATCAATTAATTGAGTAAATTGAAAGTCTGTATGGCCAGCACATTAAATGCAAACTCTGCACAAGGATATTTAGAAATTATTTCATGTGATTCTCACTCGTGCACTTCTCTTTTTCCCAGGCTTCTCAAAGCCAGGGAACAGGCACAGGAGCCCGGGTTGGTGCAGTGACAGCAGTGACAGCTGCTGGAAAAGGACTGAATGGGTGCTTAGAATGGGTGAAGTCTATTTGCCTTCTGTCGATCAATTAATTCAGGCAGCCTACGCTCGGAGCCTGCCAGGGCTGTACTGGCACTATAAAGAAACAATTAGAGCTCTGGAGAAGGGTGATGAACAGTGGATTCTCAGTCCCAGCCAAGCAGAGGCAGATTTTACCCAGTTATTGGCAGCTGTGCCTCCTGGGGGCTGTGGTAATGGGTTTGTCTCTTTTCAGTGACCTTCCTGGCACCATCTTGGCTGGAGACTGTGGGGCAACTGCTGTCCTGGCTGCCCTGGGGGGCTGGCACATCCTACAGCAGCCCTGCACCCTGCTCAGCCATGCTCTGGTGGCAAAGGGGGATCAAGAAGCTGTTATGGCTCATACAGAGAACCCCGAGGTGCAGCAGTGCTTGGTCAGGGCTGGCCTCAGCACTTGGCAGGTGTTGCTCCTATGGGGGATATTTTAAAATAAAACATTCATTGCTTCTGGCAGGCCCCACCAATGGGTTCATGTTTTGGGGAGAGCAAAGGAGAAGGCAGGGCTTCTCTTTTTGCCCCTCACTCCCACTGAGAAACCTCAGACATGAAATCCATCACCTTCCCTGTTCATCTTCTGAACATTTAGTGCAGCGAGACTGCACAGCCCTGTCTCTGCTCTGATGGCTGTCACAGCATGCAGGGGTCAGACAAGCCCAGCTTTGCTGGCATGTGTCCCTGTGTCCAGGGAATGTTAAAAGAGCCTGGCCCTGGAGGAAGAGCAAGGTTTGAATACAAATGACTGCTAATTACCTGGAAGAGCAGGTGCCATCTATCATTGTAATCTGCGATCTGTCAGTTCAAGTGTCACCAGGACAGATCCTTCTTTCCCGCTCATATTCATCTCCCACAGTCTTGGTGTTCCTAAGGAGCACTAGGCAGGTTGTGACACAGTCAGACCCTGCAGCTCCTCCTGCCTCACGAAGGACAGGCTCCCAGTGGCCTGCCAGGCTGTCCCCAGTGCTGTGCACCCACCTCAGCCAGGACAAGTTGGGTGCACTTGTGCCAGCTGCTGAGGGGTGCCCAGTGTGAGGCAAGTGCTGGAGTTTGTGGCACATCCCAGTTGATGTGGCCTTGGTGCAGGGCTGGCTGACCTCAGCAAGGTGCTGGGTAACACTGGCATAAGGTTGGGTGACATTGGCACAGGGCTGGGTGCCATCCAGCAGCACCCACCAGCCCCACCACAGGTGACCTCAGCCGCCTCTGCATTCGTGGCATCCTGCTGACAGCAGGGCCATCTGCACAGCAGCAAGAGCCGCCTGGAAGGCACAGGAGACATTTAATTACGCAATTACAAATGTCTTTGGCCTTTTTATCTCACTAAGGCTGACAAGCACCTTCAGCATCAAACAAAGAGCTGCCGTTATCTCTCGGCACAGCGGCAGCTCCTGGGCAGTTGCCACCCCTGAAGGGGCACAGACAAAAGCAGAGGAGCTGTACGCTGTCAGTAGGTCTCTATGATTCCCAGAGCCACTGCTGTGGCACCGGCACGGCCACCACCAGGGGAGCAGGAGCTACCCTTTTCCTGCCTCTTCTGGAACCCCAACGGCAGCAGCAGAGGGGAAAGAGGAGAGATGAGAAGTAGTTCAGAGGTTTCTGGAGCTTTTGTTACAATGAAGAGAACTTACAGGGTGTTCTTCTCAGGCACCTGCCCCTGTCCCCCTTTTTTTCAGGATGATGTCTGAGTTAGTGTGCTGGTTTAAAGGAAAACCAATGGGAGAAATGAACCCAACTCAAGAGAGATTGCAAGTCAGAGCTACAATTTAGTAAAAAAATTACAATAAATAAAAATGATACAGAGAAAAACTGGGTTTAGCCCACGAAGATGCACAGTTTTGTTTATACCCACATAGTGGTAAACTGGTCCTGGCCCCTATAACTAGGACACTTAGAGGATGTCAGTAATAAAAGGCCATTTTAATGAGCCCTGATATATTTATATTGTCAGACCAGACTCTCAGGAGTCAGTAGTGCCAGGAGGAGGTTGCACCAGTGTTTACAGAGCATCCTGTAAATGGGCACTTTAGGTGGTGCTGCCCAGCTGTCAGTGCTGTTCCCACCAGACTGGCAGCTCTGTCTCTGTGATGTCCCCTCGCTGCTCTGTTTCTGGGCACCTCCTTGGGTGCTGTGACACCTGCAGCATGTGGGGAACTGCCCCTGCTCTGCCCTGTGAGGAGGGAGCCCAGCTCGCTGCTGTACGTGCAGCTATAAACATCTCCATTAACTCCCACAGTATTTAAATTCCATAATGGGGCTGAAATAAAGCAGCAGCAACTCATATCCCCGCAGGAGCCCTCGATCATCTGTTCCAGAGGCACCCTGGGGAAATATTTGCAGAACTTAAAACCAGGCAATTCAGGTTTTTCTTGCAAGTCCCTTCTATACAATGAAATCTGTTCCCTGCTGACATGTTCCCAGGGGGATGTCTGTTCACTGGAGGCTTAAAGAAGCACTCAGGTGTGATGGGGCAGCAGTGGGGCAGCAGCTGGTGCTGCCAGGGCTTGTCTGGCTCATCAACCTGCCTGGCAGCAGGGTCAGGGACAAAAGCAGTGGAGCAACATACTCCTGGTGTCCTGAGCATGGAGGTGGTGGGGCTGTCCCTCCAGGCAGCCATAGGGATGGCACTCAGCCCTGGACGTTTATGTTGTGAAATATTTTTAAGTGAATTCTATTAAATGCCAGGAGACAAAGAGATTAATAGGGCAGTAAAAATGCTTTCTGTGAGATTTAGGTGCTCCTGGGTGATGGCAATTGTGTGTTGGATAAATGGTGGTTTGTGACTGTAAATACAGGTTCTCAGGGTAATGGAATGTACATCAGGAATGCTGTACATCCCTGGGGAGAAACAGGCTCAGGGACCCCAAAAATGATAAGAGTTTCCCTAAGCCAGTTAAAATCACTGCTAACAGCATGATGAGAGCTGGGTGGCTCTGTCTCACAGCAATGCATAAATCCCTGCTTTGCCTCGCAGGGAACAGGATGTGTCAGGTATCATATCACACTGCATCAAAACGCCAAGTGGCACAGTGAATCAAGCTCCCCAAAATAGAACCTTCTTCTAGAAATAAGCTTGTCACTGTCAATTTAAAGTCTTGCCAAAGAAGTGTGATTTGATACAAGTTCCTTTTGCCAGCGATTTACAGAAGTGTCTGGGTTTAATCACTATTTATAACAGCAAGAGTCTAAAGGGAGAGCCGAAAGTGTCTCTATCCAAATGTGCAACAGGAAACCCTGATCCTAAATGCAGCTCCTATACAGCAGAGCTGGGAGGAGAGAGCACAAAGCACAATATACTCTTGAGCACTGAAGGAAAAGGATCATTTTCTCCTTCTCCACTTCCCCAACACCACGGCAGTGATACATAGAGACTGCTGCCTGCCCTGGCCAGAGCACTGACCCCTGCACCTCACTATCCTGAAAGGTTTTAAGGGGTTATATAGAAACAAAAACTTACAAAACTCTGCAGGGAGGGAAGAGATCCTGCCTGGTCAACAGAAGGTGTCAGTCTGGCAGCCTCGGGGAGGGTGTTTGTCTGGGAAAGGTCCTGATGTGCCATGCATGGGTGCTAATCCCAGCAGCTCCCTTAATCCAGCTCTGGGGAATAAGATGGTGACACTCCTGGGCTGGTTTGCTGCAAAGACAAAACCCTGCCATGCCCCCAGTGCAGCACAGGGAGGTGCCACTGGCTCTTCTGGGGAACCCCAAATGAGCATGGGCCTGCACCAGTTCATGACATCCTGTGAGGCTGAGGCTCTGTTATTGATTGAGGAGTGTTTCAAACAGATCATTTATTTTCATTAGACACGTGCCAATGTCTCCGTCCTGGTGTCCCTGGCGCAGGTCGACAGCTGTCCTCAGGAATGCTTTAATTGCGTTTTCCTCGCTTTGTGCAGCTCTTAGCTAATGTGTTCTGGCTTCATTAGATTAGACACCTCTCGTCCCAGGGATGTTGTCATGTTTTCAAATGGCTTCAATCAGCACCTCCCAGACTCTGGCTATTTCAGGATACAATAAAGCTAAACCTCATCCAGGCTGGTGAGTAATGGAGGTGCATCTCCCACCCCCATCCAGCCTGGCTTTAAATTTGCCTGGATGACAGCCCCTCGGTGCTGGCAGAACACAATTAAGCCTCTTGTCTTGCAGGCATCGTCCACGGTTACACACAGCTCAGGAGGAAGGGCTCTGCAACAGCAACTGGGCTTCTAATGATCTTGTCATTGAGAACAGCACAGAGAGATAAATGAAAGAGTGAGGGAACAGCCATGATCAAAACTCAGATTTCCAGATGTCCAGAGCGCGGCAGGTTGCAGGCTGGCCATGCTTATCTCCTCAGACCCATGCTGGTACAGCACTCGGGGTACAGGAACATGTGTCCTCTTAATAATAGAGAATGAAAGGCAGAGGGACAGAGCCTGAGCCTATCCAGCACCAGGGTTTGGGGTCTTCTCTCCCAAGCATCTCCAGGCATGGCTGCCCATAAAACCTTATTTTGCAGAAGCTTCTTCCCCGGGGGATCCCTGGGATTCTTCACCAGATCACATCTCCATTTTCCAGCTGCAAAGTCGCCACAGCCTCAGGAAGGGAACTGAGGTAGGAAGGGACCAGCTGGACCCCTGGGGAAGAGCCTTGCTGTGCTCCACTCTCTTTGGGAGGGCTGATGACTTCAGGATGGTCCCTGTGCTGTGGGATCAGCTCAGCCTTCCAGTCTACAGCACACCAGTCCCAGACAAGGGCTCTCCCTTCCTGGATGCTCTTCTCTGGCAGCAGAATTGTCTCAGCCGTCTTCTTATCATGAGCCACCACAACACCGGCATCGATCCCTTTCACCCCACAGGCAGTATTTTGACTTCTGGAATTCATCTTACCTAGCAAGAGACTCTAAATATATCCCAGACAATTTCCTCTCCTCATTTTTAATAATCTCTTTCAGCCTTAAATTAGTTTTTGAAAATATGTATTGGGATGATAGGCTTTTTATCACAGCTGATGGACAATATTCATCACACCTGTGCCTGACTCCTCACAACCCATGCACATTCCTTACAGCAGCCCTGCATCAATTTTAACAGCACTTAATTCATTACAACCCCATCACTGTGTGTGCGTGCTCCCCTCAACAACGTCACTGGTGATTTGTCACCCAGGTCCCTATGAACAGTTCTGGTCCCACCTTGTGGAGCCACAGTTGCTCCTGAAGCCTTGGGATGGGATGGAATGACCCTGTTCAAGCACAACAGGTAGAGGATGCTGCCCTGTTCCCCACCCTGGAAGCCTCTGGGAGGTGACAAGTGGAAGAGCAGAAGAAAAAGACCTTTTCTGCCCAGGATCCCTCTGTCCACTCAATGGGCACTTGCAAGGCTAAGGCAAAGTGCTGGGGCTGTGCTGGCACATCCTCCCATACCCAAGCCCTGGTGGGATCAAAAGGGAGTGATGGGGACAGAAACACGAAGCAGGAGCATCTGAGTGGGCTCAATCTGTGACCTCAGCACTGCCCTGGCTGAGGCTCCCGCCCACCACATGCTCCAGACAGAGGCATTTCCAATTGCACTTCCATCTGGCATCAATTACTGCCCAATTTCTCGTGCCTTCATTTGCAGTCAGCAGAGGCAGCCGACTGACATTGAGAGAGAACAACTCAGATCCCATCAATCAAGTGCCATCAGGATCCAGCTTCCCAGGCTCCTGGGCCACAAGGTCACCCTCGGTGGGAGATCAGCTTTCCAGCTCAAGCAGAGCCCTGCTCCTGCCCCTCTCCTGACTCTGCCGCACATTGGGCAGAGAGAGACCCCAAACTTCAGGCTGCCACTGCTTGCTGACCTCTTCATCCTGCCTCAGGGCTCTTGGACCATTTTAGTGGTAAGTGAGGAGAAAATTCACAAATTTTATTCTGGGAAATAGTGAAATAACACAGGAACATCCAACAGCACCAGATGCAGAGCTTTTCCCCAGGGCACTGTATTTGGTTTGGGGCTGTAGCCAGGTCTCAGCCCTGCTCAGGGATGGGGTCACAACAGCAACTGAGACCTTATTGCCATTTACTATCCCACAGCAAGGGAATTAAATTCAAATTCTGTATGAAGGCAGGTGGCTGCCCTGCTCTGCATGGACCTGAACTGTGCACCATCAGCAGGGCTTGTGCTTTATAGGGAAGATTGACCCACAAGTATTGACTTTTCCCTGGAAGCTCGGGGGTGGTGGCTGGGGGGCTGTGACCTCAGCACAGCCACGGAGCACAGGAGTGTGGTTTGTTACCAACAAGAACGGTGGTGGCAGCTCTAGGGGCTCCCTGGGGAAGCCCTTCAGAGGGCATTCAATTCTGTTTCCTTGACAAAGATGTGTTTAAAGCAGAATCTTGACTTACATATCTGTAAATGAGCAAAATTTTTATTTAGAGCTGAACTAATCAGTGCTTTTAATTAATATGTTCACAGAATTCCATGACAGCAAGGCAGGTGTGCATGTAGCTGAGTGGTTTATAATATTGCCACCTGCAGTTAGGACCTAGAACCTGCCAAAACTCTTAAACAGAGATTTCCAAATCCATGGTATATACCTGAGGTCTGTATTAGAGTAACATCTTAGCTTGTAGAACAGCATTCATACTTGACTTTCCTTTGGAGAGCAATCTCCTATGCCACACTGCACCAAAAAGCCACACCAAGACCTCAGTTAGCTCTGATTGCAGCTTGTCCCCATCTCCCTTCTTAGCCATGCCAAAAGCAGAACTTTTCTAACACAGAGAAAGTTCCAAAGTCTCAACATCCTTGTTTATAGCCCTGTAAAGGGGCTTACATCAAGAACAAAGAGGCATCTTTGGAAAAGACAGTGTACCAGCTAACAAATAAACAGGCCTATTTTTAGAAAAAAATTCCCTAGACAAAGTTAGAGAAGCAAAGTTCTTTGATCTGAATGCTCTTAACTTGCCAAAAAACAGCCTTTCTGCCCACTTACTGATCTGCAAACCTGAGAGACCTGTGTCATGATTTCAGCCTTAAAGGAAATAGGAAATAAAGACTAATTTTTCCACACAAATTTTAAAAAAAAGCAATTTATTTGGCTCCCATTACATACCTTGATTATAACAGATAAAAAAACTAGTTCTTAGCTTCCATTCTGTAAATTAATGGAAGGAACACACAAATTAGAAGAACTAAATGAAGGTAGCAGTCCTAAAGGTAAAATGTATTTCCAGAGGGATGTCCTTGCTCACTGAGTTCCATCTAGGGGATTCTTTGTCTCGCTGCAAGCCTGTGCAAGACAAACCTGGAAGGAAAGAGAAATCAGTCAGTGCTCAGAGACAGTGGTCCAGCCCACAACCACCCACAGCTCTGGCCTAAAGGACAACCCTCTGTTTTTCAGAGCACTGGGAACAGTTCTTTTCCCCAGTGTGTATCCAGAGAGATGTGATGCAAACTCCTCCCTCTCCCTCCCTGCCCCATGCTGCTTCTTCACCTCTGACACGAGCCAAAATACAAGACAAGGCCAGGCAGGGAATAAGGGGTTTGTATTGCAGCTCAACAGTCTCCTGACTGATGACAGAGTGACAGCACTGCCTCACAACTTCTGGTCATGGCTGACAAAAATACCCAGACTTACTGACAACTTCTTCATGAGCCTTCGGGCCTTGGGGTCCAACTGAAGAAAATTCTTTTTGGTCAAATCCTTTGCTGTCAAACGTATGGTCTGTGGAAACAAACACAAATCTCAGGTTTTCTTTTGGTCAGCTGCAGCAGCTTGAGGCAGCAAAAAAATAAAATTAAAAAATAAAGGAATTAAGATCTTTACATTATAGAAGACCACAGACAGGCAGGGAACTACACTCAGCTTGAGCAGCAGCTCATCTCCCACCTTCCCTGCAGTGCATTAATGCATAACTGTCACTACTGCTACTTGAAAACATCCTTCTGTTGTGTTTTGACCAGCTTAAGCAGCTCCCACTTCTGACTAAGAGCCTTTTAAGGTTCTTTTTAAGCTTGATCAACACTCTGATATAGCAGCACAGCTAAAGAGACAAGAGTGGATGAACTGAAGCCGATGAGGCACCAGGAGGTTCGAAGCTTCAGCCTCGCCTGTGCATCCCCCCAGCCCCTGCAGGTGAAAGCTTTGGCATTACCTCCCCTTTGCCCAGGGGCAGGGTCAGGACGGCATCCCCGGTGTCAGCGAGGGGGCTGCCGTTGGCAGAGATGGTGTAAACGCGCTCGTTGAGGGCGGGCGTGCGCAAACCCGGCGTCTTGAACACCCTGAAACAACAGGTGATTAGTGAGTTACATCTGCTCAAAGCACTTCTAGGCAAAGTCTTTCATTTCATGTTGGAAGAGCTGCTACAAGATTGTGTTGTAAACAGGTGACAGAAAGCAACCGGCTTGTAACAGAGAGAGAAGGGAAATAGATTTATTTTCCTCTGTTAACAGGTTAACAGAGAAACCTAACAGAATACAAACCTGGAATCAAATCTGGCTGTGACCATGGAGGTACTTCCCCGAGCACAGAAATCACCAATTTTCCCAGTAGCTGGAGTAATAAAGCTGTTTTTGCTTGATCTGTTTAAAGGGAAATAAACATCTGCTCATAAAGATGACCTTTAGAAAATTGTAGAAACACTTATCAAAGGCCTGAACAAGGTGATTACTACAAAACCCAGGAGTTCTCAGTAAGGGGACAGCTGATCCTCACAGGAGAGGCAGTTGTCATCTTTTACTTACTGTCAGATCATCAATTTTTCACTATAACATGGCAAAACTCCCAGCCCCCCAGCTGAACCAAATTCTATCCCAGGAGAGAGATATTTACACTCTGATTCCCCATTTCTGGAGATGAAACAGAGACATCCCCATTACCTCTTGCTCAGGCGCTTCACTCTTGATGAGCGGTGTGCTCTGACCACAGGTGGCCTTTTGGTGGATGCCTTTACCTGAAGCACACATCATGCACCAGATCAGTCACTTCCCTCTCATGGGACAGCTGAGTCCACACAAACAGATGCTTCCATACAAAATGCTTGGCTCAGTCTCCTTTTCATGGCACAACAGCCCAGAACAAACAGTATTCAAACCTACATGACCTTCCCCTATCACTAGAATTCTCAAGGAAACTGTTTGAAGTTCCCCCCAGAGCATCCTGGACAGTCCTAGTCACCATCTCAGTCAGGAATTTATATTCTGGGAATAAAGTCACCCCATAGAACAGCTATTTACCTGTGCAGTTCTTGGATTCTCAGTCTCTGTCTCTGAAGAACACTGGCTGTTGTCAGCTCTGGATTTCTTTGGTACAGGAAGTGATGGAGGCTCTGCTTTCTCCTCGATGGTTTCATCACTCCTTTTGGATTTCTCCACTAGAAAGAGCAAGTGTTACAGAGCACTACTTTGAACGATTTTGAATGTTTTTATAAAACCAACCAGTGCTACTGCAGGTACTGAGGATAAAAGTAGGGTTCTTTTCTTTTTTCCTGAGGGATGTGAGCAAGAACTGAATCATCATTCACATTAAGCAACCATGACACACTTGCACCTCACCAATCACCCCACAAAGCTTCCAACTGACCTTTCTTGACGAGTTTAAACTGAGTGTTGATAACTTCTGCTGTTCGCTTGTCTATTTCTGCTATTTCCAAGTCTGCCTAAAATTTAAAACAGTTGTGACACCATTAGGATTGTTGGCAGCTCGGAGTTCAGGTGAATTGTAGAGCAAACCCCTAATTATTTTACACCCAGAGCAGCTCCACGTTTGCTGTTGTGCTCAAGCTGGGCCCTGTCACATAATCCTGGAGATGACAACATGCTCTCATGACTCAGTGCCTGGTCTGGCAACTGCAAGTGTGCCTCAGCTCCCCACTGCTGCTCAGCCACTTTGGAAATGCTCTAATTTATTGCAATGTGCATGTGCTCCCAGGGGTCTGGGAGAGGAATCCAGCAGGTAAGGAAAGGTGAACACAGAGCAGCCAGAGCATGCAAATCCTACCTTGGATACAACAGGCATTTCTTGATGTTAAGTCTTAAAGCAGGATCTGTGTAAATATTGATGTAACTTTTGCTCTTGCAATGCTCCAGAGCGTTGCTATAGCCTGAGAATTCCCTGCATTGGTGTGACAGCTGCAGAGAGCTCCATGTTTCTGCTGCAAACCTACCATGGCTGCTTCCTCCAGTGCCTGTCCACTTCCTTCTTTACCTAAAAAAGGGTATATTTTAAACCAATCAGTGCAAGGCTGGGACAGCCCACACAGCAAGGCAGGGCCGTCACCACTGGGATGCAAAACCCAGCACAAACCAGGTGGCACCCACAGAGCCCCGCCTGTCCCCGGGATTCCAGGCGCAGGTCCCTGCTGCTCCCTTTACTCCCGTCGAGGTTTCCTGTCCCAGTGGGGCCCCCTCCCGCCACTCCCCGGTTACCGAAATACTCGAGCCAGTTCATCTGGCGCAGCTCCAGAGGCAGCCTCAGGATCTCCATGTCGTACAGCTTCTCCACCCCCTTCACCAGCCGCTCCCCGTCCGTCTGCAGCCGCTCCAGCCGCTTGTTCACTGCGGGCACACGCGGCGTCACCCCGGCGAGGCCGTGCCCGCTCCCGGCCCCGTTCCCGTTCCCAGGCCGTGCCCGCTCCCGGCCCCGTTCCCGTTCCCAGGCCGTGCCCGCTCCCGGCCCCGTTCCCGTTCCCAGGCCGTGCCCGCTCCCAGCCCCGTTCCCGCTCCCTCTCCCGTTCCCACCCTCGCAGTCGAAATCCTTCAGGAAGGCCTCCAGTTTCCGGCCGCGGACGCTCATCCCGCCCTTCTTCCTCACGGGAGCCATGGCGGGGTCGCGGTCGGTGCCGGGGGTCGGTGCAGCGGTTGAAGCCGCTTTCGGTGTCGGGCCCGGGGTTCGCTCCCTCGCTCTATTCCTCACTCAGTGCTAGGCCCAGGTGTCGCTCCCTCGGTCGGTATCGCTCCCTCGGGTCGGTCTCGGTCCCTCGGTCGGTGTGCGGGCCCCTCTCGGTGTGTCCGATCTCTCTCCGGTGTGTCCGGTCTCTCTCTCGGTGTGTCCGATCCCTCTCCGGTGTGTCCGGCCTCTGTCCCGATTTCTCTCTCCGATGTGTCCGGCCTCTCTCTCTGTCCCGATTTCTCTCTCCGGTGTGTCCGGTCTCTCAATCCCGATTCCTCTCCGATGTGTCCGGCCTCTCTCTCTGTCCCGATTTCTCTCTCCGGTGTGTCCGGTCTCTCAATCCCGATTCCTCTCCAGTGTGTCCGGCCTCTCTCTCTGTCCCGATTTCTCTCTCCGGTGTGTCCGGTCTCTCAATCCCGATTCCTCTCCGATGTGTCCGGCCTCTCTCTCTGTCCCGATTTCTCTCTCCGGTGTGTCGGATCTCTCAATCCCGATTCCTCTCCGATGTGTCCGGCCTCTCTCTCTGTCCCGATTTCTCTCTCCGGTGTGTCCGGTCTCTCAATCCCGATCTCTCTCCGGTCTCCCCGCTCCGTGCCAGGCGCGCCCGCGCGCGCGTTCGAACCAACCGCCGCGGCCGCAGCGACCAATGAGCGCGCGGCGCGGGGCGATGACGCACACGGGGACGGCGGCGATGGCGGCGATGGCGGAGGTGGCGGCCGCGCTCCGGGTCTGGCTGGCGGCGGTGGGAGCGGACAGGGCGGGACGGGCGGCCCTGTCTGCCTGGACGCCGCTGCTGGGCTCCCTGGCCGCGCTGGCGGCGCAGATGCGGGCGGCGAGGCGGTTGCCGTGGGACGCGGCGCCGCTCGGCGCCTTCCCGGAGCTGCGGGAGCGGCTGTGGCGGAAGCAGCGCGGGGCGGCCGAGGCGCTGCTGGAGCAGCTCGGCGGGCGGCGGTGAGGAGTGTAGCCCCAAAAGCTTTGTAAATGATTATACCACAGAATCACAGACTGTTCTAAGTTGGAAGAGACCCACAAGGATCATGGAGTCCAACTCTTAAGTCAGTGGCCCATACCGGGGATTGAAGCCATGATCTTGGCATTATTACAGCCAAGTTTTAACCAGCTGAGCTAATCTCAGAGTAAAAGGAATTGCTAAAAGACTTTTTTATTCTTTCAGCAGCAAAGAGATTTATTAGTAACATTGGAGGCAAGCCGGTTCATACCGGGCAAAAACTAGCCTGGCTTGTTTGTGTAAAATAAGCAATTTATAGTTTGGGGTGTATGATTACACCTTCTTATCCCCATATTAATGGCTGGGCGAAATCTTAGGCAGAGCTTTCCTTTTGGCTTGAAATTTGGGTGGTGGTCTCCTGACTTCATCTCTCAGGTGATCATGAAGCATCTTCATCACTGTTGGGCTTCTGCCTTTTCTTTGTTTAATGACACGACCTGTCAAACTTGCAAAATCTTGGCTTTAACTCTACAAAATCTTGGCTCTGGGCTCTCATACTTATTTCAAAAGCTTAAGTGTACTTAATTTATGGCCTGGGAGCCTATTGTGTTAGATTTTGGTTCAGTGAGCAGAACTGCTTTGGTAAAACAGAAAGAACATGCGTTGAGTAATACGGGCAGGTTTCTTCTCTTAGCAGAACTAGGCATTTAACTTCCTTAGGCCTTGTTCTGCCTTCAGGAGGAGCAGGGGGAGGAGGAGGAAGGGGCGGGAGGCTCGGCTGACTCCGCTGTGCCGGCAGGACGGAGCTGCGGGAGGTGCGGGACGCCGCGGGAGCCGCCGCGGCCGCCGTGCTGCGGGTGTACGAGGAGCGGGCGGCGGAGCTGGGGCTGGAGGGGGCCCTGCGGCGCGGGCCGCGCTGCCCCTCGCTGGCCGACGTGCTGGAGGGGCTGCAGGACGTGGAGCGCCACTACCGGCACCTGTATCCTGCTGGAGGGGGCTCTGGGCAGCGCTTGGGGGGGTTGTTAATCACAGAATCATAGAGTGGATTGGGTTGGAAAAGACCTCCGAGATCATCAAGTCCAACCCTTTGTCCAACTCCAGTCCCTTTACCAGATCATGGCACTCAGTGCCACGGCCAAGCTCAGCTGAAAAACCTCCAGGGATGGGGAATCCACCCCCTCTCTGGGCAGCCCATTCCAATGCTTGAGCACTCTCTCTGGAAAGAATTTTTTTCTGAGATCCAACTTAAATTTCCCCTGGCAGAGCTTAAGCCCCTTGTCCTATTGCTGAGTGCCTGGGAGAAGAGACCAACCCCCACCTGGCTTGAACTTCCCTTCAGGTAGTTCTAGACAGTGCTGAGGTCACCTCTGAGCCTCCTCTTCTCCAGGCTAAACACCCCCAGCTCCCTCAGCCTCTCCCCATAGGACTTGTGCTCCAGTCCCTTCAAGAGTTCTCTCATTGTTGTTGTCCTTACCGGGCGCGAAGGTACCTGGAGAGCAAACTGCTCCTGCAGCACCTCAGCTGTGACAGCCTGGCAGACATGGAGGCCCTCCCGCAGGCCTGGGAGAGGATTCTGGAGCGCCACAGGGAGGATGTTGTTAAAGGTAATTCCGTGTGCCTGGATTCTGGGGGCCTTTCCCTGCACTTGGTGCTGTTGTCCCCACCCTGGTGACCCTGCTCAGTTGGTCTTTGTGACCTGCTCTGAGATCTGGTTTAGCTTCAGTTGGAAGTATTCACCACCACACCTGGAAGCAACACCTTTGTGGTGTAACAAGGGCTTAGTGACCCATTTCACTGTTCAATCAGTTTTCCTTAATACTTTTCTACATTGCCTTTAGGAACAATGTAAGTTTTTGGGGGTACAGAATACAGGTAAAGTGCATTAAGCTGACAGGGTTGTTGTTTTCCCTCTGACTCAGATACTCTCCTGAGGGTCTCGCTGTTTGTGGAGAACTATCAAGAGCTGAGCTGCTCATCTGGCTCCTGACAGAGCAGCAGGGACTGGCACTGAGCAACTTCTGCCAGTTTGGAGTGTTGTGTGGTGCTGCAATGCAGGTGATGAAGAATTGAGGGAGCTCTGCTGGTGCTTTCTGCAAGCTGAATGAGTTGATTCTTGGCCTCAGCAGGAAATGCTTGGACTGTCCTGTTTTCAAGTGGAAATGGACTTGGTGTCTGAAGAAGAGGCTGAGCTGAACAAACCTTGAGGATAGAAGGGAGTCACTTCCAGCTGCAGAACTTGTGCTTTCCTTCTTCTGCCACAGATGTTTTGTGTCACAGGAAAAATGTTGAGACTTACTGACGTGAGGTGCTGCAGATGCACGAGGGTAACACAGAGTCCCTCAGGCTGATGCCATGTAAGAAAGATGTTTGAGTTCTGTCTTTACAAAAAAAGAAAATAGATCAGGGCTTACAAACTTGTGCCTCTGAGCAGTATGTTTGTGTTCATCCCACCTGGGGATGGGGGAGAAGGGAGCAAATCTGGTTTGGAAACGTAATTACAGAGGTGCATGGATGCCTGAGTTGTGACACAGGCAGTTTTCAGGGCTGTCAGAGTACACTGCTCTGATATCTTTGCCAGGGCCCACTTAAACCTGCTTAAAACTTCACTCTCTGGTGGCAGCAGCTGCTGGCAGTTCAGGGACACCTTTTGTTAGCCATGGCACTGATCCATCCCCTCATTCCCGGGAAGCAGGGGAATGTTTGTCTCTAAATAACGTACTTGTTAAGAAACTGCAGCTTTGCAGACAAAGATAATAAAGAATTGTATTGGACACATTGTGAGGGTGGTTTGTGCTCCCGTTTCTGTCTCCAACCTGAGGAGTCCCTGCGGCCACCTGAGGGCACTGTGCGACCTGTGGAGAGGGGCGTGCAGGGCACGCGGGAGCTGATCGGGGTGCAAGGGGTGCGGGAGGAGATCGGGGTGCTGGGAGGAGCAACATGAGGAGGGGGGGGAAGGTGCTGGCTGCAGGGCTGGGGCTGCCAGTGCTCCTGGCAGGACGGAGACGTCATGGGATGGGGCTTAACATTTCTACTTGAAAAGAAAACCACGGTCCCCCTGCTGGAGTTGGGTGTTCTGGCCGAGAGAGTTGGTGTTTGCCCAGGGTGGAAGTGAGGTGGGTTCTGCTCCTAGCAGGGTGGGAGCTGGGGGTCCTGGTGGGGGCTCACCTGGCTGCAGACTCTTGTGCTCCTTACCCAGGGCTTGAAGGGTGGCCGAGGCTGATGCCTGCAGGGTGAATCGTGGTGTCATCCTTGCTCAGGCCTTGACGCGTGATCATCACAAAGCAGTAGATCACGATGTGCATGGATGCAGAATTTTCTTTACATGTGCACACACTGCACAGCCCTTCAACACTCCTGTCAGCCTCTGTCCAGGACATCTGCACAAAGAACAAATGGATTTCAATTCTGGAAGATGTTCAGCACAGTTGGTGGTGGCCCTTCTGCTTCACCCAGATGTTTGGCCTCTGATGTCTGTCTTTGGGCTAACAACAGCCCTGCAAAAAGTGCTGAGGGAGCTTTCTGCAGTGATAGTGGCTGTGTCCTGACTGTGACTGACTGAAACGGGGTGAAAGAGGCACTCATTGAAGTTTTGGTGTGATTAATTGCTCTGTGCTGCTCCTGGCTGATGGGCCGTGTCAGCAGTTGCATTTGTCTGCAGTGTTCTGAAGGCTGCGGGTGAACCTCCGCATCAGAGCGCCCTAATTGGGATCAGCTGTGGGCTTGTTCTGTTCCACATCCGGATGTTCAGTCAGGACGGCTGCCAAGGTCCCCACTGCTAACAGGAACGTGGCTTTTCATGTGTGTGGGACTCCCTTCAGCTGGCATTCACTCGGGAGTCTGAGGGTTTGAGAGTTCTCCTGAGAAGACAATCAAGGTGGGCGTTCAGTCTTTCAGCGCTGCACTTGACAACGGGGAGGGGGAAAGGCCACTCTGCTTCCTCCTGTGCCTGGGAGCTGCAAGGCTGACTGAGACACCTCAGGGATGTCACTGGGTGCCAGATTTCAGCACCTTCCAGATTACTGGGACAGGAGGGAGGTGAGTGAGATCAGCATCTGCTGCTTCAGCTCCAGCCTGTGCCATACCCGAGTGAGGCTGTGGGTAAGGACAGCACCAAGGGCTCTGAGACCAATTGGTAAAACACACCTAACCATAAAAATAAATCCAAGTACCTTTATTTTTGGAACAGAGCTCTCAAAATGTTCTTGCATGGAATTCTGTCTTTGAGGAATGCAATAAAATGCAGTTAGCAGCTGGAGCTACCTTGTTAAATGAAAATGGTCAGGAAACACAAAGCTCACGCTTTGATTTTCAGCTTTACCTCCTGCTACCTCCAATAGAAAATAGTTATTCTTCACTTCCAGAGAAAGCACAAACTATATTAAGTTACTAAATTCGAATACCCACGAACATTTATAGGGAGCACCTGACTGGTAAGTGGTTGGTTTGTGTCCTCCCACACGGTGAGTGTTGACTTCTGCTGCAGCAGGGCCCGTGCACAGTTCTGCTCAGAAATGGGGGCCTGCTGTGAGTAATGCCAGACTTCCAAAAGAAACCCCAAAGCTCTATTTCAGCACAGGCTCATGGATTTCAAACAGATACCAAAAATGAGTGTACTACAAGGGTCCACAGTTAGGGAAAAGACAAAGGATTTGGCACATGAAGTGTAAAGTGACTCAGGGGCAGAAATATGTGATAAAAAGCTTTGTGATTCACTTAATAAACCTAGCATGGATTTCACAAGCCCCTGTTTTTGTGCTTATTCTTTGAGACTTTCATCTTGGCCTGAAGCAGAACTCCTTTGTGACTTTGCAGGGCCCAAAGGGCTGCCTGAGTGTTTATCTGCTCTGAAATAAAGCAAAGATTCTCCCACTGCCTTACCTGGCTGTGTCGCTCTGTTCCCCACACCCAGCTCTCTGGAGTGTTTCTCTAGTGCTCCTGACTTTGTCATAGCATTTGCCCTGTTGAGCTGTTGATTAGCTCCAAGGGGACAAAACCTGCTGGTCAGATGGATGTGTGGTGGGTGGGGACACGTGGCTGGGAAGCAGTGATGAGCTTTCCCGAGGTGGGATGTGCTCAGTACAGGACCCCGTGTCTGCCCTTGCAAGGACAGGCATGAGCAGTTACCTGGCCAGCTCTTTGCCACCATGGTCTGGTCCTTGATCTCCCACCCCCTGCAGACCCTCTAGGGCCGCCTGTGCTGCATGTCACTGCAGGACAGAGCCTGTTCTCACTGCCCATCCTGCAGAGGTTTTATTTCAATCCTCCCTTCCTGCTTTTCCCCCCAACCCTTTCGCTCCTCCTCCCTCCTCCTGTGGACACAGATCTGCAGTAGGTGTCTCCTGAACTCGCCTGAACTCCTTGTCCCAAGCACCTTCCTGACTAATGATTTCCAGATGTCCAGGAACTTTTATGTTTAGCAGTTTTGCTCAAGTTCCTCATTCATTCTCTGACAGAGCAAACATTATACTTCCTAATATTATTTGAGGACTCAGACTGTTGTGGCTGCCTGAGAGCTGCTGCTGCCTCCAGTGCAGTGTTTTAAGCACCACTGCAGCCTTCCACTCCTGAATCAGAGCACAACAGACATCCATAAATAGCACAGAAGTCTATTTTCCATTGCTGACAGGTCCAGGGATGTCTATGGAGTCTTGAAAACACTCTGTGCTGCAGTTGTACCTGGCCAAGTGTCAGGGTGTTGGCTTGGACTTTCCTTGCTACAGCAGCATGAAGAAATCAGGAAATCTCTCCAAATCTATTCCTCTGACTGGGACCAACAATGGAAAGCAAGTGGCTCTGCCCATCCTCTCATCTAATTTCCAGCTTAACTTTGGTTTTGGAGAGATGACTGTTCCTTCAGGCAGAGGACACAGTCAGTGGCTCCTGTCACTCACACTCTCCAGGTGACCTCTGTGTCCTGTCCTTGGTGGTGAGTGTGGATCTGCTGCAGCCCCTTGGGCCACGCTAAAGGCTGCATTGGCACAGCTCCCTGGGGACACAGGCTGTCTGTCAGCCCAGAGCCAAATGAGATTTGTAAGACTGAAGCTGTGCCTGAGCAGTCTGCCTCTCCAGCACAACCTCTGGCTTGTCTGGAAGTCAGAACCTGTGGTTCCCCATGTGCATCCAGTGGCTTTTCAACCTTCCCCTGCACTCTGTGTGCAGTGAGGCTTGCCTCGTATTTTGACTATTGGAAAGAAGTTTTGGGCTGTTCAGTGAAACTTGGGAAATTCCTGTGTTTTTCCTTTCTTTGTTCCTTGCTTCAGGATTCACCTCACGTGGTACATGATCATTGCAAAATGCCAGTGGTGGGAGAGAGACAGGACCTTCTCCAGGTTCAGATTCTTGATATGGGACAGTTCTATGTCATTGGCACCCTGTGGTCCTGGCGTGGGTGTGTGGTGGAAGGATAAACCTGCCTTGTTGCCCTACACTCCCACCACCTCTCCAGGTGCTGGTGCCTTCACACAGATCAGCACTTATAGAAATACTGAGTACCTATTTAATTTCCCAGCAGAGCCATCTGTGAGATTTGGTGCCCCTCAATCCCCCAGTGTGCCACAGCTGCCTTCTCACTGGGGCTGGCACAGGATGGCTCTCTTTTCTCCCTGGTCCTTGTCTCTGCAGCCCAGACAGTCTCTAGGCCACCTGGGGAAGACAGAATGAAGAACATCAAGCCAGTAAGTCTCCTAACCATTCTGCTATGTGAGGAATGAGTCCAAGAACCTTTGCACACTATTAATCTTTTCCAATTCCTAAGAAAGCAAATGATCTCCTCCTGCTCCCATAAATTCAACCTCTCTCTCCTGCTTCCCTCCCCAGTGTTTGAACTGTTTGCCAAGAGCTTTATTAAAACCTACAAGATGCAGTTTTGTTCCTAACTGAATCCCAAACAACTGTGTTAGGTGGAGAAGAAACATTTGGTGCTGTCAGCTTTAGAGCATTTTTGTGTGTAGTCCCTGGCCACTTGTCAGCTGGGGACCTGCCTCAGCCCCACACTGAGCCTACAGGACCTTTACTCGGCTCTCTTGAGGTCGGGAGATGAATTTAAGCTGGTCAAACCTCAGGGCCTCATGTCCAAGAACACCTGGCAGTGACCTATACAGGGGTAGCAGAAGAGACACTCCTCTGTATGCAGCGTGGTCCAGTGGCACCTCAGCCTCCCATGCCATGGCCATTCTCTGCAGTGTGCCAGTGGCCCTGGGGACAAGCTGTGCTGGCAGCTGCCAGGTCCTGGCAGCTTTTCTGCCAGCCCATCTCCTGCCCTGGATTGAGAGGCTTCTGCCACAAACCCTCCACCTGTCCCCTTGGCATGGCCCAGCCAGCACCAATACTGTGGGTGTGGAGCAGCAGGTTATGGTCTCCAACTGCTGGTGTGAGCAGAGAAGCTGCAGCCAGTGCTGGTGGCTGTGGGTGTGCTGGGACAACTGGAGAAAAGGCAGCAGGTGCCCTGGGAGCAGTCCAGGTGAGGTACACATCAGGAACCTGCCAGCTGCTGTGCATCACCACCAGTCCTTGGCATCTCATGCAATGTGTCACAGACTCCTCCTGTTCGTTTCCCAACATTCCTTCAGTCTGAAACCCATCAACCACTGCTGAGAGAAAACATTCACAGAGGAAGCCAAAGCAGAAGTGAGCAAAGCTGTTCCTTTGGCTGGATTCCTCCAGCTTCTCATGTCCTGCTACTTGGTTTGAGCAAGAGCTGCCTCCTCCTGCCCTGTGCACCTGAGCTGTGGGGAGGGGACAGCAATCTCCAGTTGCTGAGAGAGGTGAGGGAGAGAATTTCCTTTCATGGTATGGTTCTGGTACCTCTGCCCAAGCCCCAAGGGAGGGGTGAGAGCAGGTTGTGTGAGTGGGAAGACAGGGCTGTGGAGTGCTGATAGTACAAAAAGTGCTTTTAAACTTCATAAATCCACTCATGAGTCAGTCAGGGGAGAGGAGAAGGTGGGAAGGGAAAAGTTTTGATAGTTGCGCCCAAAGGAGAAACATACTGAAGCAACTTTGGAGCTGAGGAGCCAATGGGAACAGGAGCTGGGAGGGCATCTGAGGCAGCAACAGAAAGTTCTGCTTATGAAGAATCTGAACAGACCCCCTTCTGCCTTCTGTGCAAATACCATCTGGGGAGCCAGAAGCCCTTGAGGGCAGAGTCCTGGAGCAGTGGGGTTTGGGCAGATACCCCTCATCCTGTGCTCCATTGCAGCCAGGGTCCCGCATCCCCCTGCCTTAGTGCGGGGTGACAGGGAACAATCAGGCGTGTGGAAAAAAACAGGAGGTGAAAAATCCAGGCCAGCTTTTGCTGGACACGGCTCCCCCAGCTCTGAAAGACTTTTTGGTTGGGTTTAATGAGATTAGTCTGTAAGCTCTGGAGATGTCAGCCTGCTGGCAGCTCCACGTTCAGTAGTCCCTCGTGCGCCAGGGAATGATGTTGCTCATTTTGTTGGCCTTGACTTTGCTGGATCAGGCTGCTGTTCTGCTCCTCAATTAGCCACATCTGCACGGCAGTAATGAGCTGGAGGTTGGACGGCCTGGAGAGGGGTGCTGAAAAGTTCACCCGTATGGAAGGGAGCTCTCCATGCCCCCCATCCTGGGAATGCTGGGGCTCGGCACTCAACGGGACCCCTGTCCCTCTAAGGAGCCCTGCTGGAGTCCAGTCCCCCCTTATCACGGCAGCAGTGACACTGTACAGCTGGTTCTGCTGCTGGAGAGTGTGTGTTCCTGAAAGCTCCAGTTTGGGTCTGTGCTGACATTATTGAAGCTACTGGTAATAAAACATGTCACTACAGGGGCCAGGGCCACATCTGATCCTGCAAAGGGAAAGCGAAAAGCCAAACAAAACCCAAAACCTCCAAAGAGCTGTAACCACACACATGGTGATGGGAGGGATGGATTTCCAGGGATGCAGACCCTGGTCCTGCTGCCCTGCCATGATGAGAGGCACCTCCTGGCCCTGCTGTGCTGGCTCTGTGGCAGGGATGGCACATTAGAGTCACAGCTTCCTGATGCCACATCCTCCTGCAAGTGTCTCACCCTCTCAGCGCAGGGAACTACAAATAAATGCTGTTGATGCCTCTGCCATCCCGTCAGGGATTAGGACATGCTGGAGCAATTTGCATGGGGATGAAACTTGGAAGAAATGGCAAAGCTGAGGGAATATGATATTATTTATTATTGCCAGTTGCAAGGGAACAGCAGCTTGTATAACTCTGGAACATGACTATTATTAGAACGGAAAGTTAGCAAGCAATTAGCTAATTGCAATTCACATTGTCTGCTGGCAATTATAAGGAGAACAGTTATAAACCCCAACAGATGGAACTCAAATGGGTCAGTCGTTCTCTTTTTTATTTTTATTTATTTAATTTTTTTTTTTCCATCCCCAAAGGGCATTTGCTGTGAGCTAAACTCAGGTTCTCAGCAGGGTTCATGAAGGCACCCAGTCCCATGTGTCAGCATGCAGCGGGGTCCCCACATGCAGCTGTCCTGTCTGGACCTTTCCAAATGGGACAGCTTTGAGGCTGGAGAGTTCAGCTAATGGCTTTATGGTTTCAGTCATTTACTCTCTGTGGTGGTGTTTTTTTTAGTGAGAAAAAGTGGGGAGCAGAGCAAAACAAATGCAATATGCATTTCTTCTCATCCAGTTGTTCATGACTCTTTACAACTTGAGGTAATATCTTCTCTTCTCTTTCCAGCAGTGACACAAACCAATGATGCCTCCCTGAGCCTAATTTCTAAGTCTTTAGAAATTATTTGAGGGATTTGTATTCCCTAGTGAGTCTGAGTCAGAACAGGGATCTCTGCAAAGATGATCAGGTGAGGAGGCAGCACTCTGCTTCCCCCTCCTGTCACAGGAGATACCAGCAGAGCAGCTCCCTCGGGGCGGAGATTATCTCATCACTTTTGCTAGAAATGCCTGAATGATGCAGCACCAGGACATGATGGGTGGGTGAAACATAAGCCCTGGACTCGAGGGATCGCTCAGCACATGGTTTACATCTGTTTGAACCAAACACAGATACTCCTGCCTGTGCCACTTTGTTATCCTCCGGGTGGGTTTTGTGCTCCATGAGCTCTGTGTTAAAGGGATGCTGTGACAGGTGTCTGCTGAGTGGCCGAGAAACCATCACTGATTTACCTGTGAAGCGTTTCTCTGCTGAAGCATGTCAAGGTCCAAGCTGTGCACACGGATTGGTGTGTTTGAGGTGAGAGGCATATGAGGGGCACTCAAGGAGGCACAGAGAGCCTGAGTGCTGCAGCCTGACATGTGCTGGTCTTTTCCTTGGGTTTACAGCACATGCAGGAGCATGGCAGCAATGCTGCTCTGACACATGGGAACTGGTTCTGCATCTCAGAATCCTTTTTTTTTTGTTTTTTTTTTAGAGTAGGGACCAGCACAGATAGATTCGGCCTTAAGAGGAAGTATCCCAGGAGGTATCCTAAAGGAAACACTTGGATGAGAACCTCATATCTACAGTCATACTCTGTAGCCGTAGAAGGAGCTTTGCTCTTCATCCTCCCTGAATGTTGGTGATGCCAGTGACTCCAGCAGAAGAATATCCCTGTTTCAGGTCAAGCTGATACAGATGCAGAGACAGCTGGGGAACCTGAAACAGATTAAACCCAGTGATACGAATTTCATAAATAGCAGTACAAACCCACTGCACACCTTCAGCTGATATTAAACAGGGGATGGATTGGAATTAATCTCTGAGCAAATGCATTACAATGAAATGGAAACATCAGGTTTTACTTACAACCTCCAGGTCTCCCATAGGAGGCAGTTTATGTAGTGCCCATTTATTAAAGACAAATGCTATCACTTGGAACATATCTCACGGAAAGCAGGCGACTGCCTGATGCAGGGGAGCAGTAACTGAAGATGGAGCTTTGCATTTACAAGCCGTTGTTTTCAACAGGCTCTGTGTGTTCTGGAACATGTGATGAAAGCTGCTGGGTGCCCCAGTGCCCGCCGAGAGCCCAGCTCGGCCCCACTCTGCATGCTGGACTTTAGTGTGTATGTAACAGCAGGCAGAAAGATAATCCAATTATCTGGAGTCAGGCAGTCATGGGCTAAAATAAGCAAGTATGGATGGGGGGCCCAGCGCCAGCAGGGTGGCTCACCTCTGGGTGCTGAGCTCTGCTCTCTGCGCCAAGAATTCCCCCAAAAGGAGAGCTGACTCATGGAAGTGTCCTCTGGGGCTTTAGGGGACCGTGGCCAAGAAGGACCAGGCATGGGGATTATCTCCGCCACCCGTGGACAGAGGGCAGCTTGCACAGGTCACCTCCTTACAGGGTCCTCAGCCTCTGAGGTCTATGATTTGGGGGTCATCTCTCAAAAACCCTCAGAGGGGTCTGTCTTTTGGAGGGAGATCCTCCCCCATTGAACCTGTTCCTTTTGAGCTCCTCTGGGGTCAGCAACCCTTAGTCACCAGCCTGATAGTCCTCTAATTTCGTGAGTGGTTCTGAGCCTCAGGGCAAACACTAAACAGGAACCACTGCTGTTATAGTTACATCTGAAGGTAATTTTCGTATTCACCTGGAAAGAAACAGAGTTCAGTTAATTAATTCAAAAATATGTTGCCTTTCTGAAATCTTTTGGATAGATGCTGGCACTCTGACAATATGGTACTGTTTGTTCTTTATTTTTGAGATCAGAAGTCTGGGACAGGCCTGTCCTGTCTGGACAGTAGCAGGTAAACCCACATGATTTAAGAAGCATAAATTCCACTCTGTGTGTAGGAGAACTTTCTGGCTCAATGCAGTATGACATTTGCAACCATTTAATTTGAATAAATTCCATTTTTATGCTCCATCCAACTTTTAGTACACCAGCCAAAGCCTTTGTAAGGAACAGAATGTAAATCCTGCCTGTGTTTTCCCTCCCATGTGATCATCAGGGATCTGACATCTAATGCCACTGTTCCTCTTGCTTTCAGAGCTCCCAGAGGTCAGCAGATCAGTTCCTGGAGTCCTGGAAGAAGCCATGGAATTTTTGGGGTAGAAAGTTGCCCTGGAGCAGGAGGGCTTTGGGATCTCTGCCTGTTCTTCATGCTGGGTGCTGGGTGGGAAGGCAGATCCCAAAGCACTGCACAGAGGGGGCTGCCAGGGAGGAAACGTGGCCTGTAGTTCAGGGAAGAATATTGACATTTCTGTAGAAGTGACCCATCCAGTGAGCACTGTCAGCACTGGGGAACCTCCCATCATGATACAGGCAAAGGCAAAACTCTGGACTCGAAAGCCATCACTTGGTATTCCTTAATGAGAAAATCAGATCCTCTCCCACAAAACTGCCTGTTCCAGGTGCCTTGTTCCTGGTAACACAGCTGGGGAAAGATGTTCATTTGTGCTGAGCCTGGCTGACCCCTGCATGGAGCAGAATAACCCCCAAAAAGGCAGATGGTATCTGACAAGGGATCTCCTATCTGCCTTATCCTCCCAGCTCCACATCTGGAGGGAGAGCAGGAGGGCAGGGAAGTGCATTGTCTCCCTGCCTGTACCGTGCAGACAGGCCGGTGACAGCTCAGCAATGTAAGTGATACATAATAAGCCCTAAATAAAGTGTGAGGAACATGTTTGGGATCAGTAAATCCATTCTGACAAGAAGAAGCAAAGGAATGAAATCCCTTTTCCCAAACAGACTGGTAAGTTATGGCCTAAATGTAATCTAGTCCCACTGAAAAATGGCTCCTGAAGATTTATGGTTGGGGTCTCCCTGCTCCGATCCATGGGGACACATTCAAGCCTGTGCCAGGGAACAGGGGCAAGGAGCCCTGGGGAGCAGGAGGCTTGGGAGTGGGGGCCACATTCCCCTCCTCAAAATGCTCAGGTTCTATCAAACTCACTTTGCCCACTCACATTTACAGCCAAGTCCATCCCATTTCCCACTGCATTCCCCCATTGGCCATTTATCATCCACAAGGGGTGGCTGCAGCCAAATGTTCCCCTGACCTTCAACAGCCCTGTGGGTGTGTCTTCTCTGCTTAAGTGGGAGACTTAAGATAAGCCCAGGGTCTCTTAAACATGCCTGCTTCAAATAAACACAGCAGGCTGATGGCTTACAGGCTGCTTTGGCCAGCTGAGGAGAAGGGAACTCTCTTCACAGCTGTTGATACTGGAGAGTCACTTGTCCTCACAGGATGCTGGGTGGCCAGAGAGCCCACTGGGCCACTTGAGCACCTCACAGCAGGCCATGATCAAAGGTAAACAGCACCAGAGCAGTCAAGGTGCACCACTAGTGCCAGAAGCTTGAGGGGCAAAAGTGTGGGAATGAATGGATCCGTGGCTGCTCCCAGGGAACAAAGGCAGCTCCATGCTCCATGCTATGCGTGATCCCATCCAGCTTGCTTCAACTTTGCACTGTTAATTACCCACAGATTTCTGCTCCAACTCCCTCTGCTGAACCACCTGCTCAAGCAGGTTCATATTTTGCAGGGAAAATGCAATTTTTCTCCCTGTGCCCACTCTGGGAGGTGTTGAGGCTGTGCCTGTGAGCACCTGGGTCAGCTGCAGGGAATGGTTCTCTCTGGACTTCATTGGGACTGTGAGTTTTTAATGTTCGTTGTTGTCCTTTCATTTGAACAGGGGCCAAAAAGGTGGGATCCAGATTGCAGGTATGTTCCTGCTGCCTCTTTCTGTTTACTGGCTGCTGTTCTGGTCTTTGCAGACTGCAGTGAGGTTCTCTTGTAGTCCCTGGGCCTTGGGGACCACAGTCCCCCCAGGCTCTGCAGTTTGGGTGCTGTGGGCCAGGCAGTTGTCCCAGGACATGAGGCTGCATGGCCAGCGTGAGATGCAGGCTTAGAGTGCAGGAGGCTGCCAGGACACCTCACCAGATGCAGATTGTCTCTTTGTTCCTTGGAAAACCACAAAAAAGTTTCTCTCTTCACAGTTCAGTGATGCCCAGACAAAGATGATGTGAAATATGTGGGAAGACTTATTTTATTACAATATAGGAATGCACAGAACCAGATGTTTAAGCTTAGCTGTGGCTCCTCCATGCAAGCCCCACTGCCCTTGCTCAGGGAGCTGCTTTCAGGGTGATGTACAATGTTCTAAATGAGTTTGCTGCTGTGCAGGAGCTCCAAGAGCTGCTAAGACTTAGGGCAAATGCCACAACAGGTCCTCTGGATCCCTCTGTGCCTCAGGGTCTGGTGCAGAGGTGGTGATGCCAGTGGGGTTAAAGGGCAGGTGCCCCTCAGTGACCCCACCATGACTTGCAGAAGCAGCCCTTGGTCTCTGCCCAACCATTGCCTGCAGCTCCGGCAGGTGCTGCTCTGTGGGGTCTCAGGGCTTGCAGCCTCTCTGTGGTCTCCTGAGGCCAAGCCCCATGCACGGTTTGCTGGTTTCCTCTGCTGCTTCTCAGCTGGTTTGAAAGGATGCAAGTCCCAGCCAGAGATGTGTCCTGGCAGGAGCCACAAGCCAGCAGATGTGTTGCAAGAGCCCAGGATCGCCTCCCCAGCCCGCCAGCCTCTGAGTCACCCCCAGTGCAGCAGCTCTGGGTCCCCAGGCTGGAACAGGGAAGAGAAAGCTCACACGCATGTCCAGCCTGGCAGCCTTGTTTGTTTCCCCAGCAATCAGATTTCATCTTTTCCACCTCCACGCTGCCAGCACAGCCCTTATGTGCTGCCCTGACACCTCCAGGGTTTATTTCCAGCTGAACCACACTGCCTCCATATGTGCTCTGGCCAGTGGCTGCTGGTTATTAAGTCGGTGCTATTGTGGTCCTCCTGTCTCCATTCAGAAGTTGGCAGTCCTTAAAAGCTTATTCATCTTAGGAGCCTAGTGGCAAATACAGCCTCATCCCACAGGATGGGTTAACTCCTGCTCTCCCACCAGCCCAAGGGACAGCAGTCATGCCTGGTTCTGATTAACATGATGCAGAAAATCCAGTGCGTTCCTCACACTGCTCAGGGAGACATGGAGGTGTCTGTGGAAAGGAGGAAAATGGTGAAACTGCCTAAAGGCAGGAGATGTGCTGGATTGTACAACCAAAACCCAGTTCTGCACAGAGCTGCAGGCACTGTGTCACCTCACTGGGAAGGACAGAGCCCCCACAGACAGAGTGACTGCAGGAGTGATGGGAGAGGATGTGGGTATTTTGCCAGCAGACCTTGTAAAATTAAATTGTAAAATTATAAATCAGATCACCACTTATTGCCTTCCCACTTGTCAGCTGTTGGAGGAAGAACTGGCAAATGTTTGTGGAGAATTTCAGGGACCATTGTCCAGGAGGTTTAGGCTATGAGTAACGAATAACAACTCATTACCTGGTTAAGTGCAAGGCTCACACCGATTCTCCCATTCCCAGTGACAGGAGGGGCTGATTCCTTGGATGAGGACATTGTATAAAAAAAACCTCCAGCAAATCAAGTGATCTGAATTGGCCCTGCATACAAAACTCCCAAAGCAGGTGGATTATAATAACCAGGAAATAGCAAGCCAAGGGTTTGTGGCCCCTGAGCAGACTGTTTGCAAATCCTCCTGCTCCAGAGAAGTCAGAACTAATGCTAAAAAAAATATTTTTTTTATGCAAGATCAACTCTGGAGTGAAATAGAGAAACATATAAAGGAATCTCAATTGACCGTCTGGCTCTGACACTCCTGAAACTTGTCACCATTTATCTCTGTCCAAAAGTGTGCCTTAAAGATGCAATGGGAATCTTCCTTTAGGGAGAGAACTGGAGTGTAGGTTTGGCCTTCAAATATGTCAAACTGAACATCAAAGCCCATGGGAAGCACAGAAACACCAGAAAACAAACAAGCTTGCTCCATACCTGAGTTGAAGCTTGATTTTGCATGCAGAAATGTGTTTATTTTCTTGGAAAGAAGCAGGCTCTGGCCTTTCAGCTGTTCCAGATATTCTTAAGGGAGTAATTTTCCTAGCAAACCTTGTTCCCTCTGTAATCCTTTGTAACAACTCACCGAGTCATGCTGCCCTTGCTTTAAAAATACTTTTTCAAAGCCCATTAGCAAATTCACAGGTTTTTTTATACACTGAGAATTAAAGTGGAAACATAAGACCCAGCAAATTATTTTCGCTTTATATACAGTCTCCCCAGTAAACAAGTGTTGCAAGAGCCTGTGCACTGCCGGCAGAGCAGAGGGATGGAGAACAGAATGTGGTCACATGTGGTTTTATTCAGTGGGTTATTTATATAATCTGAAGTATAGTAACAATGTCCTTGGATCCTGAGGCTCCCAGCTCTGCAGTCCCTGCCGATGGTGTCTCTTGGCTTTCCCACTGTGTCTACATGGACACTCCTGAGCTCCCAGTGCTTCACTCCCGTACGACACTGCTCCATCAAGATCCTTATTCCCAGGATTGAGTTTAGACCTGCAGAGCTCATGGGCAAATTTCCAGAGCTGCATCCTGGAGCTCCCATGGTACATCATCACATATCCTGGTGTTCCCTTGGCTGATCATCCCATATGATGGAGATCCCCGGTACATCATCTTGTGTCCTGGTGCATCATCCCACGTCCTGGTGCTCCATGTGGACATTCAGTATCATTTGTGCCCAAGGCTGGGCAGGAGGATGTTGTGAGAATGTTTGAAGGACAAGAGTGCCCCAGGAGTCAGCATGGCCCTGTTCTCTGTGGTTCTCACCTCCCTCTGCTTTCCCAAAGGCACAGTTTTATGCCTAGAGATGTCCAAAAGCACCATGACTGTCTCCTCACTTCTTCTACATCCCCTGCAGACATCATCTCCTCCTCTGTCCTCCCAAAGCTGCCCCACAAGTGATGTTCCCAGTTTTGCACAAGTCAGATCTGATGCACGGTGCTGGGCACTGCTGCACCCCATGTCCATATCCTCTGGCAGGAGCCCTGGGTTCTCCTGGCAGGTACAAGATGGGCAGTGAGCTCGGTTGCAGGATGGGCTGTGCAACATTGCAGACTAGTGGCACATGAGGAGATCAGCTGGGGCAGGGAAGGGCCAGGCGAGGCCAAAGCAAACCTGCATCAGTCGACAAATACCTGATCCACTCGCTCTGAAGAAATGTCTTTAATTTTGCTGGCATTAGATGTTATGGTCAGTCATTCTCCAGGCAGGTGAATGGAATTCTTTTTTGTGGCTATTTGGTTATATCCTGGATAGCAATAAGGATTATCCTCCAGATTTCTGTGTCTCGCTCAGATCCCCCAGCATGTGTTTATAATTTTCTTCTCCCTTTCAGGCAATGCCAGCAATCTCCTGAAGATCTTAAACTGAACCTGTGAAATTTAATGGCTGGCCAGTGTCTCTGACATATTCCTCTAAAATTCAAGTGTGCTTCTCTTGCTGATTTATGATGTTTTTTCTCCAAGAAAGTATTCACTGTATTTTATCACAAGTATTTCTCATGCAATTCTGTGTCAGAAAGGAAGGTCAGGCATGACGCTGCTCTGAATTTCCAAGGAGCAGCAGTAGGTGGCTGGCTTGGATTTCTTTAAGCTGTCTGTGCTGGTTTGAACAGGCAAAAGCTTCGTCATGGCAGGGATGGTCAGAGCCCTGGGCTGGTCAGGTCCTGCCCCTTGGGCCCAGTGCTGCAGACACACCAACAGGAGCAGGTTTGGGTCCAGGGCAGTGGTGCTGGCACCTCCTGGACCCTGCTCCCCCGGTTTGGCAATGCCAGGCTGGTGTTAAAGGCACTGGCACTGTGTCCCAGTGTGCACAGCTTAGCTGTGCTGCTCCCCTCTTGATTGTTTTTCTGTTTTGAGTCAGGAGCTTAAAACATGAAATAACCAAGGATAATTGCCCAGACTGAGGAGAGGATGCTGCTTCTCTTCCTGAGCCAAGGGAAAGACAATTTATCATAAAGATTCCATAGGTTTTCCTACACACACACACTGCTCCTGTGGAGCTGGCTGGGTGACATGGGACTCTCCAGCATCCTTATACCAGATTTCAGGGAACCTCTGGAGTCATGCTGTCCCTCTGGGGCACACTCAAGGCCAGTGCCTGGCACGGAGCAAGGGCAGCCTGATCAGCTTTGGGACTGTGCACACAACATGGTCACAGGCTGTGCTCAGTGGCAGGAGGGATGCTGAGCTCCATGAATCTGTAATTGCAAATGTGGGGTTGTGGTACTGAGGGAATTCAGTGAATCCACAGATTTCATATCTCCACTGACCTTCTGTGGCCCATAAATGGTCTAAATACTGATTCCTCTTGTCTGTGGCCAAGAAGGAACAGTTAGTTCTTGGGTTTTGAACAAGGCGGCATCATCTGGCAGCAGATTTGAGGCTGTATGGAGCCATTGGCTCTGTTTCTCAAAAGTTTTTTCAAAAGTGATTTCTTTCACTGAACCTTTAACTGCTGCCCTCATCCCTGCTCCTGTCGCATCCCCAGCCGTCAGGTCCTCACCTGGCTTGCGCTGCGGGACTGCTCCTCTTCCACACAGCACTCACGGGGAGTGGTGTAAGTCAAAAAGGCTCCGCATCCCGGCCCGGCCACCGCACACGGACCCCGCCGAAGAGCCGGGAGCAGGCAGGAGGGGATGGAAACGCCGGGACAAGGAGATGCGCCAGCAGATTGCACAACGGGAGGGTTTGCATGAGGGATCCATCGGCACCACCGCGCACCAGCAAACTCCGGGAGGAGGCTGGCAGAGAAACTTCTCCTCTATTCAAGTGGTTGTCCCACCCCTGTCACCGCCGCGGCCAAGCGTTTCCAGCTTCCACAAGAAGTGGCACAAGGCAATCTGCAGCCAGCCCCTCCACTGCGCCGCGGGGTGAGCTGGGCTGGGCACCAGCACTGCCACCTCCCTGCTCCCGTCTGGCGGGGCCGGGGCTCCCTCCGTGCCGCTCCTGCACCGTGTCCATCCTGCCCCGACTCCCCGTGGGCTCCTCTCGCCCGGTGCCTCCCGCAGCCGCACAGCCCATCGCTCCGTGCCCAGAGCCCCGCACCGCGGCCCCGGGCACCCCTGACACGGCCTCGGTAGCCATCGAGCTCAGGACCCGCAGCCGGGGACAGCCAGGCTGTTTTCCAGCCCAGCAGAAATCAACGGCTTGGCTTTCTGCTTCCTCCCATCTGCCCAAGTTTATTTTCCTTGTTTTCTGTTTATGAGCTAGGCGAGTATTGAATTTCCCGAAGTCATTGCCATCCATTGCCACAGGTTTCTCACACAAAGACTCCCTCGGTGCCAGGATCCAAGTTTTGCAATTGGACTGGTTCCCTTTCCCTTCGACCATTGTGGAAACAGCCTTTGTTTTGCTTCAGGATCTTGTTCATCAGGCCCAAATCAAGGGCCGCTGTCCAAAGCCTGGCTTTTTTGAAATCTGATTTCACTGCTTTAATGAAAACAGCACATTTCAGGGGATGGGGCCGACGTCCTTGAACACTAGGATTTTTTCTGCAGGACTTGTATATCTGCAAAAGCTGCGCTGTCCAGCCCTGCCAGTTCCCTCCAAACAGCAGGAACTGGAGGGACAGGGCATGAATGCTCCTTAGGGACTTGTTAAAAGAGAAAGCTGTCTCAGAATCTCTGTTCCAGCTGCAAACTGACAGCCAAGGCTGAACACTCCATACCCTTGGAGGGGCTGTGGAGCTTGGCAGGCACAGGAGCCTCCCTGCCATGTGCAGGGACCGGGATGCGGCGGTGGCTATGGCCAGTGGGAGCTGCTGCCACTTTCCGGCTCCTCTGGGGCCTCTTTGGCCCCCAGAAATGTGGCTCCTTTCACTGGAGCCACACACTGCCTCCGGTGGGAGATGCCTCTGCACCACGTCCTTGCAAAGGGCAGCCGTGCTCCTCCGTTCCATGCACGGAAGTCACACCATGCTCAGCCTTCCCCGATGAAAACTCCATTTATTCCGCGCCTGTAGGAGAGGAATCCCCTCTAACTGCGTGCTCAGGCATGTGCCACCACTGCCCTTATGTGTGTCAGAGCCAGGGAATGGTTCTGTAATCGCCCATTTTTATTTAATTGTAATGCCCCTGTCCCACTAACTGTTCCAGATGCTCTCATGGTTCCTAGCTCTGGGCTCTAAACATGCTGTTCTCCTCACCCTGGTCCCCGCCCTTAGAGCACAAACAATGGTTTTGCTGGGTTTTGAGCCTTTTTTGTGCCAACGGGATGTGGGGAGAGAATCCCCTCCATGCCAAATTCAGTTGATAATAAAAAACAGGAAGGGAGCTGGATGCCAGTTCTGGAGGAGCTGATCAGCCAGGGCTGCTCACTGCGGCATGTGGGTGTCACCATCACCCAGCAGCATCCTGGGGTGGGACCTGGGGGCAGGCAAGGGGAGAGGAGAAGGTGGAGGAGGCTGGAGTTCCATGGAGGAGCTTGGAAAGGACACACACCCCAGCAGTGATGCAATCATGGCCTCAGTGCTCAGCAGGTTGCAGGCTGCTCCTGGTGAGCACCAGGGATGGAGCAGCAGTGAGGGGACCACTGGGACCACGGCAGTGTGGGCAGGGCCCTGTGGTGGGCACACCCAGTGCTGCTGTTGTGCGCTGGGAAGGGCACTGGGGGCTGTGAGGATCCTGCAGCACCAGGAGCACCCTGTGCCATGGCAGTGCCATCTCCTGCACTTCACAGCCTGCCCTGCCAGTGCACAGTGGTGGCACTGCTGCCCTTCAAGTGACTGCAGGCAAGATGGCACAGGGTGGGCTCCAAGGAACCTCTGAGCAGCAGTTTTTTCCTACCCACTGCTGTGGAGTGCCCTGGTTGTTAACAGCCCACTGTCACCTTTGCTGTCCCTCAGGACATCAGTTATCCTTGTCCCTGAACTGGTGGCAGAGACGAGGAGGAGCAGCTCTGGATGCAGCTGGGAAACTGGTGTTACCAGTGCTGAGGCCACATGGGGCCAGTGGCCAGAGGAAGGAGACCTTGGCTCCCAGGATGGATTGTCCTTCTGGTCTCTGCAGGTTCCTCCATCTCCCCTTTTATCCCTTCTTTATATTTATTTCAGAATGATATAAATTCTCCTCTATGAACCCTGCTGGGTGAGCACAAAAGAGAAGTTGCAGGCAGGCCCAAGAGAAAGGGAGGATAAAAAAAACCACAGGAGAAAATTAATAAAGCATTTGAGAAAGGGAGAGGACGCCTCGCTGGGAAAGTGTGTAGCACACAGGGCTCCCCAAAGCACATCAAAGCCTGACTCTGAAATTAGCCCAACTGATGGGAATGTAAAGCAGGGGATTCTCCCACTGAGCTGTGGATTGAGAGTCCCCCCACAGGCTGCGAGGCACTGACATTTGTATTTATCCAGGCTCGAAGCTCCATCATGGAGCTTTTCAAAGGGGACTGCTGGGACCCAGCAGGCCACCTCCCCAGCATGGCAAACATGGCACTTTTAATTACTGCTCTGCTCCTGCACATGTGCCCGACCCCCACACTAATTCTTGTTGCAATTACAGCGATCTAATTGAGTTTATTCACTCTCTGAAGCTTTTGTGTCTTTCTTCCTCGCACTCCCTGCCGGTGAGAGCCAAGGCCTTCATTGATCCATAGGTAGGGACAGGGGCAGTGCCTGGTGCTGGCCTGGGGGCCCACCAGCCTCATTGTGTCCATTGAGCTGCTGCTGCTGCTGGGAAATGCCAAATCCCCCAAGGCACTGCCCTGCCCATGGCCCGTGACCCGGCACCGACAGCATTTCACTGCGCTGGTGAGCGGCGTGTGCCTGACGGCTTCTTTGGAGAAGCAATTTTACATTTTTATAGGAAAATTACTTCCAATTAACAGGGAAAGTACGCCTGGAAGTGGCAAATAGGCAGGGAGGATGATTGTCCAACAGGGACCATAAAGGTCTTCAGACATATTTAGCTTTCACATCACTTGGGAGTGGATTTTGCCTCCTCTTTTCCTGCACTCTCACCTCTTCTTTCTGCTTTTTCCCTCCTTGCTGTCTCCCTGGATTATGGGGCCATGGTGGGATACAACACCCAAGCCCCGGGGGCTGCCACCACTGCTCACCACAGTGGCCTCTTGCTTTTTCAAGCCTATTTGATGAACAATAAGGAAAATAAAGCATATTAGTGCTTGAAATTAGAATTTTCTCATGCAATATCATGAAGATTTGCTTAAGAAATGCTGGACCAGGAAATGAACAGGGCTCCCTTCTAGAGTCAGTGCCAGGGCTGAGCCAGGACCCTGGGGGGCACTGCCATTCCTGGGGGCTCCTGGAGAAGCTCTTCTTGGAGAGCCTGGTGGGAACATCTGCCGTGGCTTCCATGGATGCTCTCAAAGAGGGAGCAGAGCAGACACATGGTGACTGGCACCCAGCCCGATGAGGGAGGAGGGGGAGGAATTAACTCTCATTTAAGTCCACTTTTGTTGTAAATAAACTATAATCACTTCAAACCTTTTGCTTAATCAGAAAAGGCTGTTGAACATTAAGCAAACCGTCGGCAGGCTTGTCTTACTGCTGGATTAGAGATATTAAATGCCAGCAATACTTGCTTTTTTAATCTGTCCTGCAGCTGCATTATTAAACAAACACATTTGCAGACCTGCAAAAATCCAGAAACAAAAACAAAAGATGAGATTGAAGCTTTCCCAGGGGCAAGATCTGAAATCTGGATAATTTTAAAATCTACGTTTAGTCTTCATCTTTTGAACCAAATAATGGAGGGAAATGACACATAATAAAATTAACCACTGGAATTAGCAGCACATTCTCTAACAGAGCCAGGTTAAAACCTTGGAACCTCTCCATGCAGAGATGACACCTCTGGAGCCCACACACCGCCATGCCAGCTCGTGAGGCTCCTCTGCAGCCTCAAGTTTCTGCTGCAGAGAGCAAACAGCCCTGGCTATTCAAATGATACCACTTTTTGCAGCTACTGGTGGGTTTTCTGAAAGCTCCAACTTCTACACTTCAGTAAACGAGCCCAGAGAGGCTTTTGCAGTTTGCTAAACTCTCACCTTTATTTGAAAAAAAGTGAAGGTTTCTGGCTATGTTGGTGGAGGAGGAAAACTTGGAAGTGTGATGCCCCGCAGCCCAGCTGGGCTGAAGAGCAGCACATTCCCGTCATTTACTCGAGGTTTGAACCCTTGTGCTGGCCAGGGAGGAGCTGCCAGATCCAGAGCTCCAGGGAGCCACAGGGAGAGCTGGAGTGACCCAGGCAGCATCTACCAGGGCATGAAATTCCACTGCTCCAGAACTAGCCCCCAGATAGGTACTGGGGGCCCCAAGGATGAGGCATGATCCCGAGAGGGCTGGGAGCAGAGTGTGGAGTCCTGCCCTTGGCTGGGGTGTGAGCAGGCCCCTCCTTGCCCAGCCTGAGTTACGCAGGCACTGCCACCCTGCCCACAGCTCTGGCATCCTTTTGTTCCTCCCTCCAGCCCCAGAGGCAATAAAACCCAATTTTAAGGGAACCAGAGGAAGATGCCAGCTCGGCAGGGCTGGGCACACTGGGACGTGCTGCTGTCTCAGGACAGCGGAGTTGCAGTGAGTGTCCGTCGCTGACAGGGATGCCAGCCAGCAATTTATTTTTCACATTAATTTGGATTATGAGTTCTTATATGGTTGCAGAGCCCAATTTTCACAAGGGAAATTTTCCCCCCTCTGCTGCTACACACAGGACAACAAATCAGATTGACCTAAAGTTGTTCTTTCCTAAATTTCTTGTGGAATCTTGGCTGGATACAAGTTGTCTCAAATGCAATTACACTGTCATAAATAATTTTCCACCTCTTTTTTCCGTCTCAACCATCCCGCTCCCCTGCGGTCAGTGGAAATTTCCCCCTTTTATTAGGTTAGACTCATTGGCACTGAGAAAGACTGCGCTCATGGCATCATTGTCTGCTCTGAGCCAAATCCTCGGAGATCTCCCTCCCACTGACACAAAAGCTGGGGCCAGGGCTGGATAATGAAGCCCGTAGCTGGGTGATGAGCCCTTCCACAAGCCCAGAGTCTCCTTGCCCCAACTTGGGAAACACCCAGATGAGTGTCATTGACCTGAGAACCCGCACAAGGCTCGGGGGGACTCAGGAGCAGCAGCTCCCTAAGGGGTGTGGGGTAGGGGTTAAAGCTTGTGGGGCTTCCAGTTGAACACACTTTGCTGCAGTGAGACCTTAGGGAGGGCTTATCACACAGAGGTCTCAAGGCTTTGGCCACCGTTTGCTTGTGCCTGCTCAGGTCCCTGAGCTTTCCTCATGCCAGTGCTGGGTGTGTGTGGCTGAGTCCCCCCAGACAAAGGGCCCCGCAATATGACTAACAGCTGCCACATGTGGACATGTCCTTCTGCTGCTTAGTACTCGGTTTTACTGTGCCTTTCATACGAGCTGCATCCCCAAACCACTTCACAGAGCAGGCTAATTAGAATCATGGGTGCAGAGCCATGCGGGGAGGAAAAGCTCTTTGAGCCCTGCAGAGAGAGGGGGGTCGTGCTCCGCGCCCTGACTGCTCTGTGGGGCGAGGGGCAGATCCCTCCCCAGGCTCTGTCACACCCAGGCCACGTCTGGGCAGATTCCATTAATTCAGCCCCTTCAAGGGTGGCAAACAATTTTCGAGGGTCATTAAAAGTATTATTGGTCTTCAACTCTCCGTGTTCCTGAGAGGACCAGCAGGAGTTGGGGCAGGCGTGAGGAACAGTGGAGGCTGTGGTGTCCAAGGTTTATCCCTGACCATTTGCCCAATGCTTCCTTGTTCCAAACATGAGGATGCTGCCTCTGCCACCAGATGAAGGGGGAAGGACTGAGGTCCCCAGCCCTCGCAGCCTGCTGGCAGCCTGCAGGGCATGAGCAGGGCGTCTCAGGCCACAGAACCCATTTTACAATGCCACAGTAAAGCCTCAAACAGTTGGATGTATCTTCTGCAGTGAGAATTTGGTTTGTTTCTTGACACTTATTTCACTGCCCTCCCAACGACGGTACTGTCTCGCCCCATCCTGACAGGGTTCTGGTTTCTGTCTGAACGAGGAGCTCTCATCCTCCTCCCGCTCCCGTGACTGTGTGTTTTGAATTAAATCATATCAGAGACGTTCAGGAAAGTGTGAAGTGATTTTTATTTATAGGATGAAAAAGTCTGGGGGAAATAAAAATAAGTTGATTTGATGAAATTGTGCTGTCCAATATTAGTAACTGGTTCACAGGGAAGTGGAGAGGAGTCTGCAGCCCTGAGCTGTGTGAGTGCTGCCAGGACTGTGAGCCACATTACTCACTAAGTGGAAAGTCCAGGTAAAGCCCAACCCCTGGCTCCACATATGGTAGTGATTTGGGCAGATCCTCTGTCATAGTGGCTGACATCATGGCAAGAGGTATTTACAGCCAACAACGAGAGCTTGGTGCAGACCTTGCACCCCCACCTTCCCAAATTTTTTTTTGTTTTGTTCTGAGCTGTTATTATAAAGTATTATTTATGAAGTGGTGAGAGCATGAGCAGCACAGCCCTGCCAAACTTAAAGCACTTTTCATTTAACAGAATGAAAATTATTTTAACATGGTTATCTGAAGGAAAGATCCGCAGATTCTGGACAGTTTTATGGAGGCAGGCTATAAATTCTGAGCTCACAAACCTATTTTCCTCACCAACAGGCTTCTCTTCACCTCTGAAAGTTTATTTTCAATAAACAAAAGCTGACTCCCCAGCAGTCTCCAGAGGAGGATGTTTGCAGCTATCACTGTACCTAATCCATGTGACTCGTAGATTGTTCCAGGGAGGCACTTGGGGACATGTTTCCATGTGTCCCAGCTCGAGACATCTGGGCTCATCCTGACATCCCTGAGCTCTCCATTAGCTAGAACAGGACAAATCTCTCCTTGGGTCACCCACTGAGCTCCTGTGGCCAAGCTCCAAGCTCAGGGGAACAGGCCAGCCTGGGTGATGAGCAGAACCTGTGCCCACCTTCGGCTCAGCAGCGCCAGCATCATTTTGTCCAGTGAAACAGAAATCTGCCCAAAGAGGGGAGGGAAATGCACTCACTCCTGTCTCCCCCATTCTGAAGTGTCCCATTGTTGTCTACACCCTCCTGGACACTTGTGGTGACCCGCTGACACTGGGGATTCTGCTTTGCTGCCTCTTCTGGGCCAAGCACAGCCAGAGCAGGGTTGTGTTTTTTTCTCACATAGATCAGAAAGCCAATTGCCATCTTATTATTTTTGTTTGGGATCCCATGTCAGCTCAGAATGCTACTGAAATGTGTCCTCCCCCCCAAACAAGGGCTGTAGGGAAACCACAAGCTTTTTGAAACTCAAAATTGGTAAGCAACAAAATTATGAAACCACAGGAAATGAAATGAACAATTCCTGCAGTCCATGCTTTCCCCTCAGCTCCTCCATTGCTCTTAGAAAAATGTGCATTAAATGGGGTGTTAGCAAACTCTTCCTGTCCTCCAGTAAGATTCCCAGCTTCCCAAGTGCAGAGAGGGTGCTGAGAAGGATGGAGGGATGACTTGTTGTAGAGGGTAACGCTGACTCATCGTGACAAACACCACAAAGCTGGGAGGGAAAAAATACATCAGGACCAGTGGGCAGAGGCTGACAGGGGTCCCCCATGGTGACAATAGGCAGTGACATCTGTGACCCGCCAGCACACAGGGCACACACTGATGGCAGCCCAGCGGCGTGGAGAGCCACAGCTCGTTCTCTGCTCTGCCCTGTGTTTATGGGGTGATACTTTGTCTTCCTGTTGGCACCCAGGCAGCAGGAGGGCTCTGCACTGGGTTCCCTCTGCCCACTGCCAGTCCTGGCGTGGCACTGGGCAAGGGGCCTGTCCTCTTGCTCAGTGGGGTGTTGGTCGTTTCCAACCTCATGAGGGGAAAGCTGCCCATTTTGGGAACATTAATCACTGTGATGTGACAGAATAGGTGCAGTGTGGCCCACAGCACATCCCCCTGTCCAGTGAGCCTTGTCCCATGATATGGAGCCCCAAGTCCTTCATCCTCCCACTCCGCTTTGCCACAAGTGCAATTACAGAAGGGCAAACCAGCTGATGCAATGCTGACTTCACTGTGACTTGGTTTGCATTTCACTGTTGACACATTTATGGGGTGGCAATGCCAGGGCAACAGCCCCTGAGGGTGAGTGAAAGACATCAGCATTTTCCCCACTTGCAGGACACACCAGTCACACGAGTGACCAGAAGCTGGAGGTGGTGGTAGAATCAAACCCACACTCCATGACGCTCAGAGGCACAGTTCACACTGCTGCACCAAACCAGTGACCAGGCAGTTTCAGACCTTCACTCTCCTCACCAGGTGCAGCTCTGGCTGGCCTCAGAGGCACAGGCACATGCCTCACCAGTGGGCAAACTGGTAGAGGGCTGCTGGCAGTCATTGTCATCCCTTATCTTGCTTTTGGACAGGCAGAGGGTGATGGTGCTCTGCAGCAGATTCCTCCAAATCCTTTATCGAGCAGCCCAGCAAGGGCAGCTGCCCTGGGGAAGGGACTGTGCCCTCAGAGGGACTGTCACAACCCACAGAGAGTGAAGTTACAACTCCTGAGCCCTTGGCAGTGTGAAGGGAGAGCAGCTGCCTGCACATCCCTCTGCTGGCTCTGGTGGGATGTCCTGGTGCCTCCAGTGAGCTGCGAGTCTCCAGGATTTCCCCAAGAAATGTCAAGGGACAGTGCAGAAAATGATGCTTTTCAATAACAAGGAAATATTCCATGAATGAAACCAGATCTGTTTATTTTGAATTCACTGTTGCAAATCATTGCAAAGAGAACCCAGTCCTACAGAATGGATCCAACGTGGATGTGAACCACATGAGGTGCAGGTTTGATCCAGCACAGAAACTTTTTGAATTTGCTTTTTTTAATCTAATTTCTTATTGAAACAATGTGGTTTGCATTAAGGTTTTGATGTTTTGTTTTAAAACCACACATCTAATTTTAAATGTTTAAGGCTTATAAATAATACAGTAATTTTGATGCAGCCAAAGAAGATCTCATGCGAGAAACAGATAAATCAGTAAATCAGTACCTCATTTACATGTTTAACATGTGCCACATTTCATTCCCCATCTTCCTTGGATGGGACTCAAAGGGACTCTCCAAAGAATTTGCCCCCACATCCCTGCTTCATCCTGAGATAGAAACGAATTCCAGTTTGGAAAAAAACAGCTTTTATCACAGATGTCAGCAATTAAATTGTCCCTTAAATAAAACATTCGCTCACCTTATTTTTCCCTTTTCTTGTTTGCTAAGATGAGAAATGTTTCCCTCCATAGCTTTATTCCTCTGGGAAGGTTTCCTAGCACATCCTTGGGCAGAGTCTGGTGGCTCTGGAGGGATGGGAGCCCTCACAGGGGAGCCAGAGCTGCTCACTGGGTTGGGGCTGCAGAGCCTGTCACCCTCCCATGGGGTCTGCCTAGGGTCTTGGTGAGAGTGACAGAATGGGAAGTCCTCTGTGAGTGTTGTTGGGACATCCTGGGAGCCAACATCTCCAGAGTCACCTTTGGCCAGCTGGGTACTGCCTGGATAGCGGGCACAGCACACATAAAACCTCCAGGGAAGTAAAGAAAAAGCTAAGGTTGCTCAGTGTGCCCACACGTTCCTTTGTTTTCTGTGCCTGCCTGCCTGCCCTGCCCCTCTGCTCTCTGAGCCTGCACTCACCTCCCCAGCAAGGCCACCTGTGCCAGCACTGCTGTCACAGCACTGCTTGTCATCACCTGTGCTTGCACCTGTCCTCTGTTAGATGATAATCACACCAAATTAACTCATTTCTTCCTTCTCCCTCCCATGAGAGCTGCTGCCTCCTGCAGAAGGGTTAATCCCAGTAATTAATTCAGCCACTCCAGTCATGAACAGAAACTGCCCTAATTACTGTCTCTCCTCCTGCAGTGTCACAGTGAAATCTCATTAGCACTTGCGTACAGCCAGAACACACTAATGGGTGTGTTAGATGTGTTAATGGAAAACATTTTCCTTTATCCTTCAGAAAATCCAGCTGTTTCCATCAAGGAAGTCCGGAATTTGATCTGGAAGAGCCTGCATGGTCAGGCTTTAGGGTGGTGAAGTGTTAAAGAGGACAGATCCCCAGCAGTGCCCTGACCTGGGCTCACCCAGCACCTCAGACCTCCCCAGTGCCTCTGCCTTCCTCATCAGCACTGTCAGATCTGTGCAAGGTGCAGGGAATGAAACCTTGAACCATTTTACTCACTGATGTGAGCCAAGGTGTAGGTCTTGGACTTACAAGAACAGCACCCTGCATGTAGAAGGAGATGGCACAGGGAAGGTGTGGCAGGAGCTCCCAGGGCTGTGGGACATCTCTGTCGGTCAGAGCCTGGCGTGGGGTCAGTGGCTGCTCCAGGGATGCCACTGTAGTGGAGATCCTGGGCAGTCTCCTCCTGCCCACCCTGCTTCTGGGCATGCCTCCACCAGGCCTGCTGGAAAGGCTAAAAGCATTCTTGATCTGGTCCCAGTGCAAGTCTGTATTAGAAATAAATGAAAAAGTAGAGAAGAAAAAAACCAATCGTTTGACTTTTATTAAAGTTTCAGGAGGGATACAGGCCAATAATTCCTTTTTATTGATAAAAGTGCCAGTAAACAATGCATTCCACCACCCCTTCCCACTTTTGGCTGTAAGGTGCCTGGCCCTGAAGGGCAGAGGAGTGTGCTCTGCCTCTGTGAGACTGGACATTCCAGGCCAGGGTGCCCCACACCTACTGAGGGCTGTTGACCCATGGGCATGGCATGGGGAGTGGCAGCAGTGACAGGAATGACATCAGCACGATGCCCCTTGGCACCAGTTTCATGGGGATGTTGTAGCCCTGACCAAAAAGATACTGTTTGTTTGGTTTGGCAGGGAAAGATGCTTCTCTTTCGCTGTTTATTGACATATGAATCAGAGCTGGCACTGGGAGTGAGGACTCCACAGTTGTGTACAAGCACAAGAGAGTGTGTCAGGCAGCGCAGTGAAAGCTGCAGTAATGAGACCATTAATCATGTCAGTCTCAGCCAGGGAAACCCCACAGTCCCCGGTGCGTGGGACACTCACTGCTTGGCGAGCGGGAGCCCGTCACGTGGCCACTGTTGCTGCCTGTGGGCTCAGAATCAGTTCAGGACATACAAATGTGAGTTCATGACACTGCTCCCCATCACTGTCCCACCATGGCTGTGGGGGTCCCAACAGAGACCACAGCTTGGCATGAGAACTTCCTCAGCCCCTGGTGTGTGGGTGACTGGCTGTGGGGCTTGGTGTGCCACGTCCTCCTGTGTCCTCTGACCTCCCAGTGATCCTGGTGCTCCTCCTTCCTGTCCCTCCTGCCCAGCTCCATCTCACACAGCCCACTCAGGTCCTTATCCCCGTGCCACAGTTCTGCCCACGCTGGTGACCCTTTCTGCTTCCACATGCCCCTGATGCCCGTGCCCCTCACCTTTGCCTCCACCCCCTGCTCAGCCTGCCCAGAACTAGCAGGACTGTTAAGTAAAACCCCAGCAGTTTTTATTCAGGTTTAATAGACACTTTTAGTCATTATTTTTCACAACTTGAGATTTATTTTGTTTGATCCTGGGATATAAAATCTTCCCCTGCAGAGCAATTCCCACTGAAAGTACTGACCTAAATAAGAAGTTTTCTTGTGAAATCTCAGAAGGAGCTTTCTTTTGAAAATGACGACTCTTCAGGGAGAATTTGACACAAGTTTTACTTTGAGTGCAACACTGCTTGACCTTAATTATAGAGCTATCCCTGCAGATAAATAACAGCAAGAAGCAGATTTGCTTAATGTCACTGTGGAGTTTGCCAGCTGAGTTCGGTTTAGTTCATGAAGTGCTACATCAGTGTCTGTGCTGACACTTCAAGGGGATAAATAACAACAGATATGGTATGTTGGGAGCACAGTGTTGGTGGAGCATCTTTCCTCCATGAGGTCTCTAGGAGTGGGTGCTGGTGTCTGTGCCTCAGGAGGGGGGTACACGTTTCACTGCATTTCTACAAACTGGTCTGTAACCCAAACCAGGCCATGTGCAGCACGGAAAAGCTGAGTTCCTCTACACAGAAAAAGCCTCTTTGTGTCTGCGCTGTTCCAGCAGCAAGGCTGACCCCTCCTCGGGACTGCGGCTGCTCTGGTGCTGCTTGGTATCAATAAACTACTGGAGGAGGTTGGTGAAATCAGGAAAACACCAGATCATGAGCACTGTGCTGGGTGACCCATCAGCAGCCTCTTGGCAGACGGAGCAGCCAGCACAGCGTGTATTTCATTTGTGAAAGCAGAGCCCCGGCACGGCTGCTCGTAATTTGGTCGGGGGTGAATGAAGTGAGATCCTGCTCTGATGAGCTGCAGTCACACGAGGAGAGTGCTGTGCCCGCAGCCAGGCTGGGAATGGGGATCTGCCCCAGATGGAAATGGGGATCAGCCTCAGTTGGGAATGGGGATGAACCCTGGCTGGGAATGGGGTTCAGCCCCAGCTGGGAACAGGGATCAGCCCTGCCTCAGTGGCCTCACACAACCCCAGCTTATCACTTGTGGTGCATCCTGCCTGCTCCATCTGCAGGTCCTGGTGCACATCTCCCTCCCTGGATGGGGTACAGATCAAGGAGGAGAGGAGAGGGAGAATAAGGATGTGGGGGTTGCCATCAGCAGCACTGTGTTGCCTCAGTATCTGCACTCCCCGACCCAGAATCAATTCCAGTGAACCAGAACCAACCCCAGTGCTGCTATTCACCTTCTAGATATCCTGATTAGAACAATGAAGTTGATTAATGCAAACCAGATATGAAATTCAGAGAGAGGAGGGGGAGGATGAAAACCGCCCATTCCCCCTGCACCTCCCAGGATTCCGGGAGCTGGCAGCAACATCCTGCTCCTGCTGGGCACTCCTGTCCTGAATGCCAGCTGTGACACACCATGAGGGCAACACCAAGGCCCCTGGCCAGCAACAACATTGGCATGTGTTTGGTTTTACTATAGTGAGTATTTCCACTGAGTCTGTGCTCTAAGGGAGTGCAGGATACAGCCAAGACGCAGCCAAGATCATAAAGTGGAGAAGGCAGGTGAGACAGAAAACCACCCATTCCTGATCTCATTCACTTGAAGTCAGTGCAGATCTCTCCAATCTTGGCATATAAATTAACAGATAAATTAAACATGAATTTTAAGTTGATGACATCCCTTTAAATAAACAACAACATCGATATCTTTCTCACAATCAGCTTCTGATCAATTATCTGTGTTTTCACCAGTGCTGTTGCACAGAGTCTGCAGTTCCTTCCTGCACTGCAGCATCCTGAATCAAAGAAACCTTTCACACGAATATCATGGGCTGAAAACAATGGAACTGAACACCATTTCTTCAACTTAAATTGCTAACAGACCACAAAATTAAATAGACTTTTTCCATCAGAGTCGATCATGAAGGACCCAGTAATATCTCTGAGGAAGTGCACAGGAAGTGGATCTTACTCATTCTCAAGCTTTTGCTCAGGCATCAGGGAGCTGCAGCAAACAAACCCCAGAGCTGTGGCATGTCCAATGCCCTGACATCCATATGCTGTGTGTGGTGGCTGCTCCTTACCATTCCCTCAAGAATATCGTACCTCAAAACACTGCTGGGAGAGGGCTGGGAAGGCTCCCCCACTGCTGGGCTGGAGAAGTTGGGGAAGGTGATGACACTTCAGTCCCCCCACCAGTGCCCAGGAGTCCCAGAGAACCCTGTGGCAGTGGTAGAACCCAGGCCTGGCTGGCTTCCCAAGACTACAGGATTTTCTGTGAATTTTTGGTCTTAAATATCAAAACTAAAAAAAAAATAAATAAAAGTTGAGTTAAAATTTATCTTTCTCCTCTGAGTTACTTTCTTGGCAAAAATACAAGCTGTGTGACAGCTGCTACTCCAGACACTAAAAATGCTCATTCATCACAGAAAATAAAACCCTTCATTGCTGTTCAGCTGAGAGTCCATGTAATCACCATGTAACTGAATTAGAAATGGGTGACTTTGCTCAGCTTCAGTTTTACACGATCCAGACAAGACCTGCTTGTTTGGCTCCTCCAGGAACTTCACTTTATTACAGCTTCAAAAGTTGAATAGTGTTCAGAGAAAAGATAACTTTTATGACCTCAGCCACTGCTGGCCTTGTGCCATGCAACATTTATATTCTAAATTTCTGACATCAGCATGAGTCTCTTAAAGATCAGGCTTTGCTGGTTTTCTCCTTGCTGTGATCGGTTTTCTGCTGCTTAATTGCAGCTGCAAAGCCCTAGGTCTGGGATGCAAGACCCAGGATCTGGGGAGTGCAAACCCCAGGAACTGGGGGTGCAACTCCCAGGACCAGGAGTACAATGACCAAGATCAGAGGTGCAACACTCAGGCCCTGGAGCTGCTGTGCCCAAATCCAGGGGTGCAACACTCAGGTCCTGGGGCTGCTGTGCCCAGAATCAGGGATGCAACACCCAGGTCCTGGGGCTGCTGTGCCCAAATCCAGGGGTTCAAGGCCATTGCCCCGCCGCCGCCGCCGGGCTGAGCCGATTGACACCAGCTGTGCAGGCTCCGGCTCCGCGTGCCCGCGGTGGCTCCGCGCCCCGCGGGGAGCTTTGCGCAAGGCGATCTGCTGTCAGGATTTGCACATAAGTCACAGGGTTTAACCGAAATCCAATTTGCCGGAGAGGAGTGTTGGTTTAGATTATGGAAGAACAATTCACTTGTGGGTGTGCTGGGAGGGGAGTGGGAAGGGCAAGGGACTTGGGAGGGGGGGGCCCTTCCCTGACACCGCCAGGTTTGGTGGAGACTCACTGAGCCTGAATGAAAACAAATGTAAAACTGATAGGTACATTTGTAACCCATTACCGGGCTGGCTTTATGAAACCCTAAACTTGCTGGCGAGCAGAGGGAGGTGGCAGCTTCCAAAATATTTTCTCTTAAATGAGAAAGTTGCTTCAGATCACGCCGGTTCTCCTGCGGGCGCCAGGCTGAGGTCAAGCCCTTGTGCCTCGACCCCAGCTGCACCACTCCCTCATCACCTGAGGCAGCACCTCTGAGCCTGTGGGGCACCTGTGGGTGTCACATCCCAGTCCCTCAGCGGGGACATGCCCTTGACACCCACATAAGGAAATGCTGATCCATTGCTGTGGGTGGGGGGTTAGCCAACAGGGCTTGGGGAAGTTTTAGCCAGTTGAGCTGGAGGCAACAGTTCCCTGCCCATGCTCGCTTTGCAGGAGAGGCACCGTGGCCTTCTGGTGTGACAGCAACGTGTGAGCATCAGTATCCCATTACAGACATCTGTGATAGCCTGAGCACTCCCTGGGCCTTGCCACACCGCCAGCTCGTGGAGCAGAGGGGAATGGAGACATCAAAGGTGTGTCCTCTATTTATGAGTCATATTCTGGTGACTAATTCTGCTCCAAGCACGTGTTGGTGATGCTTTAGCCATCCTGATAATGTACTTGTATAAAGCCAGTACCCAACTGTTACATAACACAGCATGTTCCCTGCTCTCCCAGGGACAGGGACTGTGTCACCGCAGGGACATTAGAGCCTGATTCCCTCTCCAGGGCAGGGGATCCCTGGTGAAGTGTTGGCACAGGGGCAGTGTATTCCAGTGCGTGTCCCCATAGTACCATTTCCACCCCATCCCATCATCGTGGTAATGCAACAGTGGCAGCTCAAGGCTTGGGGGCACTGGCAGCTCCATCCACACCAAGGGACCACTGCGGGTCCCTGAGCACAGCCAGAAACAAAGAGGCCCAGCTGTGGACTTGGTCTCTGTTCTGTTTTCATATTTACAGCCCTAAGTGCAGAATCTGAAACCTCTTATGCCTCAGTGGGGACACAGCAGGGAATTCTGAGGAGAGCAGGAGTGAATTTTCCCTGGGGCATCAGACCTGCTGCAAGGCTGCAACTCCCTTTTCTTGCAAGCACCACTGAAAAGTCTCTTATCAGGTTCCCATGTGCAAAGAATGTTACCTGCCTAGGCAGGAGCTTTTTCATGGATGTGTTCATGTTTAAAAATCCGATCCTCAAATCCCATGCAACCCACTTGAATTTTGAAAGAAGAAATATTGGGGTTTGTTTCTTAAAGGAAAAGAAATGTGATTTCAGAATAAATCAACAGAATATGACTTTGTTCAGTGGAATAAGCCAAGTGGAGACATGGAAAAATAAACTCTTTCTGACGAGTCCTGCTGAAAGATTCTCATCTCTGCAGGTCATGGGATCAACGGTGGAATGGCAGCACTTGAACCCTGGCAGGCAGCCCATGGGCTCTGACAGATGTTCCTGGCACTGAGGCACAAGGATGCTTTTCTGATTGCTCCTGATCGAGACAAGGCTGTCTCCTGGGCAGTCATAGAACCTTGTGTATGACACTGGGAGGGCAGCCCTGGAACTCATGGGCACCACCTGGGGGGTAGCCCCAAGACCCCTCAACCTCTCCCTGCATCCCAGCCTGGCATGGAGGTGGTGGACTGCAGTGGCACTGCTGGCTCAGGGATTAAGGCAGGTGTCAGGGGCAGCAGGCAAAGAGCTGGGGCTCTACCACCAGCCTCTGGAGATGCTGAAGCATTGGGAAGGGCTCCAGAGACACCAGGGATGTGTCTACCTCCCTGTGCCCTGTTCATGGATATGGATCCTGATGTCCCAGGAGATGGCAGCTGCCCACCCCTGTACAGGAATGCCTGGTTCATGCCCATGCAGCCAGGGCAGAGCCTCAGTGCCCTCTGGGGCCCTGCACTCTGAGGAGAGGCCTCATTTCTCCACCCTCCTCCACTTAAGGGAGGTGATGGTATTAGACCATGGAGGACCAATTTGGAATGTCTGGCAGGACAAAGCCCCATTGCCAGCTCAGAAGGTGGCACCTGGAGTCCCAGCAAAGTCACTAAAATGGGAAGAAATTCTCATTTAATTTGGTTCATTTGTTATAATGATTCTTCACCATGGGCCATATTAAACACTTCAGTGATTTTTGCCTCTAAAACCCTCTTGCAAGGATCGTGATGAAAGGTATATTTATTGTACTTCGGCTTGGAAAGTTGTTTCAGATGTTTCCAATTCATCAACCAGTTCAGACATCTGTTCCTGGTTGGGGCAGAAAAGCTTAACTCGCACACACACACAAAAATTGCTCATTTTGGAGGGTTTTATGATGAGCTTTCTAATCCTGACAAGTTGTCAAATAGTGCTAATAGTTGGGTCACCCCCGGCACCATCACCCCCTGGCCCCAAGTGGGAGTCTATGGCAGCCACTGAGCTCTGGGGGCTCAGTGATCCCCCCCCTATCTGGGGCTGCCCCTGGTGAGACCCCCCTGGTGCCGCTGCAAGGGGCTGGTCCCAGTGGGATGCAGCCGGGGCTGTGCAGCCGGACTGACCGGCTCAGCTCTGGATTGCAAAATCTGGCTCTAAGCTGGAACAAAACTATAATATTTAGAAATACTCTGGTACAACAAACCAAACCTCAAAGCAGATTCGGGGAGAGGGCTGAAATGTTCCAGTGAGACAAAAATCAATGGCTTTGTTTGGTTACAACTTGTCAATAAACACAATCCATTACTCTACCAAAAAGGCAACGAGGTCATTCTGAATAAAAAAAAATCAAAGTGATTCATTCAGAAAATGTCAAAACAGGATGTTTTGATAGTGTCAGAGTCTATTTCCAGATTTCTTTCGAAAGATATTTTGATTCAATGGACCAGGTTGCAGGAAGTGCTGGGATTTCCGAAGAAGAACCACATGCTCTGACAGGACAGGGCAGACATATCACCCCTCCCTGTCACTGCTCCAGGATTCCCTTCCAGCCCTCATTAATCCTGGCCACTCAGCGGGGTGGGATGGCCATGAGTCCCACAGCTCTGGCCCAAGGGCTGAGGCTAAAGTGACAGCAGCAATGCTGGGCTGTCACAAAAATGAACCCCTTGAGTCCAAACAAGATGCACACACGTGTACACACATGTACACACATGTACACACAAGTACACACACTCCAGCATGCCAGTGTTTTTGGTGATGGATGTGACTTTCCAGTGCAGCAACAGAGAGGGAGGAGTGAGATGCTGCCTGCCACCCCCACCAGGGGAAGGGGAGGCTGGGGACCCTCTAGGTACCCTTCTGGCCATGCTGACAGCTCTGGAAGCCACTGGATCCAAGCACCAGGCTGCTTTCCCAGGAGAGTGGGGCTCTGGGAATGTCAGCTCCTTAATTAATCCTGAGCCCTGTCACCTGCCTGGAGTGTGAACCCCTGAACGCACTTTGTGTCTGGCCCAAAGGGAGAGTGAGAAAAGTTAATTGAAGTACGTTCTTCAGATTCACACAGAAGTTCCCCTGTTTCCCTGTGCCAAGCAACCTGGGAGATTCCCAGAGCTTAATCTCTGGAGAGAGACAGACTGTCTCGTGACTCGGTGAGTGCCATGGATCCCGGGCCCGGTGAATCTGCCCTCCGGTGCTGCACAGAGATTCTTTAATTAAAGCCAATGTTGCCATGGTGGGGCCCAGGGAGCTCCTGACACATTCAAGCTGCAGAACAACAGCCAATGCACAATCTCATTAGCACTTGCAGCTCCAGCTGGTTATTGGATTGGGATGCTTTGAATTTTTATTGCGTGGCCTCCCAGTTCTCACCCCTCTCGCAGCATGAGGAGGAGGTTTGGGGCAGGTTGCAATCAGCCCTGCTCTGCCCAGCACTGGCACATCCCAGCGTGACAGGACCCTCTCTGTGGGTGTTGGAGGAACAGCAGCTTCTGCTCTGGCCTTGGGAACGAAGCAGGTTCTGGGCAGCTCATGCCAGGCACTGACAAAGTATATCTGTTATCACAGCAGCTCTGTGCATGAAGGGAGGAGCGGGTCCTGCCCTCATCCCAGGGAACAGCTGCTGACACACAGCAAAGCATCTTGCCCTCACCTCTGAAATGGGAGAGGCTGGGTCTCTCACAGCAACCAGCGCTGCTGCCTGCACTCCCAGGCAGTGGCTGCCTGCAAGGTGACCATCCCACATGGGACCAGACACACCCTGGGGAGCCAGAGTGGGACATGCTGGTGGACAGGCACAAAGAGGTTGCAGGCCAAGCAGTGCATGCTGTGAGCAGAGTGACAGGATGGAGAGGTTCTGCTTGTCCCACCCCATTCTGTCCTGTTCCATGCCATGCATGCCATGCCATCCCATCCCTGTATGGCTGTCCAGCAGCACATCTGCTGAAGCACTGATGAGGAGGCCTCCAGGTCCGTTTCTTACCCACATTCCTGGCAGACAGAATTCACCTTTTTGCAGTAATTCTTATATTTTCCAGCTTTATTTGTGAACTGAATGGAAAGCAGAACAATCCAACCTCAAAGCCAAGCCAAGATGTTGGAAGCTGGGCATGCCTGGGATGAGCAGAGCCTCAGCACTCACTGAAGGGCAGGAACTTGCTGTTCAGCATCCTGCACCTCACCTTGGCATACCCTCCCCTTCCTGGGCACTTCTCATGGCCAGTGCAACGTCCAAACAGGGTGTGCTGAAGCCTTTGAGGCGTCCTGGGCCCCGAAGAGCTGGGCAGCACTTGCTGTTGCTGCTGTTGTGCTTCCAATTAGCTCACATCTGCTCCTGCTCTCCCTCTGCCTGCCCCACCTCGAGCGCCTGCAAGTGATTTTATGCAGCAATAACAGAAATCACGAAACCTGAAATGAATCTAAACAAAAGGAATCATTCAAATTACCCTTAACCCATTGGAGACCAGGCCCTGTGTGTACCCAAAGGCTCTGGTTCTATGTGCTCCGTGACACAGATCCAGCTTCTTTAGCCAATGTGTGTTGAGGAGCACCCAATGGCAGGGCTGGTTCAGGCTCCCCAGCATGGTGGGTTATTTATGCTGGGAGTATCTGACACAGATGCATGGGGCAGCCCCCCAAGGCATCCAGCCCCTTCTGTGCAAGCTGAGGGTCCCACAATGACACCTGACTGCGAGGTCTACAGTTTTCTAGCTGGAGGTAACAGATAGATTTGCACTGGGAAATCTGCTGGGGCATCCTGTTCTCCCCTTTCATCCATGTTATGTGATGTAAGATTTTAATGCCTCCATGGCTTAGACACATTACTCCAGGCTACACCTTTTAGGCCAGGCTTCTGCTGGGATGGCTGGGTGGTTTTAACACCAGAACCCTTGGTCATCAGAGGGTCAGCAGGACCCACACACTGCTTTGTCTGAGCAGCAGAGCCCAGTGACCGTGACCTCAGCCCATGAACTGAGCTGTCCTTCACCGCGGCCACTCTGGGGTTCCTGACCTGGAAGGCTTCAGATGTCCACAGTGGTTTTATTACTCTAGTCCAGAATTCTCAAAGGCCCAAATAAATAAATAATACAGCTGCCTTTTTTTTTTTTTTCATGAACCCACCAGCTTCTTTCAACATGGCCCAACTCTGAGGCATTTCTGTGGATTGTTGCAAATGACCTCCAAGCAGGAGGTTAATGCTGGTGGTTGTGGTTTGCAGTCACCCACAAGCTGGAGGCTCCTGACACTGCTAACAAGGCACATGTGTGGGAACGGAGGATGCGGCGTGTGGCAGCACCAGCATTTCCTGTGTTCGGCGGTGTCTGAAGCTCTCTGCCAGGACAAGCTGCCAGGGTTTAGGTTTCCCTGACCTGCCATGGCAAGCCCCATGCACATGGCACTGCCACTTCACCCCAGGGCTGACCCAAGGACTGGGGCCACAAGCACCAGTTCTGGTGTGGAGGAGACTCATGCAGCCATGAGCCTCTGAAAGGGAAACTTCCCTTCCTCTGCCCCACCAGCGGGCTGGCTCACATCCTCCCCTTTTCTGATGATCTCCATCCCCAGGGGTCAGAGGTCTCAGATTTGGACTAAAGATCCACTTACAGATAAGACTGGTCATGATCTAATATTGGTTATTTCATTGCAGAGCCCCATGTTCAGGGACCTGCCTGTGTGGCAACGAGCACCTTCTGACCCTGTCCATGCCATGGACATCTCCACATCCTTTCCTTTCCAGCAGCAGAGAGCTGCCCTGCACACAGCAACCTACCCTCTCCTGTGCCCTGCTCCCCTCATTTCCAGACTCCAAAATTCCCAAATAAGCTCAACCCCAACCTGCACAGCCAACTGGGGACAGAACTGCAGAGCAGAGAGCTAAGCACTGATTCCTTGCTGCTGGTGTGGGGACCACAACCATCCTTCTGTATCCCCAGTATGAGTATGGGTGTCATGTGAACACCTGGACAATTTGATGGGGAAAAAGGAGCATTAAAGATGATATCTTCAAAAAATTAAAGTAGTCTCCAGAGAGGTGTCAGATGATGGAAAGGTGGAGAAAGATGAAGGGCAGGAAGAAGGTGAGTTTCCCCATAGGAAGGTGGATTGTTGCCACAGATTTGCATATTTCTGAAGCCAATTCTCCTCTGTCTCAGTCAGATAAATCACTCCAAACCCAGAATTCTCAGTAATTCTCCTTACAAGCTGGGCACTACTTTGACAAACTGCACTGACAAAGCAATGCCATTTTTACAGCAGCAGTGTCATTTTTGCTATCACTCTGTAACAGCTACTTTTGCAGAGGGGGATCTACGTTTGTCTTCCTCTGCAGTCACAGTAAATGTGTTTTTCACTTTCTTACCATGCTTAAAAATAGCATTAAGTTTTTGCTGATCACATGATTCAAAAAAAAGGCTAACTGAATGATGCAGGGAATAAAACCATGTGGCACAGTAAAAACAAATTAGGCTCGCATATGTTTTGTGTAACCCTCAAGACTTGTCTGTATTAGATATCGGTAATGAAAAGAATATTAAACTCTAACAGCACAGAATGCCATATGCTGAGGAATTCAAAGAGGAACAATGCATTTGCACAGGATGCTCCTGAATGGAAAATGCCCACAAATGAGTGTTTTTAACTTAGCTGTGGAAAAAACATCCAATCACTCCTCTACTTTTCCACGACTTTTTAGCAAGCTTTTAGGCACTGCTTCCTCATCACTGGAAGGTGCCTGTGCAGTCATCTCAGGCTGCTGGCCTGGGGGCACAGGAGGTTGGGACACAGGCTGGGAATGGCCTCATGCACAGCAGTGGGAGCAGTTTGGATCAAGGGCACTGACAGGGGCCAGGCTCTGCTCTGACCCCTTACTCGGTGACGGCCACCAGGAACAGGCTGTGCCTTGGTTTCACCCTTCATAGTGGGGAGAGGTGTGGGCAGGAGTCCATTCCCATACCTGTCGCTGTTCCCATGCCTTCCCCTGTGCCTCCATTCCCGCCCCTGTCCCGTCCCCATCCCAACCCACCACCAGGCCCCCGGGCGCAGCCCTGGGCAGGAGCGAGTGTTTCTCCCTCCTGTTTACGAGCTGCGAGTGGGGATCCTCGCCGTGACTCACCGCCCGCAGCAACGGCTCAACCACAACTGTAACTTTCCAGTTTGCCTCAGAAACAGGGGGGAGGGCAGCATGGAGGGGGAGGAAGAGCTGGAAAACGTTAGGAAAAGGCAGCAAAGGCTCTAAAGAGACCAGAGGCAGCTGAGAAAAACAACAAACAGTCTTAGAAGGATATTAAGATTTTAACGAGAATTCCTTTAATTTAATCACAATAAGATTCACCAAGAGGAGGAAGAAACAGAAAGCTTCATCTGAGTCCTTAACAAAAAAATCTGCACGCTTCAGGCCAGTGCTCCTGCAATTAATTCCCCTTGGTGGAGAGTTTCCATGTGCACCTCCCGAGTCAGAGCTTTCACGCCTTGGCATTCGCAGAGCAACCAAAGGGATGGTGGAGATTAATTCCCTTTAATCTTCTGCATCTTCCTCTGATGTTTGTGGCATTGCAGACATTGCCACAGCTACTCACTGGGATGTCCCAAGTGGAAACATGGGAGGTGGCAGGAAGCTCTGTAGGTGGAAACAGCATACACGGGGACTCTGTGTCCCCATCCCGTGAGATCCCCAGGGCGCCCACAGGCAAATTTGTGGTGTGATGTCCACAGTGAGCAGGCCAGGGTGCCCCTGCCCAGGACAGTGGGGTGTCACAGCAGCCAAGGAAGCTGCTTGGTAAGTGCTTCCCTCGCCCTGCCCTGCAAATAAAATAAACTCATTTGGGTTTTACGTGGAAGCGGTTTTACTGCTGCTGAGCTCAGCCTTGGTGCGGAGCAGCCGGAGTCAGACAATACAAATGACACGTCCTAAACGGCATTTTTTAAAGGCTCAAGGCAAGCTTGTAAAGCTTTTATTTGAATATGAGGCTGTAATGAATAAAGGAGTTGGCATTGCCGCCTCCGCCACCCTCCAGGAGCCCTGTCTGCCTTCCTGAAGGGAACGCACCAGGGAGCAGTGACCGTGACGCCAGGCCCTCGGCGCCTGGGCAGCCACGACACAGGGCTTGGGACACAGGGCTTGGGGCTCAGGGCATGGGGCATGGGGCTTGGGACGCGTGGCACAGGGCTCAGGGCAGAGACAGAGGTGGTTCCAAGGGGATCTTTTACCCTCCTGGCTCCGGGTATGGGTTCAGGGCACCTCTCCCCACCACACTGCGGGTGATGAGGTGCTGCATTTTCAGGCTTGCTGCTTTGGGAAGTGTCTTAGCAGAAACATTTGGCATTTAATCATTTTCCCTGGGGAAAAAGGCAGGACACAGGCATGTTGAGTGCCCGGGGAGGGCTGTCCTGAAGCCCTTGACCTGCTGGTGCCCTGCTCCGAGCCTGACTGCCCCTGCCATGCCTGTCCCAGCTGCCCGGGTGGCTCCTGCCCCACCCCCGACCTCCCCAGCACAAAATCCAGCATTGCCCTTTCCCAGACGTCCTTCCCGGGCTGCGCACGGTGATTTCACCAGCTAATCCCGGGCAACTGCTGAACCATTGTCTGCCCAGCGCTGAGCTAGGATATTATGGCTGGGAAAACTTCCTTCCGATCTGCAAGCTGTGTGAGCAGAACTTGTTTAAAATAGCTGCTTTGACAAACAAACAGAGCCAGCTCCATTTCCATCAGCATCTCCCCTCCTCAAACATCAACATTTGTGTTTCAGTAATGGGAGACGGCCTTTGGAGCAACCACAGCCACGGCCACGCAGATCCTTGTTGGTGTTGCTGCCAAAGGACAGGAGAGAGGAAGCTGACAAATGGCCAGTTTGGGCAGGGACAGAATCCCTAACACCCCAGTGTGGCCCTGATGGCACCCACTGCCATATCCTGGCTCCACAGGGTGCCCAAGTGGTGACGGTCACCATGGGCACCACAGGTACCTCAGAAAGGGGCTGGAGTTCCCGAGCGCATTCCCTGGGATGGAAAGGAGAACTGCTGCCAGAAAGCCCATGAACCACAAAGCATCCTGAGGACAAACTTTGAAGCCCACGTTGTTTTCATTTGGATGTTATTATTAAAAAAGTCACTTGCGTGTTTTCTGGTTAAACACTTCACTGCAATGTTTCCTCTTCTCCTTCAGCTCTGAGCAGAACCCGCCAGGAGCACACACAGGGCCTGATTGTGTGAATGGAGGCACAGCTGGTTCAGCAAACACCTCTGCAAGTGACCAGGGCGAGGGTGGGGACAGCATCCTGGGCACTGCAACGCTGTCAGGCATAGATGACCCTGGTGCCTGGCCTGCCAACTCCCAGCACAGTGAAGCCTTGCTGCAGGCAGTGCAGAGGCAGATGGAAGAAGTTTTCTGGAAAAAGGAGAAGGTCAAGTGGTTGGGTCAGCCCACACAGCTCCCATGGCTCAGGGCAGCAGCACAGCCCCACATGGCTGGCACAGCTGCCCCCGCAGGCAGGGCAATGCTGCCATAGTACTGCAGAGAATCAGGTTGTATCTTGAGGTGTTACACAAAGCCAAGCAGTTGGGCTTTTCCAAAAATGAAGCAGCATGCCTTTGTGATGTGTAGGAACCCAAGGGTGCTAACGCTGCCTCTCCAAGCTTGTACTTGAGAAGAAAGGGTGTCCTGTGCTTTGGAAACCACTTTCACCAACTTGTAAACCCAGAGAATCTATGCTTAGCTGGAAACTACCCCTCCAACAGAGAAAATTAATTATGTCCCAAAGACAGTGAGAGAAGCAGCGAGGAGGCCAGCTGGAAGCAGCCTGAGTCCTCTCACACCCAGGGCCAAGTTCCACTTTGCATGACATCAGTGGGTGCTTTGACTGTGATGCCAAAGTAACCAAGGTCTGTCCTGGGTGCAGACAGCTGCCGTCACAGAGAGGAGAAAATCCAGGCCTCTGGGTGGTGCTCCCAGCGCAAACAGTCCCCTCCCTGCCCTGTGTTTGTGAGCTGGAGTCATTTGGAGTGCATCACCCTGCAGTGCAGGCAGGCACTGCCCTTGGCTCACTGGCAGTGCCCCCGAGCCATCACCAGGACAGGGGGGCTCCCCAGGCCTGTGCAGCCCCATCTACCAGAGAGTTCCAGGGAGGAGGATCAGGTAAGGAACTGGGTGTCCTCTGACTCTCCTACAGGCTGGTAGGGGATGGCAGCTCTAGAGAGTGGGGATGGACTGACAGAAACCTGTCCATGGGGCCTCTCATCCACTCAGATCAAGGGACAGGACAGGAGCATTTTGAGGGAGAGCATTTTACTCCAGTAACAGTGCCTGGGGACAGCTCCTGCTGGTGCCAGTGCCCTGTTTGGTGACACTCCGTGTGTGCAGCCCATGGGAAGTTCAGCAGCCCGAGATGGACACGTGCAGCTTCCTCCTTCCCACACTCCCCACAGCAGCATTGTCCCTGCAGACATGGTGATGTAAGTGTGAAATGATGCAGGAGCAAAGGGAAGAGAGACCTGGGGACAGCCTAGGAGACACTGCCATCCTCCTCAGCTGCAATTGTGTGTCAGGGATGGTCCCTGCTCAACCTGAGCATCTCAGCCCCTTGCACCCTCTCTGCTGCAGCACCAGCCCTTCCAGCCCAGTTTGTCATGCTGGATTGGGTCATCTCTCCTGGGAGCAGCTGGGCAGAATGGGCCATGGGCACAGGTCCAACACAGCTCCCCTGAGTCCATCCCTGCATAGCTTTTGGGGTCCAGCACAACCAGGCAGCCTTGCCATGAGCTGGGGAGGCCTCACACCCTGCGCTGCCTCCCCTGCCAGCAGTGCTCAGGTTACAATTGACATAGTGAAGTGGCAGCAAAATGGATTTAATTTATTTACTTTTTAAATGTAATGGTGGAAAACAAAACATGTTGCAAAAGTTGTTTGTTTCGTACCAGCTCTGCACAGACCCGCTGCGGAAGGAGTGGCTCCTGGCAGCTCCGCTCTTGGAGACCGGTGATTGCTGGGCTGACATGCTGTGCCAAGGACCAGACGGCTGCTGGAGACACCCTCCCTTCCCAAGGGGCTGTGCTGGGCACAGCCAGGCCTCAGAGCAGGCCAGTTCCCCAGCCAGGATGCCCATGACCACTGGGACTGCTGGGGCTGCTGGGCTGCAGACCCAATACCAGGTAGAGCCTGAGTGAATGATGAGGCAGAGGGGCTGTCTGTGAGGGGCAAGCTCCTGCCCACCCTCCAGAAACACCCTTGCTCTGCTCTGCCCTGCCCCATGTCTGCTGTAGGGCTTGGCACCCCTCCAGACCAGGCATGGGGCAGGGACAAACAGGGAGGTGCGCCTATCCAGTGACTCTGGAGAGAAGGGGCACCCACCAATGTAGACAGCACCTCCTGGGCAGGATGGGGCATGTGGATGAGGTGGGAGCCGTTGGCAGAGCCCACCCATCCCAGAGTCAGCTGGAGCAGCCCCTCTGGCTGGGGCTGGTGTGTCCAGAGAGACCAGCCCCATGATGTGCCCCAAGGCACCAACCCCCATGGTCCAAACTTTCCTGTGGCACCATCAGTGCTCAAAATTTATGAGGACCACCAAGCCTGGGCATTGTCAAGCACCTAATTGAAAACACTGTGAAAGCAACACGGCGACATGGCCTGGGAGCTGATGCTGATGGCCACCCAGGTGCCTCATGGCACTGGGGGCCCAGCATGGCATGGCTGATGTTCAGTGGTGGTGCCAGGCCAGGATCCTGCTCAGTGGGCACTGCCCAGCCCTGGGTCCATCCCAGTCAGGCATCTCTAGGCAGGGGAGAGGCCCCAGGAAAACCTCCCACAGACATGCTGCTTCCCATGCGGGAGGGTGCTCTTTCCCAGAGCTTTGGTTAGGAGATACTCATGAGTTAATTAATCCTTGAGTTTTTAAGCAGAGACATATTTATGAGCCCTGTAAGAGGCTGGGGCCCGGAGAGACATTTCTTTATTCTTCCTCCAGCTCAGCTGAAGGAAACCATAAGGGGAAAGAGCGACTGAGCCACGAAAGCATGGAAGATGGATTTCGGGCTGGTGATGGGGAAACAAACCCCAACTTGCCAGGATGGGAACAGTGGCCAAGTGACAGCTCCCTTCCCTCTCCTTTGTCTCCTCATCCTTTGTCTATGCTTGCTAGAGCCTGTTTGATGGGTGCCAGGGTATCTCCAGTTTGAAGTGCAGATACAAAACTCACATGCAGTGTGAGTGCCCACCACAAGCCTCCTCGGCTTCTTTCAGCTGGAGGGGAAGATGTCATGATCTCATTGTCCTCTTCCCTGACACCTGTAGGGAGCACTGGCCCTGGGATTCCAGCTCCCCGTGCTGAGGAGTTCTGACGGGCTTTTGACGCAGGAGACCCAGGACATGGCTGTGAGCAGGTGGAAGTTGCTGTTGGTGCCAGCAGTCAGAGGAGCAGAGTGCAGGAGGGCTGAGAACATCAGCCAAGACATCAGTAGAAAACTGAAAGTGGAGGACACATTCACTGTGCTTCTGCTGGGCTCTGCTGCATCCCAAGCAGCCAAGAAAATGTGTGATAGGGACAACCAGATGCCTTCCTGGGCAGGGCACATTCTTCCAGGCTATAAGCTTGGAACTGAGGCTATTTTGCTTTATTCCTTTCCTCTGAGTGAGCTGCTTATGGCATTCCCAGTCTCTCTGTAATCACCAGTTTATCTATCCACCTCAGAGGATGCTTCCTCAGCTTTACTGCGCATCTTGGCCAATAGCAGTGGAGAAATGTGGCCACCACATGTTGGCAGCAATTGAATCCTGGGCACATTTTTCCTCTGCACAGCCTTTAAGCTGTGGGAACCATTTCAAAGGAAACCATTCCCCCTATAACATGCTTGTGATCTGAAGATGTCTATTTAGATGGCAGCCCGGCATTAATTTAGCAATTCACTACAGAGTTTGGCGTGATGTTTAAAGCACTAAAATAAATTGTGGTGAAGTCGCTTCCCTCAAACCAGATTGTGTGGTTTACATTATTTGTCAACCTTAAGTACAACTGGCATGTTTGTATCACTCATGCAAGGCCCCATTGTGCCTCTCTAGAAGGGGGAAGAATCTACACAGAAATGCATCCAAGTTCCTGCCCCGGCAGTCTCATGTCCCTGGGAGATCTGCCCCGGAGGCATGCAGCCCAACCGGCTGGAAGAGAGCCTGGGCTTTCCTCAGGATGATGGGTGTTAAGTGCAGGCTCATATAGGTTATATTACAAAGGGCCAGTTTAATCAGAGGCAGATTTGTGCTCTCTGCCTGCAGTGCCTGAAATCCACCGAGCCGCGATGGCTTCGACACGCACACGCGAGTGCACACACGCACAACGCCACAAGAACGGGGCTGCGGGAGTTACCTGGGCGGCTGCTCGCCCACCGAGGAAGGTGCCCACGGCCAGCACAGGTGACAGTCTCATCTGCTGCCCCACCCTCGGTGGCCTCTTGCCCTGCCCCGTGTGCCAGGCGACGATTGTGGCCAGGAACTGCAGGGAGGGAAGGGACAGATGAGGGGAGGCTGCCCCGAACCTTTCGGGAGCCCGGCGGTGCTCTGGGGCTGCCTTCTGGCAGCTCCTCTCTCTTCAGTGGGACTGTTTTGATGATGTTCCAGCTCTGCAGGCAGCCAGGGGGAGCTGGGACGAGCTGCAGGCTGCTGGCCTCACGCAGGGAACACCTGGACAGGTGTTTGCCTCTGTCCAGGCGTTTGCCTCTGTCCAGGCTGAGATGCTGCCTCAGCCTGGCTGGAGCACCGGGCACCACTGCGGGGTCCCCCGTGACGCCGGCCACGCCTGGCTGTTCCTACTGCCCTCGGCTGTCGCTGATCAGTGTTCCGTGGGGACGGGTGCGGGGTCAGGCGGGGACAGCACGGCGGCACTTTCGCCAGCGCCGCCGGGAGCAGGTTGGCGGGGCGTGCTGTGGTGCTGCGCCTGCCTCTGGGCGAGCAGGCGGGATCTCGCCTGTGATCTCAGTGCTTTATCCCTTCCTTCCCTTCCTTCAGTCCCTGCAGCCAGAGAAATCCCCGGATGGCTGTCACAGCTCTGCACACAATCCGGCTGGCAGCGCCGAGGGTGTTCCATTCCTCCACCGCCCAGCGACTCCCTGATGCCAGAAGAGCCGTCTTGCGGGAAGCGGCCGAGGCTCTGCACGGACACAATTGCACTCGCACATCTCCTCCGGCCCGCGGCAGCTATCACAGGCTCTCACGGAGGGTTCTCCCCACCCCGCTGAGTCCCCGTCCCGGGCGCCGGGACAATAAGGCAGGTCTGCTCTGCAGAGAAGTGACGACCTCCCTGCCCTCCTCTCTGTTGGTTTCATCACAAGCCCTTGAGATCACTGTCCATGACCAAAGGTCTGCTGTCCCCCTCTCTCCGGCCCTCCCACGCCACCTGCCCTCTCCTCTGCAGTTGTCTGGGCCCTGCTCAGAGCACATTCCCCACCGTGCCGCCCAGAGCAGCTTGGCAGGCAAGTGCCCTCCACGTCCTCCCCACAGCAGAGTACCCTCGGAGAGTAGGAGCTTCTCGGCTGCATTTCTTCTGAATTGTAGGAGACACCCAATTTTCTGGAAACTGAATTCAGACAACGGCTTTTGTGTGTGCTCTGGCCATGGGCATGTTTGTGCTTTCAGTGGGTGATGGTAGAAACTCCTTTGCTCGAATGGCAATTCCAAGGGACGAGCAGAAGAGGAACCAGGCTGCGCAGACATCTGGCAGCACCGGCTGCATCCTCGGACACAGACGCCCGTCCCTTCTTGTGCCTGTCGATGAGACACTGTACAGTACACACACAGCGCACCAAGGGCAACACAAAAGCTCCCAGCCACGGCATTAAGTAATTGTCACATTTTTCTTCTGTAAGGATTAGCGTTCCTGCTAACCTTGCAAACCTTCATTGAGCCATTGTCACCCCCCGAAAGGCGGCACAATCGCCAAGGGATTAGGGTGTCTGCGGAGCAGCCTGTCCCCGCTATTGTGCGCTCCCGGCGGGGGGAGGAAATCCTGCGACATCAGCCGACGAGTCTCTGCGGCGGGGACGCCAAATTCACTGCCGGCCAGGCACATGGCAGCCTCAGGGGAGCCGGGGTTCGAATGCCTGCGGTGGCACCTGGGAGCTGTCCCTGCAGCGGGCGGGTGGCGGGGAACACGGCTGGGCTGGTGACACCCGCGCTCGGGGCTGCCCTCCCAGCACGGGCAGTCACTGCCCCTGGGCACCAGGTAGCCAGGCAGTCCCCCAGTCCTGTCCCCTCTGGCCAGCAGGTCTTCCAGCTCACCTTTGCCAGTGGCCAGGCTCTTGTGTGTCCTGAGCTAGGCAAGCACATTCATAAATCTGGATGCAGAGGAAATCCCATAAAAATTTAACAGGAAATACAGAGCCATAAAGGGAAGCTCTTGGCATTTCTTGCCAGCTGTTGGCAATGCCCACTGTGTGCACTGTGCTCAGGCACCTGGCAGCCACAGTGGGACTGTGGCCAGGCCAAGCTGGATTAGCAGCATGTTCCCAAGGCCCGCCCTTTGGAGCAAGAGCAGAAGAGCATGGCAGCAGCACAGAGTGATGCTCTTGGGAGCAGGACTCCAGATTCTGCAGAGCTCAGGCTTGCAGACAGGCAGGACAGGCAGAAGCTATGTTGCAAGGATGTAAGAGGGAAAAGGAATGCTAAAGCAAACCCAAGATTTATGCACGTAGGTCCCAGGAGGGTCCTACAGAGCTTATAAATGACAATACATATTGTCCCAACCCCCATGCTCAGTAGCAAAAGCAAAGGAGTGGGAAGTGTCTCCAGCGCTGCGGCCATTGCACAACAACAGAGAATGGAAAACAACCTCATCTGCTTCTCCCCAACATCTGGGTTCTGCATTAGCACCCCCACTCCCATCATGCTTTCCTAAGAGAGAGAACCATCTCCTCCGGAGAGCCTCTGGGGAGAATGGAGTCCAGAGTGAGGTGCACAGGGAGCAGAATCTGGCATCCTTCTGGTGTGCCCAGATTTGGACTGCTCCACCAGCACTCACACACACCAAGCATCAGCTCCAGCCCTCTGCCCACCGCAGATAAGGATTCTTCCAGCCAGGACAGAGTGAAGTCTCCAATGTGGATGGCTCTGAGTCCTGTGGGTATTAATTTCTGACAAGGGGTCGGAGCACGCTCCTGGGGAAGGTGGTCTGAGGCTGGTCTCATGCAGACCTGCATCAAGAAGACGTGCCATGGCAGAAGTGGCATCTGGATGCGTCAGCCCAGCAGGATCTGGACTTGCAAGCAATTTGGCAGGGCATTTGGTATTTGGAAGCCAGCACTTGCACATTGTTACTGCTGTGCAATGGGATTTCATGGCAGTTTTTCATAAGCTTTGCACGTGTTTGATGGTACAAATGGGAACTGAATCTCCCCACAAGTGACAGCAGTCTGACTGCTCAGGGCTTGCTAGGACTTGAGAGGAAAGATGTCTATTCTCATTCAGAAACTCTCTGTATTCCCTGGGCACAAGGTGACAATTTGGCTTCTTTTCTCTGGCAGGGGAAGGGCTTCTCACTCTTCCTTGGGGACCTGCAGGTGATCATGCATGGGAAAAGAGCACTCCTAAAACCAGACAGCAATCCAGAGCTCCACAGCTAAATCCTGCAGCAGGAGCTTTCCCTGGACACCTTTGCTGGAGGTGATACACAGGCTTTGCATTTTGATCTTTTTTGTTTCACCTGGAGAAACTGAGAAAAAAGTCCTGCGTTCAGGCTGGCTCTTCTTGGTCTCATCTCCTGAAGCTGAAATGAGCCCCCATGGACAGGAAAGGACTGTTTGGAGCACTCAGAGTCTCTCTGTGCCTCTGTGGAACTTCTTCCCACTGAACCTTTCTCAGACCATCCCTCCTGGTCCATCGGGGTGTCCATTTCCAAAAAGCAGATGGTGACTGTGGTGACCAGGATCCACCCCAAGATATTTGGAGGGAGCTTGCTCTTCAGGGGACAGCAACAGAAGGGCTTAGCACCTGTTGAAAATTAGGCTCTGCCTATATTGTCCCAAAGTTTCTGATGGGTTTTGAAAATGCAGGCAGCTGCAAAATTCTGTCTTCTAAGGGCAGGAGATGGTGCTGCCCCTCATTCCCTGTACTGGCTCATTCTGCGTGGGGCAGAGCGTGGCCAGGCACGTGCCACGGCCGCAGTGAAACTGGGAAAGTTTCACTGGATTCATTTGTCACCAGAAAAGGTCAGGAGGTCCAGGGTGGGTGTCCCACCCTGGGAGCAGAAGTCATCTGATGCCAGTGCAGCCACCAGCACAGCGGTCTGAGCTGCCACAGTCCCCACTTGGCCAGCTCAGCATGACCCATGGCTATTGGCTATTCCGGAGATGGTTTCCATGAGGACTTTTTATTTTGGTAAAAATGTTGAACAATTCTGGTTTCATCCCCATGTGGAGCGGGAAAAATTTTGAAATCTTGAACATTTTTGAGGGCTTAAAAACAATTTCCCACCCAGCTATAGCCACCAGTCTCATCAGGATGTGTTTGAAAACCATCCAGCAGGAGCTGAGCAGAGCTGGTCTCAGCTGGATACCACTCTCGACGAGAAATGCCGTGGCGAGGGGTCATGTTTCTTCAGAAAAAAAGTATCTTCAATAGCTCAGGAAGTTATTAGTGTCTGCTAACAATAAGAGCTTTGGATTGATTCAATAGATGCTCATTTTAATTGTAAAATGCCAGTAATGAGAAATGTGCCATCCAATGACTCATTTTTCCCTTGTAAAAATTATTGGACATTTTTATTAGTTTTACAAATGACAGGACCTCGTATTTCTGAGAACACTTTATACAAGCCTTGCACAAGCCCACTCTCATAAAAGCGTGTCTGTGGTGACATCCAGAGCCACAAGAAGGGGAGCGGTAGAAAGGCCCAAAGTGGTGAGGACAGCCCACAAGTGGAACTGGCAGGACCGAACCCCAAGAGGGTGGGAAGGGGTGGATACAGCACCGGAGACATGAGCCCCGGCAGTCCTTCCCAGCAGTGCCTTTCTGGAGAGGCACGGGGCAGGCAGGGGGATGGGTGCCAGCCGGCGCCCGGAGGTCTGCCCGGCGCGGAGCCCCGGTGCGGGGCAGCGGCCGCGGCGCTGAGCTGCCGCCTGGGCGGGCGATGCGCTGGGCGCAGGGAGGGCAGGAGCCAGCCCCGGCCAAGCAGAGCTGAGCCAGGTAAGCGCCGTCCCACGGAACCGGGCAGGGCAGCACCACGGAACCTCTTCCTGCGCTCCCACGGAGACGCAGCTTCGCGCCGCTAACCCAGCGTGATGCATCCCGGCGTTATCGGTGCTGGAGACAGCAGGGCCCCGGCGCGCGGGAGAGTAGAGATCGCCTGCCCTTGGATGGCGAGAAGCGCGATAAGAGGTCAAGCACGGCCAGGGTCACCGGGACAGCCCGGAGCAGCCCAGCTGCGGCTGGCCAGTGCTCGGCAGTGTGCTCGTCCCACTCCAGAGAACAGCAGAGCTGCTTTGGCAAGACTGTGCTCTTTTTAAAAATTAGAGTGATTTCCCATGGAGAATTAATTTGCACAAAGGGAAAAAAGTAGTTTTAGAGAATTTGTCATTTCAGCATTTCATTTCTCCTCTGTTGCTGACATTACTGGTATTTTTGTTTGCATCTCCCCATGACAAGTCATCTGTGACTCCGCGCGGTGTGCCGTGAGCTGGCATGATATGACATAATGCAAGAGCTGAGATAGCTCAACGCTTCTATTTTAGTTTGGAGGGTATTTTAAACTTTATGTTATCCAGGAAATTTCTGAAATATTTGTCTTCATTCCAAGCCAGAATGAAAACAATTTTTGAAATGTCGGAAGTTCCCCTGAAACAAGTAGCGAGAGCTTCCAGCTCCACTGTGACAGGGCGGCCAGTGGGGAGGCCCCAGCCTCGTGCAAGAGGGTGGCAGTGGGCAGTGGGGAGCAGGGAATGGGTTTCTGTGTTCCAGGACATCCCAAAAGGGACCTGTAGTTGCTTTACAAACCCTCTCTGGTTTGTGGGGCACCAGCCCAGGGAGGGGGAGGCTCAGTGGGGCTGCAGGCAGGAGGGGTCTTGGTTCCTGCCACCAGTCCCAGCACTGCATTCACCAAGGCTGAGCTGATGTGGGACAGACAGGGGCCACAGGAAGCTGGGGTCCACATATCTGTGTGTCTGAGTGGAAACTGCTATCAGGTTCCCAAAGTCTTTGCCTGTGCCTCAGTGCTGAGACACACAGTCCTCAGAGCTTTGCTTTGTGTACTCTGGGAATCGACAGTTTGTAAAGACATGCTGCTGGGCTAATCCTCCATCAGCTCCTGGAGCAGAGACCAGCTGGGATCTGGCAGCTCCCTCCCTTCTCCCACTTCAGCCTGCTAAAGCAGTGAGTGTCTGTAACCAGTAGCTCACAGGTTTTGACTTATATGCAAAGCAGAGCAGCAGCTTTCCCAGCTGCAGCCAGGACCGCACAGGCACCTTGTCCTCTGTGCCAGCGTATCAGGTGTCAGTGCTGGCTATGCCAAAGAGGTGTGTGTGCCATGTGGGTCCTGGGGGTGATGCCAGTCTCGGTGTTGAAACCACCTTGGATCTCTGCTGGCCTCGGAGCCATTGTTATGCCCTGGAGATGCTCATAGGGAAAGGAGCTCTTTCCACAGCACAGTTTGCTGTGGCTCTGCTCCACAAGCGCAGCATCAGGGAAGAGATAAAAATAGTCTCTTAAAATGACACCTTCTGCTTTGCACTCAGGAAACCTCATGAAAGGGCAAAGGGTCAAGGGTCCATTGCCCTTCACCCCATGCACAGAGCAGTCGCACCATTCAGCGAGATTCCCTGTGGGTGGGGTGGCCCTGGGGAACTGAGGGAGCTGCATGTCCATCAGGCTCATCCCCAGAAAATGGGATCACTCTGCAGCCCTCGCTGAGAAGGTGCCAGTGCCATTGCTTGGCATGTACAACAGGGCCCCAGATATCAGAAAAACTAATTTTGCAGCTGCTTGAGGTCTGTCAGAGCAAATCAGCTGCAGTTTCAGCAGCCACTTGTTCCTGCTTTAACCCTGGGAAAACAACCGGGCTACAAATATTTACCTGATGAGGTAAACCATCAATATCCTTGAAACTCACATTAAAAAGCACTGGACTAGAGCATCTTGTGAGTTTCAGTTTTTTCTCCTGCTGATTCGTTTCACAATATGCCAGAAGCATGGATTGAGTTAGGGCTTTGGCAGGGGCTTTTATCATGATGGATATAGTAGAGGATAGAAAAGAAATTTGGTTATCAGAGAATGCCAAAACTCTACTTCCTAGCACATACATTCAATAATGCAAAAGTTCTCCTTTAAAGGTCTCCTTAGAACAAATCCCAGTCATCACAAAACCCATGGAGATAAATTAAATTACATTTTAATAGTGGAGAACTCATTCCTGGGCCAGGCACAGAAGTGAAAGTATGTTCTCTCTCAGGCAAAAGTATCTTCATCTCCCATCAAAACTCTGAATGTTACCATATGAAAACCTTAATTGGAAATGAAACTCCAAAGTTCCCAGGGCAGAGGCACCATGAGAGGCTGTGGCAGTGCTGGTTCCACCACCCCACCTTCTGCTCTGCTGCCCCATGGTCACTCTGGCCACTGTCTCACTTGTCCTTCCTGCTCTGCGATTGGTGTGTTCTGCTCTGCCTCCTGAAAAAGCCACGCTTGACCTGTCTCTTCTTCATGCCATTGTCCTGTAAATATTCAAAATACACACAAATGCTCCCTGTGCAGGTGCAGGTGTTTAAAGTGGCTGGTGTGCACAGTGAGGGTTGCAGTGATGCAGGGTGGTGATGCAGGTGATGCAGGATGATGGCTGTTGATGGTGGATGATGGGGGTGTGATGAGGGGAGATGCAGGGTGATGGTGCAGAGTGCAGGCTGGGCCAGCCTCACCTTGAGATCCCACACAAAAAACATGTCCAAAAAACAAAAGAAAGGGGGAAAAGGCAGAAAGAGAGAGGGCAGAGCTGCTGCAGCAGTACCGCCAGTCCCTGCCGCTGAGGGAAGCATGGCAGCTGTCCTGACCTTGACTCCTCATCCTCATCTCAGCCTCCCCTTTCCCCTTGCCCTGGCCCCAGGAGCCTGAACATCACTCCCTGCCTGGCCTCCTCCATCCCGACCTCATCCTGCAGCGCCGGGCTGGGCCTCGCTTTTCTCCGTGTCTGTACAATGACCAAACCCCCGGGGCAGAATTAGCTGCTGGCCGAGCACTGCATCCAATTAATTATATAGTTTAACACACAATACGTAGACATTTCCCATCCACACCAGCAAAGCTCCTGGCTCTGCTGGAAACCTCTGCAGAGCTGCTGCACATCAGGAGGTGGCTGGGCACGGGACGATCTGTGTGCCCTCAGCACAGGGCATGGGACAGTCCTGGGCTACAACTACAGTAATTCTGCAATTACTGTTCTGCAGTGGCTCAGAGCACAGCAAAGTGAGCACATGGCTATGACTTTTGCTGCACAAGGATCCCCTCAATGTGTTTTCAGCAGATCTGTTCAGCTGGTTTCAGCACAGTGATGTTTCTGGGCTGACTCGAGTGTATCCCTGCCCAGGGGACATGTGTCTGCTGTTAGTGAGGACACATGGACAGACACTGCTCACCCTTCAGTCTTGTGTTGGTTCCACCTGAAGCACCAGCATCAGTGCCGTGGGTCATCAAGAACCTCCAGCTCATGCCTGGGGGGTTCCCAAACTGTGTCAGGGTCCCTAAATCACTCCAGGGTCCCAAAACCATCCCAGATTTCTCCTGGCAAGACACAGCTGGGCCAGCAAGAAACCCTGCGTCACTTGCAGCACCAGCCCTGCTGGCCAGGGCTCTGCTCTCACTGTGGCAGGTGACCCATGGGGCACTCAGGACTCCCAAGGTCACCAGCCTGTCCCCATGCGGTGATGGGAGCCCACAACAATTACAGGCTTCCTGCGTGTCCTGCCTCTGGGGTTTTGTCACACATGATGTCCCACATCTGGGACTCACCAGTTGGGGATGGCAGTGCTATTTCCATGTCAAGCTGTAGCTTTTTTACCCCCAGCCGTTCCAGGGCTTACAGCTATTGTGTGGGGTTTTTAATGTTGCAAGAATTTATATTGGGAAAAAAGTGCCTTCTCTTATTTTTTTCCTCAATGCCTTGGGAAATGTCATCCATCAGGAATGTTCCCAAAAGCTGATCATGGCTGAGAGGAGGATGGGCTCAAGCAGGGACTGCATGCCTAGCTCCCATTCCTGTTCCCAGCCTCCATGGACCAGGTCTTTGGGTTGTGGCTCACATGGGTGCCCCATCTCTGCTCCCCAGGCTCTGCCCCGTGATCCTGGAGGGCCTCCGTAGCAGCAGCAGCAGAGACAGGAGGGAGGAGCAGATGCGTGGAGAGGCACAAGCTGCTCACACAGCCACTCCTGCTGCAGAGGCTTTTGGTTTCGTGTTCTCTTGGCTGTGCCAGTGGCCTCTTCCACTTCCAGCTCTGGATGGAGTTTACAAGAAACGCTGGAAGTCCCAGCCCTGTGGTGTGTCATCATTCAAACTTCTCTTTAATAGCGTCCCAAAGTAATTTATTTTTCCCAATCATCAAAGCCCCCCTAGCAATGCTGGGAGGGGCAGGGCTTTCCCCCAAACCCTGGTGCTTCCCACACCCCCCTGCCCTGCTTGGTGGGGCTGGACACCCTCCTTGGCTGTCCTAGGGAGAGTGATGGTTTCAGGTTGGGCTGTGGAGAAAGGGAGGCAGAGCTGTGACACTGCACAGGATGAGAAGGTGGATCTTCCCCACTGAAAACACAAGTGAGATGTATATTGATTGCCCCACTGTGAGGGTGCTGATGCCTCTCCTGGGCTCAGCATCACATCACAGACAACTTCCACAAGACTCAGGAGCAGGGACAAAGGGAAAAACCATCATGAGGAGAAAGAAATAGAGAGATGTGAGTCTGCATATCCTTCTCTTCTGCCAGGATCCAGAGCTGCTCTGCACCCTCCAGCATGCCAGGGAATTTTGGGGATGTGGGCAGAGCATCTCCTCAGTGGGACACCCATGCCAAGGGTGTCCTCTCAGTCCCACAACACTGCTCTCCTCCCCAGCTGCAGGAGCTTTGTAAAGGGAATTTAACAGAAATATTGCAGCAGCTCCTGTCTCTACACACACAGTGTGCTGTCCCTGCCAGCACACCATGCTGGTTTGCCTCAAGGAATCTGTGAGATCCGTCCTGCTGTGATCTGTAACAATATTGGGATTAAATTAGCTTCCCTGAGCTGCAGAGGGGTCAGTGTGTAAGGCCCCTGGTTAATCCAGCAGGCCAGGGAGAACAGAAGCCTCCCTGCATTTGGAAAGGAAAACAACGGGGTCTGTTTGCAATCCGTGGAGCTAATTCAAACAGCATTCCTCAAACAACAGGGGAAAAGGGCCTTCAGAGCAAATGGGAAAGGAGTGTTTCCCAATATGCGCATAACATCCCTCCTGGGGGAGAGGGGAAATGTCCAGACTGCATGGGTGAGGTGTCAGAAAACCTGGCAGGCAGGAGAAAGGGTCTGAAGAGCTGGGCAGCCGGTGGGGCACACGGGAACAACCCCCTGTCCTGGGCATGGAAAGCCCAGAGCAGGTCAGTCCTGCCAGACCCCACGGGGAGGACCTGGCAGCTGACTGCACCACATCTGGGGTGGGATGGGCCATCTCATCCTATCCAGCTCTGTGGGTGATGAGATCCTGCTCTCCTATCACCCACAGAGTTTTACATTGAGATAATTATGGCTCTGCAGCTCGTGGTTCTCAGCACCAAACCGGGATGACAATCCAGGGACAATCCCAGATGGAGATGCTTCCGGCACAGGCCACTGCCAGGCTGTCAGTGCTGCCGCCTCCAAGCGCAGCCAGCGAACAGCCCTGAGTGGATGAGAGCCCAGGCTTGCTTGGGAAGCAGAGGCATGCCTGGGTGATCCTATCAGGAAGTCAGCTCCACATCCTCTGGCTCCCACATCTTCCATGGAAGGCGTGATCCCGTGTGCCCCTGTGCCTGACCCCAGTGCAGGCTGCACAGCTCCTGCCAGGAACACAATCCTTGTCTTGCAGCCAGAGCAAGTATCAACACAGTAAGCAGGCACTGGGAGAATCGTGTTCCTGCGACTGCAGGCTGCAAGTGTGCAGGTGTTTACAATTTACACTTGCAAATAATTGCCTGGGCTATCAGTCATCCTGCAGCAGAGAACCCTTGGAGCAGCAGAGCAGAGCAGAGCTCTCATCAAGGCTGGGAGCGTCACAGACACTTCAGGACATACTTGCTTTCCTTCTGCTTTCTCTGCGAGCGTCTTTTCTGCTTTTTGCTTATGCTGAGATATTATCAAAGCCTGATGAGGCACCAGGGATGAGTAATGCACCCTCTGTGCCAGCTGGGAACTTGTAGGCACTGGTAGGGTTAATGTGGGTCTGACAGAAGCTGTGGTGCTCAGTGATGGAGCTGTTGAATGCAGACCTGGGTGCACCCCCTGCCCTCAGCTGCAGCCTGGGCTAAAGGACATAGTTCCTGGGTGTCCCTGTGGTCCCCAGACAGGGTGGGTCTTCTATGGAGAAGAGCTCCTTCCCCTTGCTGAGAGAGGCAGGGGGTACACAGGGCAGGAACTATATAGGGATGAAACTGGACAAAAAGAAATAGCAAGTTTTTAACACAAAAGAGAACAACACACTTAAAGGGTGGGCTAGGGGACATGGGGGAGTTGGCACTTCTTCTGTAGAAGTGGGAAGCAAGGTTTTCCCCTCAGCTTTGTGCAGGGCTGATGTGCTTGTGTTGTGGCTGGAGGAGCCTGGGCTGCCAGGCACCTGCTGTGGGCGTCAAAGAACACCCCAGTCAGAGCTCTGCTTTCAATCTGGAGTCACTTGGCATCTTACCCTGCTAAAATGTGGAATTTCATGTCCTTCTGTCCAAGAGAGAAACAACCTGTTTAGGATTAATTCAAGATCAGCCTGAAACAACCATTAGCTGAAGAAAACTAACCCGGTAAATGAGCTCCTGTCAGAGGGGGAAGAAATGTGGGACTTGATGCTGCATTTACTGTGGAGGGTGTTAAGGCAGGATTTAGTGTGATTTACCATCCTCTGCAATGACACCTCTAGCACCAGGGCACTGCAAGGACATCCCTTTGCCTTCAGTCAGACCCGCTGCTCTGTTGGCTAATTCCTGCCACGACAGTAGCCTCGATCCTACAACTGGGTCTGTCAGCGGTCCCAGTACAGAGCTCTGTCTTCAGGGTTTATTGCTCACTTATAAACATTTGCTCCAGACTGAAACTTAATCTACAGCTGTCAACTGGGGCCACAGTGCTCTGAGATCAGAAAGGGGAAGTGTTGGCTGTTCAACACCAGCATAAAATAAAGATCTTGGGTTCATCAGGTTTTTTGTTCTTACGGTCAACATAGTGACGTTGTCCCAGAGCAACATTTGATGGTACTTGAGAATTTCCTAGAATAGAAAGTGAAAAAGGTCCAAATATAAACAGAAAAAGGTCTTAATATGAAGACTTGCAGCAGTGACTGCTGAGCATCTGCCAACATTCAGAACACATTCACAACACTTTTGTGAGATCACAAGGATCTCGGTGTTATCATTTACAAGTGGGAAATGAGGGATATTTAACGAGGTGTCAAGGAAAATTCAGGATGAATAAAACTTCCATGTACACATGCATTGACACACACACAGGGCAAAGGAAAAGCTGCAGAAAGGGTGAGTTTTCCCTCTTGCCTGTTTTGGATTGTTTTGCATCCTTGTGTTCACACCTGCCCCCACACAAGCACTGTGCACAGCAGAGAGGATGGCAGGTGTGTGAGGAGTTCATGAGGCTCTCCAAACCAGTGTGTCTGGGGGGCTACTTGATGCCACATTCTGTATCCGTACCCTTGCAGGGTTGTTGGGTCCATACTGAGTCCCACTGAGTATCCCAGGGCTCATGCCAGCGGCTGTGAGTGATGCTCAGGGACCCATCTTCAGTGGGGGCTTGTGCGCCCTCCTGGACGCCCCAGATCAGGCAGAAGAGGAAAGGGGAGCTGGCAGCACTGGGAGGAGAGCTCATGGGCTGCTCAGGTGTGCTGGAGGGCAGGTATACAGGCAGCCTCACCATAGCCACACTGCTCTCCTGAGCAGGAGCCTTTCCTCCTGCTGCTCAGACAGCAATGGAAAAACAACCAGGCAGTGAGCTCTTCGCCTTCATGCCTTCCCCCTCCAGAGGATAATAAGCTGCTTTTAATATCTGACATGTTTATTAACAGATGCAGTTGTGACAGCTGATGACTTCATATGCCACTTACCACTGAAATGTTAGTAATAACTCAGAATTAACTGTCGTAAATAAAAAAGACTACAAAGACAGCTCGATGGTGTGTCACACTGCAGTAATTTACTGAGACCCTGTTGGCTCTGGATGTGAGGCTAGAAGGTCCTTTGTGGAGCTCCAGTCCGGGTTTTGCAACAGTCACAATATTTTGGCTGGATATTGTCTTAGGAGGTGGTACTAGTGGGGTGGAATTCCCTCATGCAGGAGTTTGCACTGGATGCCTTTACAAAGCTGGATACGCTGGTAATAATAATAATAAAAAGCCCCTACCCGGTGGATGGGGATGGAGTCTACGGATTGAGACCAGGATTTATTAATGTGCAAATTGCTGTGATATGATCACATCCTTTCTGCTTTGCATACGCAGGGAGCAGCGTGGGCTGATGGAGTAGGAACTAGCCCGAGCGATCTTTACGAGCTGAGATCCTGCACATCGCAGAAGGGTTTGTTTCTCCGCGCAAAAGCTGGGACCCTGTTAGAGACCTGCTTTAAAAAACAAGTGACCAAAATACCCAAATGCACCAGACTTCTTCATGAACTCGCCATGAATATATTTTTCATTTTTTTTGACAGAAAACGTGTGTGTAACTTTCTCTGGAGGAACCGAGGATTTTTGTAGTTGGTCTTCTAGTATTTTAAATCTGAGAACCCAGTAGAGTCTTTTCTGCAGTGATGAGGGAGTGACAAGTCGGAGGTAAGGGCTTCAGCATGCATGTTTGTGTTGATGGAGCTTTTGCAATGTGGGCTGCTAATGAGGAACGCGAGCCGTGTCAGCATCCGACGGCGGGTTTGCCTTGTGCAACGTGGATAATGAGTTCAGACAATGAGAGCTGTGCGAAATCGCAGCGCGATCTGTGGGATCCACGTCCCCCTCACCCGAGGTGTGCAGGGAATCTGGGCTGCTGGCTGTGCCCTCTGCCACCATGTTACTCTCCCGTTCTGGGGAAGGGGACACGGAGAGCTGGTCTGGGTATTGATCAGCTTGCTGGAGCTCAGTGCTGATCCTGGACCAGTTGCGGAGTCCTGCTGGCCGTGGTGCAGCGGGTGGCCCTGCCCTGCTGCCCTCCCACTGATCCCAGAGACAGGGGAAATGAGGGGACAGGGCAGCTGAGCAGCTGCTGTGTCCGTTCTCCTGTGGCTGTGCCTAACCCAGCCTGCTGCCAGGCGCCCATGGGGGCACGGCAGGCGCCCAGAGAGCGTGGGGTGAGTACGTGCTCCTTGAGGTTTTGGATGGGGGATCAGTGGAGAATTAGCAATAATTAGACATGGTGTGAATACTCACTGCTGATGTGCAGGGGAAGTGCTGCTGGATCTGGCTCTGGCTTCTGTGGGTCAGCCAGGGCTCCTGCAGCCCTGCTGGGACACTGCTCCCCAGTGAGAGCACAGGTCAAGGTGACACCTCAACTTCAGTCCTCTGGGAGGAGGACATCTCAGAGCTGGGATGCTGAGAGATGTGTTAATGGGTTGACCAGGGAATGGTCATCCCTGAGTTGCTGGAGTGTTTTGTGGGCTCACATGTATGTGTTCCCTTGAACGGCCCTAGGGACAGAGGAGGTGTGTTCAGATGATGCAGTTTAGGTTTGAAGAGTAAAAAGGCATTGAAATAGGGTAGTACTGGCAGGAGGAAATGCTGCATGACAAGACAGGCATGAAGCCTCTGCTCTCCTGCACAGGGATCAGCAGGTACCTGCACAAAATATCCTGTCACTTGAAGATCTGTGAACTTGGGGCAGTGCTTACAGTGCTATTTGGGGTGGCAAGGTCTGTGCTGAGATCCCATGGGGACTGGGCACTTGCAGTGAAATATTTGCCTGGAGGTTTGTCCAGTTGGAATCATTTTGCCTGAAGTTCATCAGTGACCCTGGAGCAGGTGAACTCCTGACTCCATCCGCTCATCCCTGCTCGTGAAGCCAGGGCCTCAGAGGCTGGATGGGAGGATGGTGGCAGCACTGTAGGCCTGGGAACGCCAGCGCTGCCACATGCCTGGAAACCACGCTGGAAAAAAGGCTCGTTTCAGCTGGATCAGCTCCCTGGCCCCTGCGCAGCCGCTGCGAGAGCAGCAGCACCACCCTGAGGGACACAGCAGGGAGGAGCTGGGGTGCAGAGCACCCACTTGGGAGGTGCAGGGCAGTGACCCCCTGCAGGCAGAGCAGAGCTGAGCATAACCCTGTGTTTCCATCACCTGGGCTAGATGTGAGCTGGCAAAGCTCTGTCTGCACTGCAGGGCTGACACTGCAGTGAGCAACAAACCTGGGCTGCAGGTCAGCCCCCGCAGCCTGTGAGGACAGCCCCAGAGTGGGACAAAGGAGACCACACAACTGAGAGAAGTGGCACTGGCAGCAGAGACCCTTTCCCGGGTTGCTGTGAGGGTGACCTGGTGTCTTGCCAAGAATGGAAGTGCCTGTCTGCCTAAGACCTGGCAAACACAGACAGGATTCCAGTGGTGCCCACCACCAACCTGCTTCCAGAAGGGCTGGCTGCAGGGTGCCCTTCATTGCAAACCACCCCAAGCACTGCCAGGCCTGCAGAGCTCAGAGCTTGGTTTCCCCATCCCAGTGGTGCAGGGTGCTGTCATTCCACAAAAAGGTAGAATTTGGATGTGCTGACAGCAGCAGTTAATCTGTAGGACACTCTTGTCTGCCTGATTGCTCCTTCTTGCCAGCCAAGTGTCCTGCCCTGCCCCATGCCCAGGGCTGAGGCTGGGGGTTATTTTTCCCAGTTTGTTTTCCTCTGCTGCTGGATTTGATGCTACTCCTGGCTCTGTAGGGCTCTTGTTTCCCAGGCAGTGACGTCTCGCTGGGAGAGCCAGAGCACTGGGAATCCCTGCAGGAAGCTCCTCTTGGCAGATGGTTCCTGTGCACATGGCCAAGCAGAAAGCCTCAGGTGCTGCTCAGGGCTTTGCCCTGGGCTTTGGGCTTTGGCTCTGCCTTTGCCTGGAGATGCAGATCAGCACAGTGGCTATGGCTCACGAAGCTACTTCCAGCCTGGAAATTTGTGTTTATAAAGTCAGCATTCAGGGTCGGTAGTGGAAGGAGCTCTAAGCACTTGTTTGGAGAAATTTAGGTCAAAATAAGAGGGGAATTGGATATTGAGTTGAACCTGTGCACTTGTTTAGAAAGAGCCTCAGCTTCCCTAGCTGTGCTTCCAGGTTTGCACCCCTGTGGGGTCTCTGCAAGCAGGGCTATACCTGACATGATGTGTGTTCACCCTGCACATCCTGGGGCATCTGCTCAGCAATGGGCCTTTTGGGCTGGCTGGGGAGCCCTTTTCAGGGAAGAGTGAGTTTTTCAGTGCCCCAATCGCTGCTGCCCCAAATTGAGCTGTTCTGTGTTTCCTGGTCTGAAAGTTGCTTTGGTTCTGCTGTTCTAGTGCATTTTGTTGGCATTTGGTGAGTTATTGATCTATAGGAGGCTCAAGCCCACCTGAGCTGTACCTACTAGACACAGGTTTGCTTTCCCCATGCCTGTAACCAGATCCCCAGCCAGCATCCTGGTTGCAGCACAGAGCTGAGCTTGCTGGGACAACTCCAGTGCAATTCCAGATGCTGCTCTGGTTCTGTGGAAAAGCAGCAGACATGGATCCTGCAGCCTGCCCCAGGGCTCTCCCTCCTCCTCCAGAGTGTGCCGCCTCTGAGCTGGCATGAGGGCTGTGGAAATCCCCCCGTAAAACATTTCCTGATGTTTTACAACCGAAGCACAGGCGCTCCTGGAGGGAGGCCTGTGGCACTGTGGATCTCAGGGTTCCTTGGAGCCGCTACTGTGCCAGGCACCACACGAGGCGAGCGAGGAGCTGGTGCCAAGCAGGGCCAGGGCTGGAGCTGGGGGCTGCAGCAGGCAGGGGCTGGGGTGCTGCTGACTCCCAGAGCAGCTCCCATGAGCAGCAGCCTCTCCTCGGCATATTCCCCATCAGCAGGTCACAGCACATCTCCGCAGACCCAGGGTATGCAGTGCAGGAGCTGGTGGAAGAAGTCAGACCTCAACAATGCTGTTGGAGAGCTCTGCTGCCAGATTGGGCTTTATTATTTTATTTTTTTCAGTGAAGTTTATGGGTTGGGGATTTTGCAGAACTTGGCGCTGGGATCTAATATCAAATGAAGACCTTCTGGTTCGGAAATTTGACTTAATGCAGCCTTCTTTTATTGCTTCAAGGATTAAGCAGAACAAAGTAGCTCTGCCTGTGCATGTGCAGAGATGTTTGCTGGAGGCGTGTGAGACACCCTGTGGCAGCAGTGGCAGCTGAGCCAAGCGTGGTGGGACCTTTCTCCATGGAGGGTTTCACAGTGCTGGTCCCAGAGTGTTAGCCCTGCCGACAGGAAAACAGCCCTCAGGAACAGAGCAAGAGAGAGGGACTTTCCCAAAAAGAATGAGCGCCCAAACCCTCTCCCCACAGCCCTGGCTGTCTCTCTCACATGGCAGGGCTGGTGGAGCAGGCAGGGTGCTCTGCCATGGCGTCACCAGCGCTGGCACAGCAGGCACCAGGCTCGGGGAGCACCAGCACTGTGGGCACATCCCTGTGTGCCTGTAGAGCAGGAACAGTGGTGCTGCTTCTGATACCCGGGTGCCATCACTGGTATATGAGTGCCTTGTTGAAAGTTCCACAAAGGCAGGCTGGGGAATGTGCTGGTAATGTGGAGCTGCTGCTGCCACCCAAAACCTCCCAGGAGATGGGCTCTGCGCTGGGGCTGGGAGGGCTCAGGGTGAACTGTCCTGGGTGCCATCCCCCGTGTGGGGCTGGGAGACCTGGGACCAAACTAAGCCAAGTTCAACCCCGTGAAACCCTGACTCCTCCTGCAGGAAACTTGTTCCTGCGTATTCCCTCCCCTCACTGACTAGCAAGGAGAAATTCAAATTCCCCATCCAGCTCTGGGACCTGGAAACCCGATTTCCCCCCTCCACAGTTGTGCCCAGCTAGCTGTTGGCAGCGACCTGGCAGTTCCCAGGGGTTCATTCCTGCTGCTGCTGTAATTGGGCTTGTCCTGCCTCCAGCATCTGGTCCTTCTCTCCCAGGCTCAGTAAATCTTTGGAGAGCCCGTTTACATTAAGGATCCCTAGTACATTCAGCAAAAGGCAATATATCAGCAATTTAGTTATTGTGGATTAGGTCTCGAATATCCTGGGGATATAATGTTGGTCTTTTTCACCTTGTATGTAGGAGGACTAATGGCAAATTATCTGGATGGTTTACATTTTCTGGTTTGTATTGGAGCTCCCAAGGACCAATTTATCCTGATTGAATTGCAAACAAGGCTTAGTGCCATCTCAGACTCAGGGGCCAGGTCTCTCCATAAATGAATACAGAGCAATTCAGGTTACCCCAAATTCTTCCTGTTGATGGGATAATGGCATAAATCCTGCTAATGTTTAGACTGGAAATTGTTTGTAGCAACCTGAGCTTGACTGATGGATGCAATAACAGAAAGAGTCATAATTCGTGTCCTGAGGTGAAGGTGGGGAGAGCTGGCAGTCCAACCCTTCTGCTGCAGCACCCTCCGGTGGGCTCACCACAGACTCTGAGTGCTCAAGGAAGAGATTTGGAAGCCTGTAGATCGTGTGAGACCTGCTGTGGCACTGGCTCTGCAGCACCTGGGATAGGATGCCAGTGGCCTTTCTGTGACGGCTGTTTAGTTGTGTCCAAGGCCAGGCTCTCTTCAGGCTAGAAAGCAAGGAAACAAGGAGCAAAAAGCCTGTGCTTGTCTGGTTTGTGCTTAAGATTTCCCATGGCACTTCCCTACCCTGGCACTGCACAAGCCCCCAGAGGTGGGGTTTGTGGCAGTAGCACAAGCTTCACACTGGCTTCTGGCACGCTGGGACTGTGTTTGCTCCTTCCGAACATCCATCCCTGCTGCTGTCCCCGCGCTGGGGGACTGTGCCCAGACTGTGAGTGTTGTGTAAACACGGCGTGTGCTTCCTGCGAACGCACTTCACCCGCAAAGCCGCCGTAATTAATTAAAAAGCGGGGGCAGGCGGAACAGGCGGCGGCACCGCGCTCCCTCCGGAGCTCATTTGGGAGCAGTTTGGGCTGTGCTGTACTGACCGTGCCCAGGATTCTCTGGCCGTGCTGTGCATTGCCGAACCACTCCACATCATCTGTCCTGAGGGTCCCTCCAGCCCGGCCGCCCCGCACCACGTTCAGGTCCCCACACAAGGTGCGGAGGGGCTGGGGGGCTGGGGGGATCCCCGCTCTGCACAGCTCTCTGCTCCATAAACACTCCCACAGCTCGGCTTAAGCACTTGACAGTGTTTATAAAGCAGCTTGCAGCAAACAGATTTGGAAGTGCAGAACAAGTTGGTGTTTACACAAGTGACTAATTATTTATTTGAAAATCCTGTGGACGAGCCGTGAGCTGTAACGACAAGCACATGGGGAGCGCTGGGCTCCTGCCCCGGCAGCCGCAGCAGGGACACGGTGAAAAGTTCAGAGCCACCGGGGTGGGGGGATAGTGGCAGTGCCCCACAGCGCCCGATGGTCTCCAGCCCCATCAGTACAGGTGAGTCAGTACTGCTGGGAGCTGCCTGCACTGGGCACAGCTCAGTGATGTGGCATGTGCTGCCACAACGCCTGGTGGTACCTGGGTCACACCTCCCTGCAGCAGTTGCCTCAAGGTGCTACCAGCCCCCTCCCTCCAGGTGTTCTGCTGCCATAGCCATAACCACCCTCAGGAGGATGGAGTGGGGGGGGGGGCTACTTGGGCTGGTGGTTCCTCAGCAGATCCCCCACCCCAGGGTGGGCAAGGGAGAGGACTGGCTGCCCAGGGCCCATGCCCATCCCAGGCTGTGGCCAGGCTCTCTTCCAGCACTGTTGCCACCAGTCATTTGGGACATCGGCGATTGCGCAGTTATTATAAAGGGATTAAAACAATTTTCTGTTTCATTTGACTTCACAGAGCGAATGTTGTTGCCTTTATTCCCACACAATGGCTGCCGTTGGCGGGGCTTTGCTCTGCCAGCTGCAGAGAGAAGCTGGGCCCTGCCTGGCAGTGCCAGAGCTCTTGGTGTAGAGCCTGAAGCTCAACCTTCCTGCATGCCAAGCATAGGGAAAACCACCTGAAAACCACAGGGAAAATGCCCCTGACCAGCAACCAGGCAGAGCAAGGGCTTGGGCATTCCCAGGCAAGAATAGGGCAGGTGGAGTCCTGGGCACCAGCTGGCCATCAGGCAACTGCCCTCTGCCTGGGCTTCCCCTGGCTCTCCAGAGGGTCATGCAGAGCCATTGGTTTGCTGCATGCAGTCCTGCTGGTGTTACTGTCCCATTACCTTGTCCTGCCTTCCACGTTGGGCCACTCCTTGCCGTATTTGGCGCGGGCAGTTTGACCGTGGGACACAGTGAGCCTGGGCAGAGCAGCTGCCGCTGACCCTGCCCTGTGCTCCAGGGAATGGGAGTTGGGAGGTTTGGAAATTCCCTTGGAGCAGAAACACAGCATTTTGGGCAGCTCATGGAGGATCCCACCCCGTCCCCAGACAGGGGATTGCAGACTCGCTCTCTGCTTGACTACCAGCCCCAGAGGTGCCCACTTGATGGGAAACATCTTGTGTGCTTGGCACCCACAGCAGCCATCTGCTGCTCGGGGAGGGCGGCCCAGGGGTCTGGCTCTATTTTAAATCCATTCCAACTATAACTGTTTGCAGCACTGGCAGATGACAAAGCTGCGCTGAGCGTTTTGACGGGTGCTCACTATGAGCAAGAGGGACCTGGAGCGCAGTTCTCCCCACGCTGCGCTGGGTGCCACCAGCACCCTCAGTTCACCCCACACCCCTGTGCTTGCCCCCAGCATCGTGGGAGCGATGCTGGCTGTTGAGTTAACCTGTTCTCCTCTTCCTTTGCAGTTCCTGCCAGTGCAGCTGGAAACTGCGAGCAGCCAACGCCTGCTGCCAAGCCCCCGATGGGACTAGGGCTGAGCTCCTGCACTCCTAACGGGGATGAAGGTAGAGCCATGTTACCTGCTACCTAAGCTCGCTGGTGCTGATGTGGTTTGTGGATATGGTCCCAGACCAGGCTCCGTGCACAGACTCTCAGCTCTGATCCCGACGTGTTAGCGGCAGCAGAGACCCCAGCCGTGGAGCGGGCTCCCCGACCACCCCGCGACGGAGGGTCTGCAGCGCTGGAGAGTTACTATGCAGCTTGGACTGCTTGTGGTGGTGGTTTTTCTAAGCTCGATGGATCTAACGGGCAGCAGCAAAGTGGTGAAGGGCAAGAGGCAAAGACGAAGTATGTATGAAATGCTTTTCTTCTCTACTTCCTCTCATGATGCTGTGTGGGTCGTGCAGGTGTGAATGTGTTTACAACACAGGGAGCTAAGCAGGGCCTGCAGAGCTCCCCCAGTCCCACTCCTGGGCAGAGACACACGATGCCCTGTCCCACCAGCCCCGAGGTCACAGAGGGGGCAGTTATCCCCCCAGCCTGGGGCTCACATGGGGCAGCCAGGCAGATTTGGCACATGAGCAGTTGCGAGCATTTGCCCTCCTTTATGTAAGCTCATGTTAGAACTGTTTTACATTAAAACTCTTTTAAATTAAATTATATAAAATTGATTTTATATTGAAACTGGGACCGCTGAGCCCTGGGAGAACAAGGAAAAGCTGACGTCATGGCTAATGCTATAAAGGGTAATTTCCAGCAAGGGCTCAGTTTATACCTTTGCCATGGATGCAGAGCTTGGTGCCACAGACCAGCGCTGCAGGAGGGATGGGGCTGCATCCCCTGGAGGTCCCTGCATACAGGGGCCAGGGACACAATGCCAAGGAGGCCCCAGTCCAGACCTTATGAACCCTCCTGGCAGTCGGAGGTTGGAGGCTGTGGAACCCCTGCTGGGGACCCCTGTGCTTTTTGTGTCTCTTCCTGAGGCTGTGGCAGCCCCCATACCCACAGACCCAGCAATGGGGCTTGGACAGGCAGCAGGGGGGCTGCCAGGCTCTTGGGTCACAGCGAGGGGACAGGGGAGTTCTTTTACTTCTCCTTTTGGCACATGAACGCTGCACTGCTCTGTGCTTGCTTTTGAAGTGTAGTAAACACGGTATTTAAAAGAACACATCTTTTAAATACATGGCTTTTCTATAAACAAGGACACGGCTTGCATAATAAACTAATAAAAATAACCTGCATTCTAGCCTGCAAAGAATGCGATTGGTTTCAAAACAAGCAGCATTTTATATGATAATTAAAAGCAGAAAACTCTCAAGACATGGGATTGAGTATTTTTCTTGGACTGAACATAGGAGCTGAGAACACATCTCTATTTTGGGGGCAGTGACATCTCCTGACTGCCAGAGAGAGTTTAACACAGGCAGGGTCAGAGCGAGCTCCAGCCTGGGATGCAGCATGGATGGAATTAGTCGAACAGTTTCGCTCCAGGGCCACACGCTCTGGTCCCCACTCGTCCTCGACGTGGAGGCACTGCCAGTTCCGAGCAGGGAGGCAGCAGGAGGTGCTGGACCCCTGGGCACGTGCCTGTCGTGAGTGTCTGCCCCACGTGGGTGTCAGAGCTGATGGGCAGGCTGGGAAGCAGTAAGGGGGCAGTGCTGGGGCTCTGGGTACAGTTGGTGGCTGCTTCTGGGTCCTGCTCCTCACCGCTGCCACTGTCGCGACGCTGTGCTAGGAGCAGCATTGGTGCCTGAGGGCATCAATCACGGGGCTGTAGTGCCCAACCAGAGCGGTGCTGGCAGCATGTCAGTGCTGTAGGACCCCAGACCTCCCTTTGCCTACGTTCCTGCCCATGGTGCAGGTGGTTTGGGGTCACAGATAGTGCCTGCAGAGCGCTGGCAGTAACCATCACCTGTCTCCTGCTCTTCCAGTCAGCACCGAGCTGAGTCAGGGCTGTGCCAGAGGCTGTGACCTGTGCTCCGAGTTCAATGGGTGCCTGAGGTGTTCCCCCAAACTCTTCATTCTTCTGGAGAGGAACGATATCCGACAAATTGGGATCTGCCTGCCTTCTTGTCCACTGGGATACTTTGGCCTTCGCAATACAGACATGAACAAGTGCATCAGTGAGTGTGGGGTGGGTGCTAACGGGCACGGGTGGGTGGCAGAGCTCTGCAGGGCATTGTGTGCCTCTGCTCAGGTTAGTGGAAGTGCTGTGGCTGTATGGAAGGGGAGAGCAATGCCAGGCAGGGCAGCCACCTGCAACAACACTGCTCAGCACCACAGAGGCGTGCTGAAGGTGTGGGATCTTGCAGAATGTTTGGGCAGATCTGTTACCTGGGCTGACAGACTAGCACCCTCTTTCTTTTGGAGGTCCTTTGAGCCACTTAGGTACTGCTCAGACAAATCCTTTTGTCTTCCCCTCCTGCTCACCACAGCCAGGCAGTTCTGAGATCATTGGCCTATGGCTGCCCCTTGCTACCAGAGCACCAAAAAGAGCTGGACATGGAAAGACACGATCACTCCCCTGGCAGTTCCATTCACAGCACCCTCCTGGCAAGGTTTCCATATAACTCCCTTTCTGTGCAGCCCATCCTGTATCTGCAGCTGCAGCCCTTGATCCAGGACTTTGTACTGTTCCCTTTGGCTGAGTGATGATCAGCTGCACACCAGCCCAAAACTTTCCCACACCACCTGATTCTGTCCTGGTAGCAGCTGCTGTGGGCTGTGAGAGCTGCAGCACAGGGCTGTCCTGTACAGGGAATGGTGCCAAGAAAACTGATTTCTGAGTGGCACAGCCAGTCCTGGCATGATGCTCAGAGACATCTCAGAGATGTGCCCTGACTGCTGGAAGATCCAGGACTGAGCTCTGGTTGACAGTGTGGAGTTTCTTGAGCCTTTTGCTCACATCAGGCTACATGATGCCTTTGGTGTTTTTTGTTTTTTTTTTCCCCAGAATGCAAAATTGAGAACTGTGAGTCCTGTTTCAGTCGAAACTTTTGCACAAAATGTAAGGAAGGTTTGTATTTGCACAAAGGGAGATGTTACGTCACATGCCCCGAAGGCTACGCTGCTGCCAACGGCACCATGGAGTGCAGCAGTCCTGGTAAGTGGCCTCAAGCCCAGCCCTGTGCCTGGTGTGCCCAGAGGTGGGTGGGGGTGACAGCACAGCAAACCCTTCAAGGGGTAGAGCCCTCTGGGAGCCATCCTGGATGGGCAGCAGTCCCCAGTGTTTGTGAAGTTTGACCCAGAGATGGTGTGGTGCAGCAAGGAAGGGGGTACTTGGGAATTTAGGAAGCTGCTGGGGAAACACATGTTCCTTTCCACCCTGAGGTGTGGGGAGAGATGCAATCTTGTGCAAGGGCCCTGGGAAGGTCTGAGGCAGCAACCCAGGAATGGGGAATTAATGCTGGGCTCTCTTGTTATCTGGTAGCACAATGTGAAATGAGTGAGTGGGGACCCTGGGGGCCCTGCTCCAAGAAGAGGAAGCTCTGTGGCTTCAAGAAGGGCAATGAAGAGCGAACACGGCGGATCCTGCAGGCTCCCTCTGGAGACGTGTCCCTGTGTCCCCCCACCACAGACGTGCGGCGATGCACTGTGCAGAAGAGCCAGTGCCCCGAAGGTGAGCAGAGGGGGAGTGTCTCACCATCCCTTCCCATGTATCCATTGGTCAGACACAAATATTCAGCCCATTGTGCAGTGTCACAAATGCTCCCTATCCCCATCCCTCTGCAGTGCAGGGGACACAACGTGATGGCAGCTAGGAACAGCCCTGGGTAGAAGTGACACAGCCCCCTCAGAGGGTGATGCTCAGCACAGCTTGCTGTGTGTCTCACAGGCTTTCAGCTATTTCAGCTTCTTCCCTGGCTGACAGCAGCTGATGCTTGTGTGCTGCCATGATGGGCATCGTCCTCTCTACCAGAATGCTTAGGTCTGTTTTTCCCAGGAATTTGAGTGTCCCTAGGATGAAGTGTGGTTTGGTTATCCTGTTAAGGATGGACAAGGATTGCAGCTGTGTTGAGTCTTCTGAGGGAAAACGGTTCTGAGCAGTGACTGACAGCACAGGGATTAGCCAGCAGGGCAAGGGGAGGTGGACACGGACGATCCATTCCCTGATGGCTCGTTCCACTGGGGAGCCTCACACTGCCTCTTTGCTTGACTGCAGGGAAAAGGAAGAAAAAGGAAGAGCAAGGAAAGCAAGATAACGGAAACAGAAATCAGAAAGACACCAAAGACACTAAGTCTGGCACCAAGAAGAGGAAGAGCAAACAGAGAGGGGCCGCAGTGCCCGTGACGCCCGCCAGCCCTGCCCAGTAGCTGGCTCTGTGTGTCACCTGATGGCAAGACTCCATTGCTGCTATGTATATGAGAGCTTTATTGAACAGAGCACTGCTACACCACACCTACACATGTCCAGACAGACATATACTCCAGACTGACCGAGACTGACAGAAGCCACACACACAATACTTAAGGAGGCTGTAAACACACGCTCCCCGCCTGGGATCACAGAAGGACGTTGCAGAGGAGCGGAAGCGCACACGGAGGGGAAGCCCACGGCCCCAGAGCTCTGTGGGGACACTGCAGGGAGGAGAGGTGGAGCATGAGCCAGCAAATGACACGGATGTGAGATTTCATGACCAAAAGGCCTCAACTGGAGCCCAAGCATGTGGCCCCACATGGCCCCAGTGCAGCCCCATGCCGCCAGGGGACAACTGGACTCACACGGCCACTTGCCCCAACACAGACACATGTGGCAGTGGCCTCTTTCTCTTCCCCCCACCCCTTATTTTGTGTTTTAAGCTGTATGACTTTATCATTGCGAATACATGTTAAAAGTTTGTGGTAAGAGGTCAGTGGTATCTGCCCTGAATCTGCTTCAAAGAATTATTTCAAATTAAAAAAAAAACAAAACAGAAAACAAAATGACAACCAGCTTCCTGAGTGTGTGGTTCATACCTTGGCCCCTATGGAGGCTGGTGTCCCACAGAACAGAGACTCACTTGTGGAAGGGAAACTCATCAAAGCTTTAAGAAAATCCCAGAGAATGCTGCCAGCTGCACTGCAGCCACAAACCAGCCGTCCTGCGTGCGGGACCCCAGCTGTGCCCCACGGAATTCCCCACTGAAGGATCTGGTTAATACACAGCAGATTGAGAAAATGAGAGGTTACAGCGAACCACAGGTTGCTGAAACATTGTGACTCTGCTCGGACAGTCACAGCTGTGGGACCACCCTGGGCTGGGGACACCCTTGTCCAGCTGCTGGACACCACCCTGGCACATGGCAGGAGGGAGGCAGGTAGGAGGGGGAAGGCACAGCTCAGGTTCTGCAGAAGAGAAACAGATTTTTAAGTTTCTTAATTATTTGTCTGCATGCCACTGGCTGGAATTCCCTGGATTCTCCTGCTCTGCATGAGCCAACACCTGGACAGAGGAACCAGGACAAGGACTGTGCAGGACAGACCTAGCAAGGCCTGCATGGGGTGCATGGAAATGCTTCCTGCTCTGCATGGGGAGTTCTACCTTCAGCAGTGTCAAAAGGTGCCACGTTGCTCACTGCCCTCGTATTTCAAAATGTGCTTCCTCTGCACAAATACATGGAGACACATTTAATTCCTCCAGAGTTCAACCAAAGCCCTCTGGTTCGGAGGGACAGCACTGGGGAGGTGCTGTGGTTCCCAGAGATGTGCCCAGGGTGGATCAGGGACATGCTGCTGGAGCTCCAGCTTCCCTGGTAGGGTGATGGGCAGGGGAAAGCTCACCCCAGACTAAACCTGCCAAATATGACCTCTGCTGAGCTCACTTCCATACCACCCTCTGCTCTGTGGTTTTGGAGGGCAGAGCGAGCCAGTGGGTGTGCAGGGACACCTGTGGGAGAGCCCCCCATCTCTCCAAAGGGTCACCTGCACACATTGGCAGCCTTAGTTCTCTCCTGCAATTCATGGCACCTGACCAGGACTTGGGTACAGCACAGGACATCGAACTTCCTTCAGTGCCGTGCCAGGGCTGGCTTGGCTCAGTGCAGGACGTGGGGGCTGCACAGTTGTTTCAGCTCCAGAGCTGTACCAAGCTCTCCGTGACTGCTCTGCTGGCAGAAAACCTTTCAGCCCATCATCCACTTTGTGTTTAAGTAAACAAGAAGCTGTTACATCTTTGAAAGGGGATTCCATTTCAGCACAATGATAAACGACCAGCATACCAAGCAAGGGAGAGAAAGAGGTTCTTAAAAGTCATGCTCTGAGTTGTTTATGGATCATGTTCAGACGATTCCTGAAAGCCTCCCGGCTGAAAGATCCGATCTCATTCTATTTTCTAGCCTGTGAGAGAAGTATGTTTGTGCCACAGCGTTGCATGTAAAGCAGAACCATTTTCCCTTCCACTTGCAGCAGCACCCACCAGTCACCCACTGGTGAACCTCAGCTTGCTCTCTCTCTGTGTCTCCCTCTCCCTCCCGCTATCGTATCTCCATCCAGTTCTCAGTGAGGATTAGGGAAAAGGGAGGACTAGGAAGGTTTTCTACATGAGGCTCCGTTAATGACTTGATTCCCCATAGCAACTCCTGGCACTATTAGCACAACTATTTCAAAACTAAATTGCATATAATAAATCAACACAACCTATTTTAGAGAACTCTAGAGATTTTTAGAAAAACTGATGAACTTCTTTCTGTTGTAGCCTTTCCCCTTCCTTTTTCATAGCAAAATGGGAAGAAAATGGGTCAAAGGCAACAGGAAGTTTGAAATATATATAAATAATAGCCAAGAGTTTTCAGTATGGGTGATTTTAAAATTAAATTGGTTTAGAACATTTAGGATGAAAAATATAAGAAATAAATTAAATTTCTTTAATTTTTTGAATCAGCTGAAGAATTGGGCTTATTCCCACTCCCAGAGAGCTGGTTCAGTTATGAATTTGGGGATATTTTCCCTCTGAACAATGTGAACTGCATGCTGACCTCCCCAGTCCAAGCTGAGATGTCCTTAGCTAGGTGATGTCACCTCAACTCACACGCACATGACTGCTCTCTTTCTGTCCACCTAATAACCCTGTTGTGGTGTTCTCTCCGTGGCATCACTGTAAAATACGCATCTTTAAATCAATAAATCAATAAATGGGTTTGTTGAACCACCTTCTTTTGTTTATTCACCAAAGTTGGAGTCCAATCCCAAATAATCAAAAACATCCACAGACAGACCAAACCTCTGTCTGCATCTGAGAGCCGAAGGAATCAGCATGGATCATGGATAGAAACACCACTGCTCTGTCTCCTGTGCATATTCCCACCTTGTGCTTTGACCAACTCCATGCTGAACTGGAGAAGCAGTTGCTGGACGGACAGGCAGACAGACAGATCCTCTGTTGGGAACTCTGCTGCACAAAAAAACATCTTCATTTTCCTTGGGCAGCTTCCTAAGCTTTTGGGCAATCCATCCCATGCTATGGGGAACAAGGGGCCAGGAATAATGAGCAGTTTACAGTCATGGGATTGGAACTCATTTCTCTCTCATTTGCTGAGATTTAGAAGCTAAAGCAGACAAATGTCACCAAACACAGGTTGGTTCTGTCTTGTCCTTACCCTCCCTAATACAAATCTGTATTTTTCCTCAGCTACAGTCAATGAACTGTGTGCACACACACTCCTCACAGAGTAATTCACTGGCTTTCCACTCCCAGGGAGGTGGGGGCAATGTATATACTGCTTAGCCCATGTTTATGTTAAAATGATTTCTCACTCAGAAGAAATCTGAGCTTTGATTAAAGGAAACAGAGTAGGATAGTGAAACAGGTTATCTCCAACACTATTGTTTGGATTACATTGTCTGAGAACACTAAAAGGGATAGTTCAGGTATGTATTTACAGATTTTATTAAGTCAATAGCCTTCACAGAGAGAGGTGTTAGGCACCACATTTAAAAAATCTCTATTAAAATTGCAGAAATACCAGTGTATTTAACCAGTCACCACAATGAATCACCCTGATGGCACTTATGTACAGGGTAATACATCACACACAACTGAATGCCAAACCATAGTTTAGATGGAGCTGCTTGCTGAAATCTCCATGATTTTTGAAGAGCAGCAGAATCTCAGGAAAAAAAGAGGCAGCCAGGTGGGTTATGTTGTTATTTACAGCCTGCAATACAGTGAGATGGCTGATGCTGCTTTATCCTGTTAAATAAAACAGAAGAGCTCAATATCACACTGAAAAAGGGCTCCAAGTGCAAGTCCAGTCTTGTTCTGAACTCTTGGAAATCTACTTTTCCTTCATTTAATTGACAAAATCTGTAGATCATACAAGGAAGACAGTCCCTGCCAAAAATCCAACATCACTAGTTTTTAATAATACAATGGGAATAACCCCTCAGAACATATGTAATTATGGGAATGAGTCATTCCGATGGCATCACGTAACCCCATTCACTGGGATTTGACAAGGATGAGGCCACATAAAACTCGAAATTATTTCATTTCAGCCCTGGTCAGGGCAGTGGTGCTGAGGAGCTGAGGCCGTGTGGCAGAGCTGATGGACACTGAGCTCCAATCCTGCTGTCCCTGCTGGTCCTGCTGCAGCCAAGGGGCACAGGACAAGGAAAAGTTAAAGACTGAAAGGAGGAGAGGCATCAATAGCAAAGGAAAAGCTGTGAGTCACAGAGCAGTGAAAGATCAGTTTGGAGGGAAAATACCCAACCTGTTCGTTATCAGACACACAATAAACAGCGGCAGCCTCGGGGGTGCTGCGAGTTAAACACCAGCTGTGAGCCCCAGGGATGGAATTTGGGTCAGGGAACATGTGAGAGAGAGCAGGGAGAGCACAGGGAAAGGATGAGTTGGTGTGAGCCTGAATGCAGGTCCCACATGTTATCAGGAGGATCTTTTCTTAGCACAGAAAATTCTGACTCGTAGCCCACTGTGATGGGGACAGGGGGACATGCCATGAGCACAGCAGGGACAGAGGCTGAGCCCTCCCTGCCAACACTTCCAGCATGGGAATTCAGCACCCAACTCTGGGGCATCCCCAAGACAAGTTTTCCACGCCACCACCTCCTGCCCAAAGCTGGCTGGGTCTGTTCTCTCACAGAAAGAGACAGCGGCTTTCTGGCTGTGCCCCAAGATCTCTTGCTGACAATAAAGAAGGAGTTTTCTTAAGGGAAAGGAAGAAAGAGTGGGGAAGAGCAATGCAAGTATTACTCAACTATTTAGTCTAAAATTTTGAAAATCAAAAGGATCTTCTGACAGATTGATATCAACTCTAATAGAAAACACACTTGTCCCGGGAAAACTCTCCTACATGCGCCTCAAGTCTGATAGCTTAAACAATTATCTACAATTTGGAATTGATTTTTTATGCCCACATCAGTGTGTACTTTTTCAATGCCCAAGGCACAGATAATTCTATTAAGAGAAAAACCAGAACTCGTAGGCTTAAGCCAAACAGCCTCCAAACTCCAGACTCCATCTTACAAAACCTCTCCCAGGCCTGACTCATCAGGGCTCCCTTGTACAGCAGGGACTCTGCACCTCACAGCAAAATGCTGAAAATCATTAAAAGAACAAAATCCCAGCAGCTTTGTTATTGTTCTGGGTTTAGAGGAGCATTAGCAGCTCCAGAAGGACCTTGCACTGGCCAGGAATGCTCTGCTGCTAATAAGTGTTTGGGAAGGATGGGCCAGAGCTGTGTTTTGGGGAAGGATTCCCCAAGGTGCTGAGCTTGGCCCTGGCCCAAGCTCTGGTATCAATTAACACTGTTTCAGTGCAGCTTTGTTCATTTCCCCTAGGTGAGGAGCTTTCAGACTGCTATTAAAGTCTGGCAGTGACACAAATGCAGGCTTAGGCTTTAGACATAGAATTTGCCTAAATTTGATTTGTTACTGCCCTGTCCATGCAATTCTTCACACGCACACAGAAACACCAGTGTTGTTATTTCTCATTTTTAAAGTTCTTTGTCCAGTAACTGAGAAAAAACAGCCCCATGTGCCTGTAAACACCCATCAGCACTGCCCTGTGAATGAGTCTCTTGCCATGCCAGTGTCCCTCCAGCTGTCCCAGTGCCCACCAGCTGCCCCAGTATCCCTCCAGCTGCCCCAGTTCCCCACCAGCTGCCCCAGTACCCCTCCAGCTGCCCCAGTATCCCTCCAGCTGCCCCAGTGCCCACCAACTGCCCCAGTGCCCTCCAGCTGCCCCAGTATACCACCAGGTGTCCCAGTATCCCACCAGCTGTCCAGTATCCCTCCTGCTGCCCCAGTTCCCCACCAGCAGCCCCAGTGCCCTCCAGCTGTTCCAGTATCCCTCCAGCTGTCCCAGTATCCCCACCAGCTGCCCTAGTATCCCACCAGCTGTCCCAGTATCCCTGCTGCTGCCCCAGTTCCCCACCAGCTGCCCCGTGCTCCCAAACGATGTCCCTGATGAGTCTGTGAACAAACGCCATTACCAAACAATGGGGACCCCCCCGTGCCAGCGCCCCCGCCGGGCCTTAGAACCGCCCTGCGGATCCGGGTGGGCCCGGCCAGACCGCAGCGCCCCGGGCCGGGCACATCTCCCCGTCAGACACAGGAGAAGAGACACACGATGGACGGAGGGACACAAGAGAGACAGGGGGACGGGGGGGGACACACACGAAGGATGGGGGGACACGATGGATGGGGGGTCTCGGTGGGACAAGGCCCAGGCCAGGCCCACGCGTTGCCATGGCGACCAGGAGAGCACGTGGATGCGCCGACACAGCACTGCGCCTGCGCACACTCCCGGAAGTGTGTCAGACCCTGCGGCGCGCCGGAAGTGCCGCGCGCGTGTCCGCGGCCCGTCCCGAGCGCTCCCGGCACCGACACCGACACCGACACCGACACTGTCACTGTCACTGTCACTGTCACTGTCACTGTCACTGTCACTGTCACTGTCACCGTCACTGACACCGGCACCGGCTCCGGCACCGGCACCGCCGCGATGGTGAAGCCGCAGTTCAAGGGCCGCTGCACCATCAATCCCTCCCGCGCCAGCACCAACCCCGGTACGGGCCGGGCCGTGGGGGAAGGGGGAACCGGGCCGGGCAGGGCCGCGCCTGATACTCTCTTGTCTCCGCAGATCGTGTCGGGGGCGCGGGAGGGAACAACATGCGGGACCGAGCGACCATCCGGCGCCTCAACATGTACCGGCAGAAGGAGCGCAGGTGTGGATGGGAGGCGGAACACTCTGTGTTTTGTGCTCTGTGACCCCGTGAGCTGGGGAGCCTGAGCCTCACTCTGAGCCTAAGCCTGAGCCTGATTTTGAGCCTTATCCTGACCCAGGGCCTTTTCCTGATTCTGATTCTGAGCCTTATCTTGTTCTGATCCTTATTCTGAGCCTTATCCTGATCCTGATCCTTATTCTGATTCTGTGCCTTGTCACAGAATCACAGACATTGAGTTGGAAGGGACCCACAAGGATCATCGAGTCCAACTCTTAAATCAATGACCCCACAGAGGATTGAACCCATAACCTTGGCATTATTACAACCAAATTTTAACCAGCTGAGCTGATCTCAGGATCAGTCCTGATCCTGATCCTTAGTCTGATTCTGAGCCTGATTCTGTGCCTTGTCCTGATCCTGAGTTGGATTCTGATCCTGAGCCTTACCCCGATCCTTATTCTGATCCTGAGCTTGACCCTTAACCTGAACATGATCCTGAGGCTCACTCTGATCCTGACTCCTATCCTGACTCTTATCCTGAGCCTGACCCAGAGCTCCCAGCAGCCCAGCGATGTCCCAGAAGTACAGCTGGGAATGTGCTGCAGAACAGCTGATGCATCTCCCTATCATGTCCCAATGAGCCCCCCAAAAAACAGAATTCCTGAATTTCCCACAGCAGCAGAGCTCAAAACACCTGAAAAGCCTGACTGCCCCCAGCTCCTGCACAGAGGAGTCCCCTGAGGAACCCCCTGTCCCCCTCTGAGGGACCCCTCTGTGCCCCACTTGGGGATCTCTGGCTGAGGAGCAGCTCTCACCATATCCGTACCATGGGGCTTCTGGGTCCTGGCTCACATCAGCAGTTTTGGTTTGTTTTGCCCAATTTCCTGCTGTCTGGGAAGCAGATGAGGAGTGATCTTGAGATGTTGCTGAGTTTAAACAGGTCTCAGCTTGGGAATGCTGTGCTGGTGAGTGCCCTGCAGAGATGGTGGGCACAGCTGGTTAAACAGAGAGTCCAGAGTGGGATTTGCTAGAAAACGGTCCTTGATGCTTTTTCCAGCCCCCTGAGCCCTTCCTGGGCAGCCCCAGAACAGCTGCAGGGAGGGTCTGGCCAGGCTGGAGTGAGAGCCAGGGCTGTGCTGGTGTCAGGGGTGGTTTAACTCACCTGCACAGGCTGTGGAACACTCAGGAGCACTGGCTGTAGGTGAGGCTCTCTCTGGGTTTTGTGGCTGTGCTTCTGGCCTGGTGCATACAGATGCTGGAGGGGCCAGTGCCCTGACATGTCGTGGTGTGTCCCTCAGGAACAGACATGGCAAAGTGATCAAGCCCCTGCAGTATCAGTCCACGGTGGCGCCGGGCACGGTTGCGAGGGTGGAACCAAATATCAAATGGTTTGGTGAGTTTTGTTCAACTTCCAGGCTCAGCAAGCTTGGAAACTGTTGGACTTCGTGTGTTTGGAGGGTCTTTGTTTTGGAGTTGTGGTTGTGTGGGGCAGGTGCTGGAACTGAGGGACCCCTGTCATGGGCACAGCCCTCACCTGTAGCTTTGGGGGTTTGCTTTCCACACCTTCTCCTAAGGGTGGTTATTTTGGCTCCTGTGGTTATTGCCTGGGGTGTGCCCATGTGCAAGGATTTTGAGTGTCCTAAAGATACTTTGAAAATTTCCGTTAAATGGTGGGAAAAAAAGAGGGATTGGTCTATTTGTGTCAATCTGAGGTTGGGCTCAAGTAAAATCCTCTGGTTTTGCTACTGTTATTTTTGATCCCAGATGGAGAGTTCATGTTTTATTAGTGTCCCCAGGGTCTTTGGAGCAGTTAAGATGAGGAGTGGCCAGGTGCAAAGTTTCTTTTTACACACAGGAAATACTCGTGTGATCAAGCAATCATCCCTACAAAAATTCCAGGAGGAGATGGAGACAGTGATGAAGGATCCCTACAGGGTGGTTATGAAGCAGAGGAAGCTGCCCATGTCCCTGTTCTATGACCGGATCAAACCACACGTGGGTATCACTCCCAGTGCAGGGTGGGGCTCTCAGGAGGGGGATTTACCTGTGGGAAACTCTCTGCTCAGTCTGGGGAAATGTTGGGTTCTGGAAGCTTTGGGAGTGGATTCCTTGGATTCCCTGTCACTGTGGGTATCGAGTGTGGGGGCAAAGAAACAGTGAGATGTTACTTAACAGGAATTCTTATTTTACAGTAGGAAATTACCCCAAAAATCCTTCCCTGTGAGAGTAGTGAGGCCCTGGCACAGGTTGCCCAGAGAAGCTGTGGCTGTCTCATCCCTGGAAGTGTCCAAGGCCACGTTGGACAGGGCTTGGAGCAACCTGGGCTGGTGGGAGGTGTCCCTGCCCATGTCAGGGGGTGGGACTCGATGTGTTTCAAGGTCTCTTCCAACCCAAACCATTCTGGGATTCTATGATAGGTTATGATATTATCATATTATGGTATATTCTGTGATAGGTTTGTGTTCCTGCTGATGTTTTAATGTCTCTAACAGCTCCTGGGCCTTTTCTGAGGCTGCTTCATTCTGCAGATATTCATGTCATGAATTTGAACGTGTCTTTTGTCCTGTATCACAAATTCTTGTGCATGCAGCTTTCATTTCTAGTACATCAAGTTTTAGTTATTGCCAGTTTTTTCATGATGTCTGAACTATTATTTTGGACTCTTAGTAGCTATTTTGTCATATGGAAACTTTTTAAGTTTCATGTAATAAAAATGTTACTTAAATTAAGAAAAGGTTATGTTAAATGTGTATTACAAAAACAAATTGCTGCTTTCACCAGTGAATTCTTTGCTGTTCCAAGAAAAGTTGGCTTTCATTGCAAGCTTAAAATCTACAATTTTGATTGTAATTGTCCCTGACAAAAATCTGAGAGTTTGGCGAGATCTGTGCTCTTGTTTGAAAAATAAGAAATGATCAAAGATAGCAGCTGAATTTTCATCATTGTGGCTGTAATTGCATTTGACACCATTTATGGTGGAAGAACTGAAGCATAGTTCTTTGGCAAGTGCAGAGTGTTTCGTTGCTTTTTAAATATCCACTCTCGTGTTTCTCAAAGCTTAAGCTGGAAAACTCAAACATTGTTATGGACACGTCTGTCACTTGTCACAGGCTCCAGAGCTCTGTTGAACTCGGGGCTCCTTCACTACGTGTCACAAGAGAGGGAAAAAATGGTGCTTGGGGTTGTTTTTTTTAACCAACCTGTTTTTCCTCAGACCTCCAGGGTTCACATTCTTGACACAGAAACATTTGAAACAACATTTGGCCCCAAGTCACAGAGGAAAAGACCAACTCTGTCTGCAAGTGACGTGCAGTCTCTGGTGGAGAATGCTGAGGCCTCCTCAGAATCTTATGACCAGGGCAAGGACCGAGACCTGGTGACAGAGGACACTGGTGTAAGGTGAATGGAAAGGAGAAATGATTCGTTGTTTACCTGTCTGAAAAGCCAGCCTTGTTTTTAAAGACCTTTCTGGTCCATCCATCAATGCTGTTACTGTGAGATACCTGAATTTGGGCTTTTGGCTGAATCACAGCTGTTTCTTAGGCCTAGTCCCCTCTTTTGTCTGTAAATTACTTTGGAGAAGAGCAAACAACACTGTGACTCTGTTTTTGTGGGTGCTGATGTCTCTGGTGATGTCTTCCAGGGATGAAGCACAAGAGGAAATCTTTAAGAAAGGACAGTCCAGAAGAATCTGGGGTGAGCTCTACAAGGTGAGCAGCACTTGGAATTCTCAGCAGAATCACTTCTGTGACACAGACAGGGGGTTCAGCACAGCACTGAAATCTGTACTGGAACAGGGAGAGAAGGTCTAGAAGAAAACAGATTTCCATTTTCAAATCTCTCTGTGACTGAGCTTTGCTTCTTGAGCTCTTGTCCTCTTGGAACAAACATTCTTAAAATACATTATCTAGAGAAGGACTGGGAAAGCAAAGATAACAGTTTCTCTTGGATTCCTGGGGCTTCACAAGTAAACCAGTCATATTCCCTCAAGTTTTTTTAGGCTAAAAACATCTGGCATGTTGATGAGGTCGTCTTAGGAGAGCTCTGACCCTCAACTCCTCGTGAGCCACCCTGGCTGCTAGAGAAATGGAGACTGAGACTTTGTGTGCTCTCAGTGACTGTTAGGTGTGAAATTGCTTGACTTTTTGCTGTGAATTTCTGAATGTAGCTTAAAACCCTTTCATTTGGATCTAAAAGCACTGGGAATGATCGAGCAAAACAGATTTCAGTAAGAGGCTGCCAAAACTGCAGGAAAAAGCTGTGAAACAAATTCACTTGGCTTGAAGCAACTCGTAAAATGACAGCTCCCTGCTGTAGATGCTTAGTGGACTAACAGCAGGTTCCTTCTTGGTTGTGTGTTTCATATTGATCCAGAAAACATGTTTTATACCCTGATCCATTATGAAATGGGAGAAGGGAATTGCTACTGAATGGATGATGAACACTGGGGGTTTGTGTCCTGGAGCAATTAGTTCTCCCATTTGGGTGCAGTGTTTTCTTTCCCTGGTGCATAAGAACAGGTAAAAGCTACTATTCAGCTGTCCAGCCTGAATTTGGAGGGGATTTAGGAAAGGAGGGAATGGAGCATCAGTGGACGTTAGTCTGAGCTTCACTAGTCTATGGGGAAGTAGCTGTTGTTTGTGAAGGATATGGGGTTTTTAAGTTAATGATGTAGTTTCAAAAATGGCTCGTTTTCATTAGGGAGGTACAGATGTCTTGCTTTCTGTAAAATCCTTTCCTTCTGTGTGATTATTCTTCAGGTGATCGACTCATCAGATGTTGTTGTTCAAGTTCTTGATGCCAGGGATCCCATGGGCACTCGCTCTCCTCATGTGGAATCTTACCTTAAAAAGGAGAAACACTGGAAACATCTCATTTTTGTCCTGAACAAATGTGATCTTGTTCCTACCTGGGCTACTGTAAGCACAGTTCTGCCTGTTATTCCTTTGGACCCTCTTTGTTCCTGTTGCAGCTCTGCTGTAGCTCTGTGCCAGTCCCCATGCTGGTCTGGAAGGGTGTACTGCAACTGGAGCACTGGGAGCTCTTTGCTTGCCTGCTGTAAAAGTAACAATTACCATGTAAATCTGTCCAAGTTTGGCCGAGTTGAGCAACACTCGCCAGCCACAAATTCCCTACTTCCTCTGTCTGGATTTAACAGTTCAGCTGTTGTCTCCAGAGTATGCTAAATGTTAGTCTGCCTAGGATCCATATCCACCCCAGCTGGTTTGCTTTATGTCATTAAACTAATGAGTTTTAGCTAGCAGTGAAGGCGTTTTGGGGAAATTGTTTGTCTTTTATACAAACAATACTCAGTGCTTTTAGCTGTTGGGTTGGGGAAATGCTTCAAAGGCTCTTCCCTAGCAATGTTCATGGCCACTGCAGTTCTGAGCCCAGTGCCGTGTCCCCCTCTCTGAGGAGATGGTGTCACCCCTCCAGCCCCAGGTCCCTAACTCAGTCCCTTTTGCCTCTCCAGAAACGCTGGGTCGCTGTCCTTTCCCAGGAGTATCCAACACTCGCCTTCCACGCCAGCCTCACAAACCCTTTTGGCAAAGGTGCTTTCATACAGCTTCTGAGGCAGTTTGGAAAGGTACTGAACAATTTTGGGGATCTGTAGGGTTGTTTTGAGGGGGGGTTAGTGTGTGGTCTTTTGCTTTTTTAGTATTTGGGGTTCAGCACTGTCCCTCACTTGAAGGTGTAAAAGGACATGTTATTCCTCTTTAGTTACACTCTGACAAGAAGCAGATCAGTGTGGGGTTCATCGGTTACCCCAACGTTGGCAAGAGCTCAGTGATCAATACCCTGCGATCCAAGAAGGTCTGCAATGTGGCCCCCATTGCAGGGGAAACAAAGGTAAGAACATCCCTGTATTAAAGATACAAATAAGCATTAAAGATACAAATTAGCATGTGGTCAAAGGCAGAGTTAATGTAAAATCAGCCCACTGACATTGTCAAGTCCAGCATTGAGCCCAAGGAGTGGCTGATGGGCAGTCCCTGCTCTGAGGCACTGCTCTGGCAGCATTCCCAAGTTCCCACTCTGCTGTACTGCAGTCCTGGAATGCCCTGTGTTTGTACTCTCCTGAACCAAGTGCTGGGTCAGGCTTTATTAGTGCTGCTTCTCCCACTCAATCTTCAGAAACATGACACTAAATGGACAACTGCTGATCTCTTCCAGGTGTGGCAATACATCACCTTGATGCGGCGGATTTTCCTCATTGACTGCCCAGGGGTGGTTTATCCCTCAGGAGACACAGAGACAGACATTGTGCTGAAGGGAGTGGTATGAGTCTGCACAGGATGCTGCAGAGCTTTGCTCTTGTCTGTGTGATGGGCTCAGAGGAATGAGTACACACTCCCAAAGGGTTGATCCTCTACCATGTGTTTTTAGGTTCAAGTTGAAAAAATTAAGAGCCCCGAAGACCATATTAGTGCTGTGCTGGAAAGAGCCAAAGCAGAGTACATCAGGAAGACCTACAAAATTGACTCCTGGAATGATACAGAGGACTTCCTTGAGAAACTTGCTGCTAGGACTGGAAAACTGCTAAAGGTGTGACAGCTTCCTGCATTTGCAGGCTGGAAGAGCATGTGGCCTGTTACTGAACATGTGAAATGGGACTGTTTCTGTTGCTTACAGGGTGTAGGAAGTCTCTGTGCTGACAAACATGGACATAAACTGTTCCTGGTTTTTTCAGGGTGGTGAGCCTGACTTGCAGACTGTGAGCAAGATGGTTCTCAATGACTGGCAGAGGGGCAGAATCCCATTCTTTGTGAAGCCACCAAATGCAGAACCAGGTCAACCAGGTCCCCAGGTGAGAATGTGGTGGTCATGCCTCCTCTTCCCATATATTACTTGATTTTTCTACTGGAATTCACTGCTGCTTTTCCCAGAGTGCCATGAGACTAGGGCAGTGCATGTCCTGGGCTCATTCAGGAGTTGAATTTGGTGATGACCAGGTTTGTGCTGTGCACTTTACAGAGATATCTGAGTCAGTGTTGACTACCAGAGATGTCAGTGATTATCATGTTACCACCTTAGGCTTTTTCCAAAGAGAGAAAATAGAAATTGTTCTCAGAGATGGTGGAACAGACTGGATAATACATCCATGACACTCTTCTTTCCAGCCTCCTGTGTTGGAAGCAGCTGTGACATCAAGCCAAGATAATACTGAGGATAAAGTCTCTGAGTCAGTGGCATCGGGTGTGGAGCTGGAAGAAGAGAGGAACAACACCAACAATGAAATCAGGCAGCTCATGTCCCAGGTCCGGCAGAACTTTGGCAGGATTAACGTGGCACCTCAGTTCTCAGAGGAAGACCTGGTTCCTGTGGATGTGCCAGGCTTTGATGAGACAGACAGTGATTCCTGTGGAGAGGAGGAGCAGGAGAAGGAGGACAATGAGCAACATCAGGATCCAGGAGAAGAGGAATTAGAGGTGGCTGCACCAGGTGCCAGGGAGAGCTCTAAAGCAGTTCTTAAGGCTTTGGAGGACAAGATTGCAAAATACAAAAAATTTCTGGATAAAGCCAAAGCCAAGAGATTCTCAGCAATAAGGTACCTGAATCTGTCCCATGTTTTGCAGGAGGGAAAAGGGTTGATGTGGCTCTGCTGTAGTTCCACTCCATTCCTGCCTTGCTTGACAAGTTCCCCTGTGCTGCCACACATTTTATCTAGTTTAGTCATAAGGGTTGGAAATTTGGCCAATTAGCAGTTTGTTTTTGAAAGGTTATTCCAAGAAGTGCTATTTACCAGCATAATTAAAAGTATTCTCACTTTTCAAAAGTTGCCTTAAACTATGGGTTAGAAATCTCTTGGTATTCTGGGCAGAAATATTGCATCCTTGGATCTCTCCTTGATGTTGGGTAACACCAAGGCTAATTTCTACCTCAATATGCCATTTGGGTCTCTATGCATGTGCAGAGTATCCTGGCCCATAAAGCAGGCCCAGTTACAGCAAAACAGTCAGCAGCCTTGTGAGGACTGAAGGTTCAGGGTTAAATGTTGTATTTTGTCTCTTGTGCAGCACATGAGCCCAGTAATTCCAGAGACAAGAGTACTGCAATACTGGTTTTTAGGTGAAAATACTGTGGCTTTGGTGCTGATGGGGGACTGGGATCTGCTGGAGACTGGTGACTTCCTGGAGGTGGTCACAGTTTGTGTTACAATAGTCTTTTATTGCTAATTTTATTTTCCGTAGAATCCCTAAGGGACTGAGTGACAAAGTGTTTGCAAAATCCATGCAGAAGGCTGAAGAACCCAAAGAAACTGAAGACAGAGGTAAAACAAGATTAGTAGATTTTCTTAATCTATGTTTGGAAATTCTATGAACCAGAGAAGAAAGGGAGTTAGGGGGAGAAGCACCAACTGTGTGCAATTTCTCTTCCCCTAAAGCTACTTAAATCTCCCCTTAGCTGACCCAAGGGCTGCTGCTGACCTGCTGTAGCCTTGCTGGAGAACACCTCTGTGTGTGATGGGAGATGTCTCTGTCAGTGAGGGAAGGTACAGTGAAGGCAAATGTTGTGTTCCCAACAGCCTCAGCAGCCGGAGCAGCTCCTGTTCCCTGGGGTGTTACACAGGAGGGAGTGGATGGGGTTTGGGACATGATAAAAGCACAGAGATACTTCAAGGCTGTGAGTTTTACTGTGGCTTCAGTTGCCACAGACAGTTGATTAAAGGCACAATGAGGTGGGAGAGCCCCTTTCTGAAAGGACTGTGGAATTCTCCTGGGCTTGCCTGGAACAGAGAGCAGTCAAGAGCAGTTTTCAGGGTGATAGCTGTTGATTCTCTGGTGAGGAACATCCATGTTGTGTTGGGTAGAAGCTGTTAAATAAGGCCAAAGGAATGCATTGCTTAAGGAATTGGGATGGTGACCCCAGTCTGAAGTTCTACAAACAAATGGTGTTCTGGAAGATACCAATGTGTGTGATTTCTGCTGTTTGCAGGCAGCACAGAGAAGAAAAGAAAGAGGAAGACAGAAGAGGAAGGTGATGATGATGATGATGATGATGATGACCAGCCTTGCAAGAAACTCACATCCAAAGAAGTAAGTGTGGTTTCTTGAAGTACTGAGCAGGGGAAATAGAGCTGCCTTTTTTTACTCATGGATTGCCCATTATCATGAAAGACCTTTGAGACTGGGCACGAGCAGGAGGAGATTGAAGACTGAATTCTGTCATAGCCCTCTCACCTGACTGTGCACTCCTGGTTGCTTCTTGTGTCTTGTTGACAACTTCTGTAAAGATTGAAGCGTAACTTCCTTTTTTAAGGGCAGGGAGTGGGTTCCCTATAGATTCACATCAGTAACATTTTATTGGAAATTATTTGTTTTACTTAAGGCATGTGGAATGTGAACACCATTGGAGGGTTGCAGACATTGAGGCTATGGATGCTGGGGATTTGCTAATGTGTTTTGTCTGTGTTTGCAGAGGAGACGAGCCGAGAGGCAGCAGCGCTCCAAGAAAGTCGGAGTTCGGTATTATGAAACTCACAACGTGAAAAATAAGAATAAGAACAAGAAAAAAACTGGCTTGGAGGAACAAAGATCAAAGCACAAAAAATACAAACATAAGCAATAGCTGCTTATTCTATTAAATTTTACATAAAACAGTTCTAGTATGCGGTGGCTTTTTTTACTATAAAACTTGCAATTCCCGTTCAAAGCCCAGTGTGACCGGTCTGTCCTGGCCCCAGGAACAGCATCTCCCTCTCTTTGTTTCTGCATCATCTGAAAGTTCTTTGTGCAGTTGGAGCTTGATGGTATTTCCACATCTCTGTCCCAGGCCAGCAAACCCTGCTCTGGCCAAACAGCTCCTCCAGTGTTGCTCTGTGGTGGGTTTTGGGTGGGTTTTTTTATTGGAAACCGGCTTTATGGGGTTTTTCACATGACTACAGGGAATTCTCTTTCCCATGTCTGCTTGCTGTGTAACCAGCTGCTTACACAGGTACCCCAAGTAAAGATTTCATTTGCTTCCCCTGAGAAGTGAATCTGTGACTGGCATCGTGCCCCTTTGTTTCACTAGAAACAATCAGACTGACACCTTCGTGTTGCTCGTTCCACGTACAATTGACACTAACTTGCAGGTACCCAAGGAAATACCTCCAGACACTTGAGAATCACCTGCCATTTGTTTCTTGGTGCATGTGACTTGCATTTCTTGTAGACACTTTCATATTGTTTCTGAATTTTCTATGATGTTTTCAAATTAATAGTATCAGAGAGATGTTTGCATTTAAAAATGTTTATTATTGCTTTGAAGGTCATTAGCACATTACCAACAGGCAAGTTTGCTGTTCAAAGAACTGACTGCTGAGATGGCACTGAAAGAGGGAGCAGTAATTAATAAAGCTCTTGAATTTCAACTCTTCAAGAGAGAAAGAAAGAACACAGTAATGCTGCCTTCAGTTACTGGTAAGTGAAAACGCAAGATCGTTTTAGGAAGACAAATCTTTGTCACTAATTGCAAGCTTCTTGCTCTGACAGCTTTTCTGAGCCTGCCTCGAGGACAACAAAACAATTAGCTCTTTGCTGCAATGATGCTTTCAAGTTGTGTCTGAAAAATGAGACAGTGAGACAAATTAGATTCAACCTAAAAAATAAACCTGCAGTGCTGTGAAGGACTAAATTGCCTGTTGAACGTTCATAATGAGGAGCTGAGGGATCCTGCACTGCTGCCAGGAGAGCCAGGCCAGGTTTGTTCCCCAGCCATTCCATTCCTTGCTACATGTTTTACAAATTAGCTTCTCGTTCCTGGCATGCCCAGTTGTTGCATTCTGAGGAGAACAGAGCTGGCCTTGGCTCTACACTGAGAGACTCAGCCTAGAATGTAAAGCATTGAGCGGGAAATTAAATAAAAGCTGTTGAAACAGTGGTCTGAATTCTCTGATTTCAAGCTGGACTGTGTGAGCTAAATTAAATATTTGGCTCTCTAGCATTTGGAACACAAACTGACTCTGGTAGCGGAGGAGCTGGGAAAAGCAAGTTTTGTGATTACTGAGACAACTTGACGCCCAGTTAGTGGATTGATGGGAGCTGCCCCCAGAATAACCCACGGCAGTGGCACACACAGTGGGGGAGTACAGGTACTGCAAGGAAGAAACACAGATTCAGGGGCAACACATATTTGATTAACACAGCTACTCTATTTTGGCCCTAAAACATTCCAAAACGGCCTGAAAACCTGGGTTAGAAAGTAGGACCTGCAGGAGCAGGGAAGGTTAAGGAAAGCAGCATGCTCTAAGGGGAATGTTTTTAGCTGTAGCCAGAAACATTTGATGTTGTTCAGGGTGACATTCTTTCCTTAAAAGATGTGGGATTTTTCCTTTCAAAAACAAAGTACAGAGCAGAAGTTCTCACCAAAGCCACATGCACAAATAATTACCCAGTCCCTGCTGCAGGAGTACACAGTGGTTCTTGGGTAATATTTAATGTTAAATGGTGTGTTGTGTTCCCAGAGGGGCGGCTTTAATGGCTTTAATGAGAATTCTACTATTAGTATTTCAGACTGTGGTTTCTTACTGACCTTCAGCTGCTGGTTTGTCCGTTTGAGGAACAGAATCTCCTCATTGTGCTTCTTCTCTTCTATCTCACGCCGTTCATTTTCCTGTTTTTCAATAGCCTCACATTTCGCTTTCTCCTCACCCACTTGTCTTTCCAGCTCACTCCTTTCCTCTTCCAGCTCTGCAATCTTGGAAGGAAAGAGTACGGCTCTCTCAAGTTTTGTTGGTTAATAGCGAAATGTCAGTTACAAGTCGTGCATGGTAGTCTTCAAAGCATTCCAGATACAACAGAACTTCAGCTGAGCTTCAAGAGCACAGCTAAGCCGAGCATTTTGACGGGCTTTGCTGCCATCCCGTGGCAGCATCCCCGACTCACCCGTTTCTCCATGAGCGCCTTGCTCTGCTCAGCCTCCAGGGCCTTGCGCACGCCGAAGGCCACGCTGCTCTCGTACAGCGTCTGGTAGGCGGCCAGGGTGAGCTGCAGCTCGTCCCGCACCCGCAGCAGCAGCAGCCCCCGCTCCGCGCAGCTCACCGTCGTCTGCCGGATCAGCTCGTCTGCAAGGGAGGGACAGCGCCTACAGTTTCTCTGGGAGTGCTGGATATGCACACGGGATCTCTGTGACCCGTTCTCTGCTCCACAGAAACAGTGTAAGGGTAGAAGACCCTTTCCAGAAAATTTTACTTTGAGATTACAGCTTCACTTAAGAAAGCTTTCCTGCCAAAGCACAGTTTTAGATGTTTTCACTCCCTGCATTCCAGAGAAACTCCCTCTGATATGAGGAAGAGATAAGTACTCACAGACAGGTTCAAGGGCAGTGATGATAAAAGCCTTGAGAAAACAGGGGTGTGTCTTTCCCCAGGCACAGTTTGAAGCGCCCTTAGGATTAATGTTCTCTAAGTGTAGTGTTCTCGACCTTGGCAATTAATTCTCCTACAGTCCTGGCATTTCCCAAATGCCTGCTATTTCAGGCTGTCTTACTTCACAAAGGGGTTTATTGGAGATGGTCATAATTGACTTTTTTTGTTACTTTGCAGCTGTAGCATCAAGCATGGTGGATAAAAGCAGAGTGATGGTACAACCCCTCAGGTAACAGCAGAGATGCTGGTCCCCTGAAGATGCAAGAGGGTTACACCTAAGAATGTGTAATAATGCATTACACCTAAGAATGTGCAGTTGGAGTTGCAGTTACAGAGAAGCCTCCAGAGGATGCTACTCCAAGCCATGGCCATCCCTTGCATTTGGGTGACAAGCGTAGTGCATTGTCTGTGTGTAACTTACACAGGGTTCTAAGCTATTTTAAATGAACCATGGGGTTAAGTACGATTAAAAGGATTTTAGCTGTTTTTCACGTGTCGGCCCGTGCTGACAGGCTTGTCCTTTGAGTGCAGCCGCGGGCGGAGCACTGACCGAAGCACTGCGTGTAGAGCTCCCTGCGCACGGGGCACAGCCCGGTCTCCCGCGCCTGCCGCTGCTGCAGCTGCCGGTCCAACTGCTCCTGCAGCAGCACGACGTCCCGGCGGGTGCTGGGCGCGGTGGACACCTCCTGCACCCACAGCTTCTGCGCCTCCTCCCACTCCCTGCCGGAGAAGCACCGCGCGTTACCGGGAGCCCCGCGGGCCCTGCGGCCACCGCCGCCCCCGGCCCGGCCCCGCTCACCGCGGTGGCAGGATGGCGTTCAGCAGCTCCTGCGGGTGCTGCGGGGTGGGACTGATGGCCGCGGGTGTGCGGGGCGGCGGCTGGCGGGGGGTCCCCTTCGCCGAGCGGGCCTGCGGAGGGAAGGAGCGGAGATTGCGGTAAGGAGCGGACGGGGCAGCGCGGTCGCCGCTCCGCTCCCCACTAGCACAGCGTGGTGCCCTGCCGGTGCTCCCCAGCTGCCGCTCACCCCCGCGGAGACCTTCTCTCCGCGCCGGCTGATCAGCGCGGGCGCGCAGTATCGCAGGAGCGACTCCGGAGGGGCCGCCATGGAGGCCGCGGCGCTGTTGCCATGGCGACCGCGCCGCCGCCGCTTGTGCGCAGGCGCAGCATCTCCCGCGGCGGGAGTGGCCGGAAGTGGCGGCACTTCCGTCGGCACGGCCGCCATGGAGGCGGCGGCGGGCGAGCGGCGGCGGGAGCGGCGGCGGCGGGACGGGGACATGGCGGTGGTGGTGAAGGCCGAGCGGCGCAGCCCCCGGCGCAGCGCGTCGCCGCCTAGCGAGGAGCGGCGGGGCCCGGGCAGCCGCGGCAGCAGGTAAGGAGGCCCGGCCACTCGGGCCCCGCGCGCGGCCCGGCCCCACCGCTCACCTCGCCCCCGTTGTTTCCCCAGGTCGCCCCGGCGCAGGAGCCGATCGGGGCGGAGGAGCCGCTCGCCGCGCGGCAGGAGGAGCCGCAGCCGCAGCCCGCACCACGGTGCCGTGAGGGTGAAGCAGGTAAAGGGCTCTGTCGGTGCGGCGGGGGCCGCGGTCGCTGCTCGCGGAGACTCGGCCGTGCCCGATGCGGAAGGCGCCTTCTCACTCACTCTACAGTGCAGCTCTCCGGTCCCTACAGCGCGTCCCGTGGGCAGAGGGAGGGTCTGGGCAGGGCTGCCCACCCGGGCAGTGTCACCAGTGACTGCAGCAGCCGTGCGAGCCCGGCCTGTGCCCAGACATCCCTGGGAGCTGCATCCTGAGCTCACAGCAGGTGGCACCGCCTGTTTGTTTTGCTCCATTCGGCGCAAATTGTGGGGACTCCGACTAGTTTGGCCACGAGATCCATTTGTCTTACTTTATGTCAGATGTGAACAGACGTGTTGTAGTATGTGGTTTCCGTGTGTGGGATTGGGATTTCCATGAGGCTCAGGACCCACCCCTGTGATTGTTCCTTGCAGGAGAGGGATGATCACAGCCACGGGGGGAATGATTTGGATTTCATTCTGCTTTAGAGCTCATCCCTGTGGTTGTCCCTTGCAGGAGAGGGATGATTGCAGCCACAGGGGGAATGATTGGGATTTTGTTCTGGCTCAGACCCCATCCCTGTGGCTGTTCCTTGCAGGAGCGGGACGATCACAGCCGCAGGGGGAACGAGGAGCGGAAGTCCCGGCACCCTGCGGAGCAGGAGCACCGTCGGGACAGGAGCGGGGACCGGGACAGGCACAGGGACCACTCGGAGCGCAGGAAGAACCCCGGGGCTCGTGGCCATGAGCGGGAGGCACAGAACCTGCGGGAGCAGCAGGCGGAGAGGGAGTTCTACAACGAGAGGAGGCGGGAGCGCCGCGAGGGCGAGCAGAACCCTCCTGAGGGCAAACCCAAAGAGAAAACCGCCGCTGCCAACAAGGAGAAGCCGAGCTTTGAGCTGTCGGGGGCGCTGCTGGAGGACACCAACACGTTCCGGGGGGTGGTGATCAAGTACAGCGAGCCCCCCGAGGCGCGCATCCCCAAGACGCGCTGGCGCCTGTACCCCTTCAAGAACGACGAGTTCCTGCCAGTGATGTACATCCACAGGCAGAGTGCCTACCTGCTGGGCCGGCACCGCCGCATCGCCGACATCCCCATCGACCACCCCTCCTGCTCCAAGCAGCACGCCGTCTTCCAGTACCGGTGAGCTCCTGGAGGGGGAATAAAAACACAAACTAACCCCCCTTCCTGCTGGGATTTGCTGTTGGGAGGGGTGAGTGTACTGTCAGTGTATGTAAGTGTCAAACACACATGGGTTACCCCTCAAAAATGCCAGGCAGTGGGAGGATTTAGGAGAGAAATCACACAGTGGGGTTAGACACAGGGTGGGGTGTGAATCCGTGTTGGAATAACCCACCAGGTACGATTGGCAGCGAAAGCATTTCAGGGAGAGGTTTGTTGATTTGCTCTCTCGTGGCCACAGTGGCTGCTCTCTTACAAAGCAGGGGATGCTCTCTGGGGAACATCATTTATCCCAGAGCAGGAGTTGCTGTGTGACATCACCAGAGGCTCAGGGGACAGTGTAGCCTCTCAGAACCTGCTCTGTCTCACACTTGCTCTCCTCAGCCTGTTCTAATCCCAGTACAGACAAGCTGCACAAACCCACCACTCATGGAGCTCAATTTCTGTCTCACCTGCTTTTTGGGGACACATTCCCTGTCCCTCTGTTGTGACTCAGTGTTTTTGTGTTCCAGGCTGGTGGAGTACACCCGAGCTGATGGCACTGTGGGCCGCAGGGTGAGGCCGTACATCATCGACCTGGGCTCGGGGAACGGCACCTTCCTCAACAACCAGCGCATCGAGCCCCAGCGCTACTACGAACTGAAGGAGAAGGACGTGCTCAAGTTCGGGTTCAGCAGCAGGGAGTACGTCCTGCTCCATGAATCCTCAGACAAGTCTGAGGCCAACGCAAAGGACGATGATGAGGACGAGGAAAAGGAGGAAGAATCTGACAGTTAACAGATGAGGAGGAGATCAGGGAGGGGCGGAGGAGAGAAACTGCTGTTGAACAGGATTGGGACGTGAACACAAAGCATCGTAGCACTGATGCCTCTTGTTGCCTTAAAGTCCTTTTTCTGTTGCTGGTCTGTTCTCACAGTTTGTTTCGTGGGACTTTGCTGATTATTCATTTTTGATAGTTTTTGCATATCAGGAAATACAGCTTTACTTTTATTTTATTTTTCTGCCAACAAGCAGAAGAACACCTGGACGTGAAAGTTTCAGTGCTGGAAACCCTCCACACACGTTGCCAGACTCTTCCAGCAAATACAGTCAAATGTCAAATACAGTTGGCATCTGGAAAATTATTTTTATGACCTGTTTTGTTATAGCCCTTTAAAAATGCTACAGACTGAAATGTTAGTTAGAGAGTACCCAATGCACACCCTGGTTGGTAGTTTGCCAAATTCCTCTGCCTGTTGGAAGTTCTGACAGAAGAATTTACCTGAAACACTGCTAAAAGGGCAGAAATATGGCAAAGCCCCTCTTGCATTTGTATGTTCTGGGTATTTAATTTGCCTCATGGTGACTGAGAGACAGACATTTCACTGGAATTCTGCCTGAAAATCACAAGGGAACGTGAAACAGAATTTAAACTCTTCCTGGGATTTCAGGTGGCGAGGCTGTGACTGGGGGCTGAGGGCAGTGTCTGCCCCTGTATTCCCATACAAGATGCTGAAGCTGTCCCTGGATGGGGAGTGTCCAGATGAAAAGCTGGAGCCGTTATTTCTGATCCCACCCTGCCCCAGGGGGTGTTTGTGTCACAGAAAAACACCTCCGTTGCAGTGACACGTTTGAAACAGAGTTTGCACTATTTAAGTTCTCCTTTTATAAAAACCTAACCCAAGTCCCTTGTTTAACTCCATCTCTTCCCTGTAAAGAAGTCGCGATTAGAAAGAGAAGCACCAATCCCACACGCTGGGAATTGAGTAGTCTTTTCTGTTTCCTCCCCATTGCTTTATGTTCAGTGTGTATTTCCCACACCTCACTGGGTGTTTGTGGCCCCACCTGTTTGTCCCTGCCTTGTACAGACTGTTCACCAGCCCTTCTCATGGTACACCAGCCTGGAAATGTTGATGGTGTAAATACAGGGCCATGTGTATTTACATTGACAGCATAAATACTCCGTGGGGTTTCAGGTGGGGTATGAGGAGGAGGAGCTCTTTATTATCTACTCCAGGGAGTTTTTAAATAAAGAATTTGTAAATTTAGCCCAGATTGCTTTCCTGGTATGTATTAGTCACAGTTTGGGGGTGCTGTCGCAGAATTTGGGGACAAGGTGGACTGGGGAGGGGTCCCTGCTGTGTATGCCTCACTCCTGGCCCCGTGTACTTTATGTTCAGTGTGTATTTCCCACACTTCTCTGGGTGTCTGTGGCCCCACTTGTTCCTCACTGTCCTGTACAGACTGTACATTACTCCTTCTCCTCGTACACCAGCCTGGAAACATTCACAGTGTAAATATGAGAGAGGGCATCACTGTGACGTTTCAGATGGGCTTTGAGCAGGAGTAACTTCTTTATAATCAACTCCAGGGAGTTTTTAAATAAAGAATTTGTAAATTTAGCCCAGATTGCTTTCCTGGTATGTATTTATCACAGTTTGGGGCGTGCTGTCACAGAACTTGGCAACCACCCTCGTCCCTGTCCTGTACAGACTGTCCACCAACGCTTCTGGTACACCAGCCTGGATGACAGTGTAGATATGAGAGGGGGCATCACCACGGCGTTTCACATGGGCTTTGAGCAAGAGGAGCTCCTTTAGAATCAACTCCAGGGGTTTTTTAAATAAAGAATTTGTAAATTTAGCCCAGATTACTTTGCTGGTATGTATTTATCACAGTACAGGCAGTGCTGTTGGCAGAATTTGGGGACCACCGACCTGCAGGCCAGGGTGGGGTGTTCAGGGGTCCCTGCTGTGTGTGCCTCACTCCTGGCCCCATGTACTTTATGTTTAATGTGTATTTCCCACACTTCACATGGTGTTTGTGCCCCCACCTGTACAGACTGTACACCAGCCCTTCTCATGGGACACCAGCCTGGAAACACTGACAGTGTAAATACGGGGCCATGTGTATTTACATTGACGGGGGGGTTTCAGATGGGGTTTGAGCAGGAGGAGTTCCTTTATAATCAACTCCATGGGGGCTTTAAATAAAGAATTTACAAGAATTTATAATAAATTCTGCCCGGATTGCTCTCCGCACCCCCTTTGCCGCGGCCCCGCCTCGCCGTCGCCCCCGCGCGGCCGCCGCCGGTACCGCGCCCCGCCCCGGCCGCCCCGCCCCGCCCCGCGCTGGCCGCGCCGCCATGGCCGCGCTGCACGCCAAGGCCGGCGGGCCCCCGCAGATCCCGGACACCCGCCGGGAGCTCGCCGAGCTGGTGAAGCGCAAACAGGAGCTGGCGGTGAGCGGCCGGGGAAGGGCTCGGCGCGGTCCGGGTGGTGGCGGAGCGGCCCCGCGTTGTGGGGGGAGCGGCGCGGCCCTGCGGCGGCGCGGCCGGGCCTGCTCCATGCGCGGCGGTGTTCCCGGCAGGAGACGCTGGCAAACCTGGAGCGGCAGATCTACGCCTTCGAGGGCAGCTACCTGGAGGACACGCAGATGTACGGGAACATCATCCGCGGCTGGGATCGGTATCTCACCAACCAGAAGTGAGTGGCCGAGGCGCGGCCCCCTCGCCCCGGCCCCCTCCCCACGCCCGCCCGGCCCCCCCATCGCGCCTGTCTCTGTTTCAGGAACTCCAACAGCAAAAACGACCGGAGGAACCGCAAGTTTAAGGAGGCCGAGAGGCTCTTCAGCAAGTCCTCGGTTACCTCGGCAGCGGTGAGTGCCGAGATGGGCACCAGCAGGACCAGCAAGTGCCCCTGACCCCATGACCATCCCTGTACCGGTCCCCATCCCTGTCCCCATTTGTGTTCCAGTCCTCATCCCTGTTTTCATGCTTGTCTCCTTCCCTGTCCCAATGTCCATCGCTGTCCCCATTTATGTCCCAGTCTCCATCCCCATCCCCTTCCCTGTTTTTAGCCCTGTGTCTTGCCTTGTCCTTATCCCTTCCCTGAAAGTTTCCTTCCCTGTCCCCATCCCTGTCCCTTGGTTTCCTAGTCCTGGCGTGCTCACCTGTGCTGCTGCAGCACCACTTTTCCGTTTGAATTCCTATACCTGTCCTATCTCTCTGACCTGAGCATCATCATCCCACCCAACAACCTCTTCCAGAGCCCTTTTTCTGGGTATCCAGAGGGTGGGAGGGCGCTGCAGTTGGAACCGTGTCCCCTTGTCACTGGTGTCACTGCTGTCCCCTGCCTCTGCCCCAGACCCCCTGAGCCGTGAGGGGCCACAGACACTGCTGAGGGGGTGTGTCTGTGTGAGCTGAGCTGTGTGCTCTCACATTGGGAAGTGAGTCCCTGCTTCCCTTGACATCCCTTCTGCTTTTCCAGGCTGTCAGTGCTTTAGCTGGAGTCCAGGACCAGCTCATAGAGAAGCGTAAGTCACTTTGTTGTTTCTCTGGGAATTTGTGAAGAATTTCACTGTCCCCACCATTCAACCCTGTCTCAGCTCTTCAGATCTGGGCTGGACTTGAGCCTCCTGTCCCAGGCCCTGCAGCTGCTGCCCTTGGGCTGTTCCCAGCCATTCCAGTGGGTGCTGTGAGGAACAACTGGAGTTGAGTTTCCTGAGTACCTTCCATGCTCAGCAGGAGTCTGTGGTGCGAAAAACAAATTGAAATGGGTTTTTTGCCTTTTGGAGTAAGAGACTGGAAGAGCTGAAGCACCTCATCACTTGCAGGTGTGTCAGCCAGTCCCGAGGGATGTAGGAAGGGGCCACTCACCTGCAGGATATTTAAAAGGGTTTTTTTCATCAGCACCTAAATGGGAGGTAGTTCCAGAGAGCCTCAGTGCTGAGGAGCGGCTTCTTGTGTGTCCTGCAGAGATGTTTTCCAGGTTCTGTGATTCATCTCCCAGTGTTGCAGGACTCAGATGTCTGTGCTGCTGTTCTGGGGTTGTTTGTCCCACTCAGAGCTGTGCCAGGGCATCTGTGAGCTCACCCTGGTGCTCACCAGGGTTTGTCCCCCTCTAGGGGAGCCAGGCAGTGGCACAGAGAGTGACACTTCTCCAGACTTCCACAACCAGGAGAATGAGCCCAACCAGGAGGATGCTGAAGAGCTGGATGGCTCCGTGCAGGGGGTGAAGCCCCAGAAAGCTGCTTCCTCCACCTCCTCCGGGAGCCACCACAGCAGCCACAAAAAGCGGAAGAACAAAAACAGACACAGGTCAGTGGAATCAGCAGCCTCTGCAACACCTGAACAGGTGGCTGGGGCTGGATGGAATTTATTGTCTGGAAGGAAACAGTAGGCGTTGGAATTATGGGCAGCTGGGGTCAGTTGTTGGGGTGGTTTTCCTGGTTTGTAGCTGTGCATCCCATGGAATTCAGCAGGACTCTGGGGCCCTTGTGTTTAGCTGGGGAAGGTGCTGAGGAAGTTGAACAAGTGGCACAGGGTGCTCACTCCAGCTGTGGCACAGCTGTGCTGGGTGGCTTCTCCAGCTCTACTTTCTCTCCAGGAGGATAAAGCTGATTCCCTCGAGCAGGTTCTGACCTCCTGTACTTGCTGCTTGGCTTCTGCAGAGCCCAGTAAGATAGGAATGTCAGTGCTTTCTCTGGAGGAGGTTGGAAAACAAATGGGAATGTTTTGGGATTTGTAGGCGCTTCCAGTATCTGGATTTCCACTCCAGCCCCTTCAAGCTCTCATATCCCAGCTGAGTCTCAGTGAGGGCATAAAGGAGTTACTGAGTCACCTTCACCTCAGAGTGTTTGTTATTAAACTGACCCAAAATTCATGTGAAACAGATTCCTAGAACTCTTTCTGATGGGATTTACTCCTCCAACTCTGCCCCTAAGGTGTGCTGAGGGTGATGGGCTGGTGGCTCAGTGACAGTACCTGTGAGTCAGTCCCTGAGCAGGGAAACCACAGAAATCCATGGAGAGGAGACACTACAGAGTTGCACCTTCCTGGAAGGATTGCTGGAGCTGTGACCTAAGGATTAGTAGAAGTAACAGAGCTTTTAAAACTTTAGAGTGTCGGTGCTGACTCTGAGCTGTTGTCTCTGAGTAGGGACAGGCTTTCCTCTTTAAGGGACCTGCCCACCCAATTTAAGAGAGAAATGGTCTAAAGTGGTAAAAGTTTACAAGGGGGGCTGGGGGCAGTTGTGGTGGGGACATGAGGTAGGTACAGTGCTTGTAAAATGCTTAACTCCTTTTTCTCCTTCATTAGGTGTTGAGTCATTAGCGTGTCTTTAATTCTTAGGTCAGAGTTTCCTTCCTACAGAAGCCTGAATTGGGCAAATATCCAAAAGGACTGGATGTCCCTTTGGTTCCTCACGAGCTGGGAATCCAAAGAAGTTCAAATCTCTTTTTTTGCCTGTAGATATTTGGAAGAAGTTCAGGAATAACACCAGAAACTACATCCGTGAACAAGTCCAGAGAAACAACATGTAAAACTGAAGTACAGCTTAAGAAAATTGTCATTTCAAATTCTCCCAAGCACTTCCCTGGACAAACCCATGGCCAGCAACATGGTGGGGTGCAGGGCAGGTGCTGTAAATGACATAAATCCCATTGCTCCATTCCATAAACCTGGACTTTAGCAACAGGAGCTGAGGGGAAGCTGCCCCCCAGACAGGGTGTGTGGCTCTGGGCTCCTTCACATTCCTCCCTGGTGCAGCTGTGGCTGCTGCTTCCAGGCCAGGCTGCTGCACAGAGGAGCCCTGCTCTGCTCTGCTGTGGCATCTCGGTGTCCCCAGGACCCATCAGACACACCTGCAGTGCCAAGGGGCCCAGTGAGGCAGGAACTGACTGTTTGTAATGCTTAGTAGGGCCAGATAGATAATTAAAACAAGATGATTAAATTTTTCTGTAATAAAAGTTCTGTTAAAATTGTGATTGCTGTTACTGACTGTCCCCTAAATTTTGACAGACAAGACCAAGCAATTTTCAAGTATATTTAGGTTAAAAAAACTCCAAGCAACAACCCAGTCCCAGTGACCTGAGTGTGCAGCGAGGGCATTAACAGGCCCTGCTCCAGCCAGACCTGTGGGTCTGTGTCCTGAGTGTCCTGTACGAAAAAGAGCAAAATAAAAAAATGTTGGCATTTTGCTTCTTTCAGAAGCTCTTTCATTTGCCAGCACACTTCTGGGTTCCACTCCCCTGTTCTGGAGAGCCGAGGTGGTGGGAACAGGCCCCTGAGGGAGCACGGCCTCACTGGGGTTCCTTGTGGGTAACTGGATCAGACTGGGCAGCATGGGGTGGGTGGGATGGTCAGCTTCTGGTACACACAGGGTGGAGGTTGCAGAACTTGTGCTGTCACCCTCTGCTCCCTTCAACATGGATATTTTCTGTGTGCTCAACAATTTTCGTGGCTAATACTTGAAGGAACACAGAGCTGTTCCCTCTTAGCAAAGCAGGGCTGAAATGGGATTCTGTGGTCAACCCTTCCCAACGAGTGTCAGCTGTGGGCAGAGCTGAGTCTGGAGGCCACGCCATGACATCTCTGTGACAGGCTGGGACTGTCACCAAACTAATCATCTCTGGCCCAATGACTCTGGTTCCTCGTTATCTGGGAGGGCAGTGCTGGGGGGGGTGGGGAGGAGTGGGGAGGAACAGCCCAGTGCTGAGTTGGGCACCGAGTTCTGTGGCCTCTGCCTGAACCAGCTTTGCCTTGCCCTGGCAGCACAGCCCCTGCTGCTCCCTGACCCCCACTCTTTGGTTTTCCAAGCCCACGGGTTCCTCTCCCACCCCTGAGCTCTGCACTCTCAGGGTCTGGCTGCTGCCCCTCTTTCAGCTCCTAAAATCCCCTCCATAAACCAAACCCACCTCTGTGCTAACACCTCTTGTTCCCAGAAAACTGGTGGGGAGGGGGACTCTGGATTGCCATTCCAGAGTGCTTTTTGTGCCCAGTCCTGGTTAAAATACCTAAAGAACTTGATGGCGTTTGAACATTGGCTTTATTACTTGTTTCATTTCATTTTATTTTATTTTTTAGCAATCGTGCTAGGGTGGCTAATCAACTAATTGATTTAATTAATTAGTATATTAATTTCTATTGCTTTCTTCCTTTCAAATGCTGCCCCTCAGCCCGTCTGGCATGTTTGATTATGACTTTGAGTAAGTTTGACTTGAATTAGTACTTGTGCTGTGTTGTTAGTGTGTAGACACCAATGTGCCTTTTGAGACCTCGCTAACCCCTAGTTTATCTGTTTAATTGTAGGTATGTATATTAGGTTAGGCTGGGAAGTTTTTTTTAAAAACAGAAAAGCGTGATGGAGGTAACATTTTATTTAATAACTTCAGCAAAAATTAAATTAACTTCACTCTTCTTTACCTTTCTGTTCAATATTTAAATAGATAAAACTTTTTAACTTTAAAACTTAGTTTAAAAACTGATTCTTCTGGCTTTGCTGCTTAAGGAGTTAGTATAGACATGGATATTTCCTTCTGGAAAAATACACTAAGCTCAATAACTTTGGCTCATATAATCCCTGTCATCCTAACTCCTCTCTATCCAAGTAAATAACCCTCACACTATGTCTGGATAATTACCTATGGCATAGTTATACTCCTGGCAGATTAAATTAACATAGAGCATGCATAGTTTCCCCTATTCACCTGCCTAACTGTCCTGTGATTGATTGTGCCCCTTGATTAACTCTGGGAGTGGATGGAATCTGCTTTTTGGCAAATAATGACAACTCCACCTCTCCTGCTGCTCTTGTTCCCAGTAATCCTGGGACAGTGCCCTGGCTCAGCCAGTTGGGAATGGATGGATTAACCGTAGTCTCTGTCGTAGCTGTGCCCTGTGCAGTAGCTCTGGTGTCGGGTCAGGTATTGACATGGACGTTTCTCTTGTCTCTCCAACCACAGGATTGATCTCAAGTTAAACAAAAAGCCAAGAGCCGTAAGTATCTGTGCTCTGTCTGTGTTTTCACTGCTCACCTCTGCTCTCGAGGGGCTGGCTGACTCCTAAGCTTAAAAAAAGTCCTCCCTTCTGCTGTTGTTTAAGTTCTTATTTTTGTGATTGAGGAGAGTCGTGTGAGATCAGCCCAGGTGTGCTGTTCTGAGCCTGTGTCACAGGTAACTCCTGTGCACTTCTGGAAAAAGCTGGTTTTGCATCCTATTACCTTGTCATAATCTGGAGCATCAGAGGCATCTGGTTTGAGTTGATGCTCAGGGTTGGAAGGGTCCATCCTTTTCAGTGTTTAGGTACAAGAGAAAAACCACCTGTTTTGCCTGCAATTAATGTTGTGTGAGATGAGAGGACTGAGATCCCCCAACTCCAAGAGCAGAATCAGAGGTGGGAAGATGTTAACGTGCCTGTGCTGTCCTTTTTCTGCAGGACTACTAGAGCCATCAGTGCTGATGCTACTGGGATTTTGGTCTGTGACTCCCCACTGAGAAGCCCTGACGCAGGATGGCAGCTGCAGCTGGAGTGACTCACTCTTAGGGACTTGAATGGGGGAAATGGGGAGAGGGAATCCTGGACCATGTACTTTGCATCATTTTTTAATCACCTGAGTTGCAGGAAGACGAAAGGTGGTGTAGTTGTAGTAGTAATCCTGAATTCCTGACTGTTCTGTCCTTCCACCGTGGTCGGGAACATCCTGAAATGGCTGATGCTGCTGCCCCCCTGTCACCTGCAGACCCACAGAGAGGCATTTCCTTTGCCACTGGAATTGGGGTAGGATTCATTGTGTCCCATCCGTGTTGTGAGACTTAGATTACTTTTGTTGCTGATACTTAGCTTTGTAGGTTTGGTTTTGTTTCTGGTTTTGTTGGGTTTTTTTTAAAGCCAAAGTGTATAGTTACAAATTGACTTCAGGTTTCTTTGTTTAATCCGTGTAGTGAAGGTTCTTCATTTTGTGAAGCAGCTTGTTTGATTCTTACTCAAGCAGAGAAGAAGGTGGTCTAACCCTTTTCTCTTTCTTTCATTGTAAACACCATCTCCCAAGATTTCACAGTGCTTTAGGTGCAGGAAGGGCCAGAGCTCAGAGCCAACTTGCTCTTTGCTGTTGCTGACTTTGTGTGGATTCTCTTTTTAATACAGTCTCCTGTCATTTGTACATAAACAATAAAAGTTCCATGTTTGTTCCTTCCCATGGTTTATTCAGTCCAAACTTTGACTCCTGGTGCTTTTTATAGTCTACCTGCTTTATGAGGACTTTGCTAGAATTCTTCCCCGTTGGCACAGGAGCTGTTCCTTGTCCTGTGGCCCTTGGGAGGTTCCCTTGGTGCTTTCTCTCCCCAGGTGGCTGTGACTGGGTGCTGCAGGGAGTGCCAGGCTCTGATCTCCAGACGAGTTTGGCTGATCCTGCTGCACGGCTGGACTGGGATGTCCATGGGTTCTGCTGGTGCTGGCAGATTGCCTGTGGATCAGGGATGATTGTCTCTGGAGCAGCACAGAGGGGTGGGGTTATTTACTGGGTCAGCAGCCGGGTCAGGATCTCGGTGCTCCTGTTGAACTGAACTTTGCCTCACTCAGGGTGGGGAGTTACCATTGGAACTGGTGCTGGGCTGTGTTTGTGCAACCCCTGCTGATGGAGAGAGCTGTGGTAAAGGGGCCATGGCACAGGGGTGTCACTGAGCCCCTGGAGCATGTATGGCCCTTGGAACAGAAAAGGGTTCATCCATTCTGCTGCATCTCTGATCCCCTGGGGTCTGGGACCTTTCTCTGCTCCCTTCAGGCACCCCAGTCTGTGCAGGGCAGGACCTGAGTGAAGGTGGCGGCACAGGAGCAGAGCTTTCCCTTGGGCTGTGTCTGGTCCAGGATCAAGACAGCTCCCTGTTTGTTCCCTGAGGGAGCTGGCTTATCCCACAGTGAGCCATGTCTCTCCTCAGGGTATGGCTTATCCCACAGGGAGCCATGTCTCTGCTCAGGGAGGGCTTATCCCCAGGGAGCCATGTCTCTGCTCAGGGAGGGCTTATCCCCAGGGAGCTGGCTCTGTGCTCAGGGCTGGTGGCTGCTTCTCCTGATGGGGCAGGGTGATCAGGATGGAGCAGCTTAAAGGCCAAGCTACAAAGCCGGCCTGCTTCTGCGTTTTTTAAGTTACAGAAGTTAAATCCTCAGTGGTGGAAGATTTAGGAAACAGCATAAATTACAAGGCCTTGCTGCTCCATAGTTCTAGAAAAGAGACCCCTCAGCTGATGGTTTTGATTCCCAGTCATCGGTACAAAAGTAGTCCTCCCACTGCTGCTCCAAGCAGGAATGGCTGGAGTGCTTGGACTTCAAAGGCTGAAGTCTCTGCTGCACCTCTAACCTCGAGGAAAGCTGCCAGGCTTTTTTGGGCAGAACATTTTTGAGAAGCAGCAAAGAGCTGGTGTGGCTCAGAGCCCTGTGTGCAGGCGGGTTGTGCAGCCAGGTCAGTCAGCTCCACATTCCCTGTGACACACTGGGGTGCTACAGGGACAAAGGGGAAACGCAGCCATTCCTGCCTCCAGCGTTGTTTGTCACCCAAGGAGGGGACAGACTGTCCTGCCGAGGCCACTGTCTGATGGCAGCAGCCTGGGGGTAGCACATTGATTGGAAAGCAAACCAGCAAATGCTTGGTTCAGTTAAAGGCACAGCTGTTCACTGCTGGGTCCTGCCACTGAGCAGCTGCCTGCTGACTCTGGCAGTGGTGCCTAGAACATCCATTTAGTTTCTGAGGATTTCTCTTTTCCTTCCTAAAGAGCCTGATGACTAAAGACCCTCAGGATGGCCAGTGCCTGGGCACAGGAGTCAGAGGGAGCTGACTTCAGGCTTTACCTGAATGCTCATAAAAGCTAAAAGTAGAGGTTAGAAATAAATCCTGAGTCCTTTGTGAAAGATGGATCCTGAGCAGAGAAAACAAGGGCTGTCCTTATGGCCCCCAAAGGTGGGGCAGGGAAATGCTAATCCCTGCACAGCCTCATCACCAAGAGGATTAGGCAGGAGTTCATCTGGCCTGAGCAAGTGGCCACCGAGGGTTGTCACGGGGCAGGAGGGGCCGCGCACGGTGCATGGCTGGGTAAGGGGGCAGCGGGGAGTGGGCAGTGGGGGATCCCTGCTGAGCATGTCCCACATGAAGGGATCTGGCATTGCAAACGTTCAGGCTCCTTTATTGTCCTGGCACATGGTGAGCTGGGATAGACACTGGCGTGTGCTGCCACGTGTCCCTTTAGTGCACAGAGTGAGGCGGTGGCTCTGAGGCTGTCACCTCTGTCCCTGGCCCGCAGGGTCCCATGGGCCGGCAGCACAGACCCCCCATGCCGTGGTGGAGGCAGCTCCTGCGTGCCGGGTGCTGGTGGCTCCTGTCACTCCTCGGGACGGCGCTGCGGTGGCTGTGGTGGCTCTGGAGGCTGATGTGGGTCTGTACCTTCCCCAGGGACCTTTCACACACCTGTGTCTGCCCCAAATGTGTTGTGTGCCCAGAGCCAGGGTGAAGGGGTACTGGGGTGCAGTCTCTGTACTGGTGGTGCTGGGGACTGTGGCTTGGTGCAACTGGGGGGTGTCACCACACCTCCAGTACCACAGCTGCGTGATTGAGACCCTCTTGACTCAAGGCAGTGTGTACGGTTCTGCCCACCAAGAGCCGTGGGGACATGGGGACACCACTCCAGGCTCTGCACTCCCTGGAGCAGGTGTGAGGTGTCCTCTTCCCCAGGTCCTGCTGATCTGCTACAAGAGCTGCTGGGACAGCGCCTTCCAGGTCACAGAGGAGGTAACTCCCCCAACGTGCCCCTGCACAATGGGGACTGTGGCATTTACCAGCCCTTGGGACATGGCCAAGCCCAGTGACACAGTTCATTGGGTGGCACCAGGGGAGTTTCCCTGGCAGGGTCAATGCCAGGGGCAATCCAGGCTTGGCTGCCCCTGGACATGTCAGTCCCCACTGTCCATGTTGGCTTCCAGCTTGGCATGGCACTGCAGCTGAGACTGGAGGGGAAAGAGGAGGAGGATGGGAACTCTGATTCTGCTCTGGAGCCTGGGCAGACAGGTGGGTCCCCATCCCAGGGATGTCCCCGGGGCAGAGGGTGGGGCTGGCAGGTGCCACAGGTGCTGTCAGGAGCTGAACTGTGGTGCCAGGGCAGTGGTGCAGCAGCAGCAGCGTGGTGATGACAGTGAAGCTGTGCTGGAGAGGCTGGAGGGGCTGGAGGCCGACGTCCGCTTCCTCTGCTCGGAGCTGGGGGCAGAGAAGCTGCTGTGGAGCAGTCGGTTCCTGGAGCTGCTGCGGGAACAACAGAGCCTGCGCCAGCGGGTGAGTCTCCCATGGGGTCCCAGCTCCCCCCAGCCCCTTCTGGCACCCCAGACCCTGACACCCTGTCCCAGCTGCAGGAACTGCCGTGGCAGTGGAACAGCAGCAACAGCCCCGAGCTGCTGGGGGAAGCAGAGGATCAAAGTGCCAGTGGCAGTGAGGGAGAGAGCCCAGAAGGTAGTGGCTGGGACTGGAGGGAGCCAGTGGTTGGGGAGGGGTGACCTGCCATCAGACCTGGGGACAGGGCAATGTGCTGACCTCTGCCAGTGGGCAGCAAGGCGAGCCCACCAGCCCCCACCTGGGCACTGGGTGGCACTGGGAGGTATTTGGGAGGAGGGTGCTGGGAAAAGCCCCCAGTTCTCTGCACCAGGTCCCACCAGGAGCCTGGCTGGATGCTCCTGCACTTGGCAGAGCTCTGGCCATCACATCCCCTCTTGCTCCTCTGCTCTGTTCCAGGACGCCGGTGGATGGAGCCACTGTGGCAACCACGGGGCTCCACCCAGCCTGACAGGCCGAAAAAGTAAGTGAAGGTGTGAACAGGGCATCAGCGACCCTTCCCTGCCCAGGCCCCTCGGGACACAGGCCAGGATGGTGCAGTTACAGCTGTGTCCCCATGTCCCTGTATGTGCCTCTGTCCCTCAGTGCCAGCCAGGCCCAGCCCTGCCCAGCAGAATTGCAGCCATTTCTCAGGAGCAGGAACCAGTCAGGAGGGGGGCAGAGTGAACTGCTGGCCCCAGGACCGGTCACAGCCACCCCCCTGCCTAGGGCCATCCCAGGGGCTGGATCTGGTGGAGCCCATTGAAGAGCATCCTCCAGATCTGCTGCAATTTGTTGGAAGGTTACAGGAACAGTCCAGTCACCACTGGCTCCAGTCACCTTCCACAAGCTGGAGCCCCTGGGCCGATGGATTGCAAAACTCACCCACTGACTTCCTCGGTGGCCAGATCCAGTCCTGCTGTCAGCTGCTCTGCACATGTTGCAATGCTGGGCCAGCTCTTTGCAACAGTGGTCGAGGGGGAACTGGCTTCCCTGGGCTGGCCAAGGGCCCCTCATCCCCCAGGAGGGCTCAGCCCGGGATGCTGAGCCTCAGAAGCACCAGCTCCACTGGAGCAGAGGGTGTGCCCTGGCTGGCCCAACCCCACCCCGGGGTCCCCACTGTTCTGTGGCTGTTCAATACAGGAAGCTGCTTCCCACCACTTGTGTCTGCCTGGTATTTTCCCAGCAGGGCTGTGGCAGCTGCATCCCTGGTCCCAGCAATCTGGGGAGGAGGGACAGGACAAGCTGTCAGTGAAGCAGAGCAAGGACCAGCACCCACCTGTGGCAAGGGCTGGGGACAGGCTCCTGCAGCAGGCAGGGATCAGCAGGGTTCCATCCTTCCAACGTGTCTGTGCAGCTCCCCCACACAGGGAACTGATGCAACACGAATAGCACCAGCCTGACTCACTCACACACCACCTGGCTGAGAGGGGACAGCCCCGTGCTGTTCAGAAATACCAAAGTAAACCAGGACCTGCAAATGAGCCACTCTGGGGACACCACTGCAGCCCCAAACCAGCCACCCTTCTCCCGCAGGAATCACAGCAGCATCCACACCAAGAGACTGTGGGAGCACTGGCCATGTCCCACAGCAGCTCTGCAGTGACGTGACAAGGTCCTGTCCCTGCTGCAGCCACTGCTCAGCTCTTCTGCAGCAATCCTTGGGCTGGAAATCCCCGTCCCAGCCCCACATTGGCAGGGACAGGGCTCAGGAGGAGGAGGGTGACATCAAGCAGCATTAGCTGCAGCCAGCACCTCTCCCTGCATGCTGGAGCAGCCCCATGGGTGGGCAGCTCCTCACCCCACTGCCCCCAGAGCCACCTCACAGGCCATGGAAACCTTTCCCAGGCCACCACACCACACAAATCCTCCTGACCTATTGCTCAAGTCGAGCCTGTATTTGCTCCAACACATTTGTGCAATATTGCTCCCAGCCCATGGCTTCACACGAGGGCTGAGCTGGCAGCTGCTCTCCCAGCCAGATCTTTGGCTCCCTGGGGCAACCCCTGGCCTTGGGGATTATGGGGGTGTAGGGCATATAACCCTCAAGGCCCAGTCCCTGAGGGAAGCAGGTGACAGGACTGAAAAACACACATGGTTGGAGGGTGAGTGCTGATGGCACCTGCACAGGTAGCACTGCCATCATCATCCCACCCCAGCACCAGCCTCCCCTCCCACCATCCAGCTCTTCCCCAGCACCTCTCTGTTCCCTTGGGTGCAACATTTATTTTGTAGTTCCTTCCTGCAGCTCAGTCTTACAGCAAGGCTGTGTTGCACAAGTACTTTGGGGTAGAGTGCAGAGTTGCTGCTGTGTTTGGGACCCCTTTTTGTCTCTGCAGGGAGAGCAGCAGCCTCACTGTTGTGGGAACACAGTAGGCTGTTGCTGACCCTGCTCCCATGCATGGGAGCCCCAGGTGGGTGACATCACTATATCCCCCATGAGGGCACACACACATGCTCCCATTACACACCAGCCCCTTTCCCACGGCATGCACAGGAATCTTAGGTCATATTCCTGCCTCTGGAAATGCATTAAAATGTTAGAACTGAGATAGGACACATCCTGGAAATTCCCTGATGGGGGGAACCAGCTGGGCTCAAATGGAAGTTTAGTGAGCAAGGGTAGCATAGGGCTGTGGTGCTGGGAAGAGGCAAATGAGTCCCAAGGAGCAGGCTGGGCTGCTCAGAGGAACAAGCCTCCCCTGCAGCTCAAGACAAGACTTCAGTAGCACGGGGCTGACAGGATGAGGGCTGGGAACCCCCTGGGCACAGGAAACCTCCAACAGGCCCATGTGCAACCTCCTTCCCTGCAACAGCCTAATGAGCTGACAAGCAGATCTGACCCATTTTAGCTGGCCCAGGACACAAAGCAAACACGCAGAAGTCATGGCACCAAGCCCCAGGAAGTGCTGAGCCACAGGATGCACCCAAAACCCTGCACTGACAGACCAGCGAGGCTGCCCAGGTGGGCAACTCCACCAACTCACTGCAGACTGTACAACTGGGGGGAAATGTGCAGCAGCAGCAGTTCCAATCAGCATTCCCATTTCCCAAGCTCCTGGCACCTGGTGATCAGGCTCCTGGGGAGGCAGTGCTTCCCCAGAACACACGGGATGCCCTGAGGGCAGGTTTGCTCCTGCAGAACTTCATGTGAGGGAAGGAGAGAATCCCCAGACCAGCAGTGGGATGGTGGCTGGATGGGCCAGCAGCACATGCAGCAGTTTACGGGAATAACTGTGGGAGAGCCACAGATCTGGTCAAACTGCTCTGACAATGAACCTCTGCACTGATTCTTGTCATTATGTAAGTCCAGCTTTGAGAGAAGTAAAACTAAACATACTCCCATTCCAGCAAAACTAGAATTACATATTAAGGTCATTTACAGAAAAAACAGCTTTAAGGCTCTGCAGCATTTTTCAACTAGACCCCACTAAGGACAGGGGCAAACTCCCCCCTTGGATAAAGGTGTGCTCAAATGTGAGACACCAGTCCACTCACCACACACACACACACACACAGAGCCATGTGAGCTCTGTCACTGCAGTGACATCCTCAGAGAGTTCCTCTGCTACAGCCAATAAAGACCTATCAGACTATGAGGTTCCAGGTTTGTTTTGAAATGCAGCACTTGCCTCCCTTGTTTTTGATTAACTACAGAGTCATTGCCCTGTGGTAAAGGAAGAGGCCAAGTTTGAATACAGGCCATAAAGTTATTTAACCAGGGAGATAAGAACATGCTGTGCTGCACTGAAGCAGGTGGGAGGGGAAGATCCTTATACAGCAATGTGAACACTGATATTTCTGCTGCACTTCCATCCCAGTCCATAACAAACCTCCAGAGCAAAGTCTGGACACTTTGGAGTTCATAATATTCCACACTCAACATCTGACATAAATGTGCTGTAACTGGATAAAATATGTACTTTTTTACAGACTGTACCATGGAATTGCCCCTTAAAACTGAACATAACTCACATTGATTTCAAAATCCCCTTGAGTGTTCTGTGCTTTAGCACCCGAGACACCCACAACTGCCTCTCATTCCACCTTCCCCTGCCAGCACTGCCCCAGGCACTGAGAAACCCCAGTGTTGCCAAATAAACAGCAAACACTGCACATGCTCTTATCTGCCACAGCACTTGGATGTTTTGGTCTCACTGCCTGTCAATAACAAGCCCTCAGACTGCATACAGAGATGGAAGCCTGTCAGAGGAACCTCAGGGAGGAAGGATAATTTCTCTGACTTCTCCTGGAACACCAGACAAAATGTTGACTGTTCCTCCAAAAAGCCACCAGAGACCACATATGTCAAGTCAGCAGTTTTTATTTATATAACAGTTCTTTCTTTGCCATGGCTGTCACACAGCCACTCAGTACGTGACTATACTGCATAGTGATACAGAAATTTCAGCAAGTGTCAGCTGGGGAGTACAAAATGTTAATCTTCTGATTGCAAGAGAAGCAGTAGATATCAGCATTCCACCAGAAACCCAAACCCACCTCACCAGGTAACCCACAGCTGAGGTGAGAACAGCACTGTTAAAGCTGCAAGCAGCAAAGTGCTGGACAATAACATTAAAAACCATTTTTCCTGTAATTCACAAATATGCAAAGTATCAGGTTACTTAAAATTAAGCATTTTGCTTACTAACATGAAACATTACTAATTTGTAATGTATCATTATTAACCAGGTATACAGGTTTCTGTGTCCCTGTGGTCTCATGGCACATGGTGCCAGTCTGGGCAGGTCACTCTTCGGACATCAGAGGGAAGAGCAGGAATAGACAACACTGTTCCCAGGAGGATTCCAGGACCAGCTGCATTCCACTCTCCACTTCCTAATCTGCCACTCAATGACCTTGATTTAACCACAGAAGGGCGTATTGTATTTAGAAAACAACAACACACACAGATACAATGTGTATCAACAAATCAACTGCTTCTGGCCTGCAAGTGCCAGGAACATCTCTGTATCCCAGGCACAGCAAAATTCCAGGACCAGAACCAATTACTACAGCAACTGGTTTTGCATATTTAAAATCTCTTACAGTATCTACAGTAGAAAACATTTTACAGAATAAGAGGAAATGAAAGAGGAACAGTCTTGCCAAGGAAGTCTTATTCTACAACTCTGGATGCTGCTCTAGCTGGCCACAGCCAAAAGGGATGTGGGAACACGGGTGAGGAGGAAGATGAAGCAACAGCTTTACAGAGAAAAATATTAAGGACTCCTCAGGAAGGGCCCTGGCAGCAGTCCAGATGTGACTATAGCTGTTCTATTGCTGTCTGAAGGTAAAAGGCACATCATAAATCCTCATCAATGCCACACAGAATCAGTCTGGGCCAGGGACCAGCACGGTGACTGTCCCACAGCAGTACCCACAGCATGCTTAGGTCACCCACCTGCTCTGACACTGCAGTTGTCAGCACATGCAGCTCTGGAGCAGTGCCTACCATTCTTCCTGAGCAAGGACTGCACTCCTGGCTCCTGGTCTCCAGGAGCTGAGCAGCTCACTAAGCACTTGTGGTCTGTATGGGAGAATTACCTCATCTCAGGAAGGCAAGCTGAGATGGGAGGGTTGTGGAAAGTATCATTAAAGAAGTGCACCATTAAAACCAAATCAAGTCAGCTAAACCCAGATCAGACTAGATTTATAACTCAACATTTGCCACAGATCTGCATAGTGGGATTTAGGAAAGCTTAGTCAGGAGCTAAGAACAGCTTCGACAACACATTTGGGTCTTCACAAACCAGCCTCAGGCCACTGCAAAGGTTGCAACTCTCTTCTCTCTTAAAGCCCCTCCCTTGAGTGTTCTCTCTATGTCCCATAGTGCATGAAGCCATCTTAAAGCTGAAGGTAATGGGAGGGGCAAGGTCACATCCAGTTCTGGACAACTGCAGTAACTCAGGATATGCCAGACTCCCATAAACCCCGAAGGAATGGTCCTGCTCTGAAGCTGCAGACTCTACTCCCACTCAGCAGCACCTGGAGAAGGCGGGACCCCAGGTGCACTCATCTCCCCAAAGGCCATACAGTATGGCTAGAGCAGAATTTGCTGTAAGCACACCAAATATGGCATCCAGCATCCAACAGGAATTCCAAAGGAATAAGGAAGAGCATTCAGAAGGCATCTGTGGCAGCTGCAAACACAGCCCCTTAAGTTCTCTCCATGCCTGGCTGCCCTCAGCACCTGCCTTACACGCCTGGGTTCTGAGCCTTGTAGTTGAGTATCTTGGCTGCCAGCCTTTGGGGGTCCAGCAGCTGCGGGAAGCGGCTCATCACAGCATCCACCAGGTGCGGGTGGAAGATGCTGCATAGCTTCACATGCACACTGGCCCTCTCCTCTGCAAACTGCTCTGGGTCAACCCAGGGCCCTGAGTCCCCATAGGCTGGCCCTGGGGCCCTCTGCACCACCCGGGGGTCATGTGTGCTGGGGGATCTCACCTGAGGCAGCGGGTACGGCTCAGACCAGAACTCCCGCGAGTGCGGTGCAGGGGCACTGAACTCACCGGGCAGGCTGAACTGCCCCGCGCTGCCCGGGTGCACAGGCATCCCATAGCCTGAGAAAGAGTGGGGTGCTCCTGAGTGAGACACCTCAGGGCTGTACTGCAAGAAGCTAGCACCAGAGGAAGATGATTTATGGGAGCCATGCTTGTAAGACACCAGGCCATTCTGTTCTAAGCTGGGAGACTGTGGGTAGATGGGTCTCTGTCTACCACACGTGCAGACAGGCACCTGCTCAGTGTGGGAATGATCACAGTGACTGGTATATCTGTGAGGCCACATGTCAGACAGCTGGCTCTCCAGAGACCCAATGCCCGAGTCAAGATGCTCCTGAGAGATGTAAGACAGAGAATCCATGTGAGGCTGCTGGTACCTGTCAGAGGACCTGTGGTTGCCACTATTTGGGGGGACACTGCCTGACACACAACCTTTGGCCTGAAGTAGAATGTCACTGGGCTTGGCTTTGTGGGTCAAGCTCTTCCTCTCTGCAGAGACCTTCTGCAAAGAGGTTTTGTCACTCTCTGTGGGCACAGAGCACAAGAGCTCTGACTGGGAGCCTCTTTTGCCCTTTTTATCCTCCTTGGCACTGGTGCTTCTGGTTGGAGACAGCCTTGCATTGGCACGGAGTTCATCAGCTAGCGAGCGCTGGGGCTGGTTGATCCTTTCAGGGTGGTAGAACTTACACTTAATTCCATAAGTGCATTTCCTCCCTGTGAGTAAAGGCAGAGCATGGAATGAGCACCTGGATTAGACTGAATTATGAATGACAGTTGCACAGACACCTCAACCTTCACATGTAGGAGGCAGGTCTTACCATAAGGGCACTGCTGTTTCTTGTGTTCTGGCACCACAGGTTTCTTCCTAAGGAAGTTATCCAGGCTGGGGCCATGACGCCCTAAGGGATCATCTGGAGGCATAAACCTAAAGCAAAACAAACCTCAGTCTAGAGCAGTTCACTTTCTTGGGTCAGGGTTTCATTTCTTCTCAAAGTCTACCATTTCATCGAAAATTAAAAGCAATCTGCACCCTACAAAGCTCTCCCATTTCCTACAGAGATAACCCTCCTATCACCCAGTCCACACCAGCACAAATTGCTTCCCTTCAGGCACAGAAGAGGTTTAGTGCTTGGTTGTTGACCAGAATTCATACCTGCTGCTGGGCCTGCTAACAACTGTCCTGTGAGGAAATCAAGCCCTGGAGCTCTCCTGGGAGCTCCACACCATAAGCAGCTACTGAGATGACTCCAACTCCCTTTACCTTTGTATCTCTATCACCTATTTTTTATAATTCCATAACACCATTTTGCTCTTCTCACACACCGCTTGCTGTTGCTTCACTAAACCAAGCCAGCATCCTCACATAGATCTCTTCTAAAAGGCCAGGAAGATGGGACCATACTTGTCATTAACGAAGGAATACATCAGCAGGCGCTCCTCGATGAATTTCTTCCACTCAGGCCGCTCGTTCTGCAGGTCCCGGTAGGTGTCGTTGGACACGACGATGCCGTCGGACTCGTGGGCCAACCTCACGATGAACCGATCGTCGTAGCACACCACGCGCTTGCCCCCGACCCGCCGCGAGGGGGTGAACACCAGGATCTTCTTCTTCTCAAGGTCACGGAGAATGTACTGGTCTAGAGCAAGCACAGCTGTGAGCACACCTGCACAGCCCAAAAGCCTTCACACAGGCAGGTTAGCATTGTAAGTTAACAACAAAATTCATGTCAAGTCATTTTATCTCCCCACAACCCAGACTGCACTCAACCCTGATCATCTCTGTTCTGAGTTACTCAGAAATCGGCAGTGTTTGCGAGTTCAGAGTAAACTCCCCTCAATCTGAGTAATTCTGACTAAATATGTTTCAGTCAAATACAGCACAAAGTATATCACTCAAAGAGGGAAAAATTAAAGAAGTTAAGAGACAAGAAGTTATGAAACAGAGCAATATTATTTCTTGTTTTTGGAATTATTTCAACTGATTCAGGCAAAAACTTGCTTAGGGGAAAAGTTAATGACTAATTCTCCCTGGTCAGCTCAGCTCACTGTATGTCCTACTACTCAGGCCTTCCACTCTGAAGTTAATTACTGACTAAGCCAGAACTTTGCAAGCTCATTAAGTGACAGAGTCAGCCTGAAAAGCTACTTTTGGTTTTCCTATTTCCACACCTGTTATGAGTACATCTGGTCGGGGCTGCTCCTTCCTCCACGACGGCACAAAGACTGTAATATCCTTGTGTCCCCTGTCCCAGAACCACTGGACAGCCAGAAGGATACCTCGGCAGGAGAACACTTCTTTATTCCCATGGCTGCATTGAAGGAGAAAATTAAGGATTTCATTACTTATTCAGTACAGACAAGTCAGGCAATGCACCAAACAAAGGGAGCCAGAAAGTTGGACAAGCTTCAGTGAAATGTTGAGGAGCACAGGAAGCATTTGGTGCTCATCTCATGTAAACACCCTCACTTGGACCTGCCCAGCCTCACTGTTCCTTTGAACATGTCAGGATACCAGTAAACACCCAAATACTCTCTGGGAAGGAGCAGCTGGAACTGCTGCAGCTGCTCTGAAACAGCCTCTCCTTCAACCCTGGACTCCCAATGGTTATTTTTAGCCCCAAGCACAATGTCATCCCAAACCTCCTTAGTCTGACATTGCCAGCTAATGCCAGTGGCTGTCCTCTGCCAGGGTGCACTGCTCCCTCACTGGGGGTTTGCTTGCTAAGTTGTTCTGATCACTTCAGGAAAACGAGACATTTTATTAACAAAAAATGCTTCTTCATTACATTACGGCTTAACTCAGCTACAATTGCACTATTTGCACAAAACGAAAACCTCTCCTGAGAGCACGATCAGTGCTGGATGAGCAAACAGCTCATGGCAGTTGAAGAACAAAGTTTGACAACCATGTCAGAAGCCACATATCAGTGCAAAAATTCTTCTTAAATATTCACCAAGTCATATCAATAAGTTTCCAGAACTTCTAAGAGGAAACTACCTCTCCTGTTTTACAAGCACTAGTATTTACAGTGCAATCAGCTCTTATACTGATAATGGTTCTGGCAAACTTTCAACATCTCTGTATTCCAGCCTGATTTGTCGCTCTGGGGATCCAACACCCCGCATTCCCTGAGAGCACTCCAGAAATATACACTGCACTGAAGGTAACTGCTCCCAGAATTCAGGAATTTTCTCCACCTAGTCACTACCTCTCCCTAGTCTTACTCTTCCCACCTACACCTGAATGACACTTCAGCTCCCACCAGCCCTCTGCAGCCATTCCTGCAGAGGCACCACTGCAGCACCACTACAAAGAAACTTCACTTCCCCTCCTGGCCTCACCCCTTCTTTGGAGCTACAAAGAAAACTGAAGAGCTGTACAAAAAGACTTATTCTGAAAGAACAAAACACTTGGCAACACAATTAACACCTAAAAAGACACCTAACGAATCTCCAGTAAGAGAAGGCTCAGTCACCATCAGAAGATGCTCTAAAAGTTTTCTCCAACATCAGATGGGTTTTGCTATAAATATCCAGCCATAGGTTACTGTAATCAAATGTTTTTTTAGTGGGTTGCAGGTTTTTTAGTTTGGTTCTTTTTATTTTTTTTTCAGTCCCTGCTACGAACCTCAAACCTCCAGAAGGCAGCTCACTGGGCTGATCTGATTTGGCAGCAGCCAAGAAAAAATTCCCTTAGAAGGAAGTAAAAGCTAATTTCCACTATGATTTGCATAAGTTTGTCAAGAGCTGTTGAAGGAGGCCGCGGTACACACTGCAAATGAATCAGCAGGGAACATCACACCATCAATACAGGAAGTTTCAGAATGGAATTCCCCTTCTAGCAAATTGCTTAAAAAAGCCACACTGCTTCTCTCATGTCAGACCCTGGGCCCTGGCCTGCCCTGACTCACAGCTGTTGTGAGTTCCCCTCCGCATTTTGGGGTAACTTTACGGGTAAGAGGCTCCTCATTAACAAACACACCCAATCCTGCTGTTAAGGCTTCAACACTTATCCAAGGTAAACTTCGATGCCAGAGTCACTTATCAGCCTGAATTCACAATGGGCCATTTTCCCTTGTGCCCAAAGAGCTGTGGAGAGGGCAGAACACGAGCAGGCTCTCCTGCAGTGACCCCAGGCATGGCTTTCACTCTGCAGCCCCATTCCACTGCCATCCCCATTCCTCACTTGCCTCAGTACCTGCAGGCTCTGCCTATAAGATGCTCAGCAGACTGTGCCCCACCTTTTCCGAGTCCTGTTCTCAGAACTGTCAACCAGGGCTTGGAGAAAACCACACCTGCAAACCAACCTCCATGCAGCACTTTCACCTCAGACAAACCTACTGCGACTCACATACAGGCTGTGCCTGCACCCAGGATTACTTTTTATAAAATCTCCATACACAAACAAACAGAGCAAAAGAGGCAGCTTCTGCAACAGAGCTTTCAGAGCCCAATTCAGAACCTGGGGTGTTAAATTAAAGCGGTTCCTCTGCCCAGAGGTGGGGTTGGAGTGGGAGCAGGCAGTGCTCACCCTTGTGACAGCAAAACGCAGGGTGAAAGTTGGGACATCACACCAATAAAACAGCCAGCCCTGAGATTTGGGTGCTCCATTGGATACTGGCACCTCTGCCACAGTGTCTGACAGGACCTGTGCCAGCAGTACCAGGACACCCAAGATGCTGAGGATGAGCCACAGCCCTATCTTGGCAACACCTTCGACATTTCACCGCTCTCTACGTTGTGCAGAAATTCACCAAACTGCAAGAGTCACAGACAGCTCCGTGTTACAAAGACTCCCCTAATTAACCCTATAATTATTTATTGAGCAACTTCCTGCTACGGAAACTTACACAAAGCCACTGGTAAAGGAGACAATGTATCTTCAGTTATCCCCTGAGCGCCGGAGCACAGGAGGAAATGCCAGTTTCGCAGCAGCCCCGCTGGCCTCGTCACTGCCCCGTGACCGCCGGCTCGGGGCGGGCAGACCCGGGGCAGGACCAGCCCGCACCGGCAAACGCGATGCTCGCCCTCGTGAGAGCCGCGCACCTTCGCGAGGCACCCTGGAAAGTATTACCAGCCCCCTCCCGAGCACCCACGGTGGTCACTTTGTGCGAGGAACGCGGAGTTTTCCCCCTCTGCCACAGCTGGAACCAGAGCTCGCACAAACCCCCGCACCGAGAGCCCCGCGCCCACCTCATGGCCACGTTGCTGCCATCGATGACGATGGGCTTCAAGTTGTCGCTCTCCGTGTCCTCGGGGCCGGGCGCGGGGGGCTTGTTGCTGGCTCCGCCCCGGGGCACCAGCGGGGCCTCGCCGGGCTCGGGCGCGGCCTCGGGGCCGTCCCGCTCGGCCGGGCCGTGCTTCACCAGCTCCCCCAGCACCGTGTTGGTGTCGGCGCCCAGGCCGAGCTTCTGCAGCACGATGCGGATCTCCTCCTCCGAGTAGCCGAGCTTGCGGAAGAAATCCACCTTCAGCCGCAGCTCGGGGCCGTCCGCGGGCGCCTCGGGGCTCTCGCTGCCGCTCATCCCCGCTGCGGGCCGGGCCGCGGTCGGCAGCGCCTCAGGCCAGCCCGGGGCGACACTGCCCGCGCTCATCGCTCCCGGCGGGGCACCCGCGGCCTCCTCTCACCGTCGGGACCTGCGGGGGGACACGGCGTCAGCGGCTGCCCCGCACCCCCGCGGCCCTCCCGGCACCCGCCCGGCCCGGCCGAACCACCACCCCCCCCCGGCGCTCACCGGGCCGCTGCCGCCGCCGGGCCGCCGCTGCATCTCCATGGGGCCAGAGCGGGGCGGGCGGCACCGCCGCTTTATACCTCGGCCCGGGAGCGCCGCGCAGGGCGGAAGGGCAGAGCGGGGGGCGGAGCGGCCGCCGCTGCCCGGCTCGGCCCCGCCCGGCTCGGCTCGTCCCGGCTGCGGGCCTCGCTGCTTCCCTGGCCCCTACTGGCTCGGCTCGTCCCGATTGCGGGCCCTGCCGCTTCCCTGGCCCCTCCCAGCTCGGCTCGGCCCCGGCGGACCCCGCTGCAGCCGGAACGGGGACTGTGGCAGGGCCCAATCTCAGTCTCGGTCCCAATCTCAGTCTCGATCCCAGTCTCAGTCTCGGTCCCAGTCTCGGTCCCGGTCCTGCTGCGAACACCTGTGGCTTGTGCAAAACCGGGAAGTGTGCCCTTTGCTTCCCGGTGTCCCCGGTCCCCTTTGGGCCCCTCTGCCCCGAGTCAGCCCCACCAGGCAAGCCCGTGGGCCACAACGGCTGGTTGCCCAGTGTTTTTGCCAGCGCTTGGCTGCTCTTCCTCTGAGGGTGCAAACATTACAAGTCAATTCCTGGCTCTTTCTCAGCCGTGCTGTCCCAGTCAGAGGTGGGTGTCAAACGCTAAAGGAGTCCCAGAGCTCTGGTCATGTGTGTGGTGCTTCCCAAGGGAGGGTGCACCCCTTGCCCATGTGGGGTGTGTGGGGCACCCACTGCCCATCCCTGTGGTGGATAAAGAGCTGCCTTTGGCCTGTCAGGAGAACATGGCCCTGGCCCTGGAGCTTTGGACACCCACGAGGTGACACTGGAGTGGGCTGGGGATGATGAGTGGGATGGGGTGCAATGATAACCCCACAGCCCTAACCCGAACCTGCAGCCCTGAGGGTTCCTGGGGACACAGCGCTGCTGTTCAGACATAGCCTGAGCCACAGGCAGCGTTGGGCAAAAGAAATGTGTGGCACAGCCACAAGCTTTGGGCATGTTGGCAAAGGGGCTTGGCGGGTTTTTATGTCCTGTGTGAGCTGCAATTCCAGCTGCTGGTGCATGGACACAGCATATGGTGACAGTGGCACAGCCATGAGCTTTGGGCATATTGGAAAAAGTGCTTGGCAGGTTTTTATGTCCTGTGGGAGCTGCAATTCCAGCTGTTGGTGCATAGACACAGCACATGGTGACAGTGGCCAGTGGCCTGAGGATGGACGAGCAGAGCACAGCTGGGGCGGTGGCAGCGTCTCTGCCCCAGGGGTGCCCACACAGGGCCGTGCACTGCAAGGGGACTGAGTCTCTGGCACACACCTCTCACACCACTTGGATCCTGATGATGCAGGTGGCCGAGATTCAGACAGTGGCAGCTTATCAACCCAGGCGTGCGGAGGAGATAAGAGCTGGCAGGAAACATCTGTCACCTTGCAGGTTCCCTACCAGGCGCTAATCCACCCCTGCAGACTGTACAGAACTGCAGGGATTGAACCAACATTGCACAACGTGCAAAAATTGCACATCTGACTTCTGATTAATCATCCCTAAACAATTTAATGAAGGTAGTTGCAAATTTGCTTCCCTGAGGCCATGTACCAGAGCCCAGCTCAAGAGTGAGGAACTCTCCCAGTTACAGGAATATATTTGCATTCATCTTCCTTGTGGTTACCCTGAAACAATCATTTTTCCTTGTCTGAAACCGCACTGTGTACTCAACAGTAACACACACAGAGTGAGATTCAGATCAGTGATAATATCCTTACTGAGTTCTTAAGTAGGTGCTTTCCCAACTCTTCTTTCCCTTGGAATTTACTCTAGTCAGCATGAATTTAGCATTGTTTGTGTGCTTTTGCTTCCAGGCTAAAAGTCTATTGCACCAGAAAGTATGGCCACAGATGTGCTTCTTATAGGAAATACCCCAAGGAAGATGGCCAAGCTTGATCTCCTGACTTATGCATAGCAGTGACAGTGGCTACATGTGTCTGTTTGATCTGGTGAAAGTGAAGCCAGGAGAGAGTGGAATTTTTGGCTTCTCCACCCAAAAAGTCAAGGGGTCACACGCTGGCCACACTCCAGAGCTCCTTGTGGGTGATTTTGATTATTTTTTTCACATTTGTAGACCTCTTTGAAGAGAAAGTGCTTTTTTTTTTGGCACTGCAAGGGCTGAGGCTGCAGCTTCTGAGGATATGGAGGCTCTTGGGACAAAGCATCTGCTGGAATCAGGGAGGTGCTGAGGCCCTTCATCTCCATGTACTTCTAGCCAGTGCTGTGCCCGCTGTTGGGCACTGCCAGGCTGCTGCGTGGGACTTGTGCCTCTGTCCTGCTGCAAGATCTCAGAGGCCACAGGAAAAGAGGTGGAAATCCCCAGTATGGCACAAGAGAGCACAGGGCTGTTCCAGGGAGGAACCTGTGAGACCCAGGCAAGCACAGAGGCTGGCAAGGCCAGATGCCTTCAGGATGGTTGTCAAGGGCAGTGGCAGCTCATCTTGCTGAGCTGGGAATTCTAGTAAGCAAAAAATGAACCAAAGCATCCAGGGACAGCAAGGTGGTCTGTGACAGCAAGAGCCCTGTCCCCGTGGTGGACTTGGTCCCTCCCAGTCCTCCATCCTCTTCTCTGCTGACTCAGTGCAAGCTTTCCTCCAGCCTGGTTCCTTGCTCACAAACAAGTCTCATAAAATCCTGACATCAGATTTTTCTAGGGATTTTTCTAGGGATTACCACTCCTATGTCCCAGATTTTAAAGGAAGAGCTCGTCCTCTGGCAAAGCCTTTCATCTCCCACTCAGATATTTAACATACTCAAAAGAGGTGATATTCAAGGATCCTATTATCTGCTGGCAGGGAGGAAACTGGCCTTGTTCCAGTTTCTTGGCAAGACATGCCATTGCTACAAAAATCCTGCTAACCAGCCTCAACCCTGTCAGCAAAGTGGCCCTGGCCCTGGCTGTCTACCTATGGAAGCTCAAGGCTGATAACCTGCTTCTAAAAACAGCTAATTAAACCTCATTTATAATGGCCTATATGGGACCATTATGTTAATTAAAGACAATTTGCATGGCCCTATTTAATAGCATTTAGGAGTAAACTAAACTGAATTAAGGCCACTTTAATTCTGAATGAGAGTTTTATACAGAATTTTAATGCTCTACTTTAAAAGAAAGCCCTGAGCAATGAGGTACGTGCTCAGGTACCTCCTCCAAGCTGAGTTCATGCCTCAGCCTCTCTGGGAGGGAATGGGGCCAGGATGGCTGCCTTGGAATCCTCGTGTTCCCAACAGCTTTGGTGTCCTAAATGCCCTGCTCATCTGTGTAGTGACCTGATGGCGCATCTCACTGCACTCACCACTGTGCACTCCTGGTGATGAACTCCTTGTCACCTGTGACTTAGGGATCCAAGAGACTGGCAGAGCTGCCTCTGGATTTTCTTTCACAGTAACCAGTATAATTTATTACACAGGACTCAGCACATCCAGGAATTAAAAGAAAAACCAAGTGGTGATTTATGCCCTTTCTTTGGAAGAGGGTCACCCTGCCTAAGGAGGAAAGCTGAGCAGCAATGCTGGAAGCAAAGCCAAGCAACACCACTTTATGGCAGTTTGTTTTTACAGTGCAACCACTCAGGTTCATGAAGATGCTGCCTGAGAGACCATCTGCTGCTCTGGCTGGCCTCAATAAAGATGTCTCTGATGGCAGCATCGTGGCGAGTTGCCCAAGTGAGAGTCACCTGAGTAAGTGTCGCCCAGTTTGGACACGTGCCCAGTGGAGGCACTGTCAGGACGGTGACTCAAAGGCTCCCAGCTTCCCAATACCAGTACTATGTGCTGTAGTGATTCCAGGGGAGAAAAGGGTACTCAGGTCTTCTCAGGAAAAAAAGGAAAATGTAGCAAAGGAGGACTAGAGGAGAAGCTCATCAAGGATGTTCAGAGCACACGTTTTGAGCCCATGTGCCCACAGTCCCCAGCACACTGGTCATGTTCCTACCAGTGCAGCCTTCATCCAGAAGTCTGGGATTCCCGTGCAGCTGCAGAGAAGTAGATGGATTTTTCTCTGCAACATTCGATCTTGAACTTACTCCATGGCTTTTAAGGAGAACCTCATAAGTGCTCTGTAGAGTAACATACTCCCTGCGTAGCCTGAGGGCTCCTTGCAGAGCAGGCATGTTCTGAGCTCTGGAGGAGTGCGCAGGCTCCCCAGGGACCACACCAGGGAAATTTATTTGGCTGTCACTGTGTTCTTGACTAGACACGGCCTTAGGTACTCCTCCAAGTAAGCAGCCTTGATCTCTACCTTTGGTCTTAGTGATTGATGGCATTAAGTTATAGGACGGGCTTATTTCCTCAGTGACAGATGGATCGGGCGCACCCTGACAAGTTTTTTCTGTTGCACTTTTGTCAAGGAAAAGAGCCATCCTTCTAGGGGGTTTTGGGCTATAAATCTGTTATTGTTGAGGGCTGAAGTGACAGAGGCAGCAGAAGCCTCACCATCCTCCAGCGTGTCGCCAGGGCTGGACAGGGTCTCAACTGAGCCTGGGAAAGCAGTTCCCCCAGATCCCTGCACGAAAATCAGGGAGAATTGGTTCCACTGTTCCTGCCCAGGATGAATCAGGGATTCAGTATCTCTTGATTCCTTCCCCCTGTGTTCACCTTGTCCCAGCATTATGTCTAACAGCAGTACCCAGAGCATCTGCACTCTGGCAGAACCTTCTCTGTCCCAAAGCAGCACTCCTGACTCGTCGGGCAACCTTGGGTTTCCCACAGCTGGATCAAGAGCAGAAAGAAGCAAGACTCAAGTAATAAATGATGCTGGGGAAAACCAGGCAGTTGCGCAAGTGTCTGTGACAACAACATTTACAGTTTTACTGAGCCCTTTCCCAGCCATGGCCCCTCTGCCGGAAAACGTCAACGGTCCCCTTATCCAGAAACATCCCTGCCTGCTCAGCCCCAGTTTAGTTTGGATGCAGTGTCTGCAGCTGTGGATTTGCTGTACATTTGACATGCCTGCGAGCGTTTGCTACTTCAGAGCTAAAAGAATAATAGAAGTTGAACAAACACTTCATGGTATTAACATAAGATGTTTAAATAGACAGTCACAGAATATTTTAGAATCCCACCCAGAGCAATGTGAAGAGCAGAAGATTTATGCCTATTGCTAAGCAAATACCTCTTGAAAAGTCATATCCATCTGGGAAGCAGTTTTTGTTCTAAGGAACTGAAAGCAGAGCAGGAGTATTTGCTCTGGGCACCCAGGAGGTCAGGGAAGGACATCTCCAGTCCTTCCCGTATAAGCCCTACTGAAATCCCAAGCCCAAAGGTTAACTCCTGGACAGCTTTGGGATTTGTTGTGCTAAGTGGGCTCATTGTGAATCCCTCGGGATATAGGGCTGTTTTTCCCCAGTGCTTCTGTTCGGAATTGGGAGGTCGTGTCTCTGAGCATGCATTGCCAGTCAGGAAACTCATTTCCTTCTCCCGGCAGGGCCGGTGGGGTCAGTGCAGACCCCAGACACGGGGGCCGTGCTGCTGCGCAATGTGGGGCAGGGCTGGCTGCCCCTGCTCTCCCACGGGACGGATGTGTGTCAGCGGGGCAGAAAGACAAACAGCCGCAGCGCCGCTCGCGGCTCCCGTGATGTCAGAGGCAGCGGCGGCCGCTCTGCAGCCGATCTGATATTATGACTCAGGAGGTGCCAGGCGTGGTGGCAGGCTGTGGCCAGGAGGTGGGTCCTACCTGCTCAGGCTACACCTGGAGAAGTGTTATCTGGCCCATGGAGCAGAGGAAAGGTCACACACACAGAATCACACACAGACTATTCTGAGTTGGAAGGGACCCATAAGGATCATCAAGTCCAGCTCAAGTCAATGGCCCACACAGGGGATTGACCCCATGACCTTGGCATTATTACAACCAAGTTTTAACCAACTGAGCTAATCTCAGGTCGTCCCCACAGCCTGGAGGGTGGCCACGAACATGGACAAGGGCTGAGCTGGCTGGCACCAGAGGGAAGCACACCTTGCAGCAGTTGTGCAACACACATGATGCAGCAGAGCAAACAGGACCAGCCTCTCCCTATGCTCTCTTTGCTATCAGAGCAGCCCAGGAAAGTGAGGCAAGACCATGCTTTCGCTGCCTTCGGCTGGGGGTTTCCCCGGCGCCAGGCGTGGGGCTGGAGCAGAGCCAAGCTCTACCTGCTGCTGGGAGAGCTGGGCATTCGTGTGGTGTCCAGGGCACAAGGAGCTCCCCTGGCACAACACCATGCTCAGGATGCTGTGGCTGGTGGTTTGCTCCCTGCCACCCCCAGCCCCAATCCCAGTCCTGCTGCTGTGCCACGGTGGGAGATCCCAGCCTGGGCCCAGCCTGTCTTTCCACTTTTACACAACCCATGTGCAGGAGTGATGCATTTATTGCAAAACAGCTTCTGGAACAGAGACTCAAGAGACACATTATTTAGCTTGTGGGATCTGAGGTCTGTTTGTCAGATGGTTTCAGTTAAGACCTTGCCAGCCTTTAACATCCTCCCAGCCCACACACCTGATTCACAGCTGACACCAAGGAAAAGGAGCAAAGAAGTGATTGCATTTTCCTTTTGCTCTTTGAGAGGGGTTGTTTACCCCTTTCCTAAGAATTGGATTTGCTTTCTCAGCCTTCCACCTAGAGGCGTGAGTGAGGCTTTACAGTTTAATCCAAATATTCCAACTGATTGTCTCATCTTTATGGAATGAGCATTTGGGATGAGAAGGATGATGTGATGCAGAGAGCAGGTGAATGAGAGTCCAAGTCTGGGTAATGCCACTTCCAGTCCTGCTGAAAAACCTGTGTTCATTGCTGGGCGTGTCTGTCCAATCTGATGTGCAGAAACGGAAACTTGTCCTTTGGTTTATAATTTACTCTCTACAGTAAATACCAACAGGTTCCCATTACTCAGAGCTGGAGGTGGATCTGGTGTGACTCACCCCCACCCCTGTTTGCAAATCTATCAGAGCATCACATCCTTCTCTTCCTTCTTGATCCATGCAGTGTTTCTATGAGGGTGAAAAGTTGACTGTTTACCACCAGTAACTGCATTTTGGTAGAAAACGTGTTTTCATGAAAACAAGAGGCTTTTTGTTCCCATTTAGGTTTGCCTTAGCAGAGTCTATCTCATTAACGTGCTGATGAAATGAAGGGAAAACAGCTCCCTGAAAACCACAAATAGCAGTGACCCAGCACCCTGTTCTGAGTTCTCAGGAGGGGCCGTGCCTCACCAGCAGCCTCAGTTTCTGGATGTTGCTGCCATTACACTCCTCAGGCTGCTCCTGCACAGCCCCGACCCTGTGGTCCTGCGGGAGGGTCCGCAGAGCCACCCCGTTGCTTCCTGGAGGGGGATGCTGTGGGAATTGGGGGTCTGAAATTCCCAAAGAAATGGCTTTGACTATTCCTGAAGGGAGCAGTTGAGCATCTCCTGCTGCAGTGCTGCCAGCCTGGCCCAGTGCTGTGAGTGTCACTGGGTGACAGAGCACAATGCAAAGACTCCTGAGCTGTAAATACCGATCCATTTAACATGACTATAAAAAAATCCATGCTAGTAACCTGTTGAAGCTTAAGGCATTTAGACAATTCTCTATCTTTTTGTAATTCTTTGCAATAATAATTAAATGACCTTTAAAACTGCAGTGGGTGGAAAAATTGTGTAAAGCTGAATAGCAATTCAGAAGCCACTGAAGAACATTGAAAATCACGTAGAAAAAACTCACTTTGATGTTAAGGGATGAGAAAAAAAAAGAAGTGAAACAATCAAGTCTGAAGCTGGAAGTTTCTTCTTCGTTTGCACTGATTTACAGATCCCATTGGGCAGAATAAATATAGGAACACTGAGCACTCAGGGGATCAGTGAACACCCCCCAGAGCACAGGAGACTCAACTGGCCTCAGCCCCCTTTGTGTGGGTCTCTGTGCCCAGCAGTCACATCTGCTCCAGAGCAAGGGAAGACACAAAGTTTGCTTAACAAGGACCTTTGCCATGCCCAGCAGCTGTTGTGGCTGGGCTTGCTGAGGGTTTCAATCTTCCTGAGGATCCCTCCTGGGAATTGGTTAAATCCTCTGTGTGTGCTCACACACCAGGACTGAAAGCTGGGACTGGAGAGGAAGGAGCTGGTCCCTCTGGCCTATACCCACCTGCCAAGCAGCAAATGGCCTCTCTTGCCCTTCTTGCTCTGGGCACTGATACCCCCTCACCAGTGCAATGCCAGGGCAGCTTCAGGACTGACCATGGTGATGGTCTCACCATGCTTGCCATCAGCAGGGCTGGGGACACACAGGGCTGGAGGCACCCACGGCTGGAGACACAGGCAGCTGGAGGCTTCCTGGGTGCTTCACCACAGATCCCCAGATGGAAGCAGTGACGAGTGACAGAGGAAATGGAAACAGTGGTAGGTGACAGAGGCCAGGCCAGGCAGAGCCCACAGCGCCCTGGGAGAGGAGCTATTGCTGCACTGCCGCCGGCGCAGCCTCCTCGCCGATATCGCTGCTTCCCAGCCTTGTGCTGGATTTGATCCCTAAAATACATGGGATTTATCTCTCTCACTTTCATGTGCCTTTAAGGAAACACCACTTTTTATCTCATTTCTGCTGCTTTTTATCATCACAAAGAGTTTTTAATGAAATGAGAAAGCGTCTGTTTCTGCAGGCCGGAGCGGCGTGGGTAATTTCAATATAAAACAAACAAGGCGGCTTTCAAAATTAAAATTTTATGTGTGGCATTTTCTCATTTAACGGAATGCACAAAGATGGGCAAAAGCAATTAATGGGAGGTTGAGACTCAGCAATCAGCAAAATTAAACAACAGGACTCTGCAAAAGGAATGATTTGTTCAAAGGGATCTGGAGAAGGGGATGGAGAGGAGGGAGGAAGCAAGACTGTGCTCAAAAATCTACACGTCTTAAAAATAAATGCTAACAAACCTGCCTCTTACCTCACATTCCTCAGAAGGTCTCCAGAGCCTCATAGGCCAGGTGGAAACACTGTGGAATGGCAAAAATAGTCTGGGAATGCCAGCTTCAGAGGAGAGCAGGGGAAGTCCCAGCTGTGATGCCGGGAGAGGTCATGTCCCAAAATGTACGTGCCCTGGAGCAGCAGCTCACACAGGGTGCAGGGCTCCCCTGGAGACCCTTCAGGAGAGGGCTGCTTCCTTCCCCAGCTTTCCTTCTCCTTCCAAATCCCCTCCCACCAATTAAAATTTTAGTTCCAGCAGAAGTGGAGCTGGAGACAAGAAGGAGAGCAAGGAGGGGAGGACAGAGGTGGCTGAGTGGGAGCAGGAGGGAGGGGCTGCTCCCTGTGCATGGCCCCGCTCCAGTGCAGGGTCATGATCATCAGAGCTGCCAGGAACACCGTGGGGGCTCCAGATGAACCGTCTTAAAGAGAGGAAGAGGTGGAATTAAAGCTAATCACTCACTATCAACCGGGACTGTGCCTGCAGAGTTCAGGATTTACAGTCCCTGGGAACCAACCTGAGCTGGGCTCTGATTGCAGCAATCACTGCAGAACCGGGATGGGGCTTATTTGCCTGTTTAGCTCAAAATTTGTGGAGTGAAGTGCTGAATTCTTTAAGGTGGGAAGGTGTCTGGACCTTATTTAACTGGGGATTTAGACCTGCTGGGCCAGAGCAGAGCTGAGTCCTGGCTTGCAGCATCACACAAGTGAGTCAAGCATTTCTCTTTGGTGCACTGCCCTTTGCTGGAGCCGCAAAGATCACAGTGGGAGAGAGTCCCTCTGCCTGGTGAATAAAATGTGAAGCAGCATCATTCCTTGTGCTTTTGGCTCTCGTTTCCACAGAGCAACTGATGGAGGTGCAAAAAGTCACTTTCCAACAAGGGGCAGCAGCCATCCAGCCCGGGCAGGAGCTTGCTCCTTGAGTGTGCCAACTCTTAACTCCATGTCTTAAAAGAAGAGGTGATTCTTGGGGGGAAGAACTTGGGAAGGGATGTGCTAAATCCCACAGCAGCCTGGGCAGAAAGATGTCATGAGCACTTTGCAGCTGTTTTTGTGGGAGACAGAACTAATGTAACACTATTTCAGCCCAAAGCTATTTGTGGCTGACACTCTGGAGGTGCCAGATGAAAGGGGGGAGCCCCAGGCCTTCATCTGAAAGGGCACACCAGCTCCCAGCCAGTGGGAATCACCCAAGGGCTCTGGCAGCTGTTGGTCCAGCCTGGCTCTGGAGGAACATGGAGAGTGGCATGGGGCTTCCCTGGGCATGGGCTTGGAGCAGGAACCCCCTGTGTCTGGGAAAAGAAACTTCACAGAAAGGAGAAAAGCACAGCTGTGGAAAGTGAGGAACAAGCTGCCAAGCCAGGTAATCCATCTCTGGAGCGTCTGCGTCAAGATGATTCATGTCTTCCAATTTACTCCCAGCTCAAATCTAAAGTAAATCAGCCCAGACTGTTCCCGCCCCGTGCCGGGACACGATGTTGGTGTGGAGAACATCCCATCCCGCCCATCCATCTCACTGGGCTCACAGCTCCCAACTTCAACGCTTGTCCTTCGTAATTAGAACCAAACTGTTTGTTTGTTGATAGGTGATGGGAGGAGAGGAGGTGCCCTGGAGGGAGATGGGATGTGAAAAGGGATGATGAGAATGGATTTTGTTTAATATGCTGCTCAGTTGCTTTCCCCCAGAAAATCTTGCCACAGGAGAATAGCCTGTGAAAAACGTTATCAATATTAGTTCCCACCTGTAATAAGAAAGTTGTCCAAAGTCTTAATTACCTTTTAAAACTATTTAGAATTCGCCTGTCTCCATCTGTGGCCTTTCTTGCCAGCCCTGATACTGCATGGCCTCTGCCAGCAGCCTGGTGCCAGCCTGGTGCCAGAGAGGGATGTGACCCACTGGAGTGGAATAGAACATGAGAGGACACCCCTCTGCAGAGCCACTGGTGGGGGGCAGGATGGCCTCTGCACCCCAGCACCCTGGCAGAGCTCCCCAGGACAGCCTGCACTGCAGGAGAACCTGCAGGAAGGTGGATCCATTTGTTCCCTTACTTTGGCATCTCACACTTCCCTACAGCTAATTACAACCATGGGGTCTGGGCAGTGAGGGGTGGCAGGCTGAGAGGTGCCCCAGGCAGTGGGAGCAGGTTGTGTCCCCCCATCTGCTCCTGCTCCCTATGAATCCTCCACTGGAGGGGTTGGATGAAGTGGGCTGTGGCTCCACTGCCACCCTGCCCTGTCCTGCAGCTTGGGGGGACTCAGCCATCAGGGCTGGGGGGATGCAGGTAATGAACTGCCCTGGCTGTGGTCCTGGGAGCAGTGACACAGCTCTGACTCTGCTAATGAGCCAGAGACACTTTAGGCACTAATTCACTTTATGATGAGAGCACTGCTGCTGTTCAGATTAAATATTTATCTACTTGTTTAATGCAAATCAATAACTGAATAACTGTTCAATGTTGGGGGGACATTTGTGGAACTCCACAATCATTTGTAACTTGTGTTTTAATGCCTTTCTAACAAGCAATCCCGGCTCCTCACTACTCCAGCCGTGCACTGAGAGCAATGAATCCCAGACCACCATCCTCAGGAGGTTCCCTCAGCATTCCAGCCTTGCCTTCCAGTCCCATCCTTTCTCTGTGTCAGGGCAGCTGAGGGGCTTGTGGGGTCTCAGTCCAGTGCTGACATGGGCTGGGAACCACTTTGACTTGTCCTCTACCACGTCTGCTCTTTGCAGGAGCTGTAAAAGTTATCCCTTATAGTTTTATTTTCATTTTGCTTCTATTATTTTGAGCCAATGGGTTTGGAAATTCTTGAAAAATGGGACCTACTTGCCTGGGTAAGGCAGGACTCTGCAAAGCTGTTTTGTGTTATAGGCAAGGCCAGCATCTGAGTGGGAAAAGGCAACAAAAACTCTGTGAGTTTCAAATCTGGGGAAGGGAGAGACCCCAGGGTGCCATCTCACTTCTCTCCCTGCTCCAAGACCTGCTCACCCAGCTCTGATGGACGTTTTTTTGGCTGTTCCTAAAAGAATCCATGAAGGAGACTTTTTAGCAGCTCTCAGGCAGTGCCTATCACTTGATATCCTGCAGACACAGTTCTGGAGCTGTGCCTCCAAAGTGTCCTAGAAAGAGTCCCCAGAAGAAACAATTTCCAGCAGGGCTGGCCTTTATGTACTCCAGCCATGTTTAATTTGCTGAATATTTCATGTTGCTGCATTTGGTAGCTCTTCAAACTCCTCAAAAGTGAGAAGACAAACTTCTCCATCTATTATCTTGGGCCATTTTGCATCTGTTACCCCGTGGCTACAGTCCCAGTGCTGGAGGCACCATATGGCTTGCATTGTTATTAGACACAGCACACTCAAGGAGCAGCAGGGCTGAAAAAATGGTCTGGAATTAAAATTCACCTTGTTGCTAACTGCAGAGTAAATGACTAAGCCAGAGGGACGAGGTATCACTGCAGTGGGCAGAGGGTGTTTGTTTCTCTGCTGAAGGAGCCCTGAAGTATTTCGATATTGTGTCTGATTTAAAAACACAGGAGTCACTTCCACTCCTGGTGCAGCACAATCGTCCCTCCTATGGCTAATGAGAGTGGCACAAATACCAGAGTGCTGAAACAGACCCTAAATACTAGTTACATTTTTTCATTATATGGGAAATAAGAGTGTCCCCGAAGGAAGCTGCTTCTGGGAAGTACCAGCACCATGGAAATAATCCACTCATGCAGCAAACCTGCAATTAGAGAGGTACCTGAGTGAGATGCCTGTCATCATCAGCAGAACATGTCAGGGGAAACTGCTGCTCATCCTCAGCAGAACGTGCCTCAGCCCAGTGTAATGGGGCTGAAACAGAGGTCTCCTGTGCTCCACCTCTGATTGCATTAGCAGCTGCTCTGCAGTGGGTATGGATGGGTGTCTTTCCATCACGGCAGTGAGGAAGGGGCAGTGGGGCTGTGACACAGCTCAGTGTGTTCTCAGGTCCAACCTGCAGCCCAGACCTCTCCAGTCAGAGGTAACTGTGTCTCTCCAGCCCAGCCCATCCGTGCTCCCCGCTGTGCACAGGACACTGTTGCCTGTGCTGTGGTTGAACCCTGAGCAGGCTGGGGTTTGACAGCCATACAGCAGCAGTTGGAGGATGTTTCCCACTAATGAGATCTCTGAGGGTTTCTGCCTTCACCTTTCTCCGCTCTCCTCCATATTTGCAGCAGCAGCCAGGCTGGCACTGCCATCAGCATCTCCTGCTACCAGGCAGGTCTCTGCTGCTCACAAGGGGAATATGCCATGAAAATTGTTCTGGAAGCTGAAATTTGGCATTAAGGGATCTACCTCCCTCTTTGAAGTTAAAGCTAAGAGAAGGTTAGAAACATGGTGGTTTGGGGGAACAAACTCCTGAGGTGTGCTGTCCCTTCCCACATTGGGCCAAGGGCATCCTAGAATCACATGGATCCCCTCCTGCACCCCTGGGCTCCCTAGTACATCCAGGCTGAGACATCCTGAATCTAAATGCAGAAACCCTGGAGGTGATCCCAAGGCCCACCAATCCAGCAGGACCACAGGGCCCTGTGGCAGTGGCACCAGAACCTTCCATAGGTATGTCCTCACCCAATAATGGGCTGGAAGACTGCTGGCCCCTCAGCCCTCCTGCCCTTTGGCCCCCTGCCCCTTGGCCCTTTGGGACAGGGGCATTTTCTTGGCCATGAGTGATACAGCTGCCAACACCAACCATGTGCAGGAGAACGTGTTTTCTTCAGTAGCTGAGCTGGCAATGTTATCTGCTCCTTTTGAAGAAAGAAAATCCTTCTGCCTCCCCTGTGTCCTTTTGATGGTACTCACATCTCAGTGGTTCCCTGCAGCACTAAGGGACCTCCTCATGTCCTTCTCTGCCTGGCTCTGTCTGCACAGGACAGGGCTTGACTTGGATTTCATCTCCAGTTTCCTCCAATCCATTTTATCTCTCTGCATGGAGGTTCTTTCCCAGACTCAAAGCTGTCTTTGATCTCAGAATACTGATGTAAATATTGCATGAACCTGCCTCAGCCTCCAGGAGACCCAGATGTTCAATTGATTAGATCACAACATTGTGTTCAGGAACCCTGAAAAGCACATGAAATAATAAACTTGTTCCAGTGTGATGTTTCTCTGTTCAGGATCATATTCAGGGTTAATTCATTATTCCTGATAACTATTGCAGAAGGCAGAGCAGGTAAGCAAAGTAATTGTAAGCTGGATCTGCATGAGCCAAACACATCAGGTCACACACAATTAATATTCAAATCAGTCTGACACAGGCGTAAAACCCCCATCCGGCCAGATCGCTGGGTAGAAAGCTGAGTAAGGCTGAGCCCAAGTTTTCCTAGAGTTCCTCATGCTGTTGTTTAGATAAGTTTAAATGAGCTGTGATTAAGCTAATTTCAAGCTAATTAACTCCGAAAGATATTCTCCACTTTTTAAAATTCTAAGTGGTTGTTCATTAGGAGCGAGCGAACGGGTGGAGGCTGCGTCACTGCAGCGTGAGGAGCTAAATGCAGCACGAGCAGAGTCATTACTGAAATATGAATATTTGTCATTTATTTAAATGGCATCATTAATGGACTGTTACTGTACCACTGCCATGGGGACATGTGCCCTCATGCAGGCAGGTGTGGGGCATGGGGGATTTGGATCCTGACCCCTCACTGCCCTCCTGGCTGCACCTGGGCTTGGCCCTGCTGAGATGGGTGCGAGGTCTGGGGGATGAGATGACACTTGGGGACCAGCCCTTGGTCCTCCTGTGCAGGACACATCTCAAGATCCTACCTGGAAACAACCCTGCTGGCCTGTTCCCAGCCATGCATTCACATCAGTCTGCTCCAAAACTAAGATGGAAAAGCCCAACCCAGCCCTGCTCTGGGGATGCTGCAATGTGGCTGCAGCCCAGCACTGCCAGGGTGATGAAAAATGGATGAAAACAAGATTGGGAGGGGAAGCAGTGGGTCGGTCCAGGGAGACAGCTCTGTCTGTGGCTGTGAGCAGGAGTCTGGCCGTGTCGTTGCTTGATCTAATGGGTTTTGCAGTTCAGTTTCTGGCTCACTGGAGCATCACCTGATTGAAGGCACAGAGAAAGGGCTGGGCCTTCCACACACTGCCATGGTCTTTGATTCAGGCTGAGCGAGCGATGCCATGCCTGCCTCCCTGCCTGCAGCAGCTGCTTCGGAAAAGACTTTCAGGGAATGTAGTCTGAAGGGGCCAGGACCCATCACCCAGCCCCCCTGCACCCTCATGGTGCCCCTCTGCCATTGCCTGGCCAGCCCTGCTCCCCTCGCAGAGGCTGAGGCACAGCAGTGTGTCAGCAGGAGCATTTCATGAGCAGCAGAAGATGCTCAAGTAGGTGGTGACCCTTGCACTAAACACCCACTAAGTCACAACACAAAGCATCATGAGTGCAGCACAGATCTAAACTGTGTATCACCATAACTCATGAGTTTTCCTTTCCTGCCCAGGTCATTCTGCATTGAATGGAAACCAGAGAGCTCTTCATCCTTATGTCCTTCACTCCGCAGCTCTTGTTCCGTCAAGTGAAAAACCTGAAAATCCCTGAGAAGGTCATGAAATACAGTTACAATGGAGTGAGAGGCATTAGATTGAAGGATTGATCCCCACAGCAAAGTCATTTCCCTCTGTTGTGCACATATAAATAAACCTGGATTGTGTGTTGAGCGATGAGCTGCCTCCGCAGACGGCTCTTGGGGAGGGGAGGGGGTGGGTGCTCTTTGTAGCATGTTCCTGGTCTGCTGGAGCCAGACCTGCCTCTGCCTGCTCCTGTCCCACCCCTTGAGAAGGGCCAGAGGGACCCTGGTTATTCTGGCAGGATCACAGTGGCTCAGCTCTCCCTCTTCCCCCACTCTCATGAGCCCATTCCCTCACAGCCCCTCTGCAGGGAATGTGGCAGCTCAGCTTTGGGTTTCCAACTGCACAGGTTCCTTCCAGCAACTCTAACGCCTACCCTCAGTGATAACACTGAAATTTTAGAGTCATCAGTTTCAGAAATTATTTCTGAAATTTCCACTGCTCTTGGAGCTGTAATAATTTATTCCTACATTTTCCCCCAGGAGCAGGGGAGCAGAACCACCATCCCTGGCAGCAGCTCGCTCCTCTCATGTCTTCAGAAGGTTTTTTTTTAATAGGTGCAAACAGCAACAACCCCCACCTCGAGCCTGCTGTCCCTCTTCTGCCCTGCCATGGACATGGGAGCTCATCCCACCAGAGCTCTCCCAGCAGGATTCCTCCTTCCTGCCCTCTGGCTCACAGTGCTGCAGTGACACAGCTCCTGTGCCTGGGCTGTTAGCTCAGCTTAAACGGAACAGCACAGCAAAACGTCTCTCCAAAGGGAATGATAAATCAATGCTAAAATCTATTTTGCCTAATAATGCAATGATCTGTTCTAGCAGGAGAGAAGACACTGTTTGGAATGTTCTCCAACATGAACTGCTCCCCTCCAGCCTTGCTCTCCTCAAACCTGCTCTGCCTCACCAGACCAGAGACACAGGGGCTGTGCCATGAGCTCTGCTTACAGGGCTGTGCAGTTTGATGCTAATTTGAGGTAATGAATTGAATTTAAGAGTCATAATCTCCAGTTCTGTAATCTCTCATCTGTGGCTTCAGAGATTTCCAAAAGGTTTCGTGCAAACTAATTCTTTGTGAGAGCTTGCTCTTGTGATTAGTAGTGATGAAGGGAAATGCCACCTGATTATTTCATAACTCTCAGAAATGCAAGGGGATTTTTCCCCCTCTATATCCTTACCTGCTTCAAATGGAAGCAGCAGCAAATTGTGGGGGGAAGAGCAGGAAAATCATGCCAGTTTTGAGCCTGGCATTGAACTCCAGCTTCTCCTGCCTGAGCAGACAGTGTTGCTCCATGATGGTGCTCTGATGCTTCTGCCATGGGCTGAGGTAATGGCTCTGCTGGTGTTTTATCTGGCCAGGACCCCAGTGCAACTGGGGATAAACTTCCCTGCTGAGCCCTGCCATGGGCCCTGTGAGTCCATGCCTCAGCTCAGAGGGGACCAACTCAGATGCTTAAAATTAAATAAGTGCCTGGTTGGGCAGAAATGAGGTTTATTTATTACTGCCATTTAACAAGGGGCTCTTTTGGCATCCTCTGAAGTGCAAAGGTCTGGCACTACAGACCTGGGTGAAGCTGCTCTTCATTTGAATGAAATTCATAATAATCATGGCAGCATATGGCAAGTGACATTTCAAAGCATGTAAATCTCACCAAGGCACAGGTAGGCTTCCTAAATGTAAAATATTCAGGTGCCTTTGAAAATGTGAGACAGAGAGAAAGCCCAGCAGTGACAATGCTGAGAGTTAGGAGAGAGTCCCTGGAAAATGACTCAGTCGATGATATCAAAGTTCACAAATTTAAGTGTCTGAGGGCACACTTTCCTGACAGTTGAACAGTTCCTCCAAGTTTCATCATCATGTAACAAATTAAAGGCAAACAGGAATTCATCAAAGGGAACATTCTCAATTGTTATAGCAAATTGACTTTAGATTATTGCTGGAGATGGAGTGTGTTATAAGGATGGGGGCCCCAGGCCACAGGTGCCCAAGCAGGGCATGAGCACAAGCAGGGGGATGTCACACTGAGGGAGAGATGGCTCCAAACATCAATGGCTGAGCTGAGGCACCTCTGTGACACCCCCCTGTGACTCACCAGCTCCCTCACACCTCCATTTCTCCTTGGGAGAATTGTGACCCATTCCTGGTCTCTGACAGTGGCAGCTTCAAGAGAGCCATGCCTTGTCCTGGAACATGTGGCAGTGGCAGAGATGCAGCCACCAGCAACAGACCCACCCCAGCAGAGTCTGGTTCCTCCTTCAGGTGCCTCCCCACCACACTCCTCCTCACATCTCTGTTCCCCAGCACGTAACACCTGTGTTGACCAACAGCTCCCAGGGTGACAGAGCTGCTGTGAGTGCCCATCTCCTGCTCTGGGGCCCCCCTGCAAGGTGTCTGTCTGTCTGTCTGTCTACCCATGCAGCTCGAGGGGGTTCTCCCTGACTCCACTCCTTGTCAGCTTCTGTTTGCTAATATGGTTCAGTAAATAAATAGTGAGTTGAGGTTTTTTACCATTATAAACCAGCCGAGATACGAGTGGGTGAAAAATGACAGATGAGCGGAAACAAATCCTCCAGAATCATAAAAAGATACCAGAGGGGGAAAAAAGGCTTTTTACTGTGATTGTGCAAAAAATCAATAAAGCCCCACTACAAGGCGGTGCTGCAGATAACAAGCAGATTATATCAGTTTTCATGGAACATATTGTTTGGCAGGCGGAACACTCTCGGAGGCTGTAATGGTGCATCATAAAGTTTAAGTTAGTGTTGTTGGTGAGGAGATTTAAATAAAACCTAAATGCTGACATTTTGATGGTTATTATTTATTCAATAGCCTGAGATGTCAAACCTTGTTGTCTTCAGTTTTCCAAGGAAGAGAAGCTCCAGGCAGAGCAGGCCTGGAGTGATGGATACCATTTCATCCCACGCTTCAGCACAATCCCAGGTGGATATTGTCTCAGAAATGGGCTCGAGGGCAGCCACAGGGGCACTCTGCCTTTGACACGGAAAATCCCCACAGCAGAAACATCTACCTGTGCTCTTGGATGTGCAGCCTGCCTGACTACATGCCCACTGGACACTGGAGCCTCCCAGGAGCATCCCTGGGGTGGGCAGGGTGCCAGCAGCAGGTTCTTCATCCCTGCACTGGAGCAGCCTTTCTCACCAGCCCAGAACCTCCCACAAATCCATCCTGAACCTGATGTGGGAGACCACAGGATAGGTGTCAGGATGGGCTAATGATGGCAGGACTCTGTGGCTCACCCCACAAATCAAGGCCATCGATGCCATGCCAGTAACAGAGGGGAAACAAGCTGACCCCAAGGAGCTGACCTTCGCCTCCACCCCTCGATCGCTGGGGACATCAGATCAATAGGAGGAATATTATTGGTGCTTGATGTCCAAGGGTTTTGCTCTGCCCATGGAAATGTTGCATTTGCAACCCGTGTTCCTGATGGGACCAGTGCCAAGTGCAGGCGGTTGCAGAGCGCTCAGTCTTCTGCTAATTGCAAAGCTAATTGTTCTTACTGCAGAACCCATTACAGAGTATCGTTATACTGCGGTTAACGAGATGTTTGGATTAAATGGCTCACTAAAAGTCAATAAAAAGAAATTTGCTTGACTATTCCTTTAATTTTTCAGATGCAGCATTAATACACTGTTAATTCTCCCTAAAGGCCTGGATTCATTAAACTGCTCAACACAGGGCTAATAAATATATACACTGTGCAATGGCGTTAAGGCAGAACCCCAGAGCAGTGAGCCCAGGGGATCAAACCCCTGAACAAGGAATCAGAACACCAGAACAGGGAGCACAGGGGATCAGAACCCAAGGGCAGGGAGCACAAGGCATTGGTGGGACATTGCACAATGCAGATGCCAAATGGACACACAGCTGCTACCCAGAGCGACTCCAGTGATGGTATCAGGCAACTCCTGTCCCCTGGCAGGGCAGGGCAGCATCACACACTGTGCTGCAGCAGAGGAAAAGGATGGCCTAGCTGAAAACACCCTTAAAGAGGAGGAGAGATATTGCAGCAGGAGAGGGTGTGCCAGCCTTGTTGGGACTCATAGTACAGAGCACCTGGGGATGAGTGGGGGGATGTGGTGCTGGGGGGATGCACTGAAGTGGGGACATGATGAGGTGGAGACATGGTGCAGTGGGAATCTCCATTGCTGGGCTCATGTGGCTCTCAGTTCAGTGCCATAGGACAGGTTAGAGACTGCTCACCTGCCCTGGGTTGGTGGTGGGCACTGCCTCCCCATAACCACCATTTATCTGGGTTTACTTGCATTTTCCTGCAATTTATGCCAGCAGATTGTCAGCCTTTCGGGACACAACAAAGCGCAGTGGGAGCAATATGAATATATCTGTTCCAAAATTAGATGGAAGAGCTCATGGCACTTTTAAAAAGTATTCCAAGCATCTGAATTCTGAGCAGAAAAGCCTCGTTTCAGCTGTAATGAACTATAAAGAAGGAATAAATGCCTTTTATACTGACTTGTCTTGCAAAAAATGCTTCCTCCTTCATTTGCCTGGTTGTGTGCACTCCATGGGATGCTGCCCTCAGGTTTCCACCTGCTACTGGAACAGAGCTGGAGACACTCAGAGAACAGCCAGCCCTTGGTCCAGTTTTGATGAAGTTCAGGCCAGGTGGGCAGAGGTGAGTGAGAGTTTTCTGCCCGAGGAGTGTTTTCAAGGGTAAATGCAAAACAATCTGGTGAATACAGAGAATATTTTACATTGAGTAAATGAGTAAAGGAAATCCTTTAGTCTCACTTCCCACTTTGCCTGGCACAGGCTCCTGACATGCTGCCAAGCCAGATACAACAGAAAATTATGCCTTTAACTATAAACAGAGGAAGAAGGAGCTGAAAAACAGAATAAAGGGGCAGCTACACTCCTATTGCCTGACATGGGGCTAGTCCTGGTGGCTCAATCAGCTACCCAAGCACAGAGAGAGATGGAAGGAGTGAAGGATGAGGGGTGTCACTAATTCTGGTTCCAGAAAGGTTTCTAAGCCCAGTTGCACTAACCTTCCCTCAGCTGAGTCACCAGGGCTGCACTGGGCACTGCAGGCTGTGAGTGTCCCCAGCGCTGGCACTGTCTCAGTTGGGGCTGCACTGGCACCCGGCTGGTGCCAAGGCTCTGCTGCCATCCCTGGATCCCACCACTGCCCTGGCACTTCTTGGGATGTTTTGGGCTCCATTGTTCTAGGACAGAGCTACTATCATTCTGCAAATGTGCTCTTAAGATATAATGACACTGCTCCCAGTGCCTTAGCCCAGTGCCAGCAAGGGCCACACGCAGAGTGGTGGCTACTTCAAAGGGAGCAGTGGAATAAAGAAGATGACAGGAACCATGAAAGGCACAACATGAAATGGGGTTTAACGAGAGTTCAGTCATTACCTAGATCAAAGTTAGATAGGACACAGCATCTTCAGCAGTCAGCTGTGCTCACAGAGGTGGCCTGTCCCCGGTGTGCCAGCTATGGGTGCCCTGCCAGGCACCAGCTTCACTTCACTGGCCAGGAATTACCTTATGGAGAAACCCAAACAGCTCTGACAGGTGAGGATGCTGCAAAGCTCCAAAGCCCCCCCACCAGCAGGACTCTTCTGCACCATTTGCGTTCCCTGTGGTCACATCACCCGTCCTTATCACCCTGCCAAGAAACAAATCCCTGTTCCTATAACTAATCCTCAGTCTCATTAAGAGCAGGCCTTGATTACTAAATTTTTAACTAGGGGAAGCTCCCTGGTCCATTACTGCCTTCCTCCCATGTTTATTAAAGCAATAACTTTATTTTTAAAAGGGACGTGTTTCCCCTGAGCTCTCTCACACTTTGGTGCCCTGATTAAAAAATATAAATTAGAGATTGAGCAGGTCTCCTGCTTCAAAGGAACGTAAATTGGGCAGCTCGAAATCGTGGGGAAAGTCAGAGCACAAAACACTCTGAAGTGGCTCTGCAGACGAGGATGGTGCATGAGATGAGAGGAGGAGGAAGGCGGAGGTGGAGCAGCACACTGGGGCCCTTATTCACAGCTTTGCACTCTTTGGGGAAGTTCTGATTAAAATTTCATCACCTCTTTCTTCCACAGAGCAGAGGGGCCCTGCGGGCTGCTCTGTCAGCTGGCACCATCCCTGCCTCCAGAGCCTTGGAGGAGCAGCTGCTCCCACATCCCCAGCCCTGCATCCCCTCACACTCTGCTCCACATCCTTGCCTTGGAGTTTTTCAGCCCAAATCTGAGGGACAAGAAGGAACTTAGGGTGCAGATGGGGCAGGGTCTAACAGGGTGACCTTTTCTTGGGCTCTGCTGGCTTTCCTGCTCTGGGTTTTTGCCTGATTCAGTCTTATGCCTCCTACAAGCCCAGACAAATGGAATTTAGTGTTTGGCCACAAATGGAGAGTTCTGGTGGTTTGATATAAAGCTGTATTTTTATCTTAGGGTCCCGAGTACATTTTTATATATGTGCTCATACATATCCATACATACATGTCCACATGAACCCCTCCAACTCCTGGCATTTGGCAGTCCTACCCAGGCCAGCAGCACATCCATAAACACACACAGCCAGCACCTTCAGCCCAGGGATGCAGCCGGACTTTACTCTGTTATCTTTCTGTTTCCATGGCAATAAAAGTAGCTTCTGATAATGGCTATTTCCTAAGTACAGTGAGGTTTGGTAATTTTAGCAGCATTATAGCACAGACTTCAAATGGCTGGAGCTGCTCAGGGTCACTCTGGCTTGGGCTTTGAATTGCAGGTGGATGTGAGCAGGTCCTGGAGTCCAGGGGAGATTTCTCTGGTTATCCTTAGCTTATCCCCAATAAGCCTATACCAGGCAGGTTTGGGGACTGGCACTGTTCGTGGTGTTGGTGTGACTCCATGAAAAGCCATCAGCCCACCTGTCACCTGAACCAGCCCCACAACCAGCAGCTGATTTAATTATTAGCATAAAGAAGAAATAATGCCTCATATTCCCCAAAGCCTGTGATACAGTTGGGTACAAGTGATGCTCAGTTAATGTACCATAGGATGAATTCCAGCTCTGGATCATAAAATGACTGATGATTTCTGTGCCCACTCCCAGCTCCTCTGGTGCCATGTGTTGGCTCCCCATAAGCTGCTGACCAGGTGCCCACACAGACCCCTTACCTGCTATTTTGGTTGTGCTATTGCAGGAGCTCTTTGCCAGACCCAGAATTCCCAGAGGGAAACACAGGACCAGGATCCTGCTCCTTCCCTCAGCTGCACAGGAGCTGCGACTCATCCACCCCCCTTTTGAGGCTTCACTGCACAGACCCCCCCAGTCCCCAAGGAAACAACCCTGGCAGAATGGAATATTCGAATTTTTTCCACATTTTCAGTGCCTTCTTAGAAGACTTAGAGTCAATTCTATCCCTGGAGCAAGTGGGTGCCCTGACACAGCCTCGGTCTTCCCATGCCATCCCTGGAGACAGCCCAGGAACCCCACGCAGGCAGCACCTTCCTGACCCACATGGCAGTAATTTAATCTCCAGATCTGCTCAGCATTGCCCTGACCTGCAGAATTACATTCCTCCTGCCCTCAATAAGCCAATCTTTAATATGAAGTGTGAAACTTCTAATTTAGTGTCATATCAAATAATAACTGTCGTGTTTAAACTGTTGCTTGTATTAGTCAAACAATCACAGATTAGAGCCAGAGGCTCCTGGTCTCTCTCATTACCACAGACTTCCAATGAATATTTATAAAGCAGGAGGGATTTTTCTTTTAAAGGGAATTTTCAGCTGTCCTTCAGATTCTCAGACACGGGCTGCAAAATTTATAGGCTCTCCTTCACCTTCACTCTAAGAGAATGAAGCTTTTCATCTGACATATTTATAATTTTAGGCTGTAGGGAGAGAAACAAAACAAACCACAGTGAGGGATGGCAGAGAGCTGAGGAGGGGAGGGTGGAAGGGAGTGGGCAGCAATGGGCACCAGTAGCAATGGGCTGCTGCTGAATACCAGCAATCATGGGCTCAGTTTCACAAAGGGCACTGGAAATGCCCCTGGATTTGAGGAGGGGAGGATTAACTTTTGGAGCACTTGTTTAAAGAAATAAAACAACCAAAAAGTTCACACTTTGGTGAAAATTTTCCTAATTTCCCATTGTAGAATCATTCCAACGATTTATTCACAATATTCCTGAATATCTCATTGTGCAACTGAAATTAAAATATCCCAATAGACTGTGGCAGAAACCTTTGCATAAACTTGATAGGATTTTCCCCCAGTAATAAGTCCCCAAGGTAAAATGTATCAGAGAAGAAAATATTTCAAAATAACTGTTCCCAATTAAAACTTCACCAGGGTTTACACTCCACAACTTCTCTTTTTTTCACCATAATAAGCATAAAAACAACACACACCCAATCCAATGCCAGATGCTCCCAATGATGATGGAGCAGGAGCCACACACCACTCTCCGTATCAGCCATCAAGCTGGACTTCCCAAAGTGCCTCCTGTCAATCCTCACTTCATTATTCCCTTGCATTTTTAAGTTAATATCAATAAAAGATACATTAGAATTGCAGAAATCATGGAAATGTCAAACATCTCTCACTCGCTTTGGTGAGAACTTTGTTAAGTACCAAATGCAAATGTGCAGCTGGTGCCTCTGACATTTTGGTTCCTTTGCTGGCATGGGCTAATCAATTCAGTTTCTAATTTTAATTTTATCAGCAGCAAATCTGTTGGATTTTTCAGGCTCTGATGTAGGCCAATTAATTTCTAATCAAATCACCTGTGTTCTGATAGATTTTGCCTGTGCCCTCAGCAGTACCATGAATCTGCACCCGTGACCTTCCCGGGGCAGGTGGGAGTGAGTCGGGTCCTGGGCTTGCTTTGCTTGGTGAGGACACAGCAATTAGCCCTTTAATGATGGAAAGAGGGCAGAGGAGTTCCCTCCTCACCTGCTGCACATGTTCAGCCCCAAAAAGAGGTCCATCCCCAGCCCTTGCTGTCAACCACACTGTGACCTCAGTACTTTCTGAGATCTGCCACTGTTCACCTTGGGGAGAGCTGCTCGATGCCCCACTGCCCCTGTGGAAGGGCCCTGGGCATGTCCCTTCCCTGGTTCCTTCTCTGATCCCTTCCTTGGTGCCTTCCCCCACTCATGACCCACAGCAGCAAAAAGCAAACCCTGTTTTCTGCTGAAAAGGACCCTCTGAGCCACCAAGGGCAGGAGCACACAAGTGTCAGGCACTTGCTGCTGGAAAAGTTTCTTAATGATAAAAAATTATGGAGTTTTTAGACCCACTCAGACAGAGAACAAAATTGGAAACAGGGTTCCTCTCAGTGTCTGCTCATCTGCTATTCAGCTGCTGGTTTGAAAAACCATCCCGTGATGTTTGTATTTATTGACATTTTAATTTGTTAAGCTTTTTTAATTTTCACCTGCTAGTCTCTGACACGGTGTCATTAGTGCAGCAATTAACCAACCTGGGGACCAAATGCATGTGAGGAGTAGTCTCTACATCCCAGTGCTGCCTTCTAGTTCCAGCCCCAGGGCTGTGGCTGGGTGTGCACAGAGATTTGTGCATCAGAGATCTCCGTGCCCATGTGTGTCCCTGATTCCTAGAAGAAAACCCATCACATTCAGAGCAGGAATGACAGTCAGGACAGCTCTGCCTACAGAGACCCTGCCCCAGATGGAGCCCCTCTGCATATATTGTTCCATCCCTGAGGGAAGCAGCCCAGAGCTCATCCTTCCACTGCTGCAGGGTTGTAGTTGCTCCACCGTTATCAGCAGCCTATAGTAATTTACAGTCTTTATACTTTAATTTGTAAGACAGACAAAGAGCTTTTTCAGCCTTTCATGTGCTGAATGACAGGCTCCACTCCCTCCCCAGCAATTCCTCTGACTCACTCATTACAAGCTATTTTGGAATGTGCTAATGACAAAAATTACGGTTTGATATTTACTCTTATGAGTAAATAAAGAAACTATTTTGAGGTATTTGAAAAGGTTTTTGTCCATTCCCACCCCACGTCCAAGGGGCCCCCATGGCATGAGCCCAAGCCCGAAGGGGACGCATTGGGGTGGGACTGACTTGGCTCTGCTCTGCAAAAGGGCTTCAAGTTTCTACAGAGCAATAAGCAGGACTCTCCTAAACTGTTCATGCAACAAAGTTTTCACTCCAACCAGGGTCTGGGACACAAGCAGGAGAACCCAGTTAACTGATTTTATCATCACACAAGGAATTTTTGTCCCCTTTGTGAGCTGTCCTGCTCAGAGACTTTGCACTCCTCCCTTTGTTTGCAGCCACAGGTGAGGTGGAAATAGAAGGAAACCTGTCTCCATCTTCCCAACTCCCAGGGTAAGTGGAAGCACAGGAGCTGAAATGCTAAAATCCTGCATCCTAATGCGATGTTGCTGCGCAACCAGAGCAGAGCAGGAGCTGCTTTGAGGGGCGGCCCCAGGGAGCAGAACCTGCACAGCACAAGTTTCTCTATCCAGGCTGGTTTCTCCTCCCTGTGTGGATCCCTCCAGGTCAGCAGCTGCTGCTCAGATGAGCCCGAGGCTTTTTTTGACTCATCCATCTATCCTGGTGGGCCTCTCAAACATTCCTTATTATTCTGGCCAACATCTGCTCACAATTTGTTTCTAATTCCTCGCTCTGCTCCTCCTTGGCTGATTCTGGACGTGGAGTTGAGGTAAGTTCTTGCACAGACATGGGGCACAAGGAGCTGAAGAAGCTCCCACTCCACCCCCTGTGTCCAGCATGGGGAAGTGGATTCCTTTGGAAGATGAATCCTGCAGCACAGATCCCCTGTGAGAGGCCAGGGCGGTGGGATGGGTGACAGCAGGTCACAGCCTGACACCACCTACCCTGGGCCACTGGGGTGGCAGCTGCTGTGTGGCTCCCCAAGGACAGGTCAAATTAGTGGGCAGCTAAATAACCTTAATAGCAGCTTCTCAAAGGACCAAGTCAGCTCTGAGTTGTTCTGCACATACACAGGTGTAAGTGAGAGCCAAACACTGCCTGGAGTTTGCAGGATGCTTTGGATCCTCTGGAGCAAAAGGGAGATATAAACTCCTGGGTGGATGCCAGTTGGTAATGGAAAGCAGATGGCAAGAAGACTGCTGAGAGAGGATGGGTTTATTTACTTGCTTATTCATTTATAGACCATATTTTGGGAAAAGAAAATTAACCTGACTTTGTACCATCCACCTGCACTCAGAGAGAAGAGGTGTGGGCACAGACCACAGCTACCTGTGCCTCTCCCACCTGTGCCTCTCCTTCCTCCTGCAGCAGGTCCCTGTTCTCCATGTTTATCTGCTGGTGGATGGGGAGCAGGTCTTTCCAGTCTCCTGCACAATTCTGCAAAGCTGGGCTTAATTTCATCATGGAGTTGGGATGTGAAAACTAACAATGAGCACATCGCAACTCCAGCAACACACACTGAGAGGGCCCATTTGCCTGCCTCACACTGCTGGTCTTGGAGGTGCTCATTGGCCCCTGTGAGAAATCAGGAAGTCCACACCCTCTCCAGAAGCCTGTTCTCTACTCACTGTCCCTAAGGGTGACAATCTCCTTCAATACAAGCACTCACAGTGAGGACAGGCTATGATCCTATTCCCTCTCAGCTTTGCATCCCTCTCCACTCTCACGTGAGAGCCTTCAACAGCATTCTGCGATAACTCAAAAATGTCCCCAGTGAAAGGAAACTCTGTCCCACCCCCACCTGCTTTAAACCTCACCTCCAACGCTGGAGTATTCCTAAAACAGCAGGGAGCTCAGGCACATAAGATCCTGTACAAAGCTCAGCATGACCCAGGGGCTCCCAGGGCATTTGACCCTGATGGTGACTCTGAAATGGCTCATGGCAGGTGTCAAAAGGACCTGCTCGTATGAGGAGCCTCATAGGGGTAGAACCTTCACAAAGCACAGAGCTGACGCTCGAGAAAACCTCCCAGACCACCTGCCCTTGCTCCAGCTCATTCCCCTGGAGCTGCTGGCTGCGGCACAAACACTTTCGCCTTTCAACTTGAATTGAATTGCAAAATAATTAACTCAACAAAAGCTCAGGAGTCATTTGGCACATGTGTCTGTCTCATGCACTACTGCCAGTGTCTCCTTTTGTCACTACTGGCCGTGCTGAGACATCATGGAGCTCCACATCCCTTTCCTTTCTCATTCCACTTCATGACATTTCTCGGATCACTGGGTAAAACCACCTCAAGCCTGACCTCAGGCTCAGCCATCTTCATTCTCAGTGACCTGATGCCTTTAGTAACTGGGTTAATGGAGGGAGATGGCAGAAGGGATGGATCCAACACCCCAGGCTTCCCTTGCCCTCTCCTTACCATTGGTGTTTGCTCCAAACACTAGGGAGGAAGGTGGTGGGGAGGCCCTGCCCAGCCCTGGCCCGCCCCACATCCCCACCTCAGCTGGGAGCGCACTCACCATCACCCAGCAGCACCACTCCAGCTGCATTTGCACCCTTGGTAATGGAGCTTTCCTTTCTCTCTTGTGTTTTTGCTGTTAGGAATTAGCATTAATAATTGTCCTCCCCTCCACAGGGAATATGAAACAAAACCTCCTGCCAGCACACGCCACCTCCACCCCACTCTGGTCTCACATTGCCCAGGCAGCCTCCACATCCCCCATCCCTTTACACCCCTCCTCCAGTTCCTGTTATGGGGAGTGGAGGGGAGGAACAGCTGGGCAGGGGGTGGGAGCCCACCTCCTCCTTCCTCACCTCCCTGCAGGTGGGCAGGAAAGCCAGAAAGGCAGAGTCTTTTCACGTAGAAACCACAGAAAAAGATTCTGGGAGCCAGGAGAGGAGGAGCTGGGGTGGGGAGGAAGCACAGAGCCTGGGGAGCCCTCAGCACTCACAGCTGAGAATCCAAACCCCCAGCCACGCTGGACCAGGCACCGCTGCAGTGCATGAGCCACCCTCTCAGCCCTGAGCCATACCTGGCTCCCACCTTGCTCTTGCTCTACATTTTTCCCCTTCTTGATGAAAAGAAGATCTTTCCTGATTGAACTAATTACGCTGATTGAATTTCCTCCCTCTCTGTGTCTCTGAGTGTGAAAGGTTTCCTTAATTTGATGGGGGTAATTGTTATGCACACACTGTCAGATGTTAATGCAATTCTGTGATTGACAGGTAATCAGTACATCAGCTGTACAAAAAGAGTGAATAAGTCTGTAATTTTATTTCCCCTGATTCCACTGTGTGGGATGGCAGGAAAATCTAAATTAGCAATCAGGGAAGGCAACCCTGCTTCAGCAAAAGCTGCTCACAGCCCAGGGGATGGCTGGGGCTGGGATTGCAAGGGTTCTCTTGGACTCTGAGGGACTTACCTGTGAACACCTGGCCCACTGATGGGCCACCCGGGGCTGCTTTCCATGGGAGCTCATTTGGAGTCCAGATCTTCTCCCACCAGAGCCTGCACCAGTGCTCCCAGAGCAGCATCTGCACGTGGTGTGCACAGCTCCAGCAAGAGCAGGGACGTGCTTCCTACAGAGGGAGGCAGAATGTCCTCAGAAACCTCAACATTCAGTACCCCAAAGTTCCCCCAGGAAACCTGTGAGCCATGTAAAGCCCCTGAGCTTTGATGTGGCTCTGAGACTATCCCAGGGCAAAAGCTCACTCTGCCAACAGCTGCCTCCAGAGAGAGTGAGGTGTGAGGAGATAATTTCTGTCCAGGTGCTCCCCTGGGCTTCCCTTCAGCCCTGGGAAGGGAAGGAAACAGCTTCAAGATTTTCACTTTTCAGCTTCCATCGGGCTGGCAGAGCTGAGTGACAGAGGGAGACAGAACCTGGAGCTCCCGCCAGCATCTGACAGCGGTGCCCGATCCATTTACTGCTCATCAGCTGCTGATGAGCTTCAGACAGGCAGGAGGGAGGAATGCCAAAACAGAAATTCCTCCAGAACATTTTCTGAGGCTTCTTATATTCCTCCTTTTCTTTCTTTAGTAAGATCTTGATGTAATTTTTTGCTCATCTCCAAGCTTGTATCCCAGGAAATCACTGCACAACAGCTCTGACTCAAAATGCTGAGCAGACACGTGGACCTGCAGCGATTTGCTCTCGCTGTCGAGGCTGAGGTGTGTGTGTGTCTGAACATACACACTCCAGGTACGGCCTCCAGTGTGCCAACACAGTACCAGCCACCCCAGGGTGCCTGGTGAGCCTGGAGCCCCACCACAGCTGGACGAGAGGAATGCAGAATATGGAAATCAGCGGTTGTTCCCAAAGGAACTAATTCCTCCCTACTCTCTCCTTAAACTGGAAATCATCCATGGTGGGTCAAACAAAACCTGTGCCCCTGGAGTGGGTGCTGCTTGTACTGCCTGCCCTGGGCTGGGAATCACAGCCCAGCCCCCCTGGGAACTCACCACCCTCAGGAGCTCCCAGTGACAAAGGTCCCCTTGGTCGCCCCTCTCCAATATAATGGGGTGATCCCTCAGCCACAGGCAGGGCTCAGGGCTTGGGTACCTGCAGCTCAGGGGCTGGTTGATGGCAGACAACAGGGAAAGGGAGAGGCAGTGGGGACCGTGAGCAGCATCCACCGAGCGCTGCCATTAACATAAAAAAGGGTCAAATCCTCGTATGAAGAGCTGGGAGTGAATAGCTACGTTTACCATTAGTAGGATTTATCTGAAATACTTAAAATCCCTTTTGGAAGGATTTTAGTCTTTAGGAAGCTGGTTCTCTCCTCCAGAGCGTGCATAAACCAGGCTATTCAAGGCAAAAAAATCCGTGCTGATTGGGATGCGGAGCGCTGCCCTGCACTTCAATGGGATTGAGCAGGGGATGAGCCAGCGAGGAGCTCAGCCCATCACCGAGATGATCCGGGAGACTCAAGGAGCTTAGTGGTTCTTAGGGAAAGAAACAGGGTGTGAGAGGAGAAGATTAGAGCAGGACCTCGCTGTAGTCAATAAATCCCAAGGAAAAGCAGAGACCGCTATGCTGGCAGAGCTCCCCTCGTACTGTAGAACACATAAAGCACCGTCTTCAGTTAAAGGAATGTTTGACATCAGAGAAAATTTGTCAGATATTTTTTGATCCAGCGCAAGTCACATGCAAAATAAATTGTAAAGGGCAGCAGCAGGAGCAGCTGGTAAAGACAGATTAAAAATCAGATTTAGGCAAGCATCTTCAGGCAAAAAAAAGGTGTTTAGGATTAGGCTGCTAATTTGTAATCACAGATGGAGATGGGGCTGTGCTGTCAGGCAGTGTCTACAGGATGGAAGAGGAGCACCGGCGCTGCATAGAGAGCCAGGAGGAAAACGACCGCATCCAGGAGGAAAATACCCATGTCCAGGAGGAGAGGGTTCCTTGGAGAGGAGCCCAAATATTGCCCAAACTGCTCTAACAGAGTAGGAGAGTGCAGCGCCCAGGCCCGCGGGAGAGCTGGCGGAGATCCCGGTGCCAGCAGAACTGCGGGAGCGGGGACTGTAGGTGGCAATCGCATCTTGCGATGAGAGGGAGGAGAGACCTCTGTCAGAGGACAACGAGCTGGGGAAGGGGCTCCACGGCCGGTGAGTTCCCCGAGCCCCCCACTCACTTGCCTACACCCCGGGAGAGACTCTCCTGGGGCGGCTGTTACACGCTCACTGTGCTCAGACAAAGAGCTGATATTACTTCCTCAGCAGGGGTAATTTCCAGACAGCAAAACCTTTCCCTCCGGCTGCTGAGCCCTTGTAGGCTCCATTTTCCAGCAGGAGCCGGGTCTTGGACAGGATCCCCCCCTCTGCTTGCTCTGCAGCACATACGAACCATGAACACTGCGGAGTGGGTAGAACATCAAAGGACTAACAGATTGCTTAGTAGTTCTCTGTCTCCAGGAGTTGGTGGAAGCATCTTTCACTGCCACCTCCCAGCAGGTGCCACTTCAGCGCCCTCCTGGACAAGGGCTGGGAAGAGCCAGGACACCTCAGACTGTGCAGGTTGTGCCTGAGCTGGGGCAGGGCCTGGCAGGGGCTCCAGCACAGTCGCAGTGGCACTGACTCTGCCCCTTGGTCACACGTGCCCAAGCCAGACACATGGATGCCTCCTACCTAAGTGCAGCCAGTGACACACGGCTGCAACCCTGCCATCCCAGCGCAGCCTGATGGTGTCCTCGCCGTGACAGCTTCTGGAGCGATGAGGGCAGCCGTGAGAGCCAGCAGCTTGGTGACAGGCTTTTAGTCACACTTTACTCTGACCCCGCATGCCCGAGGGCTGTGATGGCTCTGTGTGTCCCCAGCGCCTCCCCCCTGGGACAATCCCCCACCTGCAGCCACGGCAGCCACACGCTTGGCTGGTACAGCAAGGCAAGGAGAGCCACTGGTGATGGTTTCTCCCTACTCTCACACCTCTGTGCTTTCTCTCCTGTGCACATGTGGCATCTGTTGTGGTGCTGCTCTGCTCTGGCACACACATGTGTGCTGCTCCTGAGACACATGGACCCTGCAGGACAACCCTTGGGGTTGGACTCCTTTGCCTCCCCTTCAAGCTCCTGTTTCTTCCTCTCAACACACAGATGATCAGCTACACCTTTAATTTAAAGATGGAACCCCCAGATGTTCCTGAGCATGGCTCACACCAGGTCATCCCACCACTGCAGTGGCACACACAGCCCTTGGCAGCAATGAAAACCAGACACAGGAGCTATAAATCACTCCTGTTTGTCAGGCTCCCCAAGCATGAAATAACTTCACAGCGGCTCCAAGGGCTGCCAGACACAACACCATGAGATGTGGCTCTGCCTTTGCTGGCAGCCAACAGCATCTCCTGCCCACAGCAAGACCAGGCTCTGCTATGGACCCGTGCTGGTGTCACCCCTTCCCACAGGGATGCAGCATGGGAATCCATGCCTCTGGATAGGCAGCCAAATGCTTTGGTTCTGATCCCATTCCCATGCCTAACAGGAGAAAGGATTTCCTCTGAATTAACTGAAGTGATAGGCCAAAGACCCTGAATTCTTCATCCCCCTTCCCTTATCCTGAAGAACACCTGACATGGAACACCAAGGGAAAAGCAGACACCCGAGCCTGTACCTCCAAGCTGAGAAAGCCATGAAGGAAAATATTGGCTTGACAAAGCTCCAAGGGAAAATGTTCTGCAAGCACCAGCAGCACAGTGCTCAGGTGTGGAAAAAGAGGCAGGAATACTGGAGAAAGCGGAGAAGGAGTGACAGCAGCTGTTGAGACGGTCTCAAACTGCAGAGGCACCTGGGTTCTGGGCTGGCTTCTTAATTCCCTGATGAGGAGCAAAGAGCTGAGGCAGCCCTGGGGACACCTGTGGCTGGGGACAGCTTCTGCCCGGGACAGCAGTGCTGCTCAGGCTATGGGACACCGACAACCCTCCATGAGGGCTGTGCCATCACATGGGGCTGGTCCTTGCTGGATATGAAGATCTTGCCACACAACAGGCTGCTACAGCTCGACAGGCTCAGCGTGAAGCAGCAAAGGCAGGCAAGAGTGTTAAGTCCTTTCCTGGGATTTTAATAGCATCACAGCACTCCAGCACATGGATAAGAGCCTCGGGTGAGAGCTGAGTGTCATCCAGATGGTTTTCTGTGCCCTGCAGCACCTCGTGTCCTTTCCCTGCCTCGCCCCCAGCCCTCTCCAAGCTGACTGCCTGGGGCTGATGGTTTCACTGCAGGCAGCTGCTTTTTGCTTTCCATTTCCACAGCAGGAACCCATTTTCCTCCCCCAGCCGTCTACTCCATGCCTAGGAGCAAGGGTCTGGCATGGCTGATGCTGGGTACAGCTCTGAGCATCCTTCTAGGGCACACAATTGTCATATCAATAAAAACCCAGGAACAGAAGCAGGACTGAAGACTTTCTTCTCTGATTCTCCACCTGACCTGTCTCTTCTGGGGGAGGGTCCCAGGACAGTGAAGAGTCACCCAGCTCCGTTGACACCATGAGGGATCTTCTCCTGCATGGCTCACACTGGTTTGGGCATCAGTGATGCAGATCCCAGCAGGGAATTTTGGGTCAGAACCCACAGAATATGGAGCTGCTGAAAACAAAACTTCCTGGAAGCTGTCCCCTTTCTTCAAAATATTTAGAATTTTTGTCAAAAAAAGGCTGACAACATCCAAACTGACTCTTTTGGACTGGCTTCTTGTGCTCTGCAGTTTTCAGCCAACATTTTTCAGTAGGTTTTGGCAGAAAATCTTTGGGTTTTGACAGTTGTTCTTTTCTCAACGACAAGCTGACACCTTCCACTATGTTTCTTTTAGAATTCTGGAGTTTTGGTTGTTGGAATTTGACTCAAGAAAAAAGAAACATTTTCAAACACTCTCCAATAAAAAAGTGAAATTATCAGTTGGTCAGGATGATCTGATGCACTGGGTCACAGGGAGCTGCCAGGGGAACTTGGGCAGGGGATGGGGAACAGGGGACAGAGCGTGACCTTCTCCTTCCTCACAGCTCAGTCAGGAGCACCAGATTTATTCATGCCATTTAAAACACTTGTGTCTCTGCTGCCTTCTGCTTCCAAGGCTGTGAATTTGTTGACTCCTGCCAAGGCCTGGAATGAAGTGAGTGGCTCACTCAGGGTTCTCAGTTGCTGCCTCGATTTAGGGTCTCCTCTGGTCCAGACTGAGCATCACCAAGCTTTTCCTCACACTGACCTCCGTCCATAAATCAAGAAAGCATGGGAAAACTCCATTTGATAAAAACAAAGACTTATCCCCCCACAGCATTCCTGGGAAAAGCCCTAAATGCCCCTTCTCTGGCATAGCTGGACATGACCAAAGTGTTCAGCTTGTCCCTGTTGCCTCCCAGGGTTCTGCAGTCTCTGAGCTCCCACGCCTGCCTGACTACGTGCCCTCACCAGCGGGGAGAGGATGAGCCCAGCTCAGAGGGACTCGACTGTCACCCGTGAGAATCATCAGTGTTAATGTCGCCCTGACATGGCTCTTTACAATTTACTACATGTGATGGACTCGGGGAATGTCACTGTTTTAATTACAGTGAGATGCCAGGCAAGATTGGTTATGCAAGTCAATAAATCACTCAGCTGCACTGATTAAACAGGAGTAATATTTTGAATAAGTGACTGTCTCAGGAACGATCATTACTGTATTACATTATCATTCTCCTCTGCATGTATATTGCAAACAAAATTAAATGGAGATGTCAAGTTGCACAGCGACTAGACACTAATTAAGATAAAAGCTGTGAGGTCCTTTCCCCTTTCTCCAAAGGTGTGACTCTGCAGCAATGACCACCATGAGCACCAGCCACCAAAGGGCTCTTCCCACCTGTTCTCTGGCTTTGACACTCACCTGTGGAGCTGGAGGCTCCACTCTTGGGCAGTGCCTGCAAAACAAGGGGACAGATGGAAGGAGGATTGGAGGGAATCTTCACATCAGGCAGAGAAGAGATGGATGTCCTTAAAGCAGATGAGTGTTCTCCCAGGGAAGGGGTGCTCTCTGTGGCTGGGAGAGGAGCCCAACCCCACTCAGCTCCAGTTGGCTTTAGTCAAACACACAAGGGACATGTCCTCACAGACACACTGCTGGGTATGATGGCCCACATTGTAAACGAGGTGAGAGCAGATGATCCAGTGATCCTCCCTAGTCTTAAGCTCTGAAATGATGAATTATATCAGACATTCCAGGGGAACATTATTTATTTGATCTGATTTTCACAGATAATTAATTTCTCTGAAAGTACCTACTGGTACCTTTAGGAAGCATTGGCATGTTCATTAGATTTATAGCTCCTTCCTGGGTAATGACTAATACATGAAGAGTCTGAGACTGGTCCCTGTGAGGACAGCACCGTCTCATGGGAGGGATACACCAACTGAGAGAAAAACCTGTGTTAAACTGACTTCTCAAAATAACCATAATGGGGTCTCTTAGCTGGTTGCCAGAAGAGAGACAAGAGAATATCATCAAGGTGAAATACTGTCTGATGAGCATCTTTCATGCCGCGGAGCCTCAGCCAGGTGCAGGAAAGCTTCCAGCTGACCTGAGGTTAAATCTCACATCAAACAGTGGGTTTTGTTCCAGAGCTCATCAGCCTGTTCCTGCTCTTCCAAAGCACCTGGAACAAGCTGTGGGTCTGGCCTGACTCCACCACCTTGACAGTTCTGACCTGCCCCTTCCACCACCCTGCTGTGCCCCAGGAGCTGGCAGTGCCCACCTGGACAGTGGTGTCCTGGTGGGACTGAGCCATGACCGGCTCTTCCAGCCACCACTGACTCATGTCCAGTCACCACCTGCTTGAAATTGATTTTTTAGCACCAGGCAGATGGGTGTTAAAAGTCAGGAGTGCAATTTAGGGAATTTGCAGCAGCCTGGAATGATTCCTTTATCTATTTTTTATTACTCCAGCTTTTCATGTCCCAGCTGACACGCACGATGGTCAGGGCTGTTGTCAGTTGCTGTCACCTCTTTCTGGCTGCTGATGTTTCCTGTACCCCAAACCTTTATTTGGGAATCAGGAACACACAAGTGGGTCTGCTCTGCCTTGGCTCACCTCCACTGTCGTCTTCACTGTCATCAACATGCACATCCACAAATCTCCTGGCATCTTCCCCAGCAACCCAGGGATCTCCCTCCTGTCCCCAGCCTGGCTCCCTCCCATCTCTTCTGCTGGAGCCAGACCTGTGGTCCGGGATGTGCTCCCAAACCACTGTTCGTTCCACACTCCCACGCTGCAGGAAGGGTTTTTTTAACATAGGGGGAGCTCCAGCTGAGCTGGAGCAGAACACTTCGGCTTAGCATCAAATGGCATTATCAATGAAAAGAGTTTTGACTAATAATTTGCCCCAAATCTGCTCTCTGGAATGACTGATACCCTATGGGCTGCCAGCAGCACAGGAAGCTGCTCCTGCAGAGCAGGGTGGTAATGCCAAACTGCAGGTGTAAAACGCTTCTCCTGTATTACAGTTATTAAAATACGGTGAATTTTTAAGGTAATTCCGATGTCATTCATGCTGACTTCAGACCACATCTCATTTTCCTTGCAGCAGTATTCAGACAGATCTCCAATGTGCTACACACTGAGACTTTTAACATTCATTTCCATCCATTTCTCTTTTTTCTTTTGCCTTGTGGGACTTAGAAAGAGCTGGGAATGTCCGTTCTGTTTCACAGGATGGGCTGCACTCCACCATAGCTGCTCCACTCATGCAAACACTCGGACTCCAGTGCTGGGAAAAGCATACATGGGTCAGGCTGGTGCTGCCATCAGTGCCAGGGGAAGCAATGACACTGCTCTCGCATTGTAATCTGTCCCAAGATTTAGTCCCTGTCCATGTGTTACTGCCACAGGGTCACCCCCAATGAAGGAAATTCTCAGCAAGGAGCCTGACATGTGCTACTGATGTGGGATATGTGGGTACAGGCAGATAAAACATCTGGTGTCAGTCAGATCCATTGGGGGTGATGGAGAATATGACACTGTAGGATGGCAGAGGGGAGGGTTAAACTGATCTGACAGTCAGGCCTGGCTCTGCAGAGGCATTTATCCATGGGAGAGGCTCATTTAAGCTCAGCTCGTGCGGGATGCAGCAGCTTTAAAAACCTAAATGGGATATTAAACAATTCACGGAGCACCCAAGACCCTTCAGAAGGACGTTGGGAAATGAGGCCATTCACAAAAGCACTTACAGCCCTTCACCAGCCAGGGAGGGATCCAGGCAGCAGGCAAACCAGGCAGGGAATCAACACAAGGAGATGTGTCCCTGCATTGCTCAGACCAGACATGGCACTGAACCTGCTGAAGGTCTGCCCTGCTCAGGGCCCATGAGGCAGAGACCACCCCACTGCCCCCTCCCACCCAGGGAGATGCTGCCCCATGCCTGTCTCACAGGTCTTGTCTTACAGACCTTTGTTCTCATCTTAATTGGCTTTCAGGGCTTATTCCCGATTATGTTAATCTCCTCAGGAAAAGCTGTTTTCCAGCCTGTTTTTTGCATTTACACCTAAGCAGCATTTGGCAAAGAAAGAGCTGCTGAGTGTCAGTGCAGGCAGGGGAGTGTGGGGTGTCCTGGCACACAGCCCTGAGGAGTTTTCTGGCTGAGAAAGGGTTGAGAGGACTTGCAGAGCCAGGCCCTGCTTAGAGAGAGCTGCTGGAGCCTTTCAGCACCATGGCTGGGAGCTGGGCTTCAGCCTCTGTGAAAGGGAGGTGGTTCTTCCAGCACCCGTGGCTGGAACAGGCTGAGCAGCCTCAATCCTTGAAACAAAGCAGGTGAGTCCCAGAGGTTGGATGGCCCTGCTCAGATCACATGATGCCCAGGGATGGAGCATGAAACTTCCATCAAGGTGGGAGCAAAGTCCTTATGGGGCCAGGAGAGGGGATGAGCTGCAGGCTGTGTCACAGGGATGGGGATCACTCTTGGCATAGGACAAGGTGCACAGCCCTGGTGAGCCCACGTGGTTCTCAGAACACAATGGCATGTTCATCTTGCTGGGAGGGAGCTCAGACCTGTGGTCCCTCTCTCCTCCTTCCTCTCCTCTCCCTCTGCCTCCAGCCTCAGCTCTGCAAGAGTTAAAACGCAGATATTGCCTTTCTGCTCAGTGAACCAAGTGATAGGATTGCAGTTAATGGTAATTTGAACATGTTTGGTCAACTAGAAATACATAACTAGATTGAAACATGAAAATGCCCTACGAATTTATACAACTGATGCATTTGAACGCAGTCAGCTGTTAACTTCATTGCAAGAAGGATGGGAGAAATAATTTGCAACAACCCACACATTTTTTATTGAACCTTTGCAAATAGGAATAATGTATCAAACGTACCTCTGTGTCTGCCTCACACCTACAGGCAGCAGCACTGCTCACGTATGACTTAGCTGCAGTGTTAGGGATCTGATAGAAGAGGTTTTCAGCCACAAAAGATCTCTCTCTCATCTGACCTTGCTCCTTTGATAGCCAGAGCTCTCCCGGCAGTTGCAGGCACACAGACACCGTCTGCTTCCCCTCCCTCCCGCCCAAGTCAGGCACCTCACTCTTAAGTTTAACTTTGAGCTGCACAATGACCATCAGGCCACCCTGCTCAGCCATTCTGATGCTTAGAGAAGACTTTGCTGGTGTCATGGCCACCTGCAGAACAAAGAATCTCAAACCTCCTCCCCACTTGCAGCTGCCAGCAATCCTGGCTGGATACCCTCGCTTTTTTCTAAGAAATGCATCAGTGAAATGTAAGCCATGGCTGCCTATTCTCCACAGAAGGAGGTGGGGGCAGATCTAGCTGGGATCCCACAAAGAAACCCATTCCTGTGCAGAGATGGAGGCACAGGCTGGGATGTTTCCACCAGAAACTGTTCCTGGTATGGTTATCCAGACCTCCCATCTCATCATGTCTCTCTTGTTCCCACTGGGGCTTTTCCCTACCACTTGTCACATGACCTGAGAGGGAGAAGGAGCTCTTGGACAGTCAATTGGACCAGCACTCACCAGTGTGTCCAAGGGGGAAAGTGATAGGATGGAGTTGGGGCCTGTGGTGAGGCTGGGGCTCAGCATCCCTTGCTCATCAGCTTGAGAGGCTGGAACTCATTGAGTTGCCAATAAATGCTGCAGCTTTCCTTATTTAAACTTCCCCGTTTTCTCCTCTCATCTTGTTAGAGGGTGTAATTTATGTTGTGTGTGTCCATTTACCAGCCATTATATCCTAAATGAAAGAAGAGACGAAACATATTCTCTATTTAAAGCTTCCAAAATAGGCCTGATTAATATGTCCAATTGATTGTTCAGCTGTTCTACTTGCTAATCTGCAAAAACTAATTAGGCAAGTGGGAAACCAAAATACTGGGTCATTTCCATCGTGTGCTAATGAATGTTCTATGGTTTAGCAAATGTTTTGTTTCTACCATGGAAAAAGGATAACATTGGACATAGATCTGGCTGCCATAGCAAGAAAGCTGTGCTACCAGTCAGATTCATAATTGATAAGTCTGAGTAGACTGGCCTGCAAAGAAAAAGGTATTGACTCACTGGGAAGCCTGTGTTTGGGGCCAGACTGAAAACGAGCTTTCTGGGTTGAATCTATTCAAAAACCACAGTACTATAATCAGACTCCCAAGCTTTCAGCCCTTCTTTCCCTCTCACATCCCCAGCCCACCTAATAAACCCCTTTTGCCCCAAGGATGCCTTTCTGAAAGAGTCCTAGAGGGACTTTAGATATTCAGGAAAGATCTCCTCCTTTCCTCTAGAATTATCTCAGAGATTGTTGCCTTCAGCTTCCCATTTGCAATTTGCTGCTGAATAAGTGAATTTGCTCTCGGTGCTGCAATTTGGAGCGTCTGCACATCACATCCCTAATCGTCCCAATTACTAACGAGGCTGCTGGGAGCTGCATGAGCTTAGGCCTTTCCTGCCTTAAAACGGGCACCTAAAAACACAGACACTAAAAATGGATGATCCAGGTTAGAATGAGAAGCAGAAAAAGCTGTGCAGGATGCAGGGAGAAATCTGTCTGCAACTCAGCAGCAAGGAGAAGCCAAGAGCTCATCTCCAGGTTTCAATAATCCAAAGAGAAGTAGTTGAGATGCAAATGTATGCACTTTGTAAATAACCCTTTTACTGCAGGTTAAAAGCCAGTTTCTGGAATCACATACAGAGGAGACAATTAGAGCAACTCCCAGTCTGTGACTCATCTCACATCAGCACGTGTGGCTCAGCTCGGCAGAGTAAAGAGCCCTGATCAGCTTGATCCTCTCCTGTTTGATCTGGAACTTACACAATGAATATCTAATGCCGGCGTGCTCAGTACCCGGGACTCCTTAAACTGAATAACTGATTCCATTAAAAGGGCATTAGCTCTGTATGCTCATAATTAATCTCCTCAAGAGAACTAATAGTTCAAAAGACTCGCATGGAGCAAGGACATTTTACATCACACAGCTCGTTTTTCCTAATTGATTAATTTAAAGCAATCTCTAGAGCCGAGTTCCGTGGCACAGAATCTCTTCAACCCACACACGGGGAAAATAAATAGCCAGCAGCAACACCACGTTCCTCGGGCCCTGGCAAAGCAGAGCAGGAGCACAGCGTGTGTGGAGTCAAGGAAAGGCATTCAGGAGCCTGAGCTTGCGGCAGCTGCCTGAGCTTGGAGCAGCTGCCTCCTCCCTTCATCCCGCGTCTCTGCTCCATCTCCAGCACTCTCCTGCAGCACTTCAAAGGCGGGAGAGCACCTTAAATACCCTCACTGCCAACCTCTACCCTTTCCCAGGCATATTTGGAGAGGAAGGGCTCTTTGCTTCAGACAGGACACAGCTGAGGCTGCGGCAAGGAGAAGGCAAAGGTGACAACTCTTGCCACGTCAGCTCTGCAGCACCTTCCTGCAATGCCTCCTCCTTCATGTCTCCCTCTGGGATGATCTCAATGAACACCTTGTTCTGCCAAGCCATGGAAGGCACCAGGCACACGTGGCAGCCTACAGTGTCCCTGGGAGCCCCATCTCTCTCCCCGGGGCTGGACACTGCTGGGACACCTGACACTGCTGGGGTGCTGGACAGTGCCAGGATGCTGGAGGGCACTGATGTTAACTGGAGATGCCAGAGAAAAGAACACCTGCAGAGGAAGACAACGGAGGGGGAATTTCTCTTGATGGTCCCCTGCTCAGGGCTAAACTCTCGTTCACCAAAATCAACCCAGTGTGTTTCCTGTGCCTTACCAAGAACACTTCTACCACAAACACTGAGCCCTGTGTAGCTGATTATATCAATTACTTCTCAGAACATGGTTTTGATCCTAATCTGCTCCACTGGATCAGTAAATAGAAAGTGCTCTCAGAGAAAAATGGCTTTTTTTTATAGAACTGGCAAAACACTGTGGCTGCTGCTGAGAGAAACCGTTGAACATGCACAGTGCAGCAGACACAACACAAAATCAACCACGAGAATCATCAGCTAAATTGAAAACCATAATGTTTGCTGGTGGAACTGAACATTCCCACAGTGTTCTGATGTGGTCAACCCCAGGCAGGGCTCACGGTGCCATCATCTCCAAGTTATTTGATTAACTTCTTATAATCAGAAATTAAGCAAGGAGTCATTTTGCAAAAAAGTGAAGCCACAGGAAAGAGGAAAGCAACAAACCCAGACACCCAATAAAAGGTGTTTCAAATGGAACCAAATCACTCATTCTGCTCAGAACCAGGTACTGACTGGCCATGGTTACAAACACACCACATTTCCAGTAGTACCCAAAGAACAGAGTCTCCAATACCTCCTGCAAATGCTACATAATGATTTCCCGTTATTTAATTCTCCACAAGGTTTGATAGCTTTCCATAAGTCAAGGTTTATTTGCCTTCCCTTGAATGTCACACATAATTCTTGTGGAAATGTTTATTTGCCTAATGCAACTTTTAGTGTCCAGGTTATTTATTCCTTCCATTTGTCAGCTAAAAGAAAGTCCCTTTAGCCTCCAGCCTGATTACTTACAGTAATGCGGTGGCTCAGGCTCTTTCATCTTCTCAGTGTGACTGAAATGCATTTACAGCTGAATGGATTATCACCAAAAAAATCTAATTTTTAAAAGTATACTACATTTTAATACACTTTACATTGCACATAAGTAATCTGTGAACTAAAACCTAATCAGAAACTTCTATTTTGTTAACTGTGAGGATTAAACAATAAAGGGGACGTATATGGGGAGATGAAGAATGAGGGAACCACCAGGTTTTCATCACCATTATATATGTGACAAGTCCCCACGAGGCCTTGTTCATCACACCTTCCTGCTCACATCCAGGTACAAACACCTGTGTTACCAGCGTGGCCCCAAGTTCATCCTGGAGCTGAAAGCTGATCCACAGCCCAGTATCTTCCCCTGCACCCAACATCCCAACATCCTGACCTGGCTGCCGTCCCTGGGGCTGCCCCTGCCACTTTCTCAGACTTTCCATCAAAGCTCCAAGGCCTGAGCACCATCCCCTTCCCACAGCTGGTGGGTCCTTTTAGAGGAGGGGCTTTAACCCTCCAGCTCCAGCCAAAGCCCAGACTCACCAGAGGAGCCCATGGGTGGCAGTGGAGCTCTGAAGGCATTTCCTGCTCCCATGGGCACACAGGGCCCACTGTGCCCAGGAGCACACCTGCTCATCGGCCTCTAGAACACAGAGCTGGGAAGAAAAAATGAAAAATAATCCTGCTAGAAGAAATTACTGTATGTCAAAAATAATACTTTGCCCCCGGACTTTCTGCTCCCACAGACAATGAATCATCTTTCGGCATTAAGCAGCCACAGCTTTGTTATTAACAATCAATACCATTACAATTCACCTAAAACTTGACTAAATGCAATTACAGCACATCAAAGAATATTAAAGCTTAAGGGGCTTCAAAGACTTCTCAGCAAGGATTCTGAATCCCAGGCCTCAGCTCTCTGCACTCAGATGGAGAGAGAAGTCACCTTCATCCGTGGGATCAGTGAGCCAGTGCTTGGTGATGCTCAGTGACAGCATCCAGGGGCACCAATGGGATGGACAGGGTTACATGAGCCAAAGAACCATCTCACTGCATCCCCAGCACTGCCCAGCACATGCACTGGGTGCCTCATGGCCTGGGGAGCCTCATTTAGAGCCCAACACTGCAGAATTAACTCAGTGCAAAACAGCAATTAGCATAACGAGGCTTCCTGGGATTCAGTAAAAAGGAGCTTGTCCAAGAGGAAATTACAGAGCTGGGCTGGTTGTGGGCTCACTGGCACACATGCCTGTCCTGTTACTGGACATGGAGAGGGTGATTTGGGATTGGGAACAATCCTTCTGTCTGTAGGATTATTTTGATGTGATATTTGTGCACGATCCATTAAAACCTCAGCTTTGTGCTCAGTGTTAGAATGAGTTTGACTCCTTGCACGAGCTGTCACCTGCACCAGGAGGTGTGAAAAAATTATGAGCTCCATTGTCTGGAAACTACAAATAGTGCTTCCTGCCAGGAATAAACACAGACATTTGAGCTGGGAAGAAGAAATTAAGTTGTATACAAAACACAGATTTATTTAGTGGGTTTGCGAGGAATTGGCAGATTGTACAGTGACAACCATGGAAATCAAGTCTCCTGCCCATCATTCATAAAAATAATCACATCTATTACCCTGTCTCTGCCACAGCTCCAGCTTTTTGTATGTCCAACCCCATCTACCCCTTCCAGAACTAGATTTAAAAGCCCAGAGGGCAAAGCCAGCACAGGGGCTCTGGCAGTGCCGGCCATGGGGCTTGACCACTGGCCCCTGCATTCACGAGACCTTGGGGCCACCTCATTGAGGTGATGCCCCTGAAGTGCTTTTGATGACCTGGTGAGTGCATCCTGCTGAGCACCTTGGCCCCTCCAGCCCAGCATGAGGAACAGCCCCAGCTCCTTCCCTTTCCTCCTGCTGCCCTGTCACCTGCAGCCACCAACTGAGTGGTTTATGCCTCGTTTGCTGTCTGTGCTCTTAATGCAATGGCACAGATGGAGAGAGGTTTCCTATTTTTAGCCTTACACTGTGTGGAGTGTTTTCCCCTGGATGAGGCTGTCACAACACCTACTGCTCCCTGTGCCAGGCCTGGGCACACCAGGGACACCCAGACAGATGTAGAGCTCCTGCAGGAACATCTCTGCCGAGGAGTTCAACTGGGACAACAAACCCTCTGCCAGCAAAGGGGCAACTCAACATTTGTGATGCCATTCCCACTGCTGGGAACAGCTATTTCTGCAGGAAAGACAAAGCAGAAGCAATGTGTTAAACCTCTGAAGACTCTGTTTTTTCTGCAGAAGCCCAAAATCCTTTCTTCCATCTGCCTGCTTTTCTCCAGAAGGAACATTTTTCCATGATCACTGTTTTCACCATGTCTAAGCTAGCCTGCACCTCCCCAAGAGCGTGTGACCCCTTGCCAGGGCTGCACCACCATCACCAGGACATCTCTCTGCCTTTTCTGGGGTCCTCCTGCACTCCCGATGATGACATCGTGATGCCCTGCAGAGGGAAACCAAACAGACCCTTTTGGTACCACATTGCACCATGTCACTGCTCCCTCTCATCCCGGGGGTGGCCACTGCAGCTTTGGGAGCCTTGTGGATTGCCAGGGCTTACAGATCTGATCCCTCCTTCCAGTCAGCTTCAGACCTGAGAGAAATTATCTGGTGTGACTCACCAGTACTGGCGGGGACTCTCCCTCTCCTTTCCCAATGACTGTTATTATGACCAGCAAAATGGTCCTTCAGAATGATCTGTCACTTCTAACAGACAATTAATTGCTCTTACAGCTGGAGAAGGAAGGTCACAGTACTGAGGGTTTCCAGGATCTGTTCCTTCTAACAACTCATTACTATAGGCGGGAAGGCTCTCAGTTTGCTCCTGAAAATCTCTCACATCCCTGCACCAGCCATGTCCCCAGAAAATCCCACTCACATCTCTGCACCAGCTGTGGCCCCCAGGAAATCCCACTCAGGGCCCTGTATCAGCTGTGGCCTCCAGAGCCACCCACACTAGTGGAGGACATGCTTGAATCCCTTCACGTTTGCATCCAGCTGAAATTCTAGGAGAGAAGGCAGCAAGGATGGGACCCTGGAGCTACCAGGGCAGAGCAGCATGAACAGTGGAATGTCTCAGCTGTTTCTCACTGAAGGCACAGGGAAGAGAACCCACTTCTGGAAACCTCATTATTTTGATTTAAACTACTCCCTTGCAGCTGGTTGGTCATGAAGGAACGCTTAAAATAATTTTTAAAATCAGAGTTCCTTTTTTCATGCCACAAACATGCAGGGAATACGAACGTCCCGGGTTTGCTGTAATAGGGAAATTGCTGAAATCAATCAACCAGTGGGAAATGTGAGATCCAGGGGGGACCTGAGGGTTGCCAAATGAAAAGCATTAGTATTTTAAAAATAACTGTTAAAAAATGCACCGATTTAAGCATTAAAATTGCTTTTATTAACATGTACTATGCTGGCATGTTTTAACACAGATTATCTGACTTGTGAGACCCTCATGAGCCCTGAGCTCACACTGTTGGGGTTTGCTGTGCATCGGGATCAGGGAAGAGTGGGGAGGGAACTTACTGGGCATCCAGATGACTTGAAAATCACAAGATGCCCTGGGAGCCCTCTGCCCAAAGAAGAACCTGGCCAGAAAGGCCGTCCATGCTGCCCCCAGATCACCCAGGTGGGACCACAGAGGCAGGGACAGACCCTGAGGAGGTGACAGGGGACACGAACCAGCTCATCCCCCCTCAGCTATTTTAAAGCATCGACCTGCAAACAAGGGGAAGGAGGATCTGCAGTGGGGCTACTGTGTAATTAAACTTTAAACATTCAAAACTAAAATTACATCTTCCTTATTGGAAACAGGCATTTAGGAGCTCACAGTCCTGGAAGCATCGCAAGGGTAATGGCAGCCACTCATTAGAGCAGACAAAGGAAGCACGGGCTCTAATTTGTCTTTAGTCAACTGTCTTGGGCTTGAAGGCCGTGGGGCTGGGGAGAAATGCTACTGAAGTAATGAAGAAATTAAGGAGCTTCTAAAATTAAGCAAAATGATTTTACCTCTGATGCTGGAGGTTGATCCAAATATAAACAGAGAGAAAGAAAACTCTTTGCTACCTATATAAAGCATTAGAAAAAAATCTTAAGAATGGATTCCTGCACTGTATTTTCTATTTTTTTATTAAATAATTCTACCAAAATGACCAAATTGATGAAAATTTTCTTTCTCTTACTCAGCTTTTATTAATTAGCCATAAGTATATTATCAGAGACCTACTCTTGACCTTTTACCTGTTACCTAAACAGCCCAGTGAAATGGTGTCACTTAGTAATTTCTTTTAATAATTCAATTTTCCCTAAGACCGTTCATGTTGTAGCTTTTGATTGTTTCTAGAGGTAAGGCAGAAGTCCCCATCCCATTCAATTTCATCTTGGTTATCAAAGCATGCAGCCTTTAGGACTTAATTTTGGGCCTCAAGAAAAGCCAGTGAAATTCAAAAGATCATTTCAAAGGATTCTGAATTACTCTCCAAAATGTTTTGGGGGAGAAGACCCTATGAGATGGCCCAAGACAAGCTCCGGGGTCCCTCATTTCACCAGAGGAAGAGCAGATCCTTTCAGCAATTTCCCTGCTCAATTCTACTATTGCCAGCACTGACTGGCCCCATCAGTGAACTTCCTTTTCCCACTTCCAGAGCCTTCTCCTTCCCCAGCATCCCCTCCCTGAGCAGCCCCCTCCCTGAGCATCCCCTCCCGCTGCGGGACCCCTCGTCGTGCCCCTCCATCCGAGGGGCAGCTCCGCGCCTGCCTGTCACTGGGGGACCAGCATTTACTCTGCACCCCTCGGGGAAAGAGCCGCCTGCAATCTATAGGGCAGGAATGGCCTCTATGGATTTTCCCTTTCCTTTGCACGTCAGGATGGAGATTACCTGCTCGGTGCTCAGGAGCTGCACACAAAAGCCTTAACAACGTCTATTGTCGGGGAGAAAAACATTCCCCATCCAGCTCTCATCGGCTTCATCCAAGCCCTTTGAAACTGTGATTGTGCTCCAGTACAATGAGAGAACATGATGATGGGGATGACTTTAGAATCGAGGTGAGCATTTCATTAGGATGGAAATAGAGGATTATTTGCCTGCCAAAGCAGCGAGCTGCTCCTGCTCTGCGGGCAGTTTCCAGGGCGCAAATACCCTCGGATCCAGAAGCAATTTCTCCTCCAGACAAGTTCCCCTTCACTCCAGGCACGAGTTCAGCCAGGACAAAGGGATCCTACACAGGAATGTGTCTGAAACCACAAAACTTTGGCTTTTGGGGCTCTGTGAAACCTTGGCACCAAACGTCTGTTTCAGGTGCACTGACACTCAGCTATTTCCTGCCACTACAGCCTCCATACCCATCTCTTATTCTTCATTCAGCGACTTAATTCTTACCTCTCTACCCGCACTAATGGCACATTGCATCCCCATTAATGCCGAGTTAATTCCTCCCGATTGGTATCCAGAGACTTAATGACTGGTTACTTTCTTTAAAATAATTATTTTTATTGTCATGCAAATGGATAACGAGAGACTCAGTGTCATTATTTCTGTACCTCACAGGCTGGCTGTCAGGTGATCACCCCCTCCATCACCTCCCTGTGGGCTCGGCTGTGCCAAGGTGTCCAAGCTGGGCAGCTTCGAGGGGAACACTGAGCAGAGCCAGGTCTGCTTCCTCTGCCCCACAAGATTTGGGGTTTGTTTCAAAAACGTTCATGATCTTGATAAATTACCAGAAAACAAAACGTGCCCACAAAACCAAACCAGAAAATCCCCTCCAGTCCCCTGGGCTCCCACTCCCAAGGTCACAGCTTTCCACAGTTGGAACATGGGCAAGAACAAAGTAACTGAAGCTGGAGCTTAATGAACACCAGAGTGCTGTGTTAGGATCATTGACTGACTGCTCAGCTCAACCTGCACACTGGGAAATTAGCCACAGAATTCATTTTCTCAGGGAATGTCGGTTCAGATCTTGTGCCTCTTTCTGAGAAACAGTTTTATCTCCCACAATGCCACTTAGAAGAAGCAGGAGAACATTATTCCTTGAAAGCAAGATGACAGGTCTTTCCGTGGCTCATGTTAACAGCACCAGCTGTAACCACGGGAGAGGCTGCAAAGAACTGCTGAGGGAATCTGTCCCATCCCTGCTGGGGAGCTATGAAACTGCTGCTCCCTTGGCCCTGCACACCCTGTCCATCCTCCCTCACAGCCCTCAGCATGGCCAGGGACCCCACCATGCCCTTCACCCACTGTGCCCCATGTCCCCAGCTTCTCACAGTTAAACTGTTCCAACCTGTTCTAACCCTGACTCCTAAAACTCCTGCTCTCTCATTTAACAAGACACTTTGCTGCAAGGAGCCTGACAGCCCCTTCATCCCAGCCTGAAGGGGTGAGGAACTGCTGACCCTGAGAGTAAAATACCTTAAATCATTAGTGACTGTCTGGCGGCAGCCGATTACACACAAATTTCTGCTCAGTGATTAATTTAATCACAGTAAATGGTTTTACTCTTCACTTTGGGGGAGTTGATGAAATAAGAGAATTTGGTTCTTTTCTGAGTTACATTCTTGAAAAGCAAATTTTTTAGCTCAAAGTGAAAGTTTAATTTAATTACAGAATTAAACTCTCTTGTACAGGAAGAAGCAGGGCTTCCTTAAAAGTGTCAGGAGAGCAGCCATGGCAGAGAAACAGCCCCTTGGCTCCTGGGCTGCCAGTCCCAGAACCCAGGGTGAGTGCTGAATAAAATGAAAACCCTGCAGGCCTGCTCCTGCTCCTTCTTCATCAGCTTAATGTGACTGAACAAAGGAGTAAATAATCTGGTCCTCCATAGAAATCTCTGCAGAGTCTTTAATTTCCTGGATAAATTACACCTTACAAATTGCTGCTCTTTGAAATAATGGTTTGGATGCTCCTCCAGTGTTTGCAAGGTTGGAGAGAGCACAACAACATGGAACCCTGACAGAAAGCAGAAGAACCCAGATTCAGCAGGTGGGGTTCAACCCACACCTGTGCTCCCCATCACTCCTGTCCTCTGTGGCTGGTTAGTTTGCTTTCCTTTAAAGACCCAGGCTCCTCCTTTTCATATCAACCAACCTGATGATCTGAAAGGTTTCACTGCTCCATGGGCCAAGAAAGGTGTGCTCCTTCCAAAAATGCCTCAGAGCTACATAAAACCATCATCAGAAAAGGTGAAAAAAGTCACAAACAATTATTTACTGACTCACGGTTTAAGAAAATGTTGTTTCCTCTCACTAACAGAATAAAGGAGATCCAAGCTTTAATGCTATTGCTCCCACTCTTCAATCAATAACTTCCACAATAACTCAGCCTCGCTCACCCCAGCCCACATTTCCAGCCTCATTTCTCAGCGCTTTTGACGAGCCCAGGAGAATAAAAGGATGGGGAATTACACCGACCATTTTATACACAAGTGATGTGAAAAATGCCTCAGCCCCTGGCACCCAGCTGCTCCCTCAGTCAATAAATTCAGCTGTGGTTTCTGCCTTGTGCCAGGGCCATACCATACCTGGAAAATGCTGTTTCCTTTGTCAGAGCAGGTGTGTGATGGGAGGCAATGGATCCTCTGTGACAGGTTGAGGAACAAGCCACTGGGCAGTGAAACCATGATGGTTTCAGCCACCCAGGTCCCAGCAGTGCCTGGAGCCAGTGCAGCTCCTGGGCTCAGTGTGAGCCTAGTTCTGTTGGACAGAGTCCTCATCCAGGTGAGACAGCTGCAAACCAGCTCTGCAGAGGTGTTGTCAGAGCCTGATCCCACACGGCCCAGCTGGTGATGAGGCTCATCATCCCTAAATGCCAACCCTCCTCCCAATTTCCTTCTCAATCTAGTTTTCAAGTCCTTCACATTATGGCAGGTCCTTGACTCTCAGTGACATTTACAGCTCTGCAGTGTTCCATCCCATCACACCTGCATTTATTTTGGTGGCCTCAGGTGATCAGTGCTGGGATTCACCAATTTCCCTGATAACCAAGGGAACGTTGTGGAGGAACTCCCCTCTTTCCCCACTGCAAAGCCCATCTTTGGAACTCTGTCAGGGAGCTCACCAGGAAAAACATGGAAGCCAATAATTAATCAGTCATTCCAATAATTGAAATTTTCTAAAACACTGATTCTGGAAGGTCTCAACCAGTTTTCAGGCCACATCATGGTCAGTCCTCACTGCAGCCTCTGATCAAAGTCCATCATCACCTGAGCATCACTGCTTTGTCTTACCCAAAGCCACAGCCCCTCCATCCTTATTAATATGATTAATAATTAGGGGAAAAATGCACCTCAGCTTGGGATAAAATAAATATGTGAATAAAGACAGATCTAATAAACCTGGACAGAATTTATGATTTTCTCAGCCATCGCTTTGCCAGAGATAATGTTGCGCAGTAAAGCTGATTTGCTGGATGAGAACCATATAATTTATCCTGTCAGGGAACATAAGAAATCTTGTCTATGCAGGGGATGACTGATGGGCTCATGGAAACTGGCAGGGAAGCAAATAAAATAATTTTGTCTGTTAAAAATACCTAATTATCATGTCCTTGTTTATGACAACGCACGCGGGTGAGGACTGTGTCAATACCTACAACACAGACTTCTGGTTTATGCTAAAAACTTTCTTTTCATTTCAAAGTTTGAGAATTTTTAAAGCTCATAATTACAGCTGTTAGCTCTTTGCTCTGATGTAAGAACTTGTCCCCAAGAACAGCTCCAGTACCTGAGCTGACACTGCTTCCATCAGCCAGGTCTGCTGGGAACTCACTGTGTGAAAGCTCCAGTGCCTTGTTTGGCACATCTGTCTGTCTGTCTGTCTGTCCTGCTTCCCTGTCAGGAGCCATGATGCAGTCAGGAATCAGAGGTCCCCATGGCAGATGAGGATGGGACCTCTCCCAAGGACACACCAGCCCCGAGCTTCGGAGTGTCCATCCTCCCCACTCCCCTGCCCACCACCCTTGCTCTACCTCAGGCTTGATGCAAAGACATTATTACCCTATTTCAGGATGTGGCTCTGGTGCTGGCTGATCCACAGCCAACAGGATAGTTACTGGGATGTGGGGGCAAAGCACTGGCACTGGATCTGAGCGGTGGGAAGTTGGGCTGTCAGAAGGTCCCCAGGATGGTTTCAAAATAGCTGTGAGGAAGAGGGAGAGGAGAAACAAACAGAAACATAGAAGAGGAAAGGCAATGAGCTGACCAGAAGAGCTGTAAAAATCAGTTTGCTGGAATTCTGGGAAGAGAAATAGAAAATATGTCTTAAAAGCCACTGCAGTTGAGAGCTGGAAAGGTCACAGGTTTGCATTTCCCTGAGCTGGAAGCTCTGCTAATCGCTGTTTAACAGGGTTCACTGGTGAGGAATGGTTTCAGTGGCAGGGCTCATTCCTCGCTGGGAAGCACAGACCTGGGTTAATAACACCTTATTCTGCACAAAATTCCACTTCACTGGAGCATGTGCAAAAGGGACTTTGATTTCAATGAGGATTGATACCCGTCCTGCAAAGCAATGCTCCTAACCAGCCACAAACCGAGGCGTTTGTGCCCAAACTACCCAGCTGTGTGCTAAACTACTGTGTCTCACCAGGCTGATTAGTCTGCAATAATCTGAGGAAAAGGGCTGAGCTCCCCTGCCCTGCAGAGATTCACTGCCAGGTTGTAAAGTCTGCGTGGAGCTGGAGCCGCATGTGGGGGCTAATTGGCATCATTATATCTGATAAACTGCTGACAGCCACCAGTGCTCAGCACGGAGCTGCCTCCACAGTCCAGGGGCGCATCCCAAGCATCCATGGTCCAGGGGAGCATCCCAAGCATCCTCTCCCAGCTGAGGGGGTGGCTGGATGAGCCCCCCGATACCAGAACTCCCAGCTGGCCTGGCCCAAGGGTGTGGAGGGACACCCCAGACAGCCTCAGGCAAAGCCACACACCCACCAGCCAAGCACTTTGCCTTCCATTGTGACACTGGTGCTGGACCAGAGCAAGACCACCCGGGGGGAGAAGTGAGATTTGTCGCAGGCAGTGCTGGGGGGAAACCTGCCAGCACAGCCTCAGCCCGGGGAGCAGCTCACCTGTCTCAGCACCACTGGCACACCCAAGTGGGAGAGCAAAACCCACAGTGGCACTGACCCCTGTACACTGGTGCAGGAGACAGGCTCTGCCAGCACTCTGAGGAGCTGTAGTGCTATTTTTAGAACATGTGCAGGGTTTTTTGGAATCTATTTTCTCTGTATTCCCTCTCCTCTTTTCACATCAAAGCAGAGAGTGACACAGAGGAGCCGTGCTGTCCCCACCCAGAGGTCCTGATGCAGGATCAGACACCGCAGGTGCCACAAGGTAAAATGCCAGAAGAGAAACTGAAAATAACAAACAGGTACAACAGTGTGATAAATAAAGGGGATTAAAGCTGAGCAAAATGAGGTGACATTTATCTAGAGCATCATCTTTGCAGATTACTCATGTAGAAAACGTGCCCACATCAGCACAGAGCTCAGTTTAGCTCCACGATTAGATAATACTCTGGCAAACGACTCTCATAATTCTGTGTTATGTGCTCCAGAGTGAATCCTGTTGGCTTCCAGAGACACTTCTGCACACAGCTGTGTGCAAGGACATAGAAATATCTGTGTCCCCACAAGTAGCTGGGGCTGGTTGGTGTCTGGGATGGGCAGGAGGGGCACAGGAGGGGTTGGGCACAGCCCAGAGTCACCTTCCCAGCCCTGCGCTCTGAGCCCAGGTTATCTTATTCCAGTGAACACTCTTTAGGGTTCAACCTGTGCTAATTATTGAAGCATCACTTTCTGGCTTGGTAATGCCACCTCCTGTGGCATCAGCACCCATCCCATCAGTGCTGCCCTCCACTGCCTCCGCCTCACCGAGCATGTCCCAAACTCAGAGCTGACCTGCTCCACTCAAGGTCAGGGTAAGGACTTGCCTAGGAGACCAGCCTTTTATTATATGGTTTCAGAGTTTAATGAGGCCAGAGCATCATCAAGGTCTTCAAGCACCACTGTGATGCTAAAAATCCGGATACTCTGTGAGCAGTAACAGCACTGTATCATCACAGCCTGGCTCACAGCAAGGCATTCCGGGATCATCTTCTCAGGAATCTCTTAGGAAAGTGTATAGGGCCATAACTGTTTTATTTTCCCCCTCCCCATGCAGTTTTTGGCTCACACCCTGTGTGGTTCTTTGTGTCATTTTTATAGTGCCTTGTAACCGCCTCAGTGGAGGGCATGGGATTTACAGCGAGAGACAGCCCGGCTTTTGTCAGAGCTGAAGTGGAAATGTTCCCATTGTTGAGACTTGTATGGCATTTGGCTAAATAAAATCAGGTGGAGAATGAGGAAAACACAGATATTCACTTCGTATTAAACATTTATTTCTTCCTCAGAACATTGTCACCACTCAGCATTTATATCCTCCTATGGTGGCTGTTGTGTGAGGACTTCAAACACTGCTGCACGTTCAGAGCCTCTGCTGAGGACATGCCACCCACCCTAAACAATAGGCACACTCTGGCTGGACATCCCTGTGTCCTTCCACACAAATACTGGTGACCCAGCAGCTGCCTCAGCACTCAACTGCTGTGGGGATCCCACCCTGCCAGGGTGCTGAGGAGCTCAGAGCCACAGCAGGACCGTGGCCAGGCTCTCACCTGCCCTTTGCCTGCACGGTGACAGAGCAGCAGAAGCTGTGTGGGTGCTTGTGTCTCCCTTTCCACAGTTACACAGCCCGGAATGCTCCAGCCTGACCAGGTGCTCACCTGGGACCCACCAACCTGTCCCCTCTAGAGTCAACAAACCCAGAACAAGGAGAAAGAAAATCCAATTAAAATATCCACTTGCAGATGGACACTGAATCAGAGTTTCACAAACAAAAGCTCCATTTCCTGCTCCTGACCTGGCTGGGCCCCAGCTTAGCCATGACCCCTGAGGCAAAGGCAAAGGCACATCTTCCTTTTACCTTTCCTGGGCTGTCAATCTCCCCCTCATTAAAGCTGCTGCCGTATGTCAAAGGTGGCAGCTCCCTGCTACTAAATTCCACCCCTCAGAGCACCCGTTTCCCACGCCAGCGCTTCATGTTCGTTAAGGTTCATTTTCAAAGTCACTGCAGCCCTTGCTCTCAGTAAGTGCAAATGCCAAGCTTTGCAAAAGACGAGGGGAAGGTGGGGGAGATACCACCATCATATCCTCTTTAAAAATTGATAAAAATAAGATTAACAGATGCCTCTGGCTGTGAGACTCCATCGCTGGAGCATCGTGCCCGCGCTCAGCACATCTCCATGGCAACTCATGTATGTGGCCTGAATAGATGCATCAGGAAATTTGGGGTTTGGTCCAGTTTGCCTGGACTTCTGGGGTGTTTTGGTCTGCTCAGACCTTGTCCCCACAGTTGTGGCACTAGGGAGGTGGGCACAGAAACTGGCTCTGCAGCCTTGGGGAGCAGCAGTGGGACCAGCAGCTTTCAAACACCACCATTTCTCCTGGAGTCACCCAAGTGAATGAGATTTGTGGGCTTGGAAGCAAGGAGTTGTCTTGGGGAGAAGGTCAGCTTTGTGGGTGGGACAGGACAAGAACAAGTGGCATCATGGCAAATCCTAGATGGAAACTCCAATTCAAGGCTGGATAAGTGGGGCAGGACAGTCAAAAGGAGTCAGGGAGTCCAGTCCCTCCAGTGCCAGGAGCTCACAGGGTTCTGGATTCACTGAGGGACCTCCTCCATCCCACCTTTATCCTCCAATACATCCCACCAGAGCCAGGCTTACCCCTGCTCTCCATCTGCACATAGCACAGCATGGACCCACCTGGGTGGAAATATTCCATTTGATGCTCCACATTCTCATTTTAATGTTTCATCTCCCTCCCTCCTGCTGATCCCTGCAGCTGGATCAGCACCCCATCCCCCCACCTTTACCACTCCTCCATCAGTCCCCTCCTTTGGCTTCTGCCCTGTGCAGCCCTTGCTTTGAGCTGCCTTTACCTCACACCAGAAAACCACTGAGGCATCACACACACAGGTGAGTTTCCTGCCCGGAGCCCTCTGCCCCCAGCTCTGTCCACAGCAGTGATTTCTCTCCACCTCCTTTTTCTAAGGATTCTGTAACTATATAGCTACAGTGTAAACACAACAGATCCTCTTTGGAGAGATATTTAGGATCCTGCTATTGAAGCAGGAATACTGGAAATCAGAGGAGCCATTTAATTCTCATGAATTTTAAGTGCAAGACCAAAAAAACCCAAACAACAGAACCAAAGCTGTGGGAAAGTTTCCAAAATTGCCCTCCCAGCTCACACCAAGATTATTTACTTCAGCTCAGCCTTGTCCAGCACTATTTTCTTTGTTTAACATTCACCTCTGTCCAAACTGCCCTTTCCTCTGGAGGCTTTACCTTCATTCTGCTGATGACTCAGGTTCAGTTCAGCACGTGCTAACGAACCCAGATCCCTCCTTTCACCCATGAGAGCTCAGAGCTCAGTCATTGACAGTGACCAAAGAGTAAAGTTGGAGCTGAACAGTCAAGTTAATTCTGTTACACAGAACAACATTGATTTGTTGTCACAAAGCATTTGTTACCCAAACGGCATTTCCAGCTGAAAGGGAAGGATGGAAAAACCCTGCTGAAGTTTAAAGTTCTTGCAAATTAGCCAAACTTTGGTTTACAACCAAGTGCATGTTTTCCAGCAGGGAGAGAGATGAAATCTGCTGATGGCAGCACATTTTCCCCCGTAATGATGCATCTTTTGGCGAAGATGAGCACAGCAAAATTAGTGTTTCATACTAGGTGTTGTTTTCTCTTCCCTCTTTGCAAAGCCCATCACCAGAGGCTACCTGGCCATCCAGGCCCTGCCCCGATGTCACTGTGATGACACTGGTCATCCCAGCAGCACTGACCGTGTGCTGGGAAGGATTTCCTGAATGCCCTTTCCCCTCACCAACAGTGTACACAGCGACTGACAGCAGGGCAAACTTCAAGATAAGATGTAAGGTGCCAGTCTGGGCTGGGTGAGGGGCTGAGATCCCACCACAGGGCATGGAATAGTGGGGGTCTCCTCAGGAGGAAGGGAAGTGCTTCCTCCCTCCTTGCCCTGCAATCCCCTGTGTTCTGCAGAGAAGTTACTTTTGCTTTGAAGTTACATTTATTTAAATGTAAAATCCTCAGCTTAAATTGCAGGAGGTTCTGTGATATTTAATATCCAAAGCTAGGAAAGGTCATGTCTGCCTGAAAATAAAATGAGGTTTAATCTGGAGATTGTGTGTGGCAGGTTTTTTTATGAAAATTTGGTTTAGAAATAGATCTTAAATCCATAAGGTCACCAAGAAGAAGGTTTTTCGTTCTCAGAGATTTATCACTCCTGTATCTCAGATGAGCAAAAGATAATTCAAAGAGGAAAACAAAATCCTGTGCCTTCCCTTCTCTTTATTTCTGCACCTGCACCCAGAACGCTTCCTTTTACATCTATTTGTCACACTCTGCCTCTCCTGTTTATTTGAATATCTGTGTTTAAGGTGTACCAAATACGATAGTTTTGCTGCATTCCTGCAGGATTTTAACACTGTTTGTCAGTACCTTCACAGTGAGTTCATGATAGCACATACCACAAAGCAATCTTGAGACTATCCAAACAGATTTTTTCTAAAACCCCAATTGCTAAACTTTATTCTTTGTCCTTAATAGAACCCTCAATTCTCCTGCCTCCTGTCTCTCTCCAGAGGATCTGTGTCAGCAATCCCATATTCTGGACATGGCTATGGCATGGACACACCTCCATAGCTCTACTCCTGGGTCCAGGCTCCTCTTCCTGCAGATGATTCCCCTCAAATTCCTCTTGCATCACAGACTAGTGGAGAGCTCTGTGTATGGAATCATTGATGTTCTTGGCATTAGAGCCAGGGGATCACACAGAACATGAGGCTGCATCTCAGTGATTGCTGCCTCCCTGTGCAGAAGCTCCCTGCTTGTGGCCCTTGAGTAATTGTGCAGTGTGGGATCAGATGCCAACCCCTATCATGCTGCTGGTGAGTTGTGTCGTGCTTTAACACCACTGCTCTGTCATCCTCGTGGTTACACTGAGCAGACTCAAGGCTGTCACTTCCCTGACCCACCTTACACAGACACCCTGGCTGAGAACACAGCTGAGGAGAGGCACAGAGAGCACTGTGTGGCTCTTGGTCCATCACACATATGTCACCAGCCCAAGGGGCTGCCCTGTGCCCCCCGTGCACTCAGAGAACTACAAGAGTGCACAGCAGGACCACAATTGGTGGTCCTCACAACCCCAGCCTGGGGCTCCCCAAAGGACAGGCTGCCTGGTCACCCCTGGAGATCATCTCCTTGGGCTGTGCTGAGCCATGGTCGTCACAACAGTTCTGTGCATGTGCAGCCTCTGACCCATTAAAAAGCAGTTGGAAAAGAAACTCTGCTCTGACCAAATCTGTGCATCAGCAGCAGTTTCTGGGGCTTTCTCTGTCTCCTTCCTCACAGAGCATCCCCCCCGCAGCCACTCTGCCTTTCAGCTGCGAGAGGCAGGTACATCTGCTCAAACAACAGAGCAGTTTACCAAACCTTTTACTGGAATTTCTGTCATTCTGTTTGATCTTGTTAAGAATCAAAGAAAGCAATTACAACCTTAATCTTGTTCTGTAAAACTGTAGCTACACATAAAACCACCACGGGTAACACATACCAGAGCACGAACACAAACAAGAGAGTAAAAATGACAAGTGATCTTTGATGCCTGACTCGAAACACCTAGAAAGGAGCTTCAAAACTCCCAGGAATTTCAGATCCCTCTAAGACAGCTCGAGTGCAAGCTGCAGACTCACAGGCTTTTTTTCTGGCACTTGTGTACTAAGAACAGAAAGTATCAGCAAGGCCTGAAGATAAGGTTTCCTTCTAATTCTAGATACACTTACTGGTACGACTGCAGATCTGTGAGATTTTAGGGCCCCAAAGGGGAAGGAAAACAGAAGGAAAACAAAATCTAAGAAAGGAATTTCTGCTTCATAAGTACAGGGAATTGATGAAGCTCAAGGAGTTATATGCACAGCATTTCATTCACTGAAAAAATATTGTTCTCACTTTGGGAGAAATCCAGTGGAAATGCTGTCTATGACTTAAAAATCTCATAAGGCCTATTCCAGTCCCATGGCAGAACTTGTTTGGCATCTATACCTTGTGTGGCATCTATACCTTGTGTTGTCTTTTTGTGCTTGTGTGAAGTTGCTCCTGACACAGCCCCAGTGGGAAGCCAGGTAAGCAGTACCCATGATGTTTACTTTTCACTGAGCACCTGAATCCTTGCAAAAATATCTGCTCTAAAACAAGAATTACTGCAAAATAGGAACTCATTGTTCCAGGTGATTCCAGACACCCAGTGTTCTGGAGTTCTGATGGGAAGAGCAGGAGTACATGGGGAGGCACTAAGCCAACCCCAGGCAGCCCTTTGAGTGTCCTTGGCTGCTGTGTCAACATCCCTGAAATAACTGAGGGGCTCTTCTCTTCCAAGAACCACCAGATGCAAAGCTTTTGCCATGGGGAGCTGAGGCCATGAGCACACATGGACCAAGGCCAGGGAAAGCCTTGGAAACCTGAGGAACTTCAGCACATCCCCCATCAGCTCCATGTGCCTGGGATTGCTGGAACTCAGGTCTGGCAGTGTCATATCCAGCTCAGCTACTGCAATCACATCCCCATCTCTGGAGCACCTGGCTGAGCCCCTGCTTTCCCCCTCCAGCCCCACAGCCCATTGCCCTCCCTGGGGTACCCTCTCCTCCTGGCTGCTCCTGGATCCCACAGGGCAGAGGATGGACAGTGGAAGGAACCTGTCACACTGCTGAGCCCAGCAGGCCAGGAAAGCATTAAAATCAGCATTTGGAGAGGAAATGTGACACCTGGTTATTACACGACGTAATGGAATCAGCCAAGTGGTAAATGTAGCTTTTAAATAGGTTTTGTGTTCCCCATTAGCTCGACTGATGCTGATTAGTTCTGACGGGGAAAGGGCTGGTCTGCAGCTTTCCCAGTGAGGCTGCTCCTCTGCCTGGTTCTGGAGAAGTTGTGGGACAACAGAGGAGCCAAAAGGAACCCACCTGCTCCTACAGCAGCATCCTGCATCCCTCCTTGGGACCCACAGCAGGTCCAGCACCCCAAATTTAGCCAGAGGCTGTGGTGCTCTCAGGACAGCAGGCACTAAAAGGCAGCAGTAGCACAAAGCAGACACAGTTCGAGGGAAACTTCTGGAACTGTGTAATTGTAGGCAAAGGCAGGCACATGCCAATGCTTGGGAACAGCAAACACCCCCAGCACGGGCTCTGGGGGATCCTGCCACCCACTGCAAGGGGTTAGTCTCAAATCAGGAGTGCCTTTCATTTAAACAACTAAATATTATTCTCAGTATTTACAAAACACAAACATGTGGAAAGGGAAGGAAAACACTCCACAGGCACTGGGCAGCCTCTCAAGAGGGATCAGCCAGTCCTAAACTCAGAGCTCTGGGATTTAAGGAGAGAAAAAGGACACTGAGGTCTTCTGCTGTTGATTCTGCTATCAGCACACACATGAGCTTTGTCACAGGTTTATCTACTGCTGTTACTCTGCATTTTTTTCAGCCAGACATGGTTTGTGAAAGGTTTTATCTCCATTCACAGTTTCGAATAAGAACAGAGCTCAGATTTCCTCACTGCTTTGCTCTGCCCTTCGAGCTTGCCAGCACTTCTCATATTTTCAGAGCGACGCAGCAACTGCTTTTATTCTTTTCACTTTTAGTCAGAGCTCTCATGTTTTCCCAGGATAAAGCTTATTAAAAATGCATAGAGAATAGAGGCTTATGGAGAAAAAAATGCAAAGGAAAAAATTCTAGCTAATTGGAATTTGGAAAGAGTTGTACTATCACAGGTTTAAAACCCAGTCCAGATTTCCAAACCCAAGCTGGTTCCATTTGCTTTGGCCCCAAACCTGTTTTTAAGAAAAAAGTGTTTAATGAAAGTGTTAGAGGAAACATCAAGTCTAAGTTTCTTAAAATTCTGCAGCAAAGATGTTAGAAATGAAAAAGCCATTTTGACTCAACTTGTCTGACTTCCAGCCTCAGTGGTTTTGGGATAAACCTTTACTTTCCATTTCCAGTGCAGGGGCACATTTGTTCCTTCCCTGGAAAGGAGAATCCCCAAATGACAGCAACAGCAAGCTTGTTATTTCCTTTACTTCATAAACAGTCCATTGTTTCTCAGTAAGACAAAGCAAAAGCCAATATTTTAATTGTGCCATAAGATCTTTCATAAACAACTATAAAAATTCTCAAATTTATTTCCTTTTATAAGGAGAACAGATATTCAGAGTAGGTAAAAGCCCCCTTTACCTACCAGGGGCCTGAGCACAGAAACTGTGCTTTTAGGAGAGTAGCTCCTGCTCTTTATGCAAACACCGATGTATGGCTGAGGCACTGGGAATTTCCATTGTCTGTTTCTGAACTTCCAAGCCTAAAATCTTCCCGTTCAATCCAGTATAAGGCATTGCCCCAAGGGTGGGAACTGGGTTCTTAACCAGTTACTAAAAGAGCAGCTCAGATAAACAATTTGAGCTGTCACTGGGCACTGCACAGCTCAGCCCTCAGTGCCAGCTGTGCCCACACCAGCCCCAGTGCCAGCTGTGCACACACCAGGCACCCCAAGCAGTGATCCTATGTGCACTGGGAAGCCTCTGGCTGGAACAAAGCGATGTGCCAGTCTCTCACTTGAGAGGTTTGAAAATAATGGAAAAAAATATCAAATAGTCCATGGGTTTTATTTCATTGTCTCTATTAACCATCTCTATCAAAGCTGTGTGAACAATAAAACCCTAACTTATGTGCTGTGCTATTCTGCACTTTTTAACTCCTGCTCACACAGAACAGAAAACAACACACATTATTTATGACTTCCAGATTTACTCCTGAGCATCAAGACCATCTCTGTGCTGACACAGGACCCTCTTTACTTCTACTTTAAATGTCACTTGTTTTCCTTATTTTCTGCGTTGGAGTTTCAAGTGTTCCCTCTAATTCATCCCATTTGTGCACAACAATTCCTACTCCCAACTGCACTTAGCAACACCCTTTGAGAATGAGGAAGCATAAAGCACCCTGTACTCTCCAGAGGAAGTTTGTGCACAGGAATATTTGGATCTCCTGAAGTACTAGTTGATAAAACCCAGCCTAAATGTGCCAACACAGCAAATCTGGAGCAGTGCTTATAGAAGTTGGAAATGCAACCTTGCTGCAAGGAACACTGGGTGTAGCTGAGCAGCTCCATTCCTTCTGGCTGCTTCTAGAAACCCAGATTTTAAAGTGATTATTCCAGCAGCTTGTAGCCCTGCACAAAAGAAATCAGAAGGACTATTCCAGGCAGTGTGGCAGCCAGGAAACAATGACATCCCAGGGAACAAACCCAAATCCTCCTTCACAGACGCGAGCAGAACTGCCTGAAGGGTCTTATGCAATCAATAAAATATCACTGCAGATGGATCCAAGCTGGAGCCTCCTTTCCTTTGCTCTGAGTTCAGGTGGTATTTCCTGCAGGGGCTGTCACCAGGGTCCTGTTGCTCTGCATCCTGGCTGCTGCCTGGCCCTCCTGCTGCCCAGATCTCCCCATGCTCGCTTTGCCTTGGGGTGGTTTTTCACACAGGCATCCCTTAAAAATCAAACCCTGCCAGGGTGCTGACACTGGAGGTGTATTTGTGACAGTTCTGGGCTGTGCCCCAAAGGGGTCAGGAAGGACTGTGGAAATTTGGCAGCACGTGGCTGAGGCTGGAGCTGCCCTGCTCGGCACCAGCACCTGCAGCCCAGTGACATCTCCATGTGCCACAGGCACGATCCCGGCTGTGCAGCTGCTGCCAAGCCCCAACAATCACTGCACAACATGAAACACCATCAGGTGCCAAGCCTGAAATATTAACCAGGGAGCACTTTTATCTGGGGTTTTCTTTACTTTCTCCCAGTAAAATAATCAATAAAATGCTTCCTGGTTCCACATGAGCTTCAGAAGCTGGGAAGCATCACTCTGCCCTGGACCTATAGGAGGTGCTGGGCTCTTCCAAAGGGATTGTGTTGCCAATAGCTCTCCTCCCTCCTCCTGGTACAGAAAGGGCAATCTGGGGTCAAACAGCTCTGCCTTTGAATAAAGCCCATGGCTCCATCCAGCTGCCAAATCCCAGCCTTTCTCCGAGGAAAAAAATACCAACCAAGTATCTACTCTGACAAAATCCTCCTTTCCCAGCGTGTTTGTGTTAACCACAAATTGGCCCATTTCCTGTAATGTGGTAGCAGTCACACTGATATGGCATATTTGGCTGAGCCTTTTATGCTCTCAAAATCTGGAATTGAAAAGTTCTGGTTCCCACAGCAACCACAGGTAGCAATTACCCTGGTTCTGGAAATTTCTAGAATAGAAGGGATATTTGCTTTCTGCAGCCCACTGCTAAGTGCACAGCAAAGGATGTGTCTCTGTGCATCAAAATGAATTTATTTTTCTATTGCTGTGTTTGTAGCTCTGTTTACACCTTAGAAATCTTTTCTATATCAACATTTTTGGACAGTTTTTTACACCTGCTACAGAATACAGAACCTCCTAAAACACATCACGCTTAATTTATTTCCACTTAGCTCCAGTCATTGCAACAAATGCAATTCATTGCACTTGCTGCATCACGTTTTCCCTCTGTATATCACATGTAATGAATATCACCACAATAAAATTCATAGTTTGTGACACCTCTGATTAATACCAGCTTCTCACAGAGAAGAAAGATTACTGCAGCCATTATGAATTTATACAGATCTTGCTTTTCCCATTAGAAGACACGCAGTGATGTAGTCTGCTTCCAGAAAGGGAAAACCCTTTCCTGCCTGCTGATGGAATGAGGAGAGAAACCCAGAGCACAAGCCCAGGTTTGCCCCTTCCCGTGCAGTTGGATCAAGTGGCCTTTGGTATTTTCAGCAGATTAACACAATTTAAAGACCATAATCTCAACAAGGAGGAGCAGTGTAGTGTTTCTTTGGGGATTTTTAAGAACCTGCACAGCTCTCTGAATTCCCCCCAGAATGTTACTGTGATTAACAGACTGCTGGGTTGTCAGGAGTTTAGTGCTTTACTTTTTCTTTAATTATCCAACATCTCCTAATTAGCTGTCCTTTATCTCCAGACCTGCTCTCCTGAATGCAGAGCAGGAAGCACAGAGCAGGGACTGTGCTGCTCCCTGGCCAGGTTTGGGAGCTGCTCTTTATCTTAGAGAAGTTTAGTGATGCTGAACTGCCCAGAAAACTCACTGTCACCTCCACTTCCATCATGGTGACACACTCACTCTAGGCTACAAATTGCTTTTGATTCCTCCCTCCCAAGCCTGCAGCCAATTACAAAGAAAATTACAAAAATTGAAGCCTGATTTCTAAACTACTTTTGCCTTATGTCTGCTCTCAGGACTCCATCACCAGCCCCTCCTACAGATGTTGTGTCCATCAGGGTCTCAGCCCTAAACAGCCCTGGTTCTGACTGCCAGACCCCAACCTAAGAGCTTGGAGGAGCAGCTCTTCCTCCAAGCTCAGCTTGGTGGGAGAGAAGGGATAATTTCTGCCTCCCACACAGCAGCCAGCCTACGTCTAGGGAGTATCAGTGTTGCAAACTGTCCTGATCGCTTTAGTACGTTCACGATGTACTTGATCCTCTCAGAGCCAAGATGCAGCACTTGATTTAAATTTTTGCTGTCAGATCTGATTAAAAATTAAGTTGAACACAGTTGTATGAAAACTAAATTAACATTCTTTCTGAGTAGCACCATGTAATTTAATGCAACAACTCATACGATCGAGTCATGCAACTACTAATATATGTCTAGAGGAGCTGAGGGTTGGGAGCAGGCAGGGACACGGTGCTGGTTTTGCTCTCTGAAGGAGCTCAGGCAAAGGAATGGGCACAACCAAGGGAGCCCACCAGCATTTCAGTACTCCAAACAGAGGAAATAAACAGGATATTGGAATTCCACAGGGTGGAATTTTATGGAGACAGTTCTCATTGGGCACTCTGTCCTTGCAAGATCAATGGAAATTTCCATCCTCACTTTTAATTTAGGATTTTTGGAGAACACTCCCAGATTCAGCTTTGGAAAAGAGCACTGGACTTTGCTGTTTGTTTTTAACACAGCTCAGCCCTGTGGTGCCTGGCAACCTCTCACTGTGGCCAGAACAGACTAACATACACCTCAGGACAGCAATAATTTAGCAACTCATTCCCTAAGTGATGCTTTAATCTTCTCAGCTCCCGTACCCAAGAAACAGCCAAGAAGATCCATGGTCTAAGGAAAGAGAGGGGAGGAACAGCCCATTTTCTGCCCAGTGCTGTGCAGCTACAGGGGCTGCACCCAGGGCCCTGTGGGCAGCACCCAGTAACCTGCCAGGTGAGTGAACACCAATCATGCAGGTGTTACAGGTTACACAGATGGTGCCCAAGGCCACACAGAGTCAGTGATGTAGCCAGAGGACAAGCTCAGTGCTATTCATCCCAACCTCATAACCATAAAATCATTGCAGCTTCATGTCAAGACATAGTTATAGACATCCACTGAGCAACACATCCCCTCTCCAGAGGCTGAGCAGTTCAGGACAGTTTCCATTTCTTTGGAGCTTTCACACTGAATGGAGACAGCTCAGACACTGGGATTTCAATTCAAGGGCCATTTAAGATTGAAAAATAGAGACAGGTTTATATACCAAATGGGAGCATTTCACAAAAACTCTCTCTCCCGCTCGCTTTCCGAGAATTATCGTCCCTTATTATCCAGCAACAAAGGGAGGATTCGCTGCCTTGCCAAGGTGAGCACGATCAGTCCTCCTGTCATTCTGCAAAATGGAAAAGGAAAATAACATTGACCTGAAACCTGAGCCACGAGGCTGAAGGTGCCATGAAAAGCTGGAATCCCTTTGTGTGCCGATCCCCATCCCTCCTCCAGCAGGATCCTGCTGGTGAGCAGGGAATGCACAGCGCGGTTGTGCTGCCCCGGCACCGAACTCCAGGTGTGAGACTCACACTGGCAGGACAGGATGAGTCACTCTGTGACAGGGACTCTGCTCAAAGTGGCAGCAATTTTTTTGCCATTAGCTGCGTTCTGCAAATGTCATTCAAACTGCCCATCATTTTCTGCAGGTATTTTTGGCTCTGGGAGTGCTGAGGTTCATTGTATAACCCACTCATCCCCTCAGTTCTGCAGCTATTTATACCCACACACATGCAGGCAGGGAGAGGCTGGCTCTGCAGCCAGCCCAGGGCCCAGTGGCCCCTGGTCAGCAGGATGCCCTTTGCTGCCTTCTACTTACTTTCACAGACTTGCTACAAAGCAGCTTAATGTCAGAAATCCAGACCTGTAGTCTGGGCCAGGCAGCCTTGCTTTGATCCGGCCAGATGAGACAGAGATTCAGGGATGGAGTGCTTGATCACACCATCCTGTCCCCTCCCTGCAGTGCAGCTCTGAGGGCAGTCAGGCAGGAGCTGGTGCTCCAGCCAGCCCATCTCGTCCCTCCTGCCAGCTGGAGACAGGAAGGAGATGCTTCCCATTGGGAAGTTTCAGGTCATGCCTCTGTGCCCCATCCATTTCTGCCCCACAGAAGGGAGCCAGGTACTGGCCCAGCAAATGCAGCCTCACAGGGCTGTGAGAGCAGGTCCCAAATGCTCCTGGGCACCAACACACCTTATCTGAGGTCCCTGTGAGACTTACACCTGCACAGCTGAGACTCTGCTACAAGCACCAGGGCATGTCACCGGTTTTTCTACAGCCATGGAGATGGACGAGGATCACTCCAATGGGACCAAGGGGTGTGCATGGCCCCTCTCCCTCCCCACGCTCCTCAGGCAGCCCACACACAGCACACAGACCTCCGGGGAGGAAATCACACCACAGACAATGCCTGGGAGCAGCTGTTCTGTGTTCAACTGCCCATCTGGCCCATCAGAGATCATGATTACCACACAGGTAAGTTATTACAGGTGCCAGCAACATGTTCCTGCCTCTACTGAAGGGCACTGTGAGATCTTACAGCACTAACCCACCACAGAGACAGAGCAGAAGTGAACCAATTTTGGAATGATGACCCAAAGCCTCAATACAGTGTTCACCACCATCACAGGATCTCTAAACAGGAGAACAGGCACAGAGATGGCAAAACCACAGATTTCTCCTGTGCAGCAGCCACACAGGGCTTTTAGGTCAGTTTTCCACCTAACTGGAGGCACCTATATTAACAAATACACCTGGGACTCACTAGCAAACACTGCTGTGGGCCACTCCTGTACCACCTCTGCTCCCAGAAGTGCCAAGGCCAGAGGAGCGGCTCAGACTCAGAGCTGCAGCTGGCTGCTGGGAGCCCTTGGAGGAGCAGACTGGATATCTTGCCATATCACCCCTCAGTGTGCAGCCAGCCAGTGGAGCTGCACGACTCTTTAAGTGCCTTATTAGGTTTTATTAATTCTTTTCTAGAAAGTGCTGCCAAAATAGGTGTCGGGCAATTATCTGCAGGCAGAGCTGCCACCCGGAATCAACATCTGCAGAAAGACCTATCAAGGAGCCCTCCTCCCTCTGGGAACATTCAGTCAGGAGAATTTACAGCAAATGAAGGGAAACTGGTGAGGACTGCAGCACGAGGGGCAGAGCCAGGGCTCTGTGCTCACAGCAAACTGGCTTATCTGTGGCAGGGAGGAGGTTTCATGATGCCCCTCCATCAACAGCCCCCAGCCCCAGCAACTGCATTTCCTGTGCACTGGAGCAGAGCAGAAGGTTGGAATTAGTCCTTCATCCCTAAACCTGGACAAGCAAACTTAGTGTCTCTTCTTACTCTGCAGTTGGCGTTTCAATGGGCATTTCTGCAGAGCAAGGCTGAGATGAGACACAGACCTGCTGGCTGGTCACCTGCTAAAGAAAATACCTCACCCTGGATGCTTTCTACCTGCCAGCTCCAATTCTGACCCAGCTTCTCCTCTAGCCACAGGCTGCAAGGTTTTTGGATGAGAGGTGGCAGATTCTGTCTCCAGAAGCATGGAAGATAATTTGGCTGGACTGGCCCCTCAAGACCTGTCTCTGGACCCAGAGCAGCACCCAAGCAGAACTCCAGCCCTTCAATGCTGCAGTCACAGCCTGCAGGTCTCTCCTGGCCTTTCCAATGCTAGAAATCACCTTGGATGGCTCATACACACTGAGAGGGGGATACTCAGGGGGCCATGAGCTGGAGAACACTTCCAGGGGCTGCAGTCCAGCCCAGCCTCAGCAGCAGGCTCGCCTTATCCAGGAGAGAATTCCCATTGTGTGAATCCAAGGAGCAGAACAGCTCATCCCGCTGTAATAGGCATTATTCATTCATTGCTTAGCAGAGATGCTCAAATTCTTCATCCCTAAAATTAAAGCCTGGCTCTTTGAATCCTGCTGAAGGTGTTTCACCCCACCTCCCTTTTCTCCCTGCGGTGACTCAGCTCCGGAATTCACGTGCTGAACAGTTTTGCCTTAGGTCTTTAATAAGAAGAGTTTTTCCATTGCTTATTATCACTAAAATTAAATGTCACCTTGGGTTTTCCTCGCTCACTTTAGCGCACTCTGCTGCTGTCTTCTCCATCTGTAAAAGGAAACTTTATGGCTCTTTGCACTCAGCTTCTTAAAAATTGCATGCAAAGAGAAAAATATCTCCATTTATTTCCTTTTTTTTTTTTTGTTAATATGCAGAAATAGTTTGTGTTGCACTTTCACTGCACAGTGACCTTCTGGGAGAACTGCACAACTGTTCAGGCTGATGCAAACAAGGTTTTACAGTGGTGAGATAAATATTGGGGGAAATGAAGACTCTGTGTTGACTTCTCACACCTCTGGGGTTTCATTCCCCTGCCTTGTAAATGAAGGTTGTGTTAACCTATAACACACTTTATCCTGATCTGCTTTTACTGTCTCAACCCCAAAATTTGAGACATGTTTATCTGCAGTTGGTGGGGCAGAGGGATCCCAGAGGTACCTACTGAGGTTTGTAAGGATTCAGGGATGTTGCCAGACAAGCATTTCAGAATAAGGAAATTTAAGTTGAAATTCTTTAACAGCTTTCCAGTGAAATGTCTCACTCACAGGTCTGTTGAATTAACCTGCCTGACATTCCTCTTCTCTGCTGGGGCAAGAAAAGCCACTAAATAACAGCCCTGCTCTTGCTTAAATCCAAGGACACTCCAGGAAGAAAACCAAGCTTAAACTCCAAAACATGGAAGGACTGCAGAGAATCCCAGTATCCATAACCCAATGCAAAATTAATTCTTTTATTCTACTCATCAGCTTCTCTGTCAAACCCAAAGTGACACAACTTTGAATGATGTAACATGGACTTTCCATAGATCCCTCCAGGATTTCCCTGTCTTTCATTATTAGTACCATTTCCACAACTTTACTTTTACAGAAGTATTAAATAAGTGAGCCAAATTCGAGAGCTGTCACTGCTGTTTGCAACAGCAGAAGGGGTTATATGGAGAGACTACAAGGTGTCATGTGCTGAGTGACATTTCCCATTCTCTCCGCTTCCAGCTCTGGCAGTGTCAGGAATTTGCAGGTCAGTTGGGTTATCTTCCACTCAAGGACCATTCCTATCTCTTTGCCTTCCCATTCATGCTTCTCACTCTACAGCATCCAGTAGCAAGGATTTCCATGCTGTGGAAACAAGCATTTCCCTCTGTTCTACACCATCTGCCCAGCAACATCCATGGGTTCCTCCGCATGGGAGAGCACCAAATCCAAATCCTCTGCACTAGGAAAGCTCTTCATAGGGTATTGCTGCTCCCACTCTCCTTCCTGAAAGCAACACTCAGGCCTGTGTGAGCTCAGGGGCTACACCCAGCACTTATTTACAGGCTCTCCAAAATCCACCCTCAGATTTTCAGGCTGGTTCCAGGCAGGATCCCCAGACAGCCTTCCCTGCACCTGGGACCAGGCCTGCCTTTAAACTATTCTCCCATGGATCCTTTCATCCCGAGAGAACACAGCTCCATCCCCCCAGAATAACTGGGATACTTTTGAAGTTGTTTTGCCAGCATCCAGATCAAGCTGGGCTCGGTTTTAATGACATCCTCATGCTCCTCTTACACAGCTACAAAGATTGTTTTGATTCTTCAAGAATATTTGACTCGCTAGTCAAAATAACGTACTAGAAATTGAATAAAAACTATCCTTGAATACAGAAATCGCTTATTAACATGAACTTGTTCTGTAGGATACGATCTGGCCTGACTTCCCAATTAGCTCCGATGCTGGAGTCTGCTGTTGGAGCCAACTGTGCGAGACACGGGGCTATTAATTAACTGCTGCAGTTTCCTCCAGCTTTTGTCAGCTCCTAAATTGATTTTTCCCAAAGTGACAGGGAGTGTGCCGAGAACAAGGGCATGAGGAACACTCCCCTCACCCCAGCACCAAACGCATCCCCACAGTCCAGTGCTATCATAGAACAGGGTTGGGAATCCCCTGCCCATGGACCATCCTCCAGCTTGGGGCTATTGGCAGTTACCTGAATACAAAGCCCAAGGACCTGGTGTCAGGTTGACAAATTTTCCAGAAACAAAGAGGCACAGAGGTGCAGCACCTCAATCCCACAGACTAACAGCTGTTTCCAGCCTGGTGCAGCCATCAACAGGCGCCCAGGAGGTGGAGAACAGAAAACACCCTATCACTACTGCAGCTCTGCACTGCCAAGCCAGCCTGTCTCATGCTATTTTTTATTATTATTATTATTGCTGAAATGCAGATGAATTAGTTCTCTTGGGGCTTTGCACAATTTTTTTATTTTGCTAAGCTGCATTTTCTTTCCCAGAAACCTTATTTTGATGTAAATCTTGTAAACAGGGGACTGGTTCGTTCAAATGCTGAGCACAAAAGCTCTTCCAAAGAAGTAGATCAAAAGTCTGCAGTTGGCTTAATGAAAGACAGACTGACAATTAGGTTGGGCAGGACTGTGTGGATGAGGGGGAAACGACTGATTTAAGGGTTCAGAAATTGCCTGGGAGCACATAGAAGGAGAGGTGCAAAGCAGTGAGAAGGGGTGTTGGGGATGAACCCTTCTTTATTTTTGCTGCTCTAAACACCCTGTATGTAAAATGCCCATTGTTAAGGCTCATACAAAGCAGCTACGCAGATGCTAAAAGCTGAAGCAGATAGAAAATTGAACAAAATTGAAAATATTGAACCATTTAGAAAAATGGTTCAATATTTAAAGTGTTCTCTTTCAATCAGGTGTGCTCATTTCGCTTTCTTTTCAAGTTGTTGCCATTCCTGAAATGACTACCAGGGGATAATTGCGGTACTTTCACAAATGAAGTAGAGAAGACACAAGAAAAACAGTCAAGCTGTCAATATCATGGCCAGAACGCACAGACATTGTCTTGCCCTGACACCAAAGGCATCGATCCTCCCTCTGCTGCCACAAATAACTGAACAGAGGAGTGGGAGGATGAGGAGGGGTTTGCTCTGGGAGAGGCTGAGCCCTGGACTGGCTGAGGTGCAAGAGAACACTTTCAGCTGTAGTTTCACTGCCTCTGAAAGTTCTTTTGGCTTCAGTTTGAAGAATTCTACCATACAAATGGGATTTAAAAATATAGTTGCATAGGACCAGAGGGCAGGTAAAACCCAGCTCCTCATCACTGGATCCCATCCTGCAGAAACTCAGGAATGAATTAGCAGTGCCCTCATGTTCCACCAAGACCAGCACAGTCACCACAGCTCATGCCATGGCCTAGAGGGGGTTTCTGGTGTGGGAATAGACTCACCAGCACCATGAATGTGTTCTGGGAGCTCCTGAAGTAAGAAAGATTACCACGATTATTAGTAACAAGAGTAATTAAGCAGAGGAGTGTAGGAAAAGTGACAAAACATCATGTCGGTTTCATAGAAATGTTTACTCCCTTTTGAGCTTGAGTAGTAACAATTTGCAAAGAATTAGAATCCTGATGAAACAAATGGACTTTTAAAGATGCCTGGCACACAAAAGAGCTTTGGTGATGTTTGTGTGGAAAGCTCATTTTCAGATGAAAACAAGCAGGCAGAATGAAGCTGGATGGCCCTTGGCCAGCAGTTCTGATCCCAGGAATGGGCTGGTGCAGGCAACAGGAATGTGGCCACACTCACTGTTCTCCATGGCTTGGGTGCCTTCCAAACCAAACCATCCTGTGATTCTGCTGAGTTACGTTCCCAGCCCCAGGCCATGCCCCCAGCACTCACTCAGGAATAACTAAGAGCATCACGAGCAGAAAAAAACCCAACCACCCCCACTCCAAAAGTTATCTGGAAGCAGAATCTGGAGCCCAGGGGAGAATCCTGCATGTTAAGCCCCAGGACCTCATCTCTGGATAAAGAGAAGTCAAATAGTTAATGCTGGAAGGGAAAAAAGATCCTGTGTTGGCTTTTATCTAATCTTAGCTGGACACAGCAGATTATGCAGAACACCACAGAAAGCAGCATAAGCATTTCCTTTGGTACTTGAAATTATCCACATTATCTTAAAAATAAATCATGCCTATTGCCCCTTTGAAGTTCTGTCACTATTTTTAATCATGGAGCTGGGGCTTGGCTTTTGAGGTGAATTCGTCAGTAATTTATGCAAATATATTTCTGTGCTGATGCTGTGTGTATCTCTGGATCTGTGGAGATGCCCAAGCCACGATAACCATGGGAGCATCAGCATATCTGCACAGCTCCTGAGATGGCAATTGGAGCATCACTCCTCTGCCACAGCTGAGTGGGGCCAAGCCCAAGTCCTGCCCCCCTCACACAAGCTCCAGCTCACACACATCCTTCCCAGAGCCACAAACACCACCTCAGTGCATGAAAAACAGAGATTTGTCTTTTCTTCCTGACGGGTCTTTTCTTCCTGGGCCCCTGATAAGAGTCTTACATTTTTAATTTTTACTTTTTAGCATCTATAAAAGCAACAGCTGCAGGTGTTTTTTAGCTTTCATTGTCACTTGAATGTCACTGGCAGTAAACAAGGATTTTCTCTCTCATAATGCCCTGGCACAAGGCTCTGACACATTCAGGGATCATTTCATCAGAAGCATAACATGCTAATCTGCTTAGCTCCAATTATTTAGCCATACGATCTATGTAAATCTGACCAGCCTGAGCAGCTTCAGGCCTTGACATGTTTATGAGTAACTTTGATCTAGTGATTATTTTGGCAGTTTTAAATCTTTACTGTTAACAGGAGGATGTGAATAAACCAGCTGCTGCTCCAAGGGCTGAGCTGAAGCACACCTGATATTCCAAGAAATCAGAAACACACATTGTTCTCAATTTGGAATTTGATATCCACAGCCAGACCCCTCTGAGGAGTGACCCTGGCACAAGGTAATGACCACCCTGTCCCCAGCACAAACTCTCTGATAACCAGCACAATGGCAGATGCAATTGGCTCCCCTTAAAGAGAGTGTCATCACCCTGCAGGTCATGCCAGGAGAGGAAAACAAATACCTCGTTTTACATCATATTGCTTGTGGCAGCAGGGAAGGATTTCACAAGGCTAAACCTTTCAAAGTTACTCTAACCAGTTGCTTTGGTTTAGTTTACTTGAAAGACCAGTGCTGTGAATGTCTCTCCAGCCTGTCTGAGCCTTTACAGGAGGCTAAAAAAGGAGCAAGGCACACCCACCGGTGCCAGCAGAGCACACCTGGCCTCACCCCCTCACAGCCAGCTCGAAAAATGTACAGTGAACCAGCTTAATGTAGAATAATGTGAAATGAATCCCCTCAGAATATCTCACCTGTGAAGGATGATTACATCTCATTTTCATGTAAGAAGGGCCTTAAATAACATTAGATCTTATGGGCTTCGCCTGTGGCTCTGAGGAGGAAGGATGGATGTGTAACCTTCATGGATGAGGGGCTGTGTGTTTATTATCTCACAATGGGGGAATGGAAGAGCAAATAGGTCTGTTTAGAAGAAAGCAGAAGATCTGAATCCCACACCTGGATGCAGTTAACATCATTATTTGGCACTGGAGAGAGAAAGCCTCTGCCATTGGACTCCTCAGGAAGGAGCCCTGATTTGCTGAGGACTCCCAAACCCCTGTGAAGCCAACGCCTAAGAAACACAGGTCCAGTCACAGTAAGGGCATTTCCATCTAAAAGCCATCTGAGCTCTCTGTTTGCAAACACAGGCCTGGTATTTCACAAACAAAAGGTTTAATGACAGTAACTTCACTGCAGAGTAAGACAGCGAGGAGGAAGTGGCAATAATCTCAATATTTGGCAGAGAAGCAGAAGTGAACTGGGGAGCTGGTGGCAGCACACCCTGCCTACCTGCCAGAAATCTGTAGCCTCTGGCCTGTAAGCTTCATGTTGGACTCTGGATTTATTTTTTCCCCTTCTCTAAAGCATCTGTGAAGTTTCCCATTTCAATGGACCTTGTGCCCTTTGGCATCAACTTTCTCCAACTTCTAGTTGAACTCTTGTGCCTCCCAACCTCTCCTACAACAACAGAGAAGTGGAAGAGAAAAAGCATTAATAAATTCTACATGAATATCCGATATCAAATTCTACTAGAATTTGCTCAAAAGGAAACAGAATCAATTGCAGCCCGTTCTCCATTCTTTAAGGCAGCCTTATATTGTTTCTAACGAAACAAAAATCAATATAAAATGCTTCTTATGGCTCATTTTTAAAGCTCAATACCAGCTGTGCAATTTGGCTGACAATTATGAATGATCTGTTGTGCCACCAGCCCCGGCTCTGTGGCCCAGCCTGCAATCATGTGTTATTGCTGCAGGTACATCTCTCACTATCGGTTTGCTTTCCACTTTTCTTACAATGATCATGCAGTAATAAAGGGAATTTGCTGATCAATCCCATTGACTTGAAAGCAACAGTTATGAATGCCTTCAGTTTGTTGCTGGCTTCTAAACTTTTCAGATCCATTAGTCACGAGCCCACATGGATTACAAAGACTCCCACACGCGGCATCGGCATTCCAAGGGAAATGTGGAGCCTTTCACGGTCCCTTTCCCCAGGAGGCACAGCATGGTGGGAAACCAGCACGAGACGATCAGGTAATTTCACCACAATAACTTCCTTTGTGAGTAAAAGTGACAAAGCTATTTCTGAAGTGCCTCATTAAAGATGACTTCATTTCATTTCCAAATAATGCATTCTTCTCTTTCATCTCCTGCCTGTGCTTCCCAGATCCATTCCCTCCTATCCTTATGTGGCTCCACAGCTCCTTTCTCCTCAATGTTTCCAGAGCAGCCAGAGTTTCTCCTGCCACAGAGTCCTGGCAAGACTCAGTGAGGCTCTGGGTGCTGGCCAAGCCAGGCTTGCCCAGGCTGTGCTTTGGGCCACATCCCGGCAGCCCTTGGCTGTGCCCTCCAACTGCCCTCAACACCACAGACTGGGGTTTCCTGCACCATGAGGCAGCACCTACAGGGCTCAGAGCACCCACCAGCCCAATGGCAGCACCGGGAGATGGGGCTCAGAGAAGCCCCTTTGCCCCTTGCTGGAGAGCCCAGAGGCCCCAGAGTCAGCCCAGCCATAGCGGGAGCTGTGCCAGAACAGCCTCTCCCACACTGGCATCTCCACATCTTCTACTGGGATTTCATTCTGAAAATGCAGCACAACCATTTTCACTTTCAAATATAGGCACAGCTTTGTGTAAAAAAAAAATTACAGTTGTTTCCTGCAGTATGAACATCCTCCAACCCTCAGTCCACTTCAGACAACCCTTCCAGGTCAATAAGAAAGCTGGAATATATTAATTTTGCAACAACACACAATCAAATGCTATGTGTCACCACTGAAATCCTCCATGAACACAGTCCTGGTTCTGTCCCTGGTCAGGCAGATTTGTCTGGATCAGATGAGGGCAAGGGTGGAAACCTCCTTGTTCAGGGGAGAGCAAGAATTTGATGCTCCACTACTTTTCTTGTGAATTTGCCCCACTTACAAAACACTGAATTTTTTTCCCCCCATCCTTACAGGAAAATTATATTCAAGGGGCTGAGTCCATATTTAGAAAGACACTGTTAGCAGGGAGCCACGGGAAAGACTCACCAGTCCCTGCTCTGAAGTAGGTCATAGCAACTGCCAGAGAATCCCTTCAAACCCGTTTAAAATCCAATAAACCTAAGGAAAAAGACCCACGGAAATGTATCTAATTTGAAAATCATTCTGACTGGGTTAAATTCTGCAAATCACTTAAACATGTTCTTAACTTGATGCTAATGAATCAGCTTGTAGCAGTCAAAGATACTTGATCAGATCTGAAGTGCTCAGCATCCTGTACCATCACATTCATGGCAGCAGCTCCAACAGATGTTAATTGGCACTTACACCAGTTACACCAGTACAGTTACACTGTGCAGGGGAGGCCCCATGCTCCCCCAGCCATTTGAACAAACCATCTCAAAGTTTTCCAGGAGCCAATTCAAAAATAAAAATTTTAATGGCTTGTGATCTGGAGCATGTGATGTGTGCATGCGATGGTGGACTGGAGGAGGAATGAGAGAGAGAAATTCCCTGAAGCCATTTCTGCTTATTCTCCTTCTTGCTTTCAGAGCATCCTCAGGGATTGCCCTTCTCATGGAGGAGTAGCTTTGGAGGAGAAAGAGGGTGACACATTCTCAAGGAGCTTATTTACAAGTGCTCTTTTCTAGAGATCAATGTGTTGAGCCTGGTGAAGAACGATTTCAATTTTGCCTTGAAAACTTGGATCAAACACTGCTGACAATGCGAACTTCCCTGCCATCCAGAGATTAAACTTGTTCTGCTGTTTTTAATAGGGGCCTGAGTGCTTTGCTTGCCAGCGGCTCTTAGCACTGCATTCTCTCTTGGAGCAGATTCCAAGAGCACCCTGCAGAAATAACCCAGTTGTGGCTGCACGTTGCTCAGGAGGCGCCTGATGCATCAGCACCAAGTTGGACCTGGGAGCTCCCCGCAGGACACAACAGAAAAACATTCTGAAAACTGGGAAAACTCTGTGCAAAGCCAAGACAAAAAATAGGGCAGTTGAACAAACTGCATTTAATTCTGGATCACTACAGACCTTATGACCTTGAAGAACTGACAGTGATTGAGGGTCTGATGGCAGAGCAAGGACACAAGTGTCCTGTGCAGTGTCTGAGTTTACAAGAGGTCTATATTCAAACATCCAAAGCAATTTATAGCCAGAGGTACCCTTGGCACAGAGCATCTCCTGGGAACTGACTGTCTGGCTGAGGCTCATCACCCTTGACTTCACCTACAGCTACTCAGTCCCTGAGCCAGCAATCAATCCCACAGGCTCCCAGGCCCTAAGGCTTAGTTGTTAGAAGGGTACACCCAGTAAGGGCAATAGGTTGCTGCTGGAGTGAATGACCCGGCTTACCTCGTGGTACTGCACCTGCTCTGTAAGGTCCATTTCCCAACAGGGTAATAATGTTTGCTTCCCAAGCCCACCCCCAGTGCAGAGCACACTGTGCTCTTGCTTAGGGAGAGCAATGTCCCTTCACCTGGTTTGGAAGCCCAGCACTAAAAAGCTGACTGTGCCTTAGTCAAGTACTCAGTCTGTACCAACAAACCCAAGTATTAACACGAAAAATACACATCCACTGGCTCTGAGCCCCTAAACAGTGCCAGGGCTGCAGGAGTGCTGGTCTGTGACGGTGCTGCCGTGTTACCGCTCCTTACTGCAGCCCTGCTAACGAGCAACCATGAGCCAGCAAAGCTCCAGGCTTTTTCCTTTAATCCCAGATGCCTTCAGCATTCCTCTCCACCCAGGAGGCCCAACCCAAGCTCCATGCCTGCATGATGTGGTGCTCCCTTTGCTGCCCTTCCTCCAGCTGGAAGGACCAAGGTGGAGAGGTTGTGGGTGGCCCCAGGGGTCACACAACCCACCCCCAGTCAAGGCTCCTGCCCATTCCCAAATCCCTTTCCATCGTGTTCAGGCAGTGGGAGTGCTGCTCCTTCTCTGCTCGCTCTTCATTTAGCCTCTGAAGTGTAAAGCGTTATTAAACTTGTCCTCAGTCATTCCAGAGTGGCAGACGAGGCTGCCACGCTCCACCAGCTGCTGATTTATTAGTCAGTTCTGCAAGACTTTAATCTACTTGGAGGGCTTTTTCTTCTCTTTTTCCCAATTCATAAATGGGTATCTTTATATTTAATCTCCAGTCAAACTACTCTGTACTTGATCTTTAAACTGCTACACGAGGGTGTGTAATTGCCTCTTTCCAGGCCACCTCGTCTCCCACAGGGAGCAGCTGAGCCTCAGGAGGCCAGAACTGGGATGTTTCACTCACCCCCTCTCTCCTTCAGGCTGCATCTCACTGAAATATTATATGAGAATGTGATGGCTTTCCTGGAAAGATATATATTCAATTCCAATCAAAGCATAAAGGCACCTGACTCCCCTGGTCCCTTAGGTGTGATGTGGAGTAAAGTGCTAATGGATAAATTACATGTGATTTTGCCCTTCATATATTAAAAACATCTACCCAGTCCAGTCCAGACCCAGCCTCCCCAGGGCCTGGGACAGAGCAGGCATCAGCACCCCCAGCCAACTCTCAGATGCACCAAAATGCCTCAGCGATTAAAAAAAAATTGTGCAGAATACACATAATTTTGGCAAGACCTTGCTCTTCCCTCTCCCCAAGGCAATGCTTATAAACCAAAAATAGTTATGCAAAATTATTCACTTTTTTGCTTTTGTACTGTAAAAAGCCAACACAAAGTATTTCTCTGTGTACAAACACTTCAAATATCGGATGTTTACTGGACACAGTTCTGGCTTTTCCTTTACATTTGAAAAAAGCAAATGCCTCCCATGGAAAATTATGGAAATAAACGAGGAAGAGAAGCTTGTTATTTTTCCGAAGGATTTGCACACCAGGCTTCAAGATGCAAGTCATGTTCCCACCATGGAGAGCTGTGCACAGATACAATCTAATGAAGAATTTGTATACACTGTGTAAAACAAAGCCACACCAGCTTCGTTTTACTTGTGCTAAGAGCTGCTTAAAAGTGTTATTCTTTTGCCTCATCACCAGACAGAAACAATACATAGAAACAGCAATAAAAGCAAATGAAGGTATTTAGATCCCAATTTAGAGCCATGAGAAGAAAATGTTCTATATGAGGCAACTCCAGAGCCTCTGCTGGGGGATCTTTGAGCCCTGTATCTGCTGCACGGCCATAAGGAAGCCTCTGGAAATGGTTTCCAAAACAAGCCACTCTCAGCATGGCCCGAGGCACATCAGCTTCCAGCCTCTCCTTCATGGGGACATCAGCAGCTGCCCGAGGTGCTCAGTGGCACCAGGCACTGCCAGAGGGAAAGGTGTTTTCCGAGCCGCATGTCCATCCCCACCATCACTGGGGTGACTTGGGAGAACCAGGAAAACCAGAGAGCGTCTTACGAGTCACAGTTTTAAAACCACTTTGTTTTCTGCCTTTTGAAATTCATTTTCTCTGTTTTCCTAACACCGTTAAAATGCCAAATAAACATCAGATTTTAACAAGTGTAATAAAAAGCAGCATTTCTCTCTTCCCATGAATAGAAACGTACGCAGGAAGACTCCCACACTCCCCTTGCAATCCACAAATCCCACGTGCTGCACAATCCCCTTCCCACGGCATAGAACATGAACCTGTTCATTGCTTGCTAAGCTGAAAAGCGCCAAAATCAACCTGGTGCCCAGACAGGGAGCTGGGAATAAAAAGGATGTAGCTGGTGCTATGGTCTGGTTTAGGAGAAGTCTCACATCAGCTTAAAACAAGGCCACTGGAAATCTGTGCTCCAGAGGCTCCTCACATCCCATGACCTGAGCTGGGAGGGAAGAGCTGCCAACAGCAGCTGATGGAGAAGTTTTCCCTCTCTGATGGCCCATGTCCATGCAGACACGTTGGCAGACAGGCCACTGGACACAGTTTGGCCACACAAGCAAGTCCAGAAAAACCAAACAGGGATATTGGCATGTGGTTTCTCAACTGCTGCACTGCCTCCTGCCCTGCTGCCCACCCCAGTTCCAGGAGAGAGGGATACAATCAGGACCAGACACAGTCTCGTGAATTGCTAAATCATTATCCAGGCAGGACAGTGGGAAAAGTGAGCTTTGCAAATCTTACAGAGACTGGAATTTTAAGATGAAACTGGAATTTTAAGATGAAATTGTGTGGAGATGTCTGGGGGTTCCAAGTAATGGAGTTCAGAGAAGTAGATGCCAGATAACCATGAGGAGGATCATCCCAGACCCCTGAGTTGCCTCAGGGTAGGATGCGGCACTCCCTTCTCCCCAGCTACCCCTCCACTCTCTCACCCTCCTGCCCAAAGGTGAGATCCACTCATAGCTCCAGTTTAGGTCACTCCCCTCCTCGGCACAACATTTTTCCCTCCACACATTTAACTCTCCTCAGACTTTCACAGCATTGTGCCTGTGGCCAACACCCACTGCCATGGGAGAGCTGTTCTCTCCAGACCCCCTTATCCCCATACATCAGGTGCCTAGTCATGCCTGATTTTGTTCCCATAGGTACAGCCAATCCACCCACAGCTTCCCACTCAACACTGAAACTTCTTCTGAACATGCTGGAACAACTGAGAAATTTGCTGTGAATTGGAATCAGGCCAGAGTTTGCAGGGATTGGGCAAAACGACTGGCTGCAGCTGGCCAAATTAATTCCCAGCATAATTCCCTGATTCTAACAGGCATCCGAAATAACGTGCTCTTTTCTTGCCCTTTGCATGTGTAGAGGAAAAAAAATAGGTATTAACAACTCATTCCCAATCTTTGCATGGGTAATTAGCCATGTGGGGAGCAAAGAGCCCTGTGCACTCCTGGGCTGGCAGGTGCCCAACCTTCTGCTCAGCCAGTTGGTACCTTTGTGCAGGAGAGAAAGGAGTTGGCCTGGCCAGGTCTGTACAATGGGCCACACGTTGGGGCTGACAGGTCACAAACAAGTCACGTGAGGATTGAGCCGAATGCCACAGAGCAAACCAAGTTTCTTTGTAAACTGGTTCCATGTAAAGATAATAGCAAGCAGAGGCTAATTCTGCAGTCTCTAATTTTCTTGTCTGACTAAGCAGGCGTAATTTACACCCATCAGTTGCAAATGGCTTCTCCCACCAATCCTAAAGATAGAGGGTTTCTTTTTAAAGGGAGAAAAAAAAGAAAAAACATGATTTCCTACCGCTGCAGAAAGAGGACGAAAAACACATGCAAAGACTGTCTGACACAAATATATATTTTCATTCAGCCTGGTTCAAAGAGATCATCTTGCAACCCCAGAAACAGGAGACTTTGATGGAGCCAACTCACCGAAACAGCTTCTCCTGTCAGGGATGAACACAGGAGGTGATAAAGATAATAATTTTTACTGGTCTTACTTAGTCATTTGCTCCCTGTTGCCCTTTTCAGCCCGTATGACATGCTGCAATTGTACAAATTCAGCTGCTGCTGCACGAGGCTGATGAGCAGCCACAGCACACTGGGTTCTGCTCTGCGTGCCCTGTGGGACCTGCCACCCCCAGGATACTGTCACCCTCCAGGTGTCAGGACAGCTCCATCCCTGCTCACTGCCACCACATCACATTCAAAAAGGCCTTGCAGGTCTCCACACTCTCCCAAGTTCCTGCTGCCTTGTTATTTTCTCATCTGAAAGTCTCCATTAGCTCCAGTTAACCCAGCTCCAGGCAGGAAGGTCCTGCAAACCTCTCGGGTCTTTGTTTTGTTAAGGGCCATGTGCTGTTTCTCCCAGCACCAGAGCAGCCCTTGCCTTGTCCCCCAGGTCTGACCCAGCTGTAAAGGGGTCAGTGAAAGAAACTGGTGATGCAAATACCACTGGGGGGTAGGAAGAGCAAATTCCCATCTCCTGCCAGCCTGGAGACATTGGGACAAAACCTTGTACGTGCTCCCACCAGCTCTGCTGGCAGCAATCAGAGAGAGCAGGACCTGCCAGGTCCCAGCCCAGGCACTCGGCTCCTGCACCCGCTGCTGCGGGGGGTGGTTTGCACAAGGGTGGGCGATGCCAACTGCTTCAGAGAGCAGTGGCGGCGCCTTTTGATCTGCTCAGACACACAGGCCCCACGCAGGGCTCTGATCCGAGCTTCCCTGCAGCCTCAGCCCTGCCAAGGAGGGAGTGCAGCTCTTGGTCCCGGCCCCCTTCCTGCTTTCACAGTTTCTTCGCTGCTCTCGGTTTGACAAGAGCTCGTGTTCTCCCCGTGTGTTCGCCTGACTTTCACAATAATATATTCACCAGAACTGGATACATTTCAAACCAGCTATTACACCACAGTATGTTCCAACACAAATATATGCAGTGTAGTGCAGCAACAATTCTTTTGTAAGTATCACACAGATTGCAGAAACCCCACATTTCCCTTCCCACCCCACCTGACCCGGCCAGAGCAGCGACACTGACACCAGGAATTACTGAGAGAGAATAAACCTGATAAAAATTTAAGTGGAAAACCTCCACATGTTCAAATCACCTGCCCAACACCACAACAAACAGGCAGGTTTTGGTACTTTCTTCAGCCCTGGCCCTGTGGCAGCGACGTCAGAACTAGTGGTGCCTCCACCACCACCCACACCCCACTAAGAGCCTGGCATTGCCCACTGCAGCCACAGAAACCCTGCCCAGCCTGCAGGTGGAGAACAGGGAAACACACTTCCCCTATCCAGATGGAATGCTGAGTAGGATGTGGAAATTTTTCCTCTTTCTCCCCACAACAAGCAAAATGTAACACAAATTACAGTGAGTTCGTGGGGGCAAATGTGGTTTCTTGCTGTTTGCTTTTGCAAGAGCTGGAGTGCTGGAGTGTGGGTGGCAGCATCACCTCATCCCAGCTGCTGGAATGGAGTTAATGCCTCTCCCAGGAAAAGGCACCAAGCAGACCCAAGCTTCTTGGGCAAAGCCAGCTTCTCTCTGCAGCACTGCCATGCCCAGCCCAGTGCAGCCCTTGGTGCTCATCAGTGCCATCACAGCTCCCAGACGATTATGGCTAAAGGAATCCTCCTTACAGTACTTAAACTTGCCATTTAAACTAGAAAATCTGCTGTTTCAGAGCTGCAGGAGGAACCAGAATTAACCAGTGTTGGAGAGGGAGATCAGACCGGGGAGGAAGGAAAGGAGGGATCCTTCATAATGGATCTGTGAACCACAGGCTTCAATTTAATTTTGCAACCCATCAATCAAGCCGTGGGTGTCACAGTGAAGAGTTGGAGCTGGGATGGTTTCAGTAGAGGGCACTCAAGTCCCAGAAATCTGCATTTACCAGGTATATTCACTCTGGTATTTTAGGAGACGACTTCAGCACATGAATCTCAGTAATGCGAGCACTGAGCCTCATAACTCACATTGATTGTGGTTCTATTCCACCTGATGCATATAAATCTAAACAAAACACATGTGGATGGAGCTAATTCCAAATGAACCAGTTTAGACACCATTAAAAAAAATAAAGAGAAACCTCTTTTTCTTCATTAGTATTGAAAAATGCTGTAGCTGTAGAAATGCTCACATCCCTTTCTGCCAAGTTCATACTTTTGCTGCTGCTCTAAAACATTAGTCTGATTTGAAAATGTCCTTTGTCAATCTGCATTTTCCTCTAGATACTAATAATCTCAACATTTTTTCCATTTTTGCAAGTGGTTCCCTCTCATACTCAAAAATAAGAATTCTTACATCCTGAGTCTTGAGAACATCCATAAATCTACAGTTTTATTTGCAGGTGAGAGGACTGAGATTTTTGTGAATATAAAAAACCCCTTAAGATGTACACAACTACAAGTCCAATCCATGTAATACCTGGAGCTCCAAATACCATTTGTATTCCCTGTAAAAAAGGCAGCATGTAAAACTAACACATCCAAATATCCTCACAACAAATTCAGAATAACCAATCGACTTCTCCTCACTGGTACACCATGTTCACAATTTCTAAATACAGCAGAGAGCTTGCACTAATTGATACACTCTGAAATGATGAATTACCACATTAAAGTTATTTTCACAGCACTTATGAACTGGGCAAATATCTTGTATTTTTAGCATCACTGTAACACGTTGTCCAGTGTCAAAGCCCTTCCGCTACCTTTGATCATCCTTCAGCAAGGCATAGATACAGAAGGTACAGATTCCACTCCCAAGCCCCCCGTGGCTCAGCCCAACATCCCACCAAAGCAGGTGGGCAGCACTCACCCGTGCAGCAGCTCTGAGCCAGAGCTCTGGTCCCATAAGGAGCTCAGTCAGCTTCCCAGGCACGTTTTGCTTTTGTCCAGCCATCTTGTCTGTGCTGTAATTATCCATAACGACCTGGCTCTGCCTCTGGGCTTGTGGCTGAAAGTCATTGCTCAGAGGTGTGCGCTTGGTGCTGTGTCCATGAGCAACAGGGGAAGCCAGTCTTTGTGTGGGCAGAAAAACCTAAGGCAACTATGGTGCAACATTTAAGAGTGGTTTCAAAAATGCCCTCTCTGTAATCCTGCCTTGGGGTCCCCAGGATGCTGCTGGAAGAGAGGAACATCACCAAGTCACACATGAAGGACAGGCTGGGTGACAGTGTGAGGGCTTTGGAATACAAAGGAAGGCCATGATAGGCTGTTCTGCTGAATGCCCTCGGGTTGCTTTGGGAAGGGAAGGCCATGCAAAGCCAAGTGAGGAGATGTGCAGTCACAGAGTGCTTCTTTGCCTGCACACAGGCTTGGCTGTTTTGGTAACTCCTGGGACAGGACTGCTCCTGTCCTGCTCTCTGTGACCTACATGCACGAGACGAGGGCTATCCATGACCTCCATGCACCCATCAGCCATTAATCAAATAAGATAATACAGAATAAACTCTTTGTGCTGCCCCTGCAGCAGGATCTAGTGGCCGAAGTACAAGTTGGAACCTTATCAGTGCCTGGTGCCAGCAGAAAGGCAAGCAGCAGCATCCCAAACTTAGAGAATATTTCATCCCAGCTACAGTTCAAATGCTGCACATAATTAAACCTCTGCTCTGTGTGCTGGAGTCTGCAAAGAACAGCCACAGGTAAAACAGCCCTTTCTGCCTACTCCCTACTCATAGGTTTGTGGGGCTTGTTTTATCTCCAGGTGCAAAGATTCAGCAGGTTGTGACATTTAATTTTATAACAAGTTCACAGAAACAGCTGTCCTTCTCTTAAGCAGTAAGTAAAGAAGTTTTCATCCATGCCCTTTTGCTAAGTCTTATCCATTTTGGTACCAGGAGGGATAAAAATACTCTTAACACAAACCACCTTTTTCTGTGTCCATCTTTGGCACTGGCAGGAAGGTTCCTGCTGGGAGATGGAGCTTCAGCCCTGCCCTCAATCAACACCAACAACCATCTCTGAGACTGAGCTTGTGCCTAGTGCTGGAGGGGGCTGAGCAACGCCTCTGCCTCTCTGGCTCGATGCTTAGGTAGGAGTAAGAAGTCCCCTCCGCCATGACACAGTGCTGAGACCCCAAGCCACGCCCAGGGGCACTTTCCCTCACTTCAGTTGAGACATCAGTTACACCACGGCAGGGCCCAGAGAAGGCACCGCAGCATGTCTGGGGGGGGCTGGTCCTGCCCCGGGCGTGGAGATCCCCCACAGGCTCTTCCAGCTTTTCCTTAGATTCCATGTTGATAGCGGCTGTCAGATACACTGCCAATCCCCCACTGTACAAACAGCCAGAGCCCAGACACCACACACCACCGCGATGGGCACGCAGGGATGCCCCCACCCCCGTGTCTGCCTCGCTGCAGAAGTCACTGCTCGCTGCCTGCTGTCACAGGCAACACCCAGGAACTTCTCTTTGAGTTTTAGACCAATAATGATTTGCAGTGTCCCCTCCTCCAGTCCATGCACCCAGGCTCACGGAGGATGCCCCGGCATGGGTCTCTGGAGCGGAGCGCAGGACGGCGATTGGCGCCTCTCCCAGCACGGAGCACGCCGAGTTTGCTGCTGGGGAAAGCGACGGGCAAGGAAAATTAAAAAGATGAGCCGATACGAAGTAATAGTATGTTTGTAAGAAAATTAAAGATTTGCTCTTCAGCAGTTCCAGGCTGGAGCTAGCAGACAGCTGGCAAATGAGAGCGATTGGAAATGATGGAATAGATCAAATTATTTAAATGAGAAAAAAAGAAATTCGTCCTAGCCTAGCACGTTGACGGAGCAACTCCCGGTCCGCGGCATGGGCAGCCCTTTGTCTCTGTCACCGAGGTCATTAAACTCCCGGCTGCGGAGCCCGGGTCGGGCGCCCGCCGCGATACCACCGCTCCAGCGGCCCCGGCCCCGGCCCCGCCCGTCCCCGGGACGCCGAGCCTGGCCCCAGCCCCAGCCCCAGCCCCAGCCCCAGCTCCAGCCTGGCTGTTCCTGCTCGCCTGGCGCCTGCCGGCGGGGACACAAAGACACTCGGGGTCGCAAGGGACCCCCGAGAGCTCGGGAGACACCGGACACCCCGCAATCTGCGGGATAGAGGCCCGCCGGGGGCAGAGGGAAACCGGAACACCCGGGGACTGCCGGGACCCCTGGGACCACCGCGCTACCTCCCGCGTCCCCCACTGAGAGTGTCCGCCGCCTCCCTCCCCGCGCCCGTCGCCGGCACTGCCCTCGCCCCGGGGGAGCGGGCGGGTGCCGGTGCGTGTCGGTGCCGGGCTGTGTGTCGGGGTGTCAGTGGTGTGTCAGTGTGTCGGGGTGTGTGTCGGGGGTGTGTGTCAGGGGGTGTGTGAGTGTGTCGGTGTGTGCACGCTCCACTCCGGGGCTTTGCGCGAGCCGCGCATCAGCGGTAGGAGGGGACAGAGCCGCTCCTGGGGCGCACCGGCAGCCCCGGCTCCGCAGGTGCCGCCCGACCGGCACCGGCACCGGTACCGGCACCGCACGGCTCAGTCCGGAGCGGAACGGCCCAGCTTGGTTCGGCCCGGCGCGGAAGGGAACGGCCGGAGCCGTGGGCTCGGCGCGGGACGGGCCGGCGCGGCCGCTCTAAGATGTGCCATGAGCCGCCCGGCCCCGGCGCTGAGCGGCCGCTCCGCCTGAGCCCCGGGCAGCAGCCGCCCGAGTCCCCGCTGCCCCTGGGGCCGTAGGGCCGTGCTGGCCCGCGCCCTCCCCAACGATGCCCCATCTCTGGCCGGCGCTGCGCCGCGTCCTCTGGGAATACTGGGCAGCACTCCTGGTCGGCGGCTTCTGGGGACAGAGCTCGCACGGGATGCCGCATGTCATCCGGATCGGTAAGGGCCGGCGGCGGCGGCGGGAGAACTTCGGGGCGCGGGGATGCGGTACCCGGGGCTGCAGGATGCGCTGTCCGGTGCAGGGGAGGAGGGTCCCGCAGCGGAGGATGCGCTGGCCGGGGCCTGGGATGCTCTGGTCGGTGCCGGAGCGGACGGTGCCCGCGGGGCTGCGAGGTCGGGGCTGTGTCCCGGCACGAAGAGGGCAGCGCTCGCGGTGGGAGCAGCCGCCCTGGGCACGGTGAGATAGGGGTGCTGGGCACCGTGTGAAGAGGAGAGGGGAATGCTGTGACCCCGGAGAGGGGGGTGCTGGTTTCCCAGAGAAGGGGAACGCTTTGCCCCTGGAGAGGGAGGCTGCTGAGTCTGCGACGAGGAGCGCTGCGGTACCCGGTGCGAGGAGTGGTGTTGAGCCTGCTGCAATAGGGGTGCTGTGCAGAGGTGATTTGACGCCGAGCACAAGGGACAGACAGCCCGGGGGTCCCGCGGCATCAAGCCGCGCTGCCTGGAGGATGTCAGTGGGCTGGTTACACCACAGCTGCTGCTGAGGACTAGGCGTGTTTCATTAAATTGCTGAGGTTCTGGGGAAAATTAATTTTTAATAATGTTACATAAAGTAATTGCACAGATAACAGCCTGGGAACGAGTCTGCGATCTTTCTTTTTCTAATTAAACGAGATACTTGTTTTAAGCACGTCATGTAAGGAATGGTGCTGATTTTCTATTACATCCGATGCACTTTGCCATTCGTACATGTACTCAGAGATGTGCTGTGTGCCCAGTAAAAATTACAAGGAGGGCTTTAACTGCCTTTTCAGGGTTCGAATTCTCACCCACAGAAACCAGTGAAAACTGAACGGATTTGTGAATATTTTAAAGTCGAAAAAATCGGTCTTACTTATCCCAGTGCAACTGCACAGCAGCAATGTGAAAGCCAGAAAAAGAAAAATGCTGGTCTTGAGGGACAAGTGCTTTCTGAAGTGAAACACTGTCACCTCCAGCGTGGTTTGAAGCCACTGCATGGCCCAGATCATCTCATGGACAAGGGCTTGATACCTGCAGGGTGAACATCTGCTCTGCCCTGGACTTCTGTGAACAGGGCTCTTCAGGCAGATGTGTTCCTGTGTGTGTTATAGTGCCAGAAATACTGGTGGAAAAGGCAAAGGGATCTGCCTCCAGGGCCTGGGCCCTGGTGGCTGGTGAACTTTCACCAGAGCCAAGCTGCTTGGTATGCTCAGCCTCTGCCTGGAACAGCTGGAAATGTTTTTGTGCCATAGAAACCCGCTCCCAGGAAGGCTGTGTTGCTGCTGACAGGGCACTCTGGGCTTCGCCAGTCCCACTGCAGGAACAGAGAGGAGGCGTCCTGCTCTGTGAGTCCCCCCCTTGTCTGCCACCAGCCTGTCCCCCCTGAGAGCACCGCAGTGTCCGCGGCGGAGTTTTTCTTTCCAACGGGTCCCAGGGCGCACATCCCCATTGGCACCATGAGCAGTATGCCAGGAGGGCTGTCGCAGCTGGGCTCTGGGCTGGCAGCTCCTCCTGCTCTCAGCTTGGCAGCAGCAGACCTGATTCTTGGTGGCCAGACACGGCTGCTGCCAGGCTGATGCTCTGAGGAGGACGGAGAGGGGCTTTTGCGGCTGTGGCAGATGCTCGCGGGGGAATGGGCTGAGGCCACCAGAGCAGGCAGGTGCTGAGACTCCCAGGAATAGCCACGTGGCTCGTGGGGAATATTTGGGCCCAGGAGTATCTCAGGGCCTCTGTGGAGATGTTTAGCCTCTAGTCTTACTGCCTCAGTTGTCCTGAAAATGCATTTTCTAGACAAGGCTCAAAGCAATTGCACAAAAGGAGAGAGGAGCTTTCAATGCGGAGACTGCTGCTGGATCTCTGTGAAAGCACTCGGGTCTGCTGCAGCTCTGCTCCCCTTCACTGGGCAGGAGGGCAGGCAGGGATGGAGGCAGGCAAGGAGGGAGGTGGGCAGGGAGGGAGGGAGGTGGGCAGGGAGGCAGACAGGGATGGAGGCAGGGATGGAGGCGGGCAGGGAGGCAGACAGGGAGGAAGGCAGGGATGGAGGCGGGCAGGAAGGCAAACAGGGAGGCAGGGATGGAGGCAGGGAGGCAGGCAGGTGCAGGAGTACCACTGTACCACTGCCAGCACCACTATGCCTTCTGCAGAAACAGCCTGGCTTTGCTGCTGAGAAATCCCCCAACAGTCAGCCCCTCATCGAGACACCTTCTTGATCAGTAAAATAAGAAACTTAAAAGATCAGAAAAAGGCTTTAATCGGGGCTGCAGGGAGATCTGTGTTTACCTTCGCTCTCAGCTAAAACTGGCATCATTTTGACCTCTTTTTCAGCCCACTGGAAAACTGCAGCTTCTTCCCCTGCATTAATTTGTGCAAAGCTACTCTGGCTTTCAAGTAATTATTTTAATTATTAGGTTATGCCAAGAACTGGAGAACACTTAAGTAACTATTGTTGTAGCACTGAAAAATCAAACCAGAGAGAAAGCAGGTAACTTCTCTAAGCTCTCTTTTTTCCCTGCGAAGCTGACTGTTAAAATAAATACAGAGAGACATATCTAAGAAATGGAAAGAAAAGCCAAAAGCACTCTTTCTCTCATGAGTAAAATATAAATATTTAATATGCACATCTAAACATAATCTATATATGTACCCCTACAAAGAAAATCTGTGTCTTGTTGCTGGATAGCTTTCTTTTTAAGCAGGAGTTTGTATCTGAAGCTTATTCAACAGCTGCTTGGTTATTACGCAATCTGTTAAATATTTGAAAACGCCGTATCAGAAAACACTATCCAGAGCTGCTCCAAGTGCTCGGTTCAGCTCTGAGTTACTCTGGAACAGAGATGGATAACTGTAGTGGTGTGAGAGGAGCTGGTCCCGGTGAGGGATCCCAGCCTGTGCTGCTGCCAGCCCTCCCTGTGGCTGAGCTCTGGGAGCTTCTCCCTGGCATGAAGCGCCACACTGAGCAGCTGAGTATTTGCAATATCATGCCCCTCATATATAAAAGCAGTGAGCACAAGGTGATTAAAGGTACCGTAGTGAGCCCATTTATCTAACCTTTCACTTGGATTAAAAAGCACTAGTAACACCTTTCAACAGATGAGAGCTTGGTGCCATTTTGCAGAGCTGATGGCACTGTCTGTAACAAAGAAGGGCGGGATGACTGGAGTCAGTGGTGCAGGTGGAGCCGGACTGGCGGCTCCAGCAGACCCGTTGCAGCCACTTGATTTTGCTGAAGCATCATCAGAAATTCCTGAGAGTGATTCTTTTAATGGGTGATGTGTTACCAAGACACACGTGCAGATTGGATGCCAGCAGACTAAGATTAGTAAATCCCAGCACCGGCAGGACAGTGGTAGTGCTGGATTTGGGGATTCATGGGTGGGTTTGTTCTCAGGTGCTGCTGGGGAGGCAACTTCAAAGCTGTGCTGCCCTTGGCCACCCTGTTCCTTCTGGGAGTGCAGCTGATGTGGCACCTGCCACCCCCTCTGTGGGCAGGGGGACAGGCAGGTCCCCTTGGGGCACCCCAACCCTGGCTGTGGGCTCACCTTGTCCTTCTGCACGAGGAGCACACTGGGCCAGGGAGTGGATTCATTTTCCTTTCTACATTTTAAAAGGAATCACCTTCACCTCCAGGTCCTTGCTTTTGTGTTGGGTTTTTTACTATTCCTGCAGATATTTGTGGCAATAATCCCACCTCAAGCACATCTGCCAGTGCCACTCTTGTATCGCTGAAGTTGCTGTAAGCAGGATCAGTCTCCAGCAAAGCTTTTAAACAAACAGCTCTGCATGAGGAATTTATCGGATTTTATTTCTTGTAGTGTCTTTCTAAGATATGTTTGTGTAGAGAAGGGGTCAGGGCATTGATTGTTTGTATGATTTGCAAGTAACACAGAAAATACAATCAAATTGGAGTCTGTGTGGGAAAAATATCATTGATTATTTTTTTATAAATACATAGAAAACAAATTCTGTGGATAATTATCCTGCTCAATGTGATTGGCTTTTCTGAGGCTTATTATGCCTGTCAGGAAATTTATTTTGAAATCACCTTCCCACACTGTGCAAACGAGGTTGTATTTTTAAAAATAAAGGCAAAAGCAGTCTTTTCCAGGCTGAAAAGGCAGTACCCAAGGGTTGGAAGCTGCACGGCTGTGGGGGATGTGGATGCTGAAGTGGGAATCCTCAGTAAGGCAGCTTGAGGCTTTTTCTGCTCAACTCGTGCCTGGTGATGAGATTGGAGGGAGGGTGGCAGGATGGCCCAGAGCTGGATGGCACCAGGGTGTTTTTAAATCACTCTATTGCCTCCTGCACTCCTGTGGGCATTTCTGTGGCCACACATTCAGTGCTCAAGCCTTTAATGGTTGATAAAGTTATTTCAGGTCATGAGATACTTTGTGTGTCAGATAACACATTCTTGTAATTTCAGCAGGAGCAGTGTAAATTGTTTGGTGGTAAATTAATTCTGAATACATTTGAATAACAATGTTAACTCTTTATCGCAGAATAGTCTAATTATTTGATCTTGGCATCCTCTTGAGAACTTCATACAGGAAATTAAGATCAAACCACAAACCAGAAAAAAATAGACTCTCATTCATCACAGGGCAGGAGAGATGCCAAACCAGACAGACCTACTCAGTGCTGGGCTGCTGCCTCAGGGTAGGAATAGCCCCCAGAGACTGCCCAGCACATGGACAGCCCTTGTGCTGGAGGCAGGAGAGTGTGAACAGCTCGAGGGGTGAAGGAGCCTTGTGTGGGCTTTGTGTGCATGGAGAGGCGTGGATGCACCTGCCTGACATCGGGACACACAGACACAACTAGGACACACTGACACACACCGGGACACACTGACACACACCAGAGGACGCTGACACTCACTGGGACACACTGACACACACCGGGACACACTGACACCGGGATACATTGACTCATACCGGGACCCACAGGCACACGCTGACACACACCGGGAGACACCGACACACTCCAGGACACACTGACACACACACACACATGCCTTTGGCGTGGGAGCTGCCTCTGGTGCTGAAGTGCCACATCTGGTTTTATCATCAGCACATGCAAATCCACCTCTATAACTTAATTTCGCCACCTCTGGATGTTTTTATTGATGAAACTAAGGAGAGGTTGCTGTTATGAAAAGGTTCCTGTAAAGCCTGCAAGGCGCAGCAGGCACAGCTCGACACTAATTCAGTCTCCAGCAAAGCTGGGTCCCTCTTGCCCTGGGAAATGAAGTGCTCCTTGGCTACAGAGCAGCAGTTTCACTGAATTAGCAATCCTAAGTGAAGTCCAGCCCTCCTCCCTGTCGCCTGTCGCGATATGCCGCGGCGCAGCGCTGGCGCCCAGCCGGGCCCCGCATCGGCAGAGGGCACTGCCCCGCCGCGGCTCCCGCCTCCCTCCCCCGGACCAGCCGGCGTTATCCTCACGGATTTCCCAGCGTTTGCACGGGGTCGCTGTGCCAGCAGAGCTGCGATGCTGGGGTCTCTGGTGGAGACACGGTATCGCATAAACCCGACACAGCCCGGTGTTTGTAGCCAGCGTGAACCCTCCTAATCCAGCACACTGCGCGTCTCCACCAGCTTCGCCGTGCCATCTCCTTCCCCTCCTTTTGGCTGCAGCTTTAACGCGGGGCTGTCTAGACGGCTTTTTGCTTTGCACACTGGAAGACGTGCAGTGGAAGTCTCTGGGAAAAGCAGATAGTGAGCTGAAAGCACCAGAACCATGGGCAAGGGGGAAGAGAAGCAAATGTTGAGAGGAGCTGAGAGTTGAACATGAGGATAAGAACAGCGCTACGGCGGTGCTGCCAGGGGGAATGGATGTGGAACAGGAGTTCTGTGCCCCTCAGAGACTCCAGCTCGCTTTGCCAGGCAGGGACTGTTGTGGTTTGGGCTGATGCAGAGGGGATTCAGATGGGATGGGAATTCGTGCGATGATACTGGTGTTCATTAACAGTGAAAACAGGGATAATATGTGCTGGTATTTAACACTCATAATAAAGACTAAAATAGAGGCAGGTCCTTAGCACAAATGAGAGCTTTTAAAGCAGGTGGAGGGCTCAGCTCATTGCTTTGTCTTTGCTCCTGCACCAGCTTTTCTTCGTTCCTGCCTTTGTTAACCCCTTCGGTCTCTTCCTGCCCCCCCTTGTTGTGCTGCCCCAGGGAACCCAGAGCTTCACTGCTCAGGTTTGCACTGCAAGACTTTTCCATGTCAAAGTGTTACCTGGGCCCTCGTGCTTTAAATCTGCAGCGAGACACTGTGCATGAATCCACAAATACGGATGCGACTGCTCCGTTATTTCTGGCAGGGAAGATCATCAGGAAAATGTTCAACTGCAAACGCGGCTGAGGAGAGCGTGGGGTACCCCTGCGTCAGAGGCAACCCCAGCGCTGTTCTCAGCTTCCCCCACACTGCTCAGCCCCTGCAGCGCTGGCAGGAAGAGAGGGAAGCAAACACCGACCATCGGCAGGAGAGGTCACCACGCTATATCTGTATTATTTAATACTTTAGCCCAGGGATCTAGCCAGACTTTGGGTTTTGTTGTTGTGCCCCAGCCAATAACCATCATTTTTCTATGTTTGGACAGATTTGTAGAATAAAAATCAGAGCTGGGAAGTAGTGAGGGAGCAACCAGAATATTCTGTATCAGCTTCTTGTGCCTGGGACATTTAGGACAGCAGCGTGACCTGGAAAGCAGCAGGAAAGACTCAGCTTCAAAGGCACGGACTGCGTGGGTACCTTCAGGGAAGATTTTAGCAGATAGATAAACCACCTAATATCAAAGGCATATAACAAAGACTTAAAATTATGTTAAGTGTTCAGATGAATTCTAGAATTTGGACCCTGCATTTTGTGCATTGCTCTGAAAACTGGGCACCTGGGGATCCCATCTAAGGGGTATCCAGCTTACCTGGCGCTGGAGCACTCAGTGTGTTAGGAAGGCTTTTGAGCCAATTTCAATTTGCCTCCCATTCCTTTTACCTGCAAGCAGGACCTTCAGGAGCATCAGTGGTACCTTTGCAGCAGCTCAGTGGAAGCAGTGGTTCCTGTGTCCAGCAAGGAGTGGGATGAGGCCATTGACTTCTGACAGAGGACACTGGACACTCATTAGCTGGTAATGACATCTGATTGATGTGGCATGTCCTTTGTTCAGACTAGGGACTTGGAGGTAAACAAATGAGCTCTCTGAACTCACCAGCCCCCAGGTGAGTAGAAACGTACATCGTTCCTAAAATAACAGAGCTGGTACTGCAAAATCCAAACTCGATTAGAGACGTGGAAGTGTGCGGTGAGAGAACCGGCGTCACCGTGGGCGGCTTCCCCCCACTCTAATGAGTAGATGGCTGTCAGCTCGTACTTTTCTCCCAGGATGAAACAGTAAATAAAATCTGGTATAACCCACAAATTTAGCTGAGTTACGGCTGTCTATTGGGACTGAAGTGTTAGACTTGTTGGTTAGTTTTGCTGTGAATTCAAAGCACTCTGAGGAAGTCACAGCAGTGATTTTAAATTCCACCCCCTGTGAGACACGGTGCCTGCCTGGGTATGAGGGCTGAGGGGGCTTTTCCCTGTCTGCAGCAGAAGCTGTGTGTTAGGAACAGGGTGGATTTTGTTCTGAATGGAGCAACCAGACACAGGGCCTGCTCAGCAGAGGATGCGAGGCTGGATGTCATAGAATCACAGAATGGTTTGAGTTTGGAGAGGACACAAAAGCCCATCTTGTTCCACCCCCTGCCATGGGTAGAGACACCTTCCACTAGACCAGGTTGCTCCAAGCCCTGTCCAGCTTGGTCTTGAACATTTCCAGGGATGGGGCTGATGCACTGAGGGGCTCTGCCAGGACATCCTGCTCACTGCCAGCACACTGTGCTCTGCAGGAACAGCCCTGCAGCCACACGAGGGAGGTTCCCTTCCTAGGGAGCTTGGGGAAGGACAACGGTCTGTTAGCACTGCAGAACTCCAAGATGATGTTCTTTCATCGGATATGCAGTAAAAGGTACAACATAATTAACCTTAAACCCCTAAGCTTTTTCCTTGCCTTTGCGAGACAGATTTATAATATTTTCTTTTTTGACACCGGATTCTTAGTGCAGACAGTGATTTATTGAATAATCAATTTCCTTATCTATGTAATACATTCAAGTGATCCATCAATGCCAGATAATCAATCCAGCTCAGGATTTTAAGTGTATGTATGTGTACTTGTATATATATTTTCCTCCTGTATCGTTGTCAGGCCAAATAATGTCTCCCTTTCTGTGCTCCTTTTCCAGTGACTTTTGTTTATGGTGTGTAAAAGAAACCCCCGACGTTATATTACACCCTGTAAGTTTTACGGTACTTGAGAGGTTTATGCGCTATGAATGTAAAGGGCAATGCAATAACGCAAAGGGCAGTGAGACATTTTTAAGCACAGAAGGATATACACGGAGCTGAGGAGATAAATCTGGGAGGATAATCGCCCCACTGTGTCTCTCCTATTTATGAGAAAGACATTCACTGCAAATCATGCTTCAGGTCACTTGTGCCCTGGTCTCTGCTCTGCATTACAGGCTGTTTTAACTGCTGTTAATGTGCTCTGGGATCTCTGCCCCGCTACAGAGCCATGTCTGTGCCCAGCAGAGGGGGCTCAGCCCAGGTAGGATGTATTTTCCCCTCACTTGGGTGGTAATTTGGTCTTGTGCAGCTCAAGGATTTGGGTACGTGGCAGATCAGGTGGCTGTCCTCTGTGAGTTGGGAAAGGGCTGAGTGAGAATGAAACATGGAGGGAAGTAAGAGGAATCCCAGTTGTCAAACTTGAAGCTTACGGTTGTTTTAGTTGAGGAAGAGGAAACCTGGGTTCAGCCTCCCACAGTCTTGGTATTTGCAGGCAGAGTTGGCTCTGCTTGGGCTGGGCAGGAATGTGCTCCTAAAAACAGGTCTGGGAACTTCAGCAAACACTGTCCATACAAGGAGGGGAACTGCTTGGCATCTTGCCCTTGTCAGATTTCTGAAACAATCAAGCTGTGAATCCTTCTCAAATGTGAATATTCAGAATTCAGCATTTGCAATTAGCAGTAGAATTGGAGACAAAATACCATTACTTTCTGAGGTCAAGATAACTTGTATACAGAGGTCCCTGTCCATGTGCTTCATTCAAAATCGAATTTGTTTTGTGGGCTTACAATGGCAGAAACGCTGATGATTTTGTTATTGCCACATGTTTGGTACTTTCTGTGCTGGAAAAGATTTTGCCTTAATTACTTTCAATTTTAAGTGCCTGGCACAGAGACAGGATTTTCCTGATTTGAACTCTCCCATAAAAACTTCAGAACTTAACTGGAGACTGAAAATCTCACCATGTGGCAGAGCCCCAAGGAGTTCCCAGGAGCAGGAGCTAATGGAAGGTGTCCTGCTTCCCCCTGTGACAGCAGGCACTCTTAACACCTGAGCTCAACAGCTCCAGCCACGGCTGGAAAACCCAGAGCCAGGGTAGAACATCCCCGAGGTGGGAGGAGGGGAAAGGAAACTGCAGGAGCATCCTTCAGATCCATGTCCCCTCCATCCAGACCGTGGTTCTGCAGAGCCCAGCACCTCCTGCAGCTCCTGGAGCCATCCCTGTGACATTTGTTTTTGCAGTAATGCTGTTAAGCTGAAACAGGAACCTGTAAAAAGGAGAATCTTGGTTTAAATCTCTGGTCTATAAAATCTTAAAGATCTGCTCTTCCTTTATAGGGAAAGAAAACCATTTTCTTCCTCATTTTATGCATTTTTGTCTAACAGATTTTTATTTCTACAAAATCAGGTTTTGTCGTCTAGTTAGACGAAATTCAAAACAAGTCCTTGGATGTTTTGCTTCAGGGTGGCATCTCAGCTTGACTCATAATATTTGAATGGAAATAGGATCTGTAGTTTTCTTTCCTATTCATCTACATCATAGGGAAAAGGTTGTCCAGAAATGGTGTTCCAAGACCTTAGATGAAGGTGATAATATTTTTTAAAATGTAGAGCTTGTCCCTGCGCAGATCATGAAATTCATTTTAGATTAAAGTCACAAATACAGTATTGAATAAAAGGAACTCTCAGTTCTTCTAGTAGCTACGTTCAACCCTGTGGTGTGTTCCAGTAGCCAAGTCTGACTTTGGACATAGGCCAGTAAAAATATAGTTAGACCCATATTTATTTAATTTTCTTATCCATTAATGCCCTGGTGATTATTTGAGGAAAACAAGAAATGTTTTCTTGTATGCAGGGTAATTTCCTCTGTGAAATGTGGCAGTTTCAGTTGCTGGATCCATTTCCTCCAACTGGAGGCAGAGCAGTGGCACATGGAACCCAGCCCAAGCTGTGGATCCTCCTCTTTGAACTATGGATTCACATTTACTTTTAGGATTTTTTGAGTCAATTCTCACCTAATTGACTGTCACTCCTTTTCCTTCTCGCTTTTGCTCCAAGAATCACACACACACACTTGGAATGCAGCAATAACTCATCTTGATGGATGAGCCACAACTAAACCCCAGGACTGAACCTGGCAGGTGTAACGTGCCACTGAGTCCAGCCTTAAATACCAGCTCCAGGCTACTGGTGTGGCCATTCCCTTCTATGATCATCACCTTAGATGCTGAACTTCCCTCCATACCCTCAGGCGTCTGAGTGGAGGGAGGAGATGAACACAGCTGAAATCCTGAACAAGTTGTACTTTCTGCTATTTTAAGAAAAAGCTGCATTCAGAGATTTCCTCAGCAGCTGGATTGGACTTTTGCTTATCGTCAGTGCTTGGTAACAAAACCTTCAGAATGTTCCTGGTTTTCCAAAGATCTTAGGAAGTGTCACCAGCTCAGGTGACACTCTGGGAGTCCCATGTCGACCTCACCACCACACCCCTGGTTCCACACAGATGAGTTTACATGGGAGTTTCCCCCCAGCCTTGTGCCCATTGATCTTTACTGCTGGCTCAGGCACCTCACTCTGTTTTTTGACTGCATTATTAAGGTCAGTCTGTGTGGTTACATGACTCTTTGTGCTTTGTGAGTATTTGTAGGGAAACCAATTTCCATATGAATTATGGAAGTTGATAGCAACACGGCTGTAATTCGTAAATTGTTCTGACAGCAACATTTTGTAAGAGAACACAGAGAAACCAGGGTAATAAAACTTGCCATTAAGGGAGTGGACTTGTGAGTCCTGGAAAGAATTCTTGTCCAAGGATTATTTATGATCATTGCACACCAAAATGTGTTTTTGCATTTTTATTGCTGGCAAATTACTTGTAAATCCACCAGGGAGCTAATGATTTTTCCTCTGAGGCCATGTGACTTCGTTTTGGTTTATACATATCCATTTCTGTGACTGGTTAAGCCCTCACTTTTGATTTATAATAACAATAATTATTTTGAAATAGCTGGGGTGTTAAAGGGTTAACTGTCCTTTGACTCCATCTGACAAAGCCCACGGAACAGTGATGGATTCCAAGGGAGAAAGGCTGGTGCTGCCTGGGCAGGTTTTCCCTGGATCACTGTAATGGTGCTAACTACCTCTAATGGGGAGCACGGATTATTTATGTTCTTCTGCAGCTTCTCATTAATTTTTCAGAGCACTTGGTTGAAGAGTTCCGACTTCTTGGCTTCTTCATTAGTGTTACCTGTTCAACAGTGTGGAGCAGAGGAGGTGACTTAATTCAGAAAGGAGCATTTTAGTTCAGGTTGCTTTACAGGAGGAGAACAGGAGCACAAAGCTCTGGGCAAGAAGGTGGGAGAAGGGGCAAGATTTTAGCGACTTTTTGGTCTCCCCAATGGGACTGGCACAGGTCAGAGAGGCTCTGTGCCCTGAGCCATAGGCTCTGCACATCCCATGTGCCCATGTGCTTCTGTCACTCAGGGCTTATGGCTGGTGCTGAGCTGTCCTGGACACCGTCCAGGGCAGTACCAGCTGCCCCAGTCCCCAGTGGCTATTCCTGCCCTACAACATCAAGGGGTCTCTGTGCCCAGTGCTTCCAGTTCAGCTGTTGCTCCTCCTGCTCCCACCTGCTCAGCTGGGCTGAGCTCAGTGGTGCCACATCTTTTGTCCTGTCCCCTAAATGCCAGGGGTGCCACCCCCTCTTATATCCTGTTCTCCAAATGCCACGGGTGCCTCCTTACAGAACAGCAGCATTTACCCAGTTGCTCCTCAGGATTCTCCAACCATTCACTGCAGGAACACTGTGGCTGCAGGGAGCAGCAGGCAGCTCAAGATTAACGTTACAAAGGTTAAGGGAGCCCTAAATTATTCCCTGCCATGGTTCCCAGAGTGATGACACCTCTTGTTTCTGATGTGCCGTCTTAGACAGACCCTCTTGATGCAGCAGAGGTGAGGGCTGCCTCCAAGGATCACAGCTTGGTGGTGCCCATCCACTGCTGTCCCTCCTGAAGCCTTAAGCCAGGTGGCATTCCCTGGCCTAAAGCCACAAATGGATGGAGATGTTGGTTAGGTTTTGGGGATCATTTGTACATTCATTAGTAATGACTAATTGCATTTTTGATCGTAGCAGAGCAGTGTGTTAGAGCTGAGTTTCCTTTATGGATTTTCAAAGCCTTGTTTTTAGAGAAGTATTTTTTGGTCTGTCGTTGGCTCCTGTTCTGCTCCATTACAGACTCCCCACGTGGCTTTGAACAAATGACTTTGCTCTTCTGTGCCTTAATTCTGTACTTGTAAAATAGGGCTGAACACACCCCTCTCTCCTCTGTGCTGTGGGAATGGGGTGGCCTTCAAGCCTGTGGATGTCAGTAGCTGAGCTTGCTGCACCACAGCAGTGTCTTTTGAGGCAAAGCAAATAGATATGAGCAGGCACAATCCTATTACCAGTGAAATACTGAGATTACAACCCAGGACTCTCTGACTGGAGCAATTCTGGGGGAAAAAAAAGAGTATCCTAAATACACTTAACTGCTTATTTAATGTAGATTTTAGAAGTTATTTATTGAAATTTAACAACTGTTTAGCCAATACGGGACTGTAAAGCCTTTAAAACATACTCTTAATAATCCCTTCGTATTTAACTCGTGTACAATAGTGTGTGCTATTACATCCCAATTACATCCTATTTGAGATACTTAATTAAAAGGGAGGCTGTAAGAAGCTCCCAATCATTTGGCTCCTCAGCCAGACCCACATGATGAGGATTCTGTGCATCAGCAGGTGCCAAACACATCCTGGAGCAGGCACAGCAGCAGGTCTGTGTGGGCCTGGGAGGAGGCAGGGCAGGATGGTGTCCCCATGAGGCTCTCAGGCCTTGGAGGTCACTCCTACCCTGTATGGGACAGCTTCAGTCCTGAGATGCTCTAGAGGAAGGTTGGGCCACAAATACTTTATGCTTCTGGATGCTCTCCAGGACTGGGATGTTCGCAGGTCAAGGATGCTCTTTGGAAGCAGCTGCCCATCACAGCAGCTCTGGTTTCAGCACTGCCATGGGATTGAATCAGTGCCAGGCCCCTTCCTGCAGGAGCCACCTCCAGCTTTGCCACTGCTTTTGGACCAAAGTTCTGGTGTGGAGGAGCAACCTTGGAAGGGGCCCCAAGGCCAAAATACTTCCTGATGTTCGTGGGAACCTTGGAAATGCTGCACTGCTGCCTCCCTTCTGGGTGCCTGAGCAGCACTCAGTCTGCTCCGCTTTGCCCTGGTCTCTCCTGCAATTGGGAATCAAAAATCTGGCATGTTGTGCCATGCCAGTGTCCCTACCCTGCCCTGTGCCAGGCTGTCATGGACAGACTCTGTGGAAGAGCCGTCAGACATCCATCTGCAGGCAGCAGTTCCACCAAGTGACTGCTCTGCCTCTCTCCAATAAAAAATAATAATCCAAGCCTCCTTTAATTCAAGCCTGTTTTAAATCAGAAGTGACAACAGCTTTGTGTTCCCTCCACGGTGGGATGTGAAGTTAAGTTGTGTAATTGATTTTTTTGCTTTTAATTATCAGCCTGAGATTCCAAACTGAGGAACACGAGGACACCACGAGGCATGCTTGTCTCTTTCAGCAGTGGAGTTTGTTTATTCAAGTGCTTAAATATAGCTCTTAATTGCATGGCTGATCCTACACTACAGTGCAATAAAAAGGGCAGGACAAGAGATGCTTTTGCTCCCCGGAATCCCTGTCTAGGCCCTCACTGTGGTTCCTGGTGCAGCCACTCAGGGGTAGGGAATCCCAGAGCAAACCAAACACTTTTCCTGGAGAGAATTGACACCCTTGGTTCCTTTTGTAGACGGATAAAACAAGTACACAGGGATCTGTGTGCAGCAGCTCTTTGGGTTTTGCAGGGGATTTCCAGGCAAGCCCAGGTTTATGAGCTAGCCAGGAACCCAGGGTGCACAGTGTCTCATAAAAATCCCATTTTCCCCTGTCAGCTCTGCAGTTGTATTTCATTTTCAGTCTAAATCTAATAAGAGGATCAGCGGAGGTTTTGGCAGGGAACTGTCCTGGTCCTGGGAGTGATGACTTATGCAGCCACATCTCAGCTGTGGGAGGGAAATCTGGAATAACAGCCCTTTCCTCCCAGGCAGCGGCTGGAGGAGGCTGTTCGCTGGGACCTCAGTTAGGAGAGTAAGGATGCTTCAAAGTGAAAGGGAAACAGGAACCTGCTTGTTGTTTTTGTTGTTCCAACTCCTTTAAAATGATGTTTAGATTTCATGTATTGGTAATTACATACACTTGGGTGGTATTTACCACCAGCCACTGATGGATGCTCTATAATCCTATATAAGAGAGAGCACATTTGTTTTCTGAGGCCAACTGCACACAATCTGTTATTGTGTGATGCTGAATACTTTGAGGGTTGGTGCCTTTCAGTGTTGAGCATAAAAGCCAGGCCTCCCTGACAATAACCTGCATTAATCAGGCTTCCCCAGCCTGCAAGTCTCGGAGACCGCGACGTCTTTGTACGTCAAAGCTTGCCAGGATTCCACAGTGAAAAACCTCCCACCGATCTCCCACTTTCATTTATTTCTTTACTTGGTTTAAACGGGGAAATATCCTCCCAGTACAGCTCCCACAGCTTTAGCTGCATCTCCACACATTTCTTTTAAACTAACCGACAGCTTATGGTGGGAGAAAAAAGCAGCTGCAACTTGCTGGAAATGGGGGAACTTCACTTCCAGAGGATTCAGCTCCTTTTGTTTTCCACAAGAGCTGTTGAGTGCTCAGAGCTTTAAAAAATACGGCCACTTATTCAGGCTCCTGAAACATGGATTCAGGGGGCAGGTGTCCTGTGGGCTTCCCAGAGAGCTGGAAGCAGGAGTGAAGGTCCCTCAGAGTCCTGCTCACTGCTGTGCTTGGCTGCGCTTCCACAAACTCCTGCGGGAACTGAAATTTTGGTGATTCTACTCAAGTTTTCATCATTGTTGGAGTCCCCAGCTGTGCTGTTTGATACATCCCGAACTCCCCAACTCCTCTGAGCATATGGGAGTGACAAGATGCAGGATCACTCCAAAGTGAGCCTGCTTTTATTTAAATATTCCAGGGCTTTCAGAGCAGTGTCCCAAGTGGAATCACAGCAGTGGCAGGGCCAGGCTGAGCAGGGTGCCAGCTGTGCACCAAAGGGAATGGGGATGATGGGCAAGAGGGAGTGTAACTACAGGGCTGGGGAAGGAGGTGTTCATCACCCTGTTGAGAAATGGGATTTGAGGAAAGCAGACTGTCCCAGGGACACAGCCCTTGTCCAGGCAGCTTGTCCTTGTCTCTGGGGCAGCTCCAGCACCCAGGCTTGGCCATTGCAGCATCACCGAGCCACTGTAGTCAGTCAGCTGGCCAGAGTCCCTTGGGGCAGGAGAGCCAAGTGCTCGTGATGTTCCTTGGGGAGAAGGGCCCTCCACAGTGATTTAAAGCGCTTTGGGAAAAGTCAAAACAAATAAGAAAAGCCAACCAAACTTGGACTGCAGTGGACACTTTGATCTTGAGCAGTGTGTAACCTTGACCTCAGCCAAGCTGTTTTACTCTCCTGAAGTCAGTCCCTGTTTGTCCTCAAGGGGCAGTTTCCTAATGGAGAAAGTGCTTCTCTGAGCTGCCAGCCAAAATAAACCCAGTTGTTGGATTGTATCTGAGTAACTCTGAAAGTTGACAGTAAAAACTATCTAAGGCCATCACAATCAACATAATTTAGCCTTAATTGCTAAATATTGCTGTAGAAAGACCAGTTGTCTTCTTTTTCTGAGTCTTCACAGTTGCTCTCCCAGGTTTCAAGATGCAGCGAAAGTTTTTGGGTTGGTGGTTTTCTTTTTTTTGCACACTACGTTTCAAATGCTTCATTGTCAAACTGGTTAAAAGCCCTTATTTATAAAACGTGTGCGTCTCTTTCAGCTTAACTGAAAAGGCATTAAAATAACTGCAGCTGTGGAAAGAATAATTACAGCGAGATTTTGTCAAGGACTCTCTTGTCTGATGTTGCCATCTGTGACATGGTGAATGCAAAGATCATTTTGAACATAGACGGTTAATGTAGAGAATAATTTCAGAGCTTTCGATATTTATGGTAAATTATTTAACTTTATTGTTTGGTTTTATGGCCTCATTATTCTGTGTCGTAAGCATCTCTGCTTTTTGTGTGGTTCTGCACTTCGATTTTCACTTTGTGACGGAAAAGTACCCTGCAGTAACAGTAACACTTCACACGTTTCAGAAATGTTTCAAGGAGACATCATACTAATCAGATTATTTTCATGCTCCTCAATATCATCCTTGATGCCTTTAAAAAAAATCTGTAGAGAAAGATCTTCTTATTGACCAGGTGTTAATAGTCAGTCCTTCAGGCATGGGCAGTGACAAGGGCTGGTAAACACCACATTGTTGCATTAATTTTCTCCTGACTCTTAGAATATTGTTTCTGAGACTCCCTCTGAGAGGACATTGCTGCATTATTTCCTTCAGCAACCCCCTAACGGCTGAGTTAGGGACAGACTGTCACACTGGCAGTGAGTAATTGGCTGCCAGAAAAGGGGACTTGGCTTCCCCGAGAGTGACTGCTCCGTACACGGGGCTCAGGCTGGAGCCAAGTCCACTGTGCTCTTGAACCAAACGAAGCCTTGCTGGTGCTCCTCACTATGAACCACCCCCACAGCTTTAATGGGCAGTCCAGGGGATGGTGCTGCTCATGGAGAATGAGGTTTGTTCCTTCTGCGGAGCTTGATGTGGCTGCATCTGAAAAGCATCCGCCAGTGCTTCCCTCAGAGGTGCTGCACAGCACATCCTTCAGGACACTTCAGCAAGTGCCTCCACCAGCCTTCCCTGCTCCTTCAGTGCTTCCACAAGCCCAAGGATACCTGAGACAGCCCATCAGAAGTCTTTTGTCAGATGTGAACTTTCCAGTGAACTGGGATCATCTTTCTGGCAGCTGAGGGCTGCAGTCCTGGGCAGCCACTTTGGAAAACACAGAAAGGAGCTCAGGAGAGACCAGAGCAGCCTCTTTGTCCCTGCAGAAGTCTCTTCCCACCAGCCTGCCCTGCACCAGCTGTGTGTGCCCTCTGCAGCTGCTCAACATCTGGATCTCTTTCTGGCTCTGTCCATGCTAGGGAGGAGGTGGCATTGCAGCCTGAACACCCAGAGTGGCTCCACCTTCTCCATGGTCTGCCAGGAAGGGGAAGGTCTCCACTGGGAAGGGGCACAGCTGCTCCAGGCAGGAGCACTGCCCTGGAGATACATGTTTGTCTCCAGGAGATCTGTAAACCACCTGAGGGAGCTTAAATGCTGCTGGAGGTGGGAGGGGAAGGTCAGGAGCCAGGGGTGCTCAACATGCTGCAGCAAGTGGGCAGAAACCAGGGCTTAGTGCAGCCAGTGGGGCAGAGATGGCAAATCCAGTCACTCAGTGTAAAGGGAACTAAATTGGGAACAAATGTGTGAATCAGGGACTAGAAGGGGAGAAACCAGGTAATGTTAATTTATGTATCTATAAGACAGCCCTGAGGCAATTCCCTGTTTGTCCTCAGCCATCCAGGGACAGAAGAACCCCCTTGGGAGGTTCTCCTGAACCTCACTTCCCACCCCAGGCTGCACAGGAGGCTCTGCCACATTTGCCTCAATCTTTCACATTTCAGTACCTAAAATTAGACACTGAGCTCTATCCCTGCACTCCTGGAGTTTCCATCTCTAGGGAGGCTGAGGTGCAAACGTCTGCAAGCACCTGAAGAAATATTTAAAGAACAGCATTTACAGACCCTTGAAAGCCAGACACTGCCAGGTGTTCCTTTGTTTAGAGGAAAAGTGAGTTTGTGTACGCAGGTGGTTTATGCTATTTAGTAAATTTTGGTAATTTGTCTATCCCTGGTAACATGCATTGCAAAACAATGCAGCTCATTTTGGAAACAACTGGAGCAAATGGATTCAGGAGAACTGTGCACCTGATAAAACACGGGCAGTACTCAGGACAAAATGGTGCCACCACTAGCAACATTTTTTTTGCTTTGAGCAGCAGTGGTTTCTAAGCAGCAGCATGTCATGGATTGAGAATTGCCTGTCCAGCTCAGCCCCAGGTGGAGCAGGAACCTGCAGGACTTCAGTCTTAACAGGCTGAGGGATAGGAGCCAAAAAACACCAGTGGAGACAGGAAAACGCTGGAGCTCTGAGTCAGCCTCAGGTGATGGAAGACAGCAGGAGCATCATCTAAAGGATTCCCGGTTCCTCAAAAACAGATTGTTTTAGTGATGGAAGTGTAAAAGCCCCAGAAATCTCTCTGAGCAGTGACACGTGCTCATCCCATTTGGATTTCTCCTGCTCAGCATTGTTCAGGGAGTGTAAGGACAAAGCCTTCCCCCTTTGTCAGCAGCTCTTTGGACAGATGGACACAGAAGCCAGGAGCAAGCTATGGTTCCTCAGTTTGAAAGGCTGTTTTCTTCAGCTTCATAGTTTGCCTTTGTAAGAAAAAACCTGTGCAGAGTTTGCTTTGCTGCTCTGGAGGTGGAGCAGGAGGGACGGTGGGGAATGTGGACACCAGGTGAAGCACATGATGTTATGGGCCAAGCTGGCTCTGCCTGACTTCTACATGCGGAAAACAAGGCCAGAACCTTCTCTATACCCTCATTTTGTGTCCTGAACTGAGATTTACTTCCAGCCACTGTCTCAGCCGTGAAGTACCACTGACTGGTTTTGACAAGATGCTGTTTAAAGCTCTGAGGCAAAGCCTTTCTCCAGGGATCCCAGAGCCCAGCCCTGCAGGTCTCTGCCAGCAGCATCTCTCCCCCTGTCCATACATTTCTTTTCCCTGGGCATAAAGGCACAGATGGCTGAGCCCTGGAGCCAGGCACGCGAGGTTTGTGAGGGCTCCTGCGTGCTGGGGGCGTGTGGGAATGTTCACTTGTTTGAGCAGAGCACAGAGCCTTGTGCTGGCTGTAGCAAGAACTGCCCAAAGTGCCAGACCCGGTGCTGGGTTGGTGCTTACCCACCCAGCAGTTTTTCAGCTCAGTACAACTGTAGTGAAAGGTGTGACTGCCAACAGGTACCTCATTCACTGAGGTCCTTGGACCTGAAGGCCAGATATTAGAAAAAGCTTCTGCTCTGCTGTTCACTGTGGTTACACCAGGCCTGCTGACAACAACACTGAAGGAAGTTAAGAATTTGAGGTACTTCTGCCTTTTTGAATGTGACTTTGTAGCAGGACACAATGGGAAATGGGATGGGATAATGGGCTCAGACAGGTCTCAAACAGGCACTGAAATACGACCTGGCCAAAGTGAAGCTCTGCACCAGATCCATCTGCAGCAGGACAGTGGGAACAGGGAGGTGCAGGAGATCATTTGTGCCACTCATGGGCTCACCCTCTGCCCATGAACATTTACAGCAGGAGCACAGGAGATGAGCAGGACAGTGCTCATCTCATGGACAACACATGGACATGGGGCTGTCAAAGCCTGTGGCACCTCTGCCCCTCCATACACATCTGCTGTACAGCCCCCACACAGACACACAGTTCCCAACACTACACCAAAGTCATGGAATCCACACCAGCAGAAACTACGGCTGCTGGCCCAGTTACTACCAAAACCACACAAAAGACCCTGCACTCCCTCAGAAGCAGAGTCCTCGTGCTTTTTGGTGTCTTTTCCTCTGGCTCTCATACTTGTTAACTCAAATTAACATTCATAATGCAGAATCCATTGGAACATGCCTCCCAGACTCACAGGCATTCCTGTTATGGTCAGGATTAATCACAAGGGATAATTAGAGTATTAAATGAAATAATTATAACATTATGACTCTAATAACCAAATTCATGGATATTAGCTTCTGAGAAAAGACAAACAGAGGAACTAGAGAAGTTTTGATAGGTGCCAGTAGCTGCATCTTTTTTCTTTGCATTTTTGATTTAAATTTCTCAAACATCTGCCACAATGAGACAACTCCCCTTAAACTGAAAGGGTGAGGAAGGGTAGGAGCCACAGGGCTGATGGTTAGAGGGTGTCCTGCAGAACATCCACAACTGCTAGGTGCTTCAGTGAGCTGGACATTCTGGGACTGGTCAGAATGGGGACCACACTACACCCTGATTGCTCTGGACCAAAAAGCCCCAAGGCTGGGCACCCTGGAGGGGAGGCAGGGTTGCTGGAATGGTGGAGCTGGTGCCTCCAGATGGGTTTACTAGTGTGACAGTGCCAGTGTTCCTGCTCTGCTCCCTGTCCACCACCTCCTGCCAGCTAGGAAATGCTTGGCAGGTCCGGCTGGAGGCCAGGTCTGAGCTCAGCCAGCTTGGCTCCATGGGACAACAGGCTCTGGCAGCATCTCCTGGCCCCAGGCATTACCTCCTCTGAGAAAATGGAGATTTCCTCTGCCTCGAGGATGTGATTATCGTATCTGACAGAGCCCTGAGTGCAGCCAGACTTGGCTTGTCCTGCAGGACAGCCGCTGTCCTCCAGGGATCCAAAGCCTGCTGGTCTGGGCCCCTCCGAGCCCAGAATTTTCTGGAGCACTAATGTATGCACAGTCTCTGCAATGTTCTGTGTCGTGCTACAGAGGAATAAATGAATTCATTAAAGTATTATGCAATTGCAAATGTTTAAAAATACCAAGTACATACATTTCTGGGAGCCTACACAGCACAGCCCTGCGAGGGGCTGGGTGGAGACTGGCACATGTTCTCAGGGAAGGGAACGGAAAGTGCTGCTGGGAGAGGAAACTTGGATGCTCACTGCTCCACACACACTCAGCACAGGCAGGGCACTAAAAATGCAATGAAATCTAAAATACACAGACTAAGCAATTTCATCTCTCCAACAAGAGAGAATAGATTCTAGATAATAAATTGGGATTTTTATCATATCATCACTGGGTGATTTAGAGTACAGCCAAATTTATATTAATATTGAATATTTCCTCTATGAGGCTGCAAAAGAGAGAGAGTTCCTTTTGGTGCCTGGAAGCAGTTCCCACGATTTGGGGAAGGAATAATCTCAGTGTGAGCTATTAATATGCCATACTCCATACATAACCTGGTATCTCCATGAAGTTTACATATGCTCGCTGAAGTTTTAATATCGGTTCCAAAAAGAGGTAAGAGTTCAGGAGCAGTGACACATCTGAGCAAGCTGCACATCTGGGCTCCCATGGACCCCCAGCACCCTTTGCCACACACCTCATGTCCCTGCACACCCTGGCTCAGTGCACACCCCTGCAACAGCTTTGTAGTGATGTGCCATTCTTGAGTCCCCTGCCTGGAGAATACATTACACCACTCTAATTCCAGAATTTCTTCATAGTATTAAATGATAAGGATTTTTTTTGCAGAGTTCTGACAAAGCAGTCAAAATCCAGTTGCAAATGCTCTGCTGTTTATTGATAGCTCCATAATACAGGCGAGGTAGGATGCCAGACAGCTGCATTTCCTGGCATTTAAAAAGAATTCACTGTAATGTATTGTAATGCATTAGCATAATAATTGGTAAGCATTCGCAGATGAATAGTTTACTGACTGATAGATTTTGTACAGAAACTGTGAAGGTTACGCGGAGGGTGAAAACATTTCACTGTGTCAATGAACATACTTAATTTTTCTGGAAGTGCTATTTAAATTGTGCGGCGCTGGGACATTTGCATAACAAAGACACAACGCGCGAGTTTGTGCGGTAATAGGGAACACTGCCCTGCCGGGCTCCGGCAGGTGACCCGTGAAAGATGGGGCTTGGAGTCTTCTCAAACCCGGCCACCGAGGCGGGCAGAGGCGGCTGTGGCTCTGTCCTGTCCCTGCGAGGCTCCTCTGCCAATCCACATGGGCCAGCTCTGCTTTACAGGGTGGCAGGTTTGGATCATGTGTGAGTCTGATGAGGAGCAGCTGTGGGGGCTCAGCCTGGAGAAAAGGAGGCTCAGGGGGGATCTTCTTGCTCTCTACAATTCCATGACAAAAGTGGGAAGCCAGGTGGGGTCGGGCTCTGCTCCAGAGAACAAGGGACAGGACAAGAGGAAGTGTCCTCAAGCTGTGCTGGAGGTGGTAAAATCCCCACCCCTGGAGGTGTTCAAGGAATGACTGGATGTGGCACTCAGTGCTCTGGGCTGGAGGACAAGGTGGTGATGGGTCAAATCTTGGACTTGATGATCTTGGAGGGCTTTTCCAACCTCAGTGATTCTGGGATTCTACACTGGTATGTGGCAGCGGGCTGGGCAGTGCTCAGTCCATGGTCCTGATCCCCATCCCTGCAGGTCACTACAGCTCCTCTGCTGTGTCCTCAGAGCTGAGCTGTTGGAGCCCTGCAGTGGGGCAGATGCAGGACTGAGCCAAGCAGAGGAAGGTGGGCATAACCAGGAGAGTTTGGGCTAAGAAGATGAGAGATGCACAGAAGCAGTTTGTGTGTCTGGGCTATTCCTGTCAGGGCACAGGTACAGGGACAAAATGTCGTTTGGGATTGGGAGATCTTGAAAGGCTTGCACTGACTCCCAAGTTTTCTCTGGGTCTTCTGAGGTCTTGGGCATGAACAGACACCACCTGGGTCCCCTGAGAAATGCACAACATCTCTGAATAATTCACAGCCTTTGACTGCTGCCTGTCTCCTCACTGTTGTACCACAGACTGTCACAATGACAACTCTGCAATTAACTCTGAGAAAACCAAAAAGCGAATTGTAAGGGACAGAGCTGCATCCTTTGGACAGAAAGTTTATGGAAAGCATATTAAATCAGATTTTCACTTGCCATTGTATATGTTAATCCCATTGTCACTTGGAATAAATTGGGGAAAACAGATGTGAGGAGGAATGAGATATTCCAGCATGGGAGAAGACAAAGCTTTCATCTCCACTGGCACCAAGTGGCGGGAGATCAGACACACGCACAGACCTCGCCTGCTGAGGGATCCCAGACTGTTTTACCACAGTTTCTGTTCATCTCCACAGCAGGAATATGGGCTTTTCTTAAAAATCAAAGGAGCTTTTTGCCCAAGTGACAAGCCCAAAATACCTTTTTCAGCACAGCCACCTGACCTGCAGTTTCTACCAGAAACAAACAGATTTTAAGTGTTTCAAAATTTTATCTGAAAGTCTTGTGAACAGCAATCTATGGTACAGTTCAATACATTTCTTTCAGGAATGATGGAAGGATGAATCAAACCTCATTTACAGGAATCTTTTAATATTTGTGGCTCTCACTTTTCCTCCACGGAAAATTCCTATGACATAAAGAGGGAAACTGCAAACAGGATTTGTAGTTAAGTTCAACATTTGTCATCAACAAGACACCTTTCTGTAGATTTTAAAATCAACTCTAAAGCATGAAACACATGGGATATAAATTATGGATTAAGAAAATCTTCCTAGAGGTAAGAATATTTAATTGCTGGAAGAGGTTCCCTGTTTAAGAACAGGGAGATTTAGGATTTGGGGGGAAGAAAGCCACAGATTAGGAGTCCACAGAGACACCTCCATCCCAACCAAACCTTTCCCTTGTGCCTTCCCCTGAGAAAGGCAGAAAAAACAATTTAACAGCACTTCCTCTTGGTATTTTAACTGTGAAGCTCCTGCCTGATGAGCCACACACAAACATGACCCGTTCAACTCCCTGAGTCTAATTGGAAATAAGGAAATGGAAACACTGTTTATAGTAACAGATTTCTTACGACTGTACAGCTGCGACGTGTTTCATTAACACTTCTGCAGCAATTTGCACTCTTAGGGACACATTTGCTTCCAGTACAAAGAGAGAAAATGTACCAGTGTGGAGTGTAATGATGGGGTCACCAGTCAGTGCCACACATGGGCCCCAGTGGGGCCGGGGGAGCTGTGGGATGAGGGTCTCTCATCAGAGATGTCATAAGTCCAGCCCCTTGGAGTCACGATACAGGGAAAGAACCCCATGGAACAGGGGAGCAGGTTTGATGTGCTCAGGATTTGTGTGGGATGGAGGTCACAGCGGGCCCCATGGGCATCAGTGCTGCAGACAGACTCCCTGGATGGCACCATCCTGTTCCCAACCATGTGACAACGTTGGTGAGTCTGCCCAGTACACAGCAGTGCCACACACCACTGCCACATGCCGGCTGGGGATGAGTTAGTGCCCTCAGCACTGAGAACATCCTAGCAAGGCAGAGCTGCAAAGTCGTATCGATGTTGGATGCTCCACACAACACACTCGGCTGCCCCCATATATATTGGGTAATAAATGCCCCCTTGGTAGGAGGAGGCGGTATTTCATTGCAAAAGTAAAAATAATAACGAGGGAAAGTGCTATCTCAGCTTGCTGCATAAACAGCTCAAATAAGCAATATGCAGGCATATCATTTGGAACCCAGATTAATAATTTCTGTTCTGAGTGGTGGTAGCTGGCCTGATTTATTGCGGTGATGGTGTTACGGCCTCAGACTTTATTGTCCTTTGAATTATACTGCAGTCTATACAGGAGGGAGACAGGGATCTAAATCAAGTGTTATTGCCTGTAAATTTGGAAACAAATAGTAGTTTTCCCCCCTTTAAATCACTGAGTTTGTGTGTTTTATAAGGTGAATGTTACGACTTTTTATGGGACTGAAGTTTTTGTTCCCCTGCCTTTCCCAGCGCACAGAGCCCATCCCCACTCCATGGCCCTGAGGCTTTGCAGCTGCTGCAGATCTGCAGCATCTCCGTTTCCCTGCGTGGTGAGAGGGGCTGAGTTCTGCTCCTTTGGGATTTCTGCATAAGGAGGTGCTTTTTGTCGAACTCAAAGCCACATCACTACTTCAGGGTGGCCAGAGCTGGATGCTCACTGCAGGTGTCTCCTGTACTCAAGAGACACCAAGCCAACCTCAGCAGCCATTGATATTAATACTCATTTTGCATGAAGAAGATGCAACCTGCCCCACTGGGGAACTCCCTTTCCTGCTGGCAGGAAGGAAATCCTGTGCTCCAGTGAAAATGTAACTGCACCGCTGAACCACAGTTCACTCACAGGCACTGATGGCTGCTCATGGTTTTGCCATCTCACACCTGGATGTCGACTCTATTTCTGCCATGCCCTCAGTCCTGCTGGGTGTGCTCACTGTGTGTTTGCCCTGTGATGAGCTCCCACTCCTGGAAGTGGGAGCAGAGATGGGATGGCTCCAGAGAGGTGAAAGAGCACCTATGGGAGAAGCCACCACTGAGACGCTTCTGACTCTCAGCACAGGGACAGGGAAAGGGACAGGGACAGTGAGAGACTCTGACAGCAAAAGGGTCCTGATACAAAAGGGCTTTACAAACCACAGCAAAAGGCAGCCATGGCTGTAAAGAGCTTCTGAGGTTGTAAGTAGCTGAGAGAGAGAAAGGAAGGGTGAAGAAGGTGAGGAAGGGTGTGAGCCTTGCAATGCATGTGGAGGGAAGAGTGGCTAGAGCGTGGTTACCAAGGGACAGCATATGACACTTTACAAATCCCTCCTTCTTCAGGATTCCCAAAGCACAACATGCCAGCTGTCAGTTCAGCATGGAGGGAACCAGGCAGGTCCCTTCCTACCCACCCAGGGACGGAGTTGGACAGTTATAGGGAAAATCAAGGCAGGGATACTGGGAGTCCCCAGCCTGTGGTAGGAGCCATGGACAGAGGATTCAGAGCATTTGCACACATAGGTTATGGCTGTGATGCTGCTTTGCAAACCTGGTGATGATGTATTAGCCTGGTCTCCTCTCTGGCAAGAAGAAAAATGGGGTAGGCAAAATGTTTTTGTATCTGTAGACTTCAAACAAATCACTTTTATGTTACCAGAGCAGCTGTAGCCATTAGGAATTCCTGGTTTTCTGAAAGAGCTGCTAAAGGAAACCTTCCCTGAGCTCCTGCGACACCTCAGTGGAGACGCTGGGTGTGACCCTGGGCTGGCTACAAGCCACGGGCACCAGTAGCAGCGAGACCACTGCCAGGCACTGGCACTGCTGGTGAGGAGACAAGGGGAGACCCCCCAGCTGAGCAGGACACAGGCAGCGATGGTTTGTTTGCCCATATACCCATCTGAAATCTGGTATCTTCTCCGGGTCCATCAGCACCGTTTGCCGAACAGCTCCTGGAAGAGCTGCCAGACAGCCCTGGCAACCCCCTCCCTGGCTCTGGGGAGTGCAGACATTCCTCTGCAGGGCAGGGGAAGGAGGAGGGATGGAGCTCCTGTGCCTGGTGCCTCGGGATGGTCCTTTGCTCCTGGCCCCTGGTGTGAAACCATTCTGGGTCGGGGCTGCCAGAGGGCTGTGAGGGAGGAGGATCCATCTCTGGGCACTCTACCTCCCTTTCCCAGTGCACTGGTTTCAGTCTAACAAACAGCTGTCTAGTAATGCCCCTCCTAGTCAACATAGCACAAACCAAACCTTTGAATGTAAATACACACATGAAAAGACTTTACTATCACATCTGCATGTTTTAGTTGAGCAAAGGCCTGAGTTACACATAGCATGAAATGGCCTGAAACTGCAACAAGTGGGCTAAAATCCTGCTCAGTGACCCTTCCTGATCTCTTCAGTCCACAGTGCCCTCATGGAAGAGAAACAACTATTCTTTTAACTTGTAAAGTTCCTGAGACTTCTCCTAGTACTCACTACTCCTCCCACACTTTGAGGCGATTCAGCAGCTTCTCACCCATGCTGTGCTTTAGCCAAGGAGCAGCTCCAGTGAGCTGAGCAGCCCCAGTGAGCTGAGCAGCCTCAGCAGAACTGAGCCACATGCAGAGGCAGCACAGGCAATCGACCTGCTGTTCTCTGAGCACTTACGTAGAGGTCTGTACTCAAAGAGATGCAAAAAGGGTGTAAGATGCCACCTTTCCAAGGTTTAAGTATCCTAGGCTGTCCTTGCACAGGTAAAAACAACATTAAGAGGCTCCAGCCTGCGTGTGCCTCGCCTCCCCTTGTCTGCCTCTTTGTTCAGGCTCTCAGCGATGACACAGACACTATCAAGGCTGAACTTCAGATGACTGAGCTGAGTTTTGAGCCCCTGCGTTTTGAGTGGGCTCATAAATTCAGCATCACATGATTTATTTTTTCTTTTGAGATCTATAAAAAGCAGAGTGCACTGTGCCCCAGCGGGGCATCAGCACCAGAACGGTGCCATTGTGAGAGCAATCTCCCCTGGCTCCTATTTTTAAACAACCTCCTGGAGTCCGTCTGCCCACGTTCTGGTGAAAGCACTCCACAGCTTAACAGGTTTGACATTTTCATTTCTGTTTTCCTTGAAGTCCTTAACATCATCTGATTGAGCATTACAGCTTGTTTGCGTCCTGTTGGCTGCGAATATCTATCACAAGCCCTCACACTGGAACCACGAGGCAGTGAGGCTGTGAGAGACATCCTGGTGAAGTGAATGATGGCAGATGAGCTGCTGCCCCCCCTCTCTCTGAGCTGTGCTCTCCTCACAGACCGTTCTGTAGATCATTTGCTCTCTGGCTAATGGCTCCTGGCATGTAGCACAAGAGCCTGTTTTTATTTCATGAGCACAGCCGAGGCTGGTGCCTGGATTCCTGGGCTCTGATCTGCCAGGAACACAACTTTGCACTTTCCTTCCATCAGCTGCTGCTGCAAGTACATTACAGGCCCTGTGCTGTTCTGTGTTACCCCTCAGCATCCCACTCATGGGCACAAGTAGTCAGGGAGTGAAACAGCCCCCCTAGAGTCAGCACTGCAGTGCCAGGAGATGGAGCTCATCCCAGCCAGCCTCGCTGCTGGAAGCTCCTGACTAAAGAGCTGCTGCTGGAGCACTGTTCTGTTATTAATACCCCACACATATACATATTCTGACATTAGCAACCTGCTCCTCACAGCCCTTCTCACATCTTGTCCCACAGGTCTGAAACATCCTCTTCTACAAGCCTGAGTGTTTGGGTGTAACAGACCCATCTGTGGGGTGAGGGAGAGCACCAAGGAGAGAGCTCAGCTGCCTCGTGCCACTGGAGACCCACAGGGCAGCCACAGCACTGCTCCTGTGCCTTCCTGACCCATCACCTATCCATAGGAAATGCCAGGACCTGTGGGAGAAACAGCACCCAGGGAGCTCTGCTGCCTTCAGAGCTGCACCTCATATCCCAGCCCTCATTTCCCCCATAGAGCCTATTCTGCTTTCCCTCTGCCCTCAGCTCCAGAAAAGCCATCCCAGACAAAGCCAGGGCTACAGAGTGCCCATCAAGGAGCAGCATTTCCAAGCCCCATTATGTGTTCAAAAGCACTGGACATCAGAGGACTGCATGTCCCTATTGCATAGTAACTAATCCTGCCAAAATGATGATGACCATTGCCATCATTTCAGAGCTGTGGGTCTCTCCCCTGAAGCAGCAGCACAGCAGAGGAGCAAACAGAGCATAGCGTGTCACCAGGGACATGCTGGTGTCCCCTTCACAGGACGTCTGCTCTGTGTTGCAACACTTCTGAGGGATCCATTCACCTTTGATCTCTGTTTTCTTTAACTTCTCATCTCATGAGCAGAGATTCAAATCTGGGTGTTCTGCCAGCCTTTGCCTTGGTGACATGCTGTGCCCTCAGCAGAGGGGTTTGTACACTGGCAGCCCCAGCAGGGATGGCACCTCTGTGGCTGCACTCCCTTTTCCTTTCCTTTACCTGAGGGTCCAAAGCATAGCAGGGTTCAAAGAACCCCTGGTGCTATCATCTCTGCAAGTGTGATTACAGCTAGGACTGAAAATTGCACAAAATACCTCCCCAATGATGAAGATTGCAGGGAGGCTGGAAAATTACCTTTTTCATTATGTCTTAAAAACACTGCAATCTCAGCCTGTGCCTGAGATTCCAGGAACGGGCATGTTGTTCAGAACAGCACTGCTGGAGTGGGCTTGCAGAGAGCAAAGCAAATGGAACCTTCTCTCAGCCAGGTACATCAGGACCCCCCACGACTGCTGGTTCTCAATCCCAGTACTGTGAATTTACCATGGTTGTTGAAAGCTTTCTGCAGCTCCCACTAAACAGCAGGAAATGCTGTAGGCATCCTGGAGGAGGTTTAAAATAGGAGAAATTGGACCACAACAGATGCTTTTGCAGGCTCTCAGAGGTGCTTTGCTGCCCTCCACTAACCCAGGACTGGGGCTGGAAAGGACCCAGGAGACAGGACCCCACTGGAGAAAGCACAGGGAAGAGTCTCACTGCTGCTTCTCACTGCATCCATGTCCCCTGCAGGGTGCAGAGCAGTGGGAATCGTGCAGAACAGTGGGATTGTGCAGCACTTCCACCAGCAGAGCAGATGAAAGGACTGATAATTCCCATTAGCAAAAATGGGCTTATGCCAAGTGGCAGGAGGATACATGCTGAGGTGGGAGCACTGTGCTGCCAGCCCATGGATGCTCCATGCACCATCCCCTGAGTCAGGATCTGGCAGCAGCTCTGCCAGCTGCCTCCTCCCCTTCCTCAGGGCTGCCTGCCCCACGGGCATGGGGCAAAGGCACTCTGTGGGCTTCATCCAGGCACATGCAGTGTTGAAAGGGGCTGGTCAGACACCCATTAGCATGGACAGGGGCTGGCTTAGCTCAGTTCCTGTCTGGCTAAAGGAAGAACCTGCTCAAAACTGTATGGATAAGGTGCTTCAGAGCCACAGAGGCAGGTACTTCTTTGTGCCAGCCAAAGGGCATCTCTCTACTCCGCTGAGCTGTGTTTGAGCTCTGGGGTGAAGGACGGGCACACCAGGAAAAGACCATCTCCAGAGGGAGTTGAAAAACCCGTTCCCTGCAGTGCAGCACCCAGACTCTGTCAGTGAAACTTCGCTGTGTCACCACTGAGGCTCTGAGGGCTGAGATGCAGCACATCAAGTTGGTGAATCTTTCTGAGTCTGGTCCTGGACAGCTCTTCCACAGCACTGGCACCCAGGACACTGTGACCCCCTGGCCTTGCAGAATGTACCAGAATATGGAGATACATTTTCTTTGGCAAATCAGAGAGGATGAGAGCTTTGGCTGGGAGCCCACCCTGGCTCATGACTGAACTGGAGCCAGCAATGAAATTAAAAGGCAGAAACAAACCACAAAAAATGTTGTTCAGGAAAAGGGAAAATAGCAAATGGGTGACAATAAAGATAAATTAAAAGTAAAAAATGGGTAAGAAAATCTAAAGGCATCATGGTAAAATATCCATGACCAGAAAGGCAGAGGAGAATTGGTGAAACACTATGGAATGCTACTAAATCTATAGTACATTATTAAAGAAATATGATGTTGTTATCAGTGCATAGAGGATGCAGAAAGAATTCCAACAGATTTTCTGATCCTATACATGAAAAGTGACATCCAGCACCACTGAAAGATGCTGAAGTGTATTTCTCTCCAAGGATATTTGAGGGGGAGCACAGACTGTGGTTGTAAGGGGAGACTAAAAACCCAACAGCTGACCTGAGGCCTGGGTGAGAGCCAGGAGCAGCAGTGGGTGCAAGGGCTGATTCCAACAAAGTGTGTAAGAGCTGGGGAGTTGCAGGAGTCGGGAGACTGAGGAGTGAAGGAGAGGAGAGCAGGATGAACCCATTAATGCAGGCTTGGCAGAGCTGACAGGAAAGTCAATTACTGAAGCGTTTAGCAGTAATGTAATGCTGCTCCACACATTTCCATGGAAAACAGTTGTCAAGTAAATCTGACTTTGCTGTCTGATGAGGTCTGGGATTCAGGTGATACAGAGTCTCTTACCCAGTGTTGGAGTTTAGCATTAGGGAGAACGAGTCCAGCGCAGGCGAGTGGCATAAATTAGTGTGAGAAGCCATTTGGGAGGATGGTAAAAAGCACAGAAGCTGCTGAGATGACTCTGGAGGGGCCTGCATGGCACAGGCTGAGGGTCTACAGGGGCAGTTTGGCTTTTCTTTCTTTTCTGTCTCATTTTAGAGTGAAAAGCTATCCTTGTAAGACTAACTCTGAAGCCTTCCTAGAAATGACATCACCTTGGAGGGTTCCGTGGTATGGGTGGAGAGTGCACACAATTCTGAGAGCAAGGGATGACATCTCTGTTTTCTACAGTGGAAAAGAAGGTGTCTGCACCCCAATGGGTCTGGACACCAAAATGAGAAATTGGATTCTGAAAGAAAAGGGACTCAAGGACTCTTTCTTCTTCCCTGCTTTATTTGGTTTAATCATTCTTGCCCCCACCCCAGGCCTTCCCATCACTGGGAAGAAACAAGTCCTACATGTTCCTGCACCAAGAACTCCAAACAATGTGCTGTCTTTAGCTGACTGTGAACAAAACAGGAGCAGCACATTTGTGAAGCAGTTACTGCTGTTGCTATAAAAAGCAGTTCCCATGAAGTGTGCTAGTGTGGCACAGCTGCTCGGGTCACCACTGGTGCTCCAGACACACTTCCTCTGCCTGAATCAATTTTTTGTGTCATTTTTAGCATCCAGTGAATCTTATTTCTTGCAATAGTATAATAGTAGGGCACTAAATAATCACATTAGGAGAGGTGAGAACAGATGCATCTTGTTTTTGAAAACATTATTTACAATTGAATCAGCCCAGTGAATTCACTCTCAGATATTCTGTGCTATAGGGACACTTAATAATAAAAGTTCCTCTTTTACTTGCTTTTCCAGGGCACAAATCTAATACATGACTATCAAACTCTGGTGACTATTGAATTTGCACTGACTTTTCCTGGCTATCAAAAGCAACAAAAGTGGCCCAACTCAGGTGATTTGTGGCTGTTTGAAGGAGCTGGAGTTCCCCTCTCAGCCAGACACTAAGGAAACAGCAGCCATGCAGATCTGGACATAATTTAGAAGACTTCAATTTGATTTAAAGAAGTCAAAGCCTTTCAGGCCAAGGGAAATAACCAAGTGGATGGTTGTTGTTTGACGCTGACTGGCACTTGAGTTCTGCTGCTGGGGCCAGTCCCAGTCCTTACAGGGCAAAGTGGTTTCTTCTTCTGCCAGAATTAACTAAATATTGTCCCCCTAGCTGAATGCACAAGTGGGAAGGCCCATCTCAGCCTAACAGGCATAAAAAGCCTGTTTTTAGCCAAGTTTCTGAAGTTGCAGGTATTTGAAGTCGGCGTCCCGTGGCAGTCGAGCACCTGTGATTACGTGCTCTCATTAGATTTTGGTGTTAATTGAAAATACTCTTGAAAGCCATGCAGTGTTTTTGTGCCGTAGCCTCAGTGACCTCAGTGAGGTCTGAAAAAAAGGAGCTTTCTCCTTTGAAGCACCCAGGGAAGAGAAGTCTGGCACCAAGATCCTCAGAAAAGTTGTTCTATTATAATTTTAGAAGTAGAACAAACTTAGATTTGGCATCAGCAGCACAGACCCTCGCTGAGGTCAGTGTTCCTTGCCTGTGCTTTTTCCATTCCCACAGGCTCCTGCACAAGCATCTCCTGGCCAAATGCCAGGGGGCTCTGGGTATCTGGAGAGGCACCACAGCCGCCTTGGTTCAGGACAAGCTCTGACTGGAGCTGAAAGGACTTCAGCAAGGACATGTCCTCCATCTCCTCTGTCTGGAGAGAGCCAAGCTTGCCAAGAATGATTCAAAGCTGGGTTTTACCTCTTCAGACACCTACATTTCCTTCCTATTTAGTGGGATCCATCCAAAAAGTACTCAACAAAGGCATGGTGTTTCATGCAGAAATCAAATAGAAGCTATCATACAATTTTGTTCTGATGGGAGGCAAATACAGAGTAATTTGGGCTGAATTTTCCTTTAAGTTTCTTCAGAAATGAAACCTGAAATGACAAGGAACATGAGGGAAATTGCTCCTCTGTATCCCTGGGAGCTGGAATTGCTGAGTGCTGCAGAACTTCACCAAATCCCCTTATTCAGGACACACTCTTGCTGTATTGGTAGACAGGACAGGGCTGAGATTTGAGAATGTCACAAGCAGCATGATGAGCAGACAGGGGTTCTGTTCTGTCTACCATGTGCAAAGCAACCACAGTAGGCACAACATTTCCAAATATTTCTTATGTAAAACTAATTTTTTTAAATGAATCTGCTTGTCATGTACACGCTGGGGCTGCAGATAAACAAGGGACAGAATTTTTGACACAAGCTAATTTTGTCATTATGTGAGCTCCTGTAGTCACAGAAAACCTGCAGCTGAGTAAATTAACATAGGCACCAGAAATACCCATTTTGTCATTCAGTAGAGAGAAAACATGCACTGGGCAACTTACTGAGAGTTCAGCCTTCTGTAGATCTTGAGATGGCATGATCAGGGATCAATGACCATTCCTTTAGCACATTTCCACACTGTCTAGCAGAAAACTATCAGACTCTGAGTCAGCACATCAAAGTTTCTCCTTCCTTGAGAAGAACCACTGAGCACCAGCATGGGAAGGCTGCAACAGACACTGACATGATTTCTCTAGATCAAGGTTGTGGTGGATCTGTGTCTCTTAATAGTGCAGGGAAGCAAAGCTCTTCTGGCACTGTCCTGGGAAAGAAGGTCACAGTTAGAGACACAAAATGCATCTATTGGGCATTTTAAAGGGTGCACTTCAAAAATTAAGACACAAAGATTACCTGAAAGTCTAAAATTCCCCATACCCTCCCTGTACATGTGAGTAGAGTTAGAGAACAGGCTCGATAAATAATGGAGCGTCTGTTTGCAGAAATCAGACAAAGGCAATAATCAGGCCTGTGCTTATTTTTATATCATAATTCACTGCTGAAGTGTGAGTGTCTGTGGCTGGACTCCTGATAAGCAGCAGACAGGCAGGAGGTGGTGACCAGCTGGTGCTGCTGGCAAGGCCACTTGCACTGCAGCAGGGCTGGAGCTGGGCAGGACAGAGCAGGACAGGAGGGGAAATGACAGTAGATCTGTGAGAGAGGAGGGAAGGGACAGGCAGGGAGTCACAGCTCTGGTGCACAATCCACCAGTGATCACCATGTCATCGTGATACCACACTGGTTGTGGTGCACCTCATGTTTGTCTACCTCACAGTGGTGGATCTCTTACTGATGCACTTCATACCGGTGCACCCCACACTGGTGTACCCCACACTGGGATGGGGCTGTAGTGCCCTGCTCTGAGCTGCCAAGGCACAGGGCCCCTCCACACCAAGGGCTGGTGTGGAAGGATGTGAGAAACTCAGGAGCCAGAAGAACAAAGTACAGGCAGAGGGAAGAAAAACGACCCAAATATAAGTGACAAGTGGTGTTTGAATAGGAAACAGTGTTTCGCTGAACTCTGCACATAAAATGAGTGGAGAGAGTGGAAAATGTCTGAAGCAATTTGCAGGAGTTTATTGAATCCCCACAGGGAGCTCCAGATGGTTTGTGTGGCCAGTGTGGCTTTCATTGCTCATGCAAAAGCTGCCCTGAGTGTTCAGGAGCGTTTGTGATGGTAACAGGGTTTGCTTTCCCTCTCTCCCTCTCTCCATGGACTTGGGGATTCTCTCCCCACTGAAGCTCTGCCAGGGCACCTCTCTCCTCCCCAGTGCCAACACGGGCCCTGGCCAAGAGGGATGTGTCCTCCCTGTGCAGCACATTGATAGTTCTCCCCTTTTGCATTTTCTTGGATTGTTAGAGGCTCATCCTCAGATCTGCCCTTCTGTTTTTTACGATGCTTAAAGATGACTCTGTGGGCTCTATAATGAGACAATCTGTTGTCATTGGGCTGTTCCACTGGGTTTGTAGCCACATTAATGCTACAGCACAGCATTTCCCAGGAGAATGAGAGCCTCAGGGCTGCTCCTGACTCCTGTTACACCTTCCTGTGGTGCAGGTGCAGGCCTCCATCCTGTCCCCAGTCTCCACTTGCACCTCCCAAGAGCTTTAGAGCTTCAGGTTTCAACCTACAAGATTCCCACACAGTCCTGTCACATTCAGTAAAGCCACCCCCTACAAACCCCCCTCAGCAAAGTACAGGTGAGCTCATCTCTTTCCTGGGCTCCATTTCCACACTTGGGATCAGCCTGTGACTTTGCAAACCTTCTCAGGGGCAGAGAGAAGTCCTGAATCAATTATATATTCATGCTATTCTTTTCTTGTAGTTTCCAACAGTTCTCTGCCATATGCTGTGCTCTCACTGCATTCTACCTAAAGTAAAAAGTATTTGAGGTTTGGGGTTTTTTTCAGTCGTGCATTTTTAATTGGGCTATAAATTCCACTTTGTTGTGTTCTAGAATGTTATTTTTATTTTCCAATAGAAATGTCTCTTCTTTGATGAGGGCAGAGATTTATTACCTAATTTCCAACTTTATGGCTCCCTTTTGGTCTGTTGTTTTAGCTCTTTCCTAGTTATACAGACAATCCCTTTCCCCTGTCTTTTTATAGTTGAATTTCCTCAAATCCTTATTTCTGTGCTACTCATTAATACCCACTTCCTTTACCCAGTCTCCTCAGGATTCTTATGGGATCCATTCCTAGACCTACATTTCCATTTTATATCTTCTTGAGGATGTCTCTGAGCCTTCCATAATTAGACAACATATTGTCACTGAGCTGTGTGATGTTACGACGATTTTATGGCCATGTTTATGCTCTGCCCCCTGCCCAAAGCCTGCACAGAAACACTGAAAGGACATTGGATGTGTTTATTTTTATACACCCATGGAGAATGTCACACCAGCCTGTGGCTGTTCGTAGGTAAAGCTACAGCCTCTTGCCCAAGATCCTGCCAGGAGGCTGCACCATTAACTGGTGTTTTAACCGAGTTTGTGTAATGGGAGGAAAACGGAGCCAAAGTTAATTTAAGCACAAATACCTTGTAACCTGCTAATTAAACCAACTCCCTGGTGTTCTGCCCTAAAATGCCTCCTCATTAATTGGTGCAGGCAGCACATGGCAGCGGGTACACAAGTAGGACACAGCTGTGCCACGGGCAGAGGGGTGTCCTGGCTTGGACAACTCCACCCCAGCACAGGGAGGGTGTGGGGGGGGTACCTTGAGTACCTGCCCTGCTCACCTGCAGAGCTAAACTGCCCCAGGGAGCTGGGGTGAAACCCAGCCTGAGGGCAAAGCCCAGGACGTGTTGGGTGCTGGCCACTCTGCAGCTGAAATGCAGCCCAGGACTGGCCTGGTGTGGTGACTCTGAGAGGGCAATTCAGGTTTTAATTTCATCCCTTGCACTGGCTACAGGGCTCAGTTTCTGACCTTTCTGCACGTGCTTGCTGTGTTTGTCTAAGCAAAGCCTTTTTTGCTTCTAAACTAAAGAACCAACCCTCATCCTCCACTATTATTTTAGTCTGTTTATACAAAGTGTAGCTCAGTACAGACTTGAAAGGTCACAGGAAACCTGGGGAGTGAATTGGCCCCATTGGTTCTAACACTGCTTTGACATTGGAAGATTCCTTGTTATTAAGCCAGGAAAAGGCACAGTTACTAGTAACTGATTCCATTTTAAAAATGAAAATTTTCAGAAAGATTCAGAGCAATGAAGAGCCTCCCACCCTCCTTCTAAAAAAGTGTTTCCAGTGGGGGATCAGCAAGAAGAGGAGAGAAGTTCAGAAAGGCATTTTTTGTTTATCCCTTTAGCTCCACAGACAACCCTCATGTTCTCCCTGTGACCTTTCACTTATGTTCCTCCTACAGAGCCAGACCTTTGTGTTTCTTTGTTTCAGCACTTCAAAGCAAGGATTATTTGAAGAACTCTCAAGGAAAAAATAAGTTTCTTATATTCATGCAATATATGCTGTAAGAATATGTTTCAGATTTGCCAGCAAGATGTACTTGAGATCAACAATCCCTGCTTGGATGAGTTCTGGGAGGGGAAGCTAAAAATAGCATTATTAACAGTAAAATCTGCTGAGAACAGTAAACCAATACCTGAGCACACACATGGCTGCACAAATGTCTTTGGCCCTTCCACAGCCTCATCACTGTGATCGCCCACCCCTCTGAGCAGGGCAACCAGCTGTGGGGACACGTCCTCATGGTCCCCTACCCATAGAGGTGACACAGGAGCTGTGGCATCCTAGGCACCCAAAATCACTTGTCCCCAGCCTGCCACACCCACTGCGAGTGCTGCTGAGCCCTCCCTTCACTACGGGATAAAGGAGTGGAATTATCTCTGCACCAGTCCGATATTCACCCTTCCATTGGGTCCTACTGACCTTCTGGGATTTGTGTGTGGATCACTTTAATCTGAGGGAATAAACAGTTGTGGGTTTCCTTAGGTGATGGGAGAAGGGAAAAATGAGACTCACCTCTCAAACCCGTTCACTTGCTTTAGCAGCATGTTAATGAATGAGGTTCAGAGCAGCTCTTGCGAGCAAAGAAAGCCCAGCTGGAATAAACAGTTCCGCATGTTAATCCAGTCAGGGTTTGTCTTCATCTCCAAGGGGACTGCAGGATCATTACTGCATTAAGGCTCAGCTACACAAAGCAGGAGGAGCAGAGGTTGAAGCTGTGGGACTTTTGGTTTCATCAAGCCTGACATCTCTGAGATAACACATCATTTTCATCTCCATTTGAAAGCATTAATAAAAATTTGTTAGTTCAACATGAATGCTTCAGAAAGAGCCTCCCAAAGCCACAAAACTGAATATAGAGCTCAAATGCATCAAAATTAACTCCTGTTTACTGGGGAAGAAGCACTTTATTACTGCAAGATGGGTAAGGATCACGCCTGGAGCTCCAGCCAGCACCTCCCTCACACCTACCAGGAGGGAGAGGAATCCTGCTGAGCCAGAGTGCGCAGGATCCAAACTTGCTACTGATCTTGAGCAAAGAATCATCTTCCTGAGTCTTAATCCTACCATCTGGTAGCTCTAAAAGCCACGTCCCTTCTCCCCCTGCCTTCTAGCTGGTGTCTGGTGTTTCTCTTTGCACTATAAAGCTGTAGGATTCTCTTTTTACTACAAAGCCAAGCAAAGCACTGAACAGCTGGGTTATCCCAACTCATTGTCTGGTGAGGCATGACTTAGGTCAGTCCTTGAAGTATTTCCATAAACAGTATTTAAGAAGTAAAATAATTCACACTGCATTTCTTCCAAGTATTTTCCCAAGAGGGACCTGAGCAAAGCCTGGAGATCCACACTGCTCCCTGCTCAGGAGAAGGCAAGGTCACCTCCACAGCTGGGGCACCCCAGGAAGCTGCCACTGTCCTGCCCCAATGACTAAGGCTCTGCTGGGGCAGCAGTGAGAGGGGCAAGGTTGGACCCTGTCTCACTTTATGTAGTTTCAGATCTTTTCTGCATTGTTTCTACATTTCAGCAGCAAGGTCCACAGCAGGAGCAGAAATACCACCATTGATTTCTCGTGCTGCCTCATGTATCCTCATTATTACAGCCCCACAGTGTTACCGCTTGATTTTAATTAAGGGAATCCCACAAAACACACGGACTGCACACACTCTGCATGGCAGAGCAGCCAAGCTCAATATCAGCTGTAGGAGTGCACAGCTCTGAGCAGGACCTGCAATGATGAACTCCTGTGCTCCCAGTCCAGCTCCCTTGCTGGGATGTTGCTGGGAAGTTACTGGGACTGAATTCAGGATTTTGCAGAGGATTTTGCCAGTAACCCGACGCTTCAGCTCATCAGATTCATGTCCTGCTGCCCAGCACAGTTTCACTTACTGCTGGGCCAGAAGATGCCAGGAGCATCTTTTCCAAATACCCTTTAAATGTATTACACATTTCAAGAAGAAAGTGCTGCATAAACCAGCGGCTCGGCACTGCAGTGATGGGGGGTGTCTGCAGCATCCTCTCCATGTTTGCATTCACACAGACTGTTCTACTTATTAATCTCAGTTTTTCTCACTTAACTCTGAAACTGAAGCTATTACTCAGGTTCTGCACCACTTACCTGTAAATGAGAGGGTAAGTCAGAGGCACTGTTCCTGGTCACTGGCCCAGACATGGAGCAGTGACCCCTGTGGAGCTGCTCCCCAGCTGCTCGTCCCATGCACAGGAGGAAGAGAAGGAGGAGGATTGTTTTGCCCAACTTCATGTGGTTTCCCCCCAGACAATCTGCTTACTGTAGAGACCTTGTGAGAGGAGGATGCCAGCTCATGTTCACTGGTTTATAAATAGAGTGGGAAATAGGAACCCTTCACTCCACAGATTTCCTGTCAGAAATCTCTTCCTTCAATATGCTTTTTAATTAAAATCAAATTCAGCTCAGCTACATGTTAAACTCCTTTTGCATCTCCCACTCACCAGTATCCCTTTTTCCCAAGCTTCTTCAAACCATTTTTCCACTGAATTCATGCTACTCACAGTTTACAGCTCCCAGTTTATACCACACCACCATTACTCAGGGGATATCAACACACCTAAAAGGTAAGGAATGGCAGGAAAGCCACCTATTCTAGAATAAAAAAAGTTTCACTTCAGTCAGTAGATCCTCTCCCATTAACCCTTCCAGAGACCTGCCTGCTCCCTGGAGCAGATTGCTTATGGCTGCTAACGAGGCATGAGTTATTCCTCATGTTTATGATAGGGCAATGTATCCCATTAATTAGCTCTGCATGAATCAATGGGAGCCACTGAACACATAATCCTTGGTAATTCATAACACTGGAGTAAACAGTGTCCTGAGTGTTAAATAAACAGTGATCATGATGATGAATCTGAGAATTACCACAAAACATCAAAGCTCCAGGGTTGGTGTGAGCAGCTACAGGGTCTGGTCAGTGCTGAGCCAACAGTGACACAGGGACATCCACTGTCCCAGGTGACATCAGTGTGTGTGGAGTCACTGCACAGTTTTAATTTAATTTGGATCTATTGATAAAGTTTTCCTCTTCCACCTCTTCTAGAAATGGAATAGTTTTCAAATTCCCTTTTCTGAGCCACCAACTAATAATTTCCCCACTTCAATTTGTGTTTCACTGTGTAGAGTCATAATAATGGATATTTAGCTTCATTAGCACACACTTTATTCAGTTTCTTCTGAGACACTCAGCTCTGCCAGTGGGGCAGTGGATCCTTCTGGCAGTGGGATCCCCCTGTGGAGCACCAACCCCCAGCCCATGGCACCCACACAGCCCCTGCTGCTCTTTTGTGGGCATCCTGTTCTTCTGTGAAATGGAACAGATTTTTAAATAGCTGGTTTTGATCATTTAGGGGATGTGGAATTCCTTTGGAGCCATGCTGCCCAGCAGGTCCCACACATCCCTTCACATCCCCTGCTCTGTGTGTGGTTGTTTGTAAACCAAGAGTACAGATGACAGGAAAATAATGAAAGCATTTTTCAGGGCGGATCCTTTTGTCATTCCCTTTTTTCTTTCGTTGCCCAGAATAAAGTGCTGCTTTTAAGCCAGCAAATCTTTCAGCTGTAATTACCCTGGGCATTCAGAATTGAAAATTAAGAAATGGGATGGGAATGAAAGGAATAATAACCATTCATAAAAAGTATTGAACATCACAGTTTTACAAAATGCCCACCCCAGACAGACCTTTCCCCCCATTAAAGATTGTGGTCGAGATAGATTGTGAAGGAATTTCTAAAAAATCCTGAGCTTTTTTTTCTGCATAGGTCCCAGTGCAGCCCCCCAATGCACCCCCTCACCTCCTGTGCCTAGCAAGTATCATATACTGGCAAAGTCTGTTTTTCCCTCTGCTTAACAGCATTAAGTTAGGAAGATATCAAGGCTAAAATTGATCTCTGAATCTCCCAATTACACCTTGGACTGCCCTGAGTGCCACCAGCACGGGCAGGTCCATCCCACGGAGTCCCAGGCTCCCTCTGCATCCCACAGCTCCTGGAGACCTGTTGAAATCTATTGCAGACCTTTGATCTCTTCTTACAAAAAGGTTTTTCTGTGGAGAGTGGATGGGATTAAGCAGAAACTATTTTCCCAGAGCACTCTGTGGGCTATCCCCCCCCTCCCCGGCTCCCCCCCTTGTTTTCTTTTAAACAGAAGATGGCAACAGCAAAGACCCTGACAAGGCTTTGGAACTCTCAGTTCCTAAATGGAATCCATTCCATCAGTCAAATTCAAGATCTATCTGGACCAAATACTCAGCATGTGGCACAAAAACCTTGTAAAACTGTACTGTTAAATATTTAGGGCAGATGACAAACAACATGTCATAATATTTGCAGAACTGTGTTTGCCATTCAATGCATCATCTTACTCAAGGCCCTGGTTTTTGGAGGCATCAATGCAAGAGTGAGAAACAAGCAGTGTTTGGTTACACTGTGAATGCAGAATGAGATTTAGTGTAGTTTTCTTAAGTCTAATATTATATGCTACATGCCAGGTGGGCATTAACATTTATTAGCTGGGGCTTAGCAATGAATATGTAGGAAGTATTTAATTAGCGTGCAATAATTGATATTTTAATTCAGCTTGGTGGTTTTGTGCATGACCAGTGGGCTCCCTAAGTGCAGAGCCCAGAGATTTGCAAATTCCACTTTAACTGGGAAGGTAGTTTTTCCCCCCAAAATAGCAGTTTTGGTTTCCAACATTGGTTATTTAGTTTACAGTGAATTTTCACAAATGAAGCAGTTGGACCCAGTTTGCAGTGGGATAAGTGGGAAGAGCATTCACCTGCTCTGGGGATTGTGTGCAGGGGGACATGGGGCCAGCCCTCATCTGGAGTATTTTACCACTCTGCAGGTTTGTTATAAGCCTGGTAACTCTTGTGATGAGCTGGGATTTATTTCAGTGTGGCCTCACTCCCTGTTCCATATCTTGTCTGAGCTGTGCCCCAATGGACACCCCAAATTCCTCCACAGGGCAATAAAACATCATGGAAAATACACTTCCATCTGTGTCACCTCAATACTGTATTACAGATCCCCAATAATTTTAAGCTTTCAAACTCCTTTGTCTCCCATATATTACATTTTAACACGTGCTCACAGCCCAAAGCACCACCATGAAAATGACATCTGAGCATGCCTGATTTATCTGGCCATTGGTGATTCCCAGGACACATCTACTGAGCTTAGGCTGTCTCAGTGATGTTTTGGGGGGATGTCCATGTCTTGGAGCAGGAGGGCAAGGCTGGGCATTGAAGGTGACTGGTGTCAGTGGCACAGTCCAACTCAGCTGCCTCTCCCTGGCACTGAGGTGTCAGAGAGGGGAGGTAGGAATCAATATCGTGGTTTAATTCTGTACCTGTGGCATCTCACACACAAATTTGAATTGGTAATTAATCCCAGGGAGCCCAGCTACCTAGTGAGGGGTCCCATAGTGAGAACAAGTCAAACTTGAGTAGACCAAAGCTGCAAGATCTCCTTGTTGCAGAGAAATTACCACTTAGGGCAAAACTGCAGAGCCTGTGGGAGGCTTTCCCAGCCAGTGCTGGGGGGATGGTGGGACTGGATGTCACTGGGAGATCAGCCTCTCAGGGGTTCTCAAGCTGCAGCTCCCTGTCACTTGTGGAGACTTGCATTTATTGTGTAGTTTCGTGGCATTTTCCTTGCCTTTATCTTGATGGGAATCCATTCCTATGAGATTATGATGCTGCTTTCTCCTTTTTTTTTAATTAATTGAGCCAGCTTAAAAAAAAAAAAGCCCATTTCATTTTAATCATGTATTATGCAAATTACAAATTTAAATATCATTAAGAAATCTGTTGCTAACTTAATTTATTTCTGCTGTAGCACCACTGAAGGCTTTTGATCTCAGATTAGCGCTTTGATCCGCTCCCTTGGTCGGGGTTACGCTCTGTCGCTGCGGTAAACGCTCTTCCTCAGATGTCAAACGTGCAACACCAGAACAGCTTGTTCGAAGCATGGCAAGGGAAACGCTGCCAATTAGGCCAAACGAGGAGGGTTTGCAATGAGGAGAAGTTTGTTTCCAGGAGCTGCAGCCCTTTCTGCTGTGCCCTGGCCATGCCCTGGCCCATGGGGATGAGCAGTGCCGTGACCGGCGCGTGGCCAAGGATGCAATGGGTCATCCCTGGGAGCAGCAACAAACCTTCCCAGACCTTTCCTATCTACTGTTCATTAAAAGCACAACCTGCCATGTTCCATTAATTCCTCATTTAGTGCGAGTAAAGTGCTGATACATACATTTTAGCTCCAGTGTTTTTAATCAGTTAATTTAACCAGAAGCATTAATAATGTATTTCTTTGCCACTTGACTGCTCATCTGTTAAGCAGCTTATATATAGGAGAAGAATGTCACCCCCTGTGACATGAAGTGCCTAATTCAGAGCAAATGAAATAGGATTTTGCATATTCAATAACAAAATGAGAAAAGAAGGAGACACCGTCTCCTGGGAATGGATCAACCTGCTGTGACGGGATTTCTGTCCTGGCAGGCGGGAAATCCCTCCCCGTGGGACACACTCACGCTTTGCGTATCTGATTTTCTGGTTGAGTTCATTTTCCTGGCATTACTCAGCAAGTACCTGGCTCTGCCTCCTGCTGCACCGTGTCGTGGAATCGGAGGCCCTGGGAATGTGGCTCAGTCCATCAGCTCCTCCACCAGCCACTGTGGGGTGCCCAGGACACCCTCAGAGTGAGCAGGGCTGTGGGCAGGGAGGTGGCAGCGGGGTGGTCCCCACTCATGTTCAGCCCTGTGCTGCAGGTTCACAGCAGCTGAAATTGGAATGTTGCTGTTCACCTTTGGGTGTGCTGGGGGAATGGGGAGATCCCAGTCACCTTGGGGACAGGTCACCCCACTGCACCTGTCCCTCCTCTGAGCATGGGGGATTCAGGAAGGTCAAGAGCTGCCCTGCCCCTTGTCATGCATCTTCTGGAGGGTGTTGGGAAGTGAATCCAGTCAGGTATGCCAAGGAGTTCAGGGGCCTCCAGAACCCAAGCCTGGAAGGACTGCATTGAGTCTCCACTTGGCTCCATCATGGGCATGGTGGAAGCTCTTCAGTGGGCAGGAGTGGCTTGTCAGCCCATGGAGGCAGCACAAAACCAGGGTCCTCAATAGAAATAGCTGGAAATACCTTGGACCTGAGAGCCAGGGAAGCTGCTAGAGTGGGAGCAGCATCCCTCTGCTCAGGGACAGGCTGATGCCTTTTTAATTTGTACAAAAGAGATGTGCAATGAACACAGGCAGCGTGTGAGTGCAAGCGATCCAGACACACCGGCTCTGAGGTTTATCCTCTCCCTGTGTTCCAGGCAGATCCTGCTCCTGGGTTTTTAGCAATCAGCATCCAGAGCAAGCAGCCCCCGTGGGCAGGGCCAGCGCAGCCCCCGAGCCGCCGAGCCCTATGCAGGGGCTCTCTTGCATGATGCGTGTTGATGAAGCCTGAAATTGCTTTGGATCCGTGGCTGTGCTGCATCACATTAAGCAGTGCCACGCTGAAGTGACAGGGCCAGTGCATGATCAGCAGCACTTGAAGGGGACAGGGACTCAGATCCTGCCGCTCTGTCATAACCAGGAATGCACTGACAGACCTCGGGAATTATTTTCATCTCCTTCCCAGAAGGTTTGTTTCAATCAGTTTGCAAGTTCTGCTTACTGCCTTGGCATGGAGCAGCTCCATGGTCCTGCCATAGGCCACATCCCAGGATGCTGCCATCTGACATGTATGGCTTGATGGAAGCCTGTGAAGGGCCGGGACAGGGGGATCTGCTCTGCCTCTCCAGCTGCAAGGGTTTCCCAGGAGTAACAATGGCTCCAGAAGGGTGGGAGCCCCCACATTCCTGGCACTGCCTTCTTCACTCATAAGTTTATAGGATGGTTTTGTTTCTGTTGGGAAGCACCAGCTGACACCAGAAGTGGGGTCTCTGCTCCACACCAGATTGAGCACAGGAGCAGCTCCTGCTCTGGCTGTAGGAGCTCATGGAGCATTTCACAGCAGCAGCTCCTTGGGGAAAGGTGCAAGGGGAGATTTCTTGTGAATAAATCTGTGATTGCTTTCCCCCTTTTGCTTTTTTTTTTTTTGGTGATATTTATTATCTTCTGGATTTTGCTGCTCTCATTGCATTCTTATTATTGCACCTGGGACTGCCACAGTCCCTTGGGACAGGCAGGCTCAGGGAGTTGTAGCCCTATTCCCTGTCACAATCTCCTGCTCCAGGGAACAAACTTTCACTTCCCAGCAATGCTATCTCATTTCTCTTTATCACTTTAAACACCAGCCCTGGGGAGAGCTGGACCATGACAGTGAGATTCTCCTCACTGGAGTGGTCAGCCAAGCAGCAGCATCAGTTCTCAAGCCTCCTAGGGAGGCAGGTCTGTGAGGAGGGACTCTCCATCCTCTGCCTCGAGGGCCTGCCAAGTGGCATTCTGCAGGAACAGGCTTTAAATTCTGTGTACCTGTCCTGATCGGCCCATTTGCTGATACTGACCCCAAAACAGAGCAATTTGTCCTCAGAAGAGATAAAATCCATGCCCCAACCAGCCAACCCTGAAACTCACCAGGAGAAACTTTCTATAACCTGAGAGAAAAAATAAAAACCAAAACATAAAATACAGGTCTGTGCACGGGAGGGCTGTGAGAGGGAGCAGGAGCTGCTGTGTCCCTGAGGAGCTCTGCTGGCTCCATCCTCGGTAAGAGCTGTCTCAAACCAGGTATTTCTTCCCGGATGTCACATGGAAAGAGGCTGTCAGAGCTGTCTAAATGTGTGAACAACACTGTCAGCGGGGGAGAGAAAAGTGTTATCAGAAATAGTTGTTCTTCAAAGCTAAATAACTCCGTGATTTTGTACGGAGTAGAAGATAAGACATCACACCACATGCTGAGGGCTGTTGGAATTTTCTTTCTGAGAATGAAGCTGTTTGTTTTGGTAAAAGGGGAAGAGGGGAGAAAGTGAAAATCTAAAATACTTTGACTTTCTTGACTTAGCTCTTGACAAAGGTAAAAATAACTGTGCTGGCACTCAGCCTGCATAGCCACAGCCCAGGATCAGCTGGAGTAGTGGAAATGGGTTCTCAGTTCACTTTCCAGCTCCACTTCTGGGGCCTTTCCCGAGATCTTCCAGTGCCATCCCTGGGGATGGAGCAGTGTGGTGCAGCTTTGCTGGATGCAGACATAGTTGGGTCTGTTCTGATTGGCATCAGAGGGATATTGGGTGTTCCCTGGGATCCAGATTATACTCTGAAGAGAGGCCAAAGTTCTGCTCCTCTGTGTGAGACCCTCTGCTTTGCAGCCAAACCTCCCCTTGTACCAGGCCAGGCTTCTTCCCCAGCCCAGCCCCACTACTGCACTCTGGACTAGACCTAAAGGGGAGCTTCAAGCATTTGCTCTGGAATCTCATTTTGAATTTTGAAAACTCTCCTCCTCCGCAGCAGCATCAGGGTCATCAAATAAAATAACATGAAGTAATCGAGACATGAAGTTGATTCTAATCAGTGTGTTTTCCTATACACAGGCTGACATTCTCTGGAGAGCAATTAGTCTGCTTTAAGAGTAAAAGACAACTGAATAATTATTTAACCTCTCTGGGATTGATTTTAAAAACTAAGAAGTCAGATATAATAATGGATGACTCCATAAAAAAATACATAAAAGTAAGTGAGAAGGGTCGAAAGTCTTTGAACCTGTCATTGACAGCTTGTGTGAGGCATCTCCCACAGGGCTGACTCCCAGTCCAGATGCCACTGCACCAACGACCCTACAAACATGGCATGAAAAGAAGGTTTACAAGGAAAAACATCTATGCAGACAAATTCAACCTGAATTAAGAAGCCTCAGCGTGTGTTGAACAACACATGGTGCTGCAGTGGGGAGTCCATGGGCTGCACTGGCTGGTCAAGGACCAGCATGGTCCCCTCCTGGATAAATCAGGCAGCAAAGCCTCTCATGAACCTCAGGAGGATGTCACCAAGCCTGACAGACCTTGTCATGGCTATCTTTTATCTGTCTGCCAAGCCACAGGAGGGCAAGAAAGAAGGAATGGGAAGCTGGGACCTGCACAGACAGGCAATACTGGGGAGAGACCATTAGCACCAGGGAGCAGCATCCGGTGATCTCCAAGACACTGGAATTAACTTCAAAAATAGAGCTGAGGTAGAAATGGTTTAGAGATACAGCACCACTAAAGGACCTTTAGTTTTTCTCTGTCAGGTGGAATTTTTTGATAGGTAGTGTATAGGAGACTGTTTTATTGTGGACTTTTCACACCCATTGGCTCTCACTCATGAGACTGAAGCTGGGAGAGGTTCCTGCCCAAAGCCTGCATGGGCTCACTCATTGTGGATTTGACCACAACTGTGTGCAGTCCTCAGCAGCAGATTGCCCAGCCCTGCGTGGCTCCATCTTTTCTGCTGAGGGTTGCAGGGGACCCCTGGGGTCCCCCAGCCCAGCCATCAGCCAGCTGATGTCACATCTCTCATGCTCTCAGTGGCATAAGCAGATAGTCTCCATTTTGCTCAAATGGAAGAACTGCAACAATTATTTTCATAATTAGCTGGCTTTTCAAATTAATGCCAGTTATGCTTTGTAATCATGATGAAGATTATGCATTAATCATCTGTTTCAAGCCGGTTATTAGGCTCTTTAAATAATGATGGGAATGAACATCTCTGAAGGAGTGGGGCAGCAGCCAAGAGGGACAGGAGGGTGGGATCTGTGGGATCTGATGGGATGGGCTGTGCTGGCAGCATAGGATCTGACATCAGGCACTCCCAGTCCCCCCAGGTTCTGAGTGAAGGCTGTGCCACGTGGTGGCTGCACTCAGCACCTCAGGAACTGTGGGACATTCTCAATGTCCTGGTGTATTCCCAGTGTGTTCCCAGCAGGGGAATCCAAAATACATCACTTCTGCCTGTCCCTTCTCTCATTGCCTGGCACTGAATCCAAGGGTGGCTGCACAGAAAATTCTCTTCTGTCAAAAAGCCCATTATATCCAGTTGGATGCCTGGAACAGGAATTTATTTGGGATAAAACACCCCTAATCCACATACCCAGCCCTTCCATATTCTCTCATAATAAGACATGCTCCAATGCAATCTGAAAGCGCCGGGCTGGGAGAAAGCCTAATGCCAGCTAGTGGATAATCAATGTAACATGAATCCAGTTATCACTTCAGGACAATGCTACCAAACAAAAATCCCTTGTTAAAATGGCCTGGACAGTGAAGCTTTGAACAGAACGATGGGGATGAATCTCACACTCACTTAAGTTTTGTTTATTATTTCTACTGTAATGTTGTATATGAACTTTCTGTGCCCTAAGAAACTTAAACTGAGCTACCAGCATGTGCAGACTTCGATGTGGATGAATAATTTTCTTTGCACTAGTCAAAACCCAAATGTTTTGTCATGATCCAGTGAGAATGAGGCACGTGAACAATTTTGCTATGCTCTTGCCTACACTGCTTGGCATTCTGGACTGAAAACCTGGTCATGAATGATAGGCTGAAAATCTCATGGGACTGAATGAGTGTCCAGAATGAACATTCAGCCTCTTTTTCTTTATTTCCCCCATTACCAAAATTAGCACTAAGTGCAGTATTTTTTTCTAGCAGAGGCGTGCAGGGAACAGCTCAAACTTTTTTTGGATGTTTATGAATGCAAATTAATTCCCACACTCACTTCACATCTGGGCACAGGGATGCACAAAGTCTAGAGAGGAAGAGGAGAGAAGGGACTTGTAATGATCAAGAGGAGCAGAAAGTCAGAGGCCTTTTGCAACTCCCTCTGCTCCCCTGCTGTGAAATATCCAACCATCACTCTTGTGCTTCGCCCCATCCAGAGCTCCACTTGGGCTCCTTGAGAGGAGACTCACCCAGGGCGTGGCTGTCAGCAGAGATATCAGCTTAGTTCTGACCAAACTGGCACTCCTGGCTAACACCAAACTGCCACAAAACCATAGAGAATGTGCTCCAGCCCCTAGAGAAGGATTCATGCCGTTGCCTGAAAGCCAGGAGGAGCAGACATCTGTTGTCTACCACAAAGCATTTGAGGACTACCTTAAATTGAAGAGGAAGATTCTCCTTCTGCTAATGAACCCCGAGACCATCTGTTACCAGTTGTACTAGTTTAACTCACTCATCCATTACATATTTTAGTTTACTTTTTATTAAGACAGAACAAGGTTTGTGTCTTCCCGTGGTTTGTGATGGGTGTGGGATGGATCCCAGATCTCAGAGACAAGGACATGCCATTGCATAATCCACACCTGCACCCAGTCACTCCAATCAGAGTGGCTGTCAGTGGGAACTGAGGACAGGACTCAGACACGGAGCCAAGAAACCCAGTGATGTGCAACATGAGCTTGTTGCCCTTGGGGAGGTGTCATGGCATTAACAATGTTTGAACACGAGAAAGCTGCATCCAAGATGTGCATTACTGAGCAGAGAAGCTGTAGGGTAGCAAATCCAGAAGTCTCTGCTGGTCAGAATTAAGAACCTGGTGAACTAAGTGTGAGGAACAATAAAAGAGGAGAAGGGCACTGGAAATGGCACTAAAAATGTCTACCATCAGCACTGCCCTGACTGGATCCTGTGTGAGGATGAGAGGTGGGTGGTGATGCAGGAGGAGTCCAAGGGAAGGGCAGTACCAGCTTTGTACTCAGTAACTCCTCACAGCACAGACCTGTAGCAGCCCTGCAGCTGGGCAATAAGCCTGTCCACACTTCCAAGGTCAGCTCGTAAAGTTTTATGGGAAGCCACTCATCTGTCTCATAAAAATACTCCAAGACTTTAAATTGCCTACTACTGCCCCACAAAGCTGCCACCCTGAACACTCTCACAGACCAGCATTTAACAAAAAAACAGGCATTTTCATGTCTTTATTTCAGTCCAGGACAGGACCTGGAGCAAGCCCTGCTCTGCCTGCAAATATTCCAAGAGTTTTCTCTCCCTTGATGCGTAAGAATATGAAACAAATTTGATGTGGCTCAAAGGTGAGTTTTTGTCTTTCAGGAGGAATCTTTGAGTATGCAGATGGCCCCAACACACAGGTGATGAGTGCTGAGGAGCAAGCCTTCCGATTCTCCGCCAACATTATTAACAGGAACAGAACTTTGTTGCCTAACACAACCCTGACCTATGACATCCAGAGGATACACTTCCACGACAGCTTTGAAGCAACTAAGAAAGGTAAGAGCAGAGAAAACTTCTGAGCAGCTTTGTGGCCATTTATTCAGCACAAGAAAGGTCTGCTTTCACCAGAGACCCGGAGTTCATTCTGCCCTGCTCTCACCAGTGATCTGGATGAGAACTCCTGCTGGAGCTGACCTTCCACAGCCTTTTTAATGCAAGGGGAACAAGTACCTTTTTTCCCTCTGCAAACCTCACAAAACCTCACTCCTTTCACAGCATTTGCTCTAATCCTGAATGAGGGTCTGGAGGCCATGCCTGTGTTTGTGCCACTGTATCCCTGGCAGTGTTCACATCCATCGTGTGGCTATTCTGTTCTCTTACTAACAGTCAGTTTTGATTACTGCATAACAACAGCCCACTTGAATTACTGAAGGGGAGGGAAGAAATGGGACTGCACAGCGAAGGCTGTGGGGCTGGTGACCTGAGGGCTCATGGAGTTTGATTCTGGTTTGGGAGAAAGGAAACCTGCTGTCTGAGCCAGAGGCTATCGGAGGAACATCGCTGGGAGGGGGGATCTGCTCCCAGCCAGCCCAGTGACCCCCTGTCCCTTTTCAGATGGTTTTGTGGTGGAAGTTCCCTCAGAGCTCTGCCTGGCACTGCTCTGTGACTCTACCCATCAGTCCGGACCCATCTGCCATAATCCCTCCTCTCTCTCTCTGCCTCAACACTACTGTAATTTCCCAGTATCAGGGCTGTGTTATGGCCCAGAAGTGTCTGTTCACCCACTGTCACCCAGTCCAGGGCAGGCTCAGCAGTCTGTGCCCAGGGCTGCCCCACACTCTGACAACATCCCTCCCTTCCCCTTCCAGCCTGTGACCAGCTCGCTCTGGGGGTTGTTGCAATATTCGGACCTTCCCAAGGCTCCTGCACCAACGCTGTCCAGTCTATCTGTAACGCCCTGGAAGTGCCCCACATACAGCTCCGATGGAAGCACCACCCTTTGGATAACAAGGACACTTTCTATGTCAACCTGTATCCTGACTATGCTTCCCTGAGTCACGCCATTCTGGACCTTGTGCAGTATCTGAAGTGGAGGTCAGCCACAGTGGTGTATGACGACAGCACAGGTAGGGAAAGGAGGGGTTTGAAGGAAGAATCATGGAGGTTTTGTGTTGTGGATCCCTTTGACAACTTCTCCCATTAGCCCTTCCAGGAGCCAAAAGACCTCCCGTGCAGCGATGGTTTCCCAGGCATTCAGGCTGGTGTTGTGGGAGCCCTGGGGTCTTTCTAAGCATTTCACTCACAAAGCTCTAAGTGAGTGGAGGACCCCCAGCTCCCTGAGCTATCAGAGGATCACAGGGGGTTTTCACTGACACTGGGGTAATCAACTCAGCCTGGCTCTTTTGGCACCAGCAAAGCCCTGTCTGTGGCTGCCGTGGAGGGTGAAGTTCCCAGCTAAAGCAAAAGCAGTTCTGGAAAGTTTTTTGTTTTCTGGCTAATTCTGTAACACAGAGCGGACAAAGTTTTTCATGTAAGGAAAGCTGTTGATGGTTAAACAAAGCAAAGTGCTGCACAGCACTAGAGATAGACTCCCAAAAAACAAAAGCCACATTGGGTAGCCTGTCCAACCTAATTCCACTAAACCAAATGGTTTCTTTAGGGGAGGGCTGATGAGAACACAGTTTGACATTCCTGTTTTGCAAATGTGGGTCACAGTATGTTCCCTTTGTGGCATATTCTAATGTGTTTCTTGTGCTATGCAGAGGGACACGCTGCTCTCTTCCCCCTTTCAATAGGCATCTGCTGAAATCATCCTTGCAACTCAAGATTCCAATAATTCCTGCTCAGCTTATGCATCCAGCATGGCTTTGTGCCTTGTGCAGGAAACAGAAACGAATTCTCAGGGTAATAGGAAGTTAGGAGTTGTGATTAAGTGACCGTTACGATCTACACGATTCATAAATCCAAGCGCATATTCATTCTTTCCTTTTGCTGCTGGGCATGGTAAATATGTAAATTGTAATTTGTTGTGCAGCTGATGATCACATCCTGTCCTTTCTCAAGGGCACATTTGCTTAAGAAAATTTGCCATGATCCCAGAACTGTCAAAAGTTAGGACCAACCTGCTTCCTACCTGATGGAGGGACCCTGCCCATCTCTGGCAGGGCAGCAGGGAATGACCAGGAAAAGTCATTCTGTTGTAGAACAGCTGCTCTGGAAGTATCTGGGGGTTAATGATTGACATGTGGCACCTTGATGTTGATACCCTCTAGCAATGGCCATTGGAGGGAGGGAGGGAGGGAGGAAGGTGCTCACCTCATTCCACAGAGAACAGGGAAGCACCTGGCCTGTGGGGAGGGCAGACCTGTAACACTGTGGGTTTGTCTCTGTGTGACTCTTGAAGGCCTCATCCGGCTGCAGGAGCTCATCATGGCCCCGTCCCGCTACAACATCCGCCTGAAGATCCGCCAGCTCCCACTGGACACTGACGATGCCCGGCCGCTGCTGAAGGAGATGAAGCGGGGCAGGGAATTCCGCATCATCTTCGACTGCAGCCACCTGATGGCAGCTCAGATCCTCAAGCAGGTGAGAGGGAACAGTGGGGAAAAGCAGAAGTGGCCACAGAGGAGTCTATGAATATGGGGTGGCTGCACTGCAGGGAGACCCCACAGGTTACCCTGGGTTGTAGATTTCCCTTGGGCCCTGATCCATAGCCACACTAAAAGCTACTCCATGTCCATCCTTTAAGGATATTGGGTTTCTGCAGAACATGGAATTTTCACTGACAAACTGGAAGTATTGAAAAGTGACTGTGGATAAGAATGAACAAATATTACAGGAGGAGAAAGGGCTGTCTTGAACATGAAGCCAAGCCCAGGCTGGTGCCAGACAATTCTGTGGTTCTCCCTGCAGCTTCACAGCTCCATCCCCCTGCCCTCTGCCTCCTCCATCCAGAGCAGCACCCGTGGCTTTCCCAGCCACACCCAGAATCCTCTATCCCTTCCCCAACATGGTGTGCAATTCTTGGACTTTAAGCCAGATGTCAGTGATTTGCCATTCAATTGGACTCTCCTTTCTTTCTTCATGAGATCCCCCACTGGCATTCTTGCTGCTCACCCCAGATCCTCCTCATTCCCAAGTGCCTTTGGATTTTGGGGTCAATATGAGGCAATGACTCCCACAAAGATGCTAAAAACCAGCCAGCAGAAGTGTTGCTCCTCTCAGCCCAGCATGACACCTCCACACAGATTAAATAAATCCCCTGAAGGGCTACGAAAGAGAGCACAAGGAAAGAGCTTCCTCCTGCAGCCTGCTTGATGCAAAATGAAGGGAAGTGCTCAGAGAACTCAGAAAGCCTGGAAGGGATTATTACAGAAAGCAATAGAAGGGGCTCGTTCTCTCCTGCCTGTTTTTTTCCCGTGCTGGCTGTGTTTGGTGCTGCTCACTTATTATGCAGTTTATTATAGTTTATTGTGCCATCTGCTCTGCTCATCACCGTGAGTACAGAGTGAGGAAGATGGAGGAGAGGGGGGGACTAGGGGGAGACAACTCTAAGTCCTTCTGGCAGGTTTTGTGTGTGTGTGTCAGGTTTTTGTCGGGACCCAAAGGCATGGATTTCAGCTTAACAATATTACACAGTGTTATTTTTACTCAGGGAAATACTGTGAAGCATTTTCAGAGTCTGAGAAGGTGCACAAACCCAAATCACAGCCTGAGTGGTCTCTGCTCTGGTGTGAAGCACTGAGCAGGCTCAGAGCAGTGTACCATGATCTGCAGGTCACTTGTATCTGCTGAAGGTTAGAAAGCTTATAAACCTCATATTTCCCTCACTTTTCTAACTTTATCAAGAAATGCACATCTAGAGGTGCCACCTTCACTTGTGAAACAGCACTTTTACACCAGAGGTACAAATTGGGCAAAGGCAAAGTCATCTCCTGGAGAGTGAGTCCTGCTCACGAGGCCTTCCTCTCCTGCCTCAGGTTTTCCTGAGGCTTTCCTTGGTTTTGGTCCCTTTTTATCACTCCACATCTGCTGTGTGGCTTCCCCTAGCCCTGTTCTCCCTGCTCAGTCCCAAGCAGTGCTTGTGCTCTGCAGGGCACAGCTGTGCCTGTCAGCTCTAACAGAGCTGCCACTCCCATCCTGCCATTGCCTGTGGCTTATCCACCAGGATGATTATTTATTCATTTCCCCACAAACCCAGATGCATCCTGCCCCAGGCTGCCAGTGCTTCCTTCTGAGAGAAGGTCTGGGCTCTTCACCTGTGTATGGCCAAAATGATTCGAAATGAACCTGAACTGGAATTTCATGATTTGCTCCTGATTGCTTACCCATCACTAAGTGATGCTTCCCATACTGAGGTACCATTCCCCGCTCCAGCTTTTTGCACCAGGACGTGCAGAAGGGAGGGAGCTATGATGCAGTCCATCAGATCCACCAACCAGGCAGGGATGGGGGAACAGAACAGGACAGTGTGTGGCCACACATCAACAGCCTCCAGACTTTCTAAAAGCTACTACCAGAGCAGGAAACCTGGGGTGAAATCACACTCTAGTAACAACATGTAGGCTTGCAATCCAGATCCTTTCCTTTTCCCCTGTTTTTTGACATCTCATTTCTTCTCAGACTGTCACTTTCTTCCTCAGAGCTAAATTCCGCCCTAGTAATTTTAGCAAAATCCAAGGGAAGCAAATGTTACCTGGGGGGGACTCGAAGTTGCTTTCCCATGAGTGGGGATTTTAAAGTGCTCTTGCATGTGTTTGCTCCAGAAAACACGCTCACAGAGTCGGCATCCCAAGCAAACTCATGGAAATCTCTTTCCTGTCACCAGCCACCAGCTTCAAGGTGACCTTTTTCAGAGACTCAAACGTGATCCCCCTGTGTTGTGCAGGGTCTGGATGTGGTTGTCCAGCCAAGACCCCTCCAGCCCAGGATTGTCCTCTGACATAGCTCACAGGATAGCCTGTTCTCTCCAGTTCTCTCCAGTGCTCAGTTATGCAAATCCCAGCAATCTGTGTGAGCCATCCTCTGTGTTGGGATTGGCCAGGAACCTTGCAGAAATGCCACTGGGCACTCCCTCGTGGGAGCTGGGCACTGGGGCTTTGCCATCGTTTCAGAATGCTTTGAGGACCACGGCTCAGCCCAGAACTGGAGCACATGCCTCTTGCTGGCCAAGCACGTGCTTACCTGCTCCACAGTATTGACCCTTAATCCAGCCTCTGTGTTTCCATGTCTGCCTCCTGCCCCATTTACCGATCAGCTCTGAACTTTATGTTGCATGGCTGTTACATTCTTGTATCTACTTTACTAACCTCCTTTCCCTATTCTCCTCAAGGCCATGGCAATGGGAATGATGACAGAATACTACCACTTCATCTTCACCACTCTGGTAAAGTATCTGTCTGTGCACACACCTTGTACACTCGCAGCTGGGTTGGGTGGAATGTGAGGGAGGCTGGGATAGGTGTTCGATCAAGGTGTGCACCGTGCTGCAATGGGGTGGGAAATGCAAGGGGACAGGAGGTCTGGGACCCTACCAGAGCAGGGCTGGACTTCATCTGAGAGATGTCAGTTTTTCCTTACCCTCCTTTTGGACGGGTCACTCCTTTGAAGCAGCTCTGGCTTGCGCAGATGTGCGTTCTGGTGTTATTTCCCCTTCCAGTCATTTTGATTTCAGTGCAGGTCCCCAGGCACTGACAGATGAGCACAGTGTGAGCGTGTGGGGCTGCAGCCCCCACACAGGATTGGTAGGACCCTGTTTCAGCAGGAGCTGAGAATGAGCCTGTGTGCCCATCCAGGTCTCCCTGCAGAGCCAGGAGCAGCCCTGCTGTGGCCCAGAGTTCATTCCTGCAGGTTTATTTTGCAGGAGATGAACTCAGCCTGACATTAACTCCCCTCTGTTAAACACGGGCCAGTTCCTCTCTGACTCTGGGAGGCATTTGGCTTTTCCTGTCAGGGCCACTTGTGTCTCCATTTAAGATGCTATTGTCTAGTCTACTGTTGAATTTTGTGTGATTTTGAAAATCCAATTTATCTTTTTGCCTTTAGGAAAGAAACAGACTAAACTAACCCTTAAAAACTGCAAAATTTATTTTTCAAATGCAAAAGACATTTTAATTACCCCTGCTGCCATTATCTATTCCAGGCAGCTTTAAGCATTTCCCAGATAACCTCCTATTAATCAGCCCCAGCTGAGCCTGGAGTACATTTCATGTGTAGGTACAGCCTGGAGGTGGGAAAAGAAGAATTATAATAAATTAATAGATAAGCAATCACAATTAATGCCACTTTCCTGAAATAACAGTTATATCATGGGAAAGATATTTTAATCTGTCATTCCTTAAGGCAATGTTTTCCTAGCTTGCAATGCCTGTGCTTCAGCTTCCCCAGTATGAGACCCATGGGGTGCTAATGAATTAGTCTATTATGTTATACTGAATGTTTCTAAAAGGTCCCCAGTCAATACTGAGCACAGTGTATCAACACTTGGCATGAAATGCTTCAACATTTTGCTAGGCAGCACGACTACAGTTCACTGACTCCGGCATGAAGAGCCCCATCAGCCTTTTCCACCAGAGGAGGAGAAGGAGGAGGAACTGCTGAGCCCTCCTCTCTGGCACACACAGCTTTCACATCCAAAGTACCTGCAGGGAGAACCCCTAAGCTCCAAAATTCTGGGCGTGTCTCAGCAGTTTGTAAAATGAGTCCTTGCAGACATGATGAATCTCCCCCACCATCCAGCACTCCAGGCAAAGCTGTGTCCATTCAGGGCTCCCCATGAGCTGTGGGGGAAACCTCAGCCATGGGCTCCACACAGCAACACATGGAGATGCCCTTCCTGGACACCCCTATTTCCAGCTTCTGACTGTGGTGAGGATCAGTCCTCAGCACTGCCACCACCACTGAGGAACCCAAGCTGGGCTAACTGGAGAGGGGGGAGAGCACATGCAAGGGAGGGGGAGAACATCACAGGAACACCGAGAGTATAATAAAGGGTGGAGGGGAGAATTAATTTGCAGTACAGAAAATAATGAGTGAACGAGAATGTAGATGAGGTGGAAAATAGAACCAGATGTTTCAATTTGTGGCTGTGCAAGAGCAGAAAAATCAGAAGAAACTGATCTGATGATTCTCCTCTACACCTCCCCATGTCCTGACACTCAGCTGGTATTCTGAATTATCCTCTGATTCCAGGAGGTGATAAATCAGGCTGCAGCTGAGATTTAAACTGGAACCAAGAAGTAATCTTATGGGAGGTTGGTTTCTATAGGAACTTGGTGAAACAAAGGGTCAGGGGGGAGCAGTAGGGCAGGGAGGGCACCCAAAATATCAGTAGGATCGAAGAGTTGGCCAGGGCTGGTGGTCTGACAGCTGGACAAGGGAGACCACAGGGTCTGGAGCTTGGGGGATCAGATTTGTCACATACAGTCATGTTCTGAGAGGGAAAGGATTGGCTTTTGCAATTATTTACCCACAACAATTTCAAGAATACAAACTGAAGTTTCTGATTAAAAGTTATGAACCTTGAAAAAATAGGTCTATGGTCAGATACAGGAAAGTTGTCCCCCCTCACAGCCACATGACATGAGCACCTGTCTGAGGTCAAATTACTGTATTTGCCCTTAGCTACCCTAAGTCATGTAAAAGTCACCACAGTGGCCTGGTTTTCACTGTGCCCTTTAATAGAACATGCAGGTTTGAATTGCAATTTTTCAGGGGGAAAAAAAACCACCAAACACCCAAGCCCTGACCTCTGTTGTGGGGTGATTAATGACTTGGTCCCTGCTGCACCTGCAGATTTGAGCACTGCATCCATCAGCAGTGAGCCCTGGGGCTGAAGAAGCAGGGCCAGGCTTACAGTAAGGATCAAACCCCCAAAGCTTATTAAAGCAAAACAGGCGTAAGAATCCTCACTCCCCCACAGAGAATGAAGTCTCAGTTGCTGTCAAGTGCTGCTGTTGTTCTGCTTTGCTTAGGGCAGTGCATGTGGGACTTTTCCAGCCCCCCGTGGGCATGGAAGAGCTCACTGCTGATGGATGCTCTGGCTGGGTGGCCCCACAGCATGGCTGTGTCCCACCAACACAGTCCCATCACAGAGTGCAGTCCCCTCACAGCGCACAGCTCCATTACAAAGCACAGCAACAGCCACAGCACAGCCCCATCACACAGCACAGCAACAGCCACAGCATCTCATGCTGTATTTAACCTCTTTCTATAAGCCTCTGTGAGAGCAATGAACGTCGGTCCCATATTTGCCCCCATGCTCTGCCACAGAAGACAGTGCTGTTGCCTTCCCACCTCCCCACATTTTTACTACCACTAAACACTTGCAGAAATTGTTCAGGATAAGCCCTGATTAAGTATGTCCCATCCTACAAATTGTTCCCATTAATGAAGCCACCTCCTGACTGCTGTCTCCACCACACTAACTCACTCACCCCCTTGGGTGAACTGCCTGGGTTTGGGGAGCAGATCAGCTCTACACGCTCCTGCCATGCTGTGCAACCCCAAACTACTCAGACTAGTTCCTGAGCACTGAAGTTAATCCCTGAACTGAAGCTGATAAGCAGATGTGTGCAGAATCCAGAGCCGCACCACAGCAGTGCCCCCCCACTCCAGTGTCCCCATTGGTTGCCCAGTGCCCCTCACTGCCCTGCCAAGAGATGCTCATGGGCCAGCAGCCAGCAGAGCTGAGCACTGCCTGGCTCTGGGCTTTTTACATCGTATAAAGGGCACCCTCATTCATCTGCAGACTGTGTAGGCTGGTCAGAATGTCAAGAAATGCGTCTAAGTTCCTCTTTGATAGTCTGCAAATTGGTGTTCCGCATTCAGAGTGGCTCTGTCATCCTCAGCACCCCGTGGGCTTCAGCACTCCCAGCAAATCCTTCGTGGAAAGGCCCCTGGGAGCTTCAGATACAGGAGCTCTGCCTTGTTTTCCCTCCTTGGGTCGCAAGTCTCTTTTTTTCAGGGTCACAGGCAGTAATCCTGGTTTTCTCCCCACAATTCAGTTGCCTTTTTCATGCAGAGAGTTAGTTCTTTGGCTCTTTGGTAGGAGTTCCCTTCTGCTGTGTGTGGGGGAACCTGCACATACAGCACCCAAATTCCACCAACACCTTCAAGCCTCTTGCAAGCAGCGACTGCTGGCAACAGACGGCACAATCCTCTGAATTCCTGAGGGATATGTCTTCCCTCCCACCTTCTGTGGGCTCTGCTGTCTCACTCCAAACACAGACATGAACCAACACGAAAAAACTCAAAACAAAGCTAAACAAAATGTTTAAACCAGTTTCTCTCTTTTAAGGATCTTTATGCATTAGACCTAGAACCATATCGCTACTCTGGGGTGAATCTGACCGGCTTCCGGATCCTCAACGTGGAGAACCCACATGTGTCCTCCATCATCGAGAAGTGGTCCATGGAGCGACTGCAGTCGGCACCCAAGGCAGAGCTGGGGCTGCTCGATGGTGTGATGATGGTACGGGAAGTTCAAACAGGGCACAGGGTGGGCTGGGAAGCAGAGGAGGGTGGTAAGAAAGGCAGGGACACTGTTAAGACCTAAATGTTACTTTTGTTGGCTCTTGTACCAGTAACAACTCATCCCAGGTATCTGCCCTGAGGTAGTTTCTTGCATTCTGTAATAACTCTCCATCAAAGCAGTGAGTTTGACAGAGAAGCCTGAGGCCCACTGCTGTGCTAACACTCCTGCTCAGCCCTAGCTGCCATCAGATTTGCCACCAGAGGAAGGAGGTAGCCAGGGCCTGTCCCAAGGGGCTCCAGCTGCCATCACCTCCCTGCAGCCCCCAGGAGCAGCAGAACAGGGTGAGAGCACAGCACACAGCAACTCAATGAGGTTGATGCAGGGACAGAGCACCAAAGCAATGCCCGGAGATAGGCTGTGCTGCAGTTTTGATGACTCCTTTTAGGGTCTGATGGCAGCTCTGCTCTGCTGAGTTACTGCTCGCAAGGTACAGCACCTGCTCGCCCATCTGTCTTCCCTGCAAGGCTGTCTCCGACCCCCGGAATTGCTGACTGGCTCCCTCCTTCCCTCTCCCTTTAGATCTGCCAGAACCAGCCCTGCAAGTGGCAAAGCCTCACAGACTTTCACCTTGAAAAGGCTTCTCAGATTCCTCCTGTTCCTTTTGTTGTTAGAGGAGATTCCTCCATTCTCTCACAGCCTCCTGCTGTTCCTGTCCACAGCTGATCCCTCTGCTGCCTGCAGTAGGGCTGGGTCCCCTATTGCCACCTCCCCTCCCAGTCCCTGTTTGCTTCCTCAGAGGGAGCCTGCCTTTGATTTGTGTTTACCAGATGTCCATGCAGTGTGGCCCTGGACTCAGCTGGGCATTACCATTTGTAATTCACCATGAAATTGTTTGGACATATTCTTGACCCTGCTCTTCCTCAGCCCCAAATTCACAAAACCTGCTCCTGTTGTGGTCCACACCCACCCACAGAGGCAGGTCAGGCTCCTGCTCTTCATGCTCGGGTGATGAGGGAAGGGAAGGTCACAGGGATGTCTGCCAGCACTGGAGGATTTTCTCCATGACTACATCCTGTTAGATGTTTGCTCAGTTATTTGCTATATTATTTTGGTTTATTGTGGTTTATTGCGATGCTGCTACACTCGCATCTGTTTTGTGGCTCTGTGAAGCTAGCAAATAATGTATTTTCACTAGGAGGTCTTACCACACTGGAGTGAAAAATAAATCCAATTCTCTTGATCAGTGTTTGGAGGTGAGATGGGGCATCTCAAATTGAATCTAAAACCATCACATTATATGGAAGAAAAAAAAATCTCCCTAGTTCAAATCACTGAAATGCTGAAATATGTTACAAATTCATGAGGTCCTGATTTTGGTGACAGTCTGGGTCATTTTTGAAAAATTCTGTGCCCATGAACAAGCCATTTAACATTTCTGTTTCTTATTTTCCCACGTATAAAATAGTGTGGCAAATATGTTCTCAACAGGTTTTTTTTTTTTGCACTCAGACAAAACAGACTCAATAGGAAAACTCTGTTACTATCTTCTACATTTAGAAATCACTGCCTCCCTGTTTGACACCACAGCAGGAAATGTGCAAGAAACAACTAGAATATCTCACAGACAAATGACACTGCTAAAATCACTGATTTTAGACAGAATTACAATTTTTTGGTCTGAAGAGCCAAGGGATGGTTGGTGGGACATAGATGGAGAAACCCTGAGGTCTGTGGGTGCTGGCAGGGGTTAACTCAGGGAGGGTTCCACCTTCTCCTACGACACCTTAAGGACCCCCTGAATGCCTCCTTGCTCGGGGACCACTATGGCCACCCATACTGTTCCCTTCCCTTTAGACAGACGCTGCCCTGTTGTATGACGCGGTGCACGTGGTGTCCGTGTGCTACCAGCGCGCCCCGCAGATGACCGTGAACTCCCTGCAGTGCCACCGCCACAAGGCCTGGAGGTTCGGCGGCCGCTTCATGAACTTCATAAAGGAGGTAAAACCCTGATTTGTGACCAGAATTATTCCCACTAATGCAGAGCCTCCATGGCAGGAGCAGCACGGCTGGTGGGTGCCAGTGCAGGGGCAGGCAGAGGAAGTTTGGCAGGTCCAGGGTTTGAAAACATCCTCCTGCCCAGGCAGGTACAACTGGATGGAAGCACAGACACACACCAGGTTGCCAAGTGCACCCAGAAAGATAAAATTGTATTTACCTTCAAAATAACATCCATGCAGCCACAGGAAAACATTCCCAAGGAGCTGAAACCTTCCATGTGTCACTATGTCTCTCCCTGGCCTCTTGAAGCAGCCACACCACTCTGTCCAAAGCTGTTCCTTATTGAGACATTTGCCTTCTCCTGAAGCATTTTTGGGGTCCATGAAGGGCATTCAGTGCCTCTGAACCCCAGGGCTGAGCTGGCAGCATGGTACATCCCTGCTCATGTGCTGGGGAGCAGCACTGGCAGGGAAGGGGGTTCAGCAAGTGAGGGGCCAGGGACCAAGGGGGCAGCTTTGCTCCCTCTCTGATCTCAGTCATTACCATTTCTCTGTTCAGCCCATGTAATTGTTTGTTTCCATCTGGCTTAAGGCCACGAGCTGGCTCAGAGCAGGGTGTCAGGAGCAGAGCACTCTCCAAGGGAGCACAGCACAGGGACGTGCACAGGGAACCAGCCCTCCCACTGAGCCCCCAGCACACACCCCTGCACCCACACCTGGGTTTTACTCCATCTGCAAAAACAAGCCCTCACCTAAGGCAGAACAAAGGCAGAGCTGCAGAGAGACACTGCAAACCCTGACAGAGCACTCTTTGTGATAAACCCCCTATTTACCTCAAGGGCTTTTTAAACTTCTGTGACTGTGTCTCTTCCCATGGTGAGTCATGGAACTGGCTGCCATGTAGAGTACGTGACTGGGCCACATTTGAATTTTGGGTATAAAATCCCCTAAAGTTCTCAAACAGAAGAGTAGAGGACATTTTTAATTACTACTATGGTCTGTGCTGCTGTGTCACCTGCTGATTCCAGCGGAGCCATCAGTGAGATTGTGCCCATCATGGCACTGATGGAGCTGTACATGGAGCACACAAATCTAAGGGAGGAGAATAGGAGAACAATTCCCATTGCAGAGAGAATGAACTTTTCTCTTAATAGACACTGAGGAGGAAATCTCTCCTCTCTCTATCTCTCTCCTTTTCCATGCTTTGTTCCCTTCTGCAGAGCATCACTCCAGCTGGCTGCCAATACAGAGTGTAAATAATTTGTTTGGTTGGCTCCTTTTGCAAATCACCCTGCTCCTCACACTCCAGTGCCTGCCTGTTGTTTTCCTCTCTGGCACCGTGTCAGCCCGTTGCAGGGATCAGCTTCCTCCCTGCTGCAACCAAACCACGCAGGAATCGCTCTCTCCAAACTCCTGGGAAGGCAGAGCAGTGCGGAGGAAGGCGCATCCCCCCGGACTGGGCTCCCCCCGGTTATCCCATCGCAGCCCCGAGGGAGCTGCAGGGCTCCGCACGCAGCTGTGTTTGCTCCCGTCGGGCACATCGAACATTCCGTGTTTTCCCTGGCTCCCGGGGGGCTCCGCAGGCTGCGCGTCCCACAGGCAAACCACCTGCACGCCCAAGTGAGCAAACACGAGCCTTCCCAGGACTCCAGGGTGGAGAGGCTGGGAGCAGGCTGTCACTGCTGCTCAGGAATTAATGAGGGAGAGCCAGAGGAGCGTATTTACTGGGAGACATGCCAGTCATTCCCCCCGAGAATGCATTATGCCACCTTGATCACACTGGGGTATTTCAAGCTCCCCCACCCATAAAGGAAACACGTTTCCCAGGGAGAGGAGCACATGGAGCTGCACAGGAGGGAGAGCCCGAGGCTCAGCTGGGGATGCGATTGCAGAGCAGCAAACCGTGGCAGCAGCCTGGCATTCCTGCAGGAGCATCTTCCCCGAGATGGTGCTACAGCATATCCAGCATTGCCCTGGCCAGCACAGGCACTGGACACCTTGCTGTCCCTCAGCTCCCACTCTGCTAACACAGAGCACTTGGTACTGGGACTCTCCCTCCTCCTAAATGAGACAGATTCATTCTGAGGGTTCTGCAAAGTGTACAGTGGAAAAGAAACAAATCCCAGAATAATTTCGGTTAAACCCAATTTAGTCAGACCAGGCTGTGCAGGCCAGCCCAGCATTGTAAATCTCGAGGAACAGGGTGTCTCCAGCCCCTGTGGGCACCTGCCCCATCCTTATGCTGCCAAAAACTGAACTGAGTACTCCGGTAGCACCCGCCCCCAGACTCCTGTGCCTGTTTCCAAACCACAGAGCCTGCTTGCATGGACAGGTTCTTGGCCTCTCCTGCTCCACTTTCCATCTGGAAGGATGGAGGGAAGCGTTCAGGCCATTTGAGCTTCCCCACGCCTTGGAAGCACCAGCAGGTTCGTGCACAAAGAAATCATTTCTGAACTCGACCGGAGCTGTCCCATGCCTGGCTCCCTGCTGCCGGCATTTATCAGCACTACAAGGATAAACACAGCCACAAGGATGCCCTGATAAATACTAGTCGTTTTCTACTGAGTCATCACGTCTTGCAACAGCTGGTGAACACAAAAGGTGCGAACAGAAATTGTAGCAAGGACTGTAAGAGAGTTAAGAAAATCTCCAGCTCTGTCTGCAGTCTGAGCAGTGATAGGGGGATTATTAATTAATCAGGCTCTTTAGGGAGAAAGATCCAGCATAAGGACTAATTAAAAGAACATACAGTGGAGGGCAAAAGATTATTTATGATACCAAGTAACAGCCCTGCTACTTTTTCTCCCTTCCACAGGCCCAATGGGAAGGATTAACAGGACGAATTGTCTTTAATAAAACCAGTGGTTTACGGACAGATTTTGATTTGGATATCATCAGCCTCAAAGAAGACGGACTCGAAAAGGTAGGCAGGGTTTGTCTTATCTGCATGTATTTGAGGCTAAACCCTGGTGCTCAAGCAACGGAGAAATAGTTGGTGTTGTATTGATTCCAGGTTTCTGGGGTTTATATAAAAGGATATTCACTTTGTGGGATTTCTCAGATCCTTTTCCATGCCTCAACCATGACTCACTCACCCCGAAGCCAGAGCGTGGGATTACAGATTGCAGAAGTGCTTGTGGCACTTTCCTGGGATAAGGGAGGCAGAAGAAACTTTTTGAGCATCCATTAACCCCTCCTTGCCCAGGCCAGGCAGGAATATCTCCTGTCCCACTCCCTCTTGCTGGCTTGGTTCACAAACCCTTGGTCCTTCCCCAGGGAGGCCACAGCTCCAGGGAGCATCATCTGGTGTGATTTCCCACTAAGAAATTCCCCAAGGCTTGGGAATGGCACTGGCTTATTACAGTCTGGATTTCACAGGAGGAAGCAGGGAGTATTTTTGTTTATTACCTAAGGGGCAACAAGGAAAACAGCAAAATATGGTTTTGCCTGGCTGGCTGTGGCAGTGATGAGGTCCAAGGGCATGAGAGCTGCAGCCTTGGATCCTCCAAGTAAGAGCAAATCTCCTCTGGGCACAGAAATACTGTGCTGATGTGCAAATCTGATCCTGGGTGTTCCTGAGGATTTCATTTGCTTTTCTTCAAGTACTTAGAAAAAAAAAGGAGGAAATAAAAAGGCAACATGCAAAACCTTAAAGTCCTTAGAACACAGGTTTCAAGGTGAGATCAATTGGTTGAAGACAAAGAGAGCAGTGAGTGGCTGGAGCACAGGGGACTATGGTTTCCAAGGAATTCTATGATTCTGACCCCTCTGTGAGAGACTCTGTGTCCCAGTTCTGCTACAGGTGTCTTGCACCTGTACAGGATGAAGTTGGCAGGGCAGCAAGGCACTTTCTAGAGCAGAGTCTGCTTTCCAACAGGTACAAGGTGCCTCTGGCAGCCGGGGCCGGTGCTGGGCCTGTCACCCCTGGGCAGTGACAGGTTCTGTGCCCACAGGACACCTGGCCTGGAGCAGGGAGGGTTTTCAATTAACTGTGCAGCACGTGGACCATGAGCACAGGTGACTTTTGCAGGGAATTAATCACTCAGCATAGGGAGGAAGCCCTAGGGCTGGAGGCAGCTGTGAATTTGGAGGGGACAGATCCTGCACTGTGAGGGTCCTGGGGACCCACCAGCCTGTGCCCCATCCCCCTCCTCATGGTTTGTTCCTCCTTGGCTTTGAAATGAATCGCTGCCACACTTTCCCACCACAGCAGCAGCTCCGTGCCTCACGTAACACAGCTCAAGGACACCACAGCCCTCTCCGGACGGGGAGGTTTTGGTGTCAAACACAGAATAAAGAAAACATTTCAAATCAACCCAGTGACCTTCAGTTTCGCTGCGGTTAAGAAAGGAGGCAGGAGAGAGCAGGGGAAGATGCCACCGTCTCATAAGACCTGATCTTTGTAGCCTTGTTTTTTTACAAACTATTTTGTTTCTGGAGTCTAAACCAAAAATAACAACAAGCCTTTTCAAAGTCCAGCAGCACGGACGCTCTGGAGAGCTCTGTTGGCCGAGTAATAGAAAACATGCTGGTATTTGGTACCATGTGAATCCAAATGTTTAAGCACAGGCACAATATCACCTGTCAAACCAACACCTCTCAGACTGCTGGAGCCCAGCTGGCACCAGCTGGATTTATTGCAGTTCTGTGTCACATCAAGCCCACTGGAAGCCGCCAAACCTCGACACGTCCCCTGCACACCCTGTCAGCTTTTGTCTCCAATAATTCAGAGATTTCACAGTTCCCACTATTATTTTTCTGAAAGCTTCGTGTCAGCTCCAGAAGGGTTTTAAAGTATCGATGTCAAATCTCTGTTGAAGCCGGGATTCAGTCAATAGTTAATCTGAACTAACAAAACACCAAACCACAAACAAATCCCACCCGGATTGTGCATTATGTATCACAGCTTATGTTTGTTGAGCTTTAGGATAGAACCCCTGATCCTCATACCTCCTGGATGTTCCAGGGATTACAGGAGTATTAACGAAACCTAATTACATGTAGTTTCACTATCTGACTTGCACAGTTCTCTTAATGCACTTTTTTCCTCTTTCTTCCCTGTTTTAATATTTTAAACTGATTAATTCAGTCTTAATTGCCATGTATTTAATTTCCTTAAAGAAAACATAGCAAGGCAGAGGTGGCTGGGGCTGCAGTGCAGCAATCTGGGGCCTCTTGGACTTGCTTCTCCTTTCCCATTCACAATAATAATTTTTTGACATTGCAGCTGTTGTGTGATCCAAGGCAGAGATGGGGGATTGCTTCGGTTCTACCTGAAATATTTAAAAGCTTTCACAAAGTTCATGGAAACTCTTCTAGAATTTATGACACCTTTTTTTTTTTTGCCAAGCAGCATTGCTCATTACAAAGTCTCTTTTTGGGGATGCAGTAAAACCAAGTTCTCCCCTTGGACTGCTGAAGAGCCTGAAGAATCTTAAAAACAGTGATAAATAAAAGATGGGAAACTGCTGGCTCCCCGGTGGTTTGAGCTGGCTGCCTTTGGCTTCTCTCCGAGTCCCACCTCGCAGTTTGACCCTACAGATGGATCATTCTGTTCCCATTTCCAAGTGGGGTTTGGTTTTTTCTTGCTGTCAGTTTGGATCTGTGGCCACCTTGCTCTGTTTGCTGGCAGCAATCCCACATTCCTCCAGCTTTCCTGACATTTTATCTCCCCGTCACAGTCCTTTAGCCACTCCTGTCTTCAAAGTTTGTCCCAAAGCCTCCCCTGCACTGCAGAGATCAGGTTAACAGGCTTAGCATTGCCCAGATGACTTCTCTTAAATAGAGACATGTTTTGCAATTTTTGGATCAATAGACTGCTTCGAAGTCTAATAATTTATTAAATTTGACAGCTTGAGCAAAACAGAGCACCTGAAATGAAGCTGGTGTGCCTGTGCCATGCCTGGGCAGGGCTGCTGCAAACCCCTCCTCCAGGTTTGCTGCCAGGACCAAAGGACTTCCCCAGGGCTCTGACAAGGGATGTGTTAGAAATGTCCACAGATGGTACAGAGGGCAGGAATGCTTCCTTACAGGGATCTGCAGAGCTGTTTGAGTCATTTTTAATCCTCCCCACCAAAGCAAATTTATGGGGAAATAGAAAAGAAGGAAAATGGCCTCAGATTTGTGGTTGTTTTCCTTTTGTTGTGCTTTATCCTTGCCCTGATTTGACTCTTTAGTGCAGTTTGACTGTTGCTCTGTGTGATGCCCTTGCAAATTGTTCATTCATTCAGCCCCTAAATTCCAGTCTCCATGGTCTTCTTCCATCCACCTGCAATGGCAGCAGTGCAGGGACTATGGAACAAGTGCCACCGGAGTGAGCTGCAGCTGAAGGGTTGATTCTCTTCGGTGATACAAGATGGTAATTCCAGCTTTGTTGCTGTTTACTGTGGATAAAAGAAGGAAGCTCCTTTCTCCAGGCCAGTAGAATGCTGAGAGCAAGCAAGGAATGCAAGGAAGGGGCTGAGGAATGCGAGGAGGGGGTTCATGCATTGGTTTGCTCTGTTTCAGGTCGGAGCATGGAGCCCTTCCGATGGTTTGAACATCACAGAAATCTCCAAAGGACGAGGGCCAAACGTCACGGACTCGCTGAGCAACAGATCCCTGATTGTCACCACGGTGCTGGTAGGAGACTGCAAGCCTGTCTTTGTCCTCCCCCCACACATCTCAGGGACATCTGATATCTCTGAAAACTCTCACCACCCCAGCACAGATCTGTGGAACTTCCAGATCTGTGGAACTTCCAGATCTATGGCAGAGGCCCTGCACAGGACTGGGCTCAGCCAGGCACAGCAATGCCCTGTCCCTGAACTGAGGTGACCCACAGCATCCCTGGTGCTGACAGTCCTGAGAAGGCTCCCAACCCACATGTGGTGGCCAGCAAGGCCAGCATGGGCCAGCAGGAACCATGGATGCTGGTCTTGGCTAAGCTACTCCATTTCAGCCATCCAGCCATATCCCCCATCCCCTTTGTCTCAGCTGAGCTCCTCCACTTCCCCTGTCCCAAGCATATTGCCCCACTCCCTGCATGTCAGAGGGTGTGAGGGGCTTGCTGAGCCCCAGAACAGCCCCATGTCACTATGTACCCAACCCCCAGGCAGGCACAACACTCAGCCAATTGGCACTCCCCACCTCAGGTTGGCGTGTTTAGGGATGATCTTGGGATGGAACAAAACACCAAAAGCAACCAGAGCTGCTGGTTCAGCTGTGAGTCTGTCCCCCTCCTAAGCACATCCTGCTGCAGCAGGGAGGGATGATACTATTTTCCAGCTCCCCGTGGTGCTGTACAGGTCTCCTCCACTCCCAACGTTCGCGCTGCATTTTTTTCTCCCGCTCACTATTGGATGTGACAGCAGGCATCAGATCACAATGAGGTTTTATTGACTAGCTAATGAATTATGACTAGTGCCATTGGTTCCTGCATGGCTCTTTCACAGGGCAGGTTTGTGGTTTTGTCACCAGGAAGCAACAAAACACATTGGGCCTTGGCCAACCTGCCCAAAGCTGGGCCTGCGTTATGGGCTTTCCTAGGGGAATTTTCTGGCCCTTTTATGTTCCATGTTTTCAGAGAACATAAAGGTACAGACAGAAGAGAGCCAGCTTGGGATACATTTCCCAGTCCAGAGCAGTGTGATCCCTTGTGATGTCCTTCCCTTCCCAAAAGGATATGATCTGATAAAGTGGGGATTTGTACCATAAAAGGAATGGGACTGAGAGTACCCAGAGAGAAACAGAGAAAGAGAACAAAGAGAACACCTGGTCCAGGGCAGAGAAAGGGCTGAAACCAGAGGTATTGTGTCCCTCAGTAAGGGGTTAGCAGAGTGGAAGCAGAGACAAAGACAGATGCTGCTGCAGCTTTCCTTGCAAATCAGCCACTCCTCCTAACAAACTTCCCATCCACCACATGGCATTTGTTCCAATGAAACACTTCTATGGCTGTGGAAATGTCTGGGCCTGGACTGTGGTACTCACTGTACCTCAAAGGCTGTGGCATAATGCACAATGATGGAGCCAGGAGGGGACTGTCAGCCATCTGCCTTTGACATGCTTTTTTCAGGCAGCATTTCCATCTTGTGCTCTGCAAGCACGTACAAATTACATAAGGCATGGGGTGATACCAGTTCCCGTTAATTGTGCCACTCAGTGGGCCTGGGCATGTGCCATGGGGTATCCACCGCAGAGCCCCAGCCATCTTGTGATCTCTGTGCCTGCAGGAGGAGGGAATGTGCTTAGACCTGAGTTCTGCAGTAATTGCATTTCATATGCTAGAGTCTAAAAGGTAAAGTACAACCCTAAATGTTATTTGCATTTGCAACACCCCTTTATACTTCTGCACTGCTGTAAATGATGGGAGAAAAGCCATAGGAGGAGCCTTTAAAAGGAAAAGCATGAAAGGTTATTTTTTCCCCTTTTGCTCATATTGCAGTGACTTGTTGGAAGAGAAATATTACCCCAGCAGCCAGTGCCGCTCTCCCCAAGCAATATGGGAACTGTGAAGTTACGAAATTGAGGGCACCTTCACTGAGAAATCGATTAGCAAACCGAGAGAGCTTGTGAATTGGATGTCTGGCCATTTTCAGTAATAAATTGTGAAATAGTCCGTGAATAAGTGGTTCACAGAGTTCAGAATTACCCCCTAGGAAATGTTTGAGACCTGGAGATACATTACTGAAGCGAGTGGCGTCCTAATGTTCAGTGCTTCGGCTGTTAAATATGTATGTAATCCCTACAGCGCTTCCCAAAATTAATAGTGCTTTATGACTGCTCTGGAGCCGGTGTATTTATATCAGGATCCATAGATTCAGCTGATTCCCAAACAAAGCACTAATTCCAGAGCAGAAAGCCGAGGAGGTGGCGGGGGAGAGCAAGACTGAATTGAGCTGCGCGTGCCAAGCTAAACTCCATGGGCGTGATGAGATCAGTCGGGCTTTAGAACTCTGCAAATGAGGCTTCATGCACTCCCACGTCCCCTCCTAACCCTGATGCGGGGCCAAGCCGGCCCCCCTGTCCCCTCCATGGGTACACAGGTCCCAAGGCAGAGGTGGGGGCTGGCAGGTGGGCAGGTGATGAGCACTGCTGGTCTCCAGGCTGTCACAGCCCTGCTCTGGGCCCTGAGCTCTCTCCTTGGAACACACCTCAGGCAGGATGCCCATGACCCACCAAACTGGGTACCAAAGCAGGGCTCTAACCAGGGCTCCAGACCTCCCCACCCACCTCTTCAAGACCCCCATCCCTGAACGACAGGGGATGGTCACCAGAGCAGAGCATGAGCCCTCCCATTGCTGGCCACCCTGCGGCAAGGACAGGAGCACTGCAGACACCCACAATTTGAGCCACAGACTTGCTGCTGTAGATGCCTCACCCTCCCCTTGCCTTCCAGCCCTTGCCTGCTGCCCACCATCTTTTCCCATTTCCATCTGTCCTCCACACATTTTTCCCTCAGGCTCCCCAGTGTCCTTCGTCCTCAGTGGCTGCCCAAGCCTGAGAGTCACCAAAGGGTTTTGGACTTCACTAGGTGACTTCACCTGTCCCTGCTAGAGGAGAGGGACCTGTAGGTCACTGCATTAGTTGTCTCCCCTGTGCTGGTGCTCAGCTCTGCTGTGGTTCAGGCACTCCCAGCCTTCCCAGGGCAGCTATAACTGCAGCAGATGGCACAAAGTTTCCCGGGGAAGCAGCATGACCCCGTGTCCATCAGGTAGTGCCAGCACAGAGGAACACGAGCTGAACAGGAGATACTTTGGGGTGGCCCCCAGACATGCACAGCTCCCTCACCCTGAATTTCACCCACCAGCTCCCTGCTCACTGCAGCGTACAGCAGCTCCTGGGTGCCGGACTCAGGGGTGAGTTTGTCCTCCCCCTCTTTTACTGTTTCTAACACTTCATTTTCAGAGCATGAAATGGTTATTTTTCTCCCTGAAATCCTACCAAATGGAAAACAGTTGGCTGCTCCGAGAGACAAAATTAAATTTTGTGGGGTAAACAAGGTTGCTAATTAGCTGATGTGCTGTGCAAAGTTAATTTATTCCTAACATGTCACGGTGCCCGCCCTGTCCAAAGAGCCAGTGCCTGGCAGTTTGGGCTGACCCATGGGGATGGCTCTGCTTCCAGCTGACCCTGAATGGGGACTTTTTGCCTTTTGTGCAGGAGGAGCCCTTTGTCATGTTCCGTAAGTCTGACACAGCCCTGTTTGGGAATGATCGCTTCGAGGGCTACTGCATCGACCTCCTGAAGGAGCTGGCCATCATCCTGGGCTTCTCCTACGAGATACGGCTGGTGGAGGATGGGAAATACGGGGCGCAGGATGAGAAGGGGCAGTGGAATGGCATGATCAAGGAGCTCATCGACCACGTGAGTGAGGCCCGTGTGTGGCTGCCGAGGGTTGGCTTTGCCAGGCTGTCCCCAGGGCTGGCTGGTTGGGGTGGGATGGGCACCACTGCTCACTGACTCCTGACTCTGCCTGGCTCTGTGTCACAGGAGTTGTCAGAAAAGCATCTGTGTGTCTGGCTCTTACAAATATTCACTCGGAATCCTTGAAAATGGCCATTCTCACAGCACAGAAATGGGCTCTGCGGCTCCTGAGGACAAACATGGGCCAGGCAATGTCCCAGACACAGCCCAGCCCAATCCAGAGAAGGTATCCTGAGTGCAGGAGCAGGTGTACGCTGGGCACTTTAATTTTTTATTTTCTATAAAAGCAACTTATTTTCTAAAGTCTCCTGGGACACAGAGCTCCCTCTGCCACACAGCAGCTGTGCTGCTTCTTCCATGGCCACTTCCAAAAGCCCATTAAACACCAGGGAACCTGCAGAGGCAGCTTCACTCCTGCAGCCACCAAAACGTCACCAAGGCTGAAACTGCCACTCATGGCCAGAGGTTGCTCAGTTTCCTAATTAGATATATTGCCTCCACCACATCCTGTGATCCCAGGAGTCCAGTTAGGGAGGTGAGGAAAGCTGCTGTTTTTATGAATATCTGATTCCCAGAGAAGGTCTCTGGAAGAAAAGCTGAAGACAAAATTCCTCTCTGCTCTATACAGCACAGGCAGCAGTACGGGCAGGGCAAGGGCTATAACACAGTGCTCTCCTCCTGAATATCTATATCCTGCTCAAGTGGGGCAGGCCTTGGGCCACCTCTCCAGGTCCTGGTTACATTCTGAGCCCATGCCCTAAGCAACACAAAAATAATCCCCCATCCTGTGATGCTCTCCCAGTCCATGGAGGAGGAATGTGTTTGCTGGGTGAGTCACTGCAGTGGCAGAGCCTCACAGAGAGACGAGCTGGGGCTGGCTTGGGAGCTGGGCTGGGCTTCGTGTCTGCCTCATCTGCCCTAAATGACATTGGACAAGTTGCTTCTGTGCAATGCTTCCTCCATCTGTAAAATGCAGATGATAATGATTATGTCCCTTATAGGGACAAAGTGACGCTTAATCAGTTTGCGATGGGCACTGCAGTCCTTGGTGGCTCGCCCGGAGAGCAGGAGCGCGGCAAGGGCGTGCAAGGACAGCCCCAGGGAGCAGGACACTGTCTCATGGGGGAATACACCACCAGCTGTGCAAACCTGCCCTGGTGGCTTTGCTTCTGGAAAACTCCATGCAGCTGAAAATACAGATTTTATAGCCTCTTACACAACAGCCTTGCCTAGTTTGACAAGTGACAGTGTCCCAGTGGAAGGGACTGGGGCTTTGCCGCTCCGAGTGATGTGTGTGACACAGATCGGAACCGACGCTGAGTGCTTGCTGTGCCCCTTGGCAGAGGCCCCCGGGGCACAGCTCCTGGCACCCCACACCCACTGCTGGGAGCAGGGACTAGGGCTCTCACTGCATAGTCTGCAGTGCAGGGCTTGGAAGGAGAAAATCTCTTCAAAATAGGAAATAAGATACAGGGAATAGCAACCAGATGGTCATTTAGCCCAAACCATGTCATTTCCAGTGTCCTGCAAGATGCCACAGGGCCCTTGGGAGGCTTCAGCCATTCCCAGAGCTGAGGTCAGCCAAATGAGGCAGACAAGAAGAAGGTTTTGAGAACAGCCTCATTGACTAACACAAAATTCATGGTCAACCTGCATTGTGGTATTTATTGGAGAACTATTTAAGAAGCAAATTAACACATGGCAGCAATAAAGGACCAAATCCTCTCTTCTTGCAAGTTGTACTATGACACTGAGGTAGAGCTCAGCGCTCTGTCCAGTGAGGCTGATGTATGTCTACAATGACTGAAGACACTGCCCAGGCCCCACATGAAGCCATCAGTTCCCTTACCTGCCTGTCATTGTTTTTTGTATCAATGTTTATGTAAAGCTTTAAAAAGTGAAATTGCAACCAGATGGAACTTCCTCAGCAGCATCTTCCCATAGTGTGGAGAAAGAAACGACCCATGGACATTGCAATGGGCAAGTTTAAGCTTATTTCACATCCAGGAGGAAAAGTGTTGGAAACAGAACTCAAATAGAGTTGTGGTGATAAAAACAGAGCTGCCCACACCGAGATAGGGATATCTGGGCTGCCTTCCCTCAGTGTCTCCTTCTCATAAACAAATTGGGATCATTCAGGTGGGAGCATAAAGCAGGTAGGATGTTGTGAGTTCCAAACACTCAGGCCAGGATGAAGTCTGTGCTAGAGCCCCCAGGACTGGTGGGATTCAGGTGGGCTGAGCTGGTGTGGGATCACAGAATGGCCTGTGGAGAGCAGGGGGTGAAGTGAGAGGCTAAAATGGTGATTGTTGTTGCTCAGAAGGTCTGGGAACCATGGGAGCAGCAAATTCTGTAGGCCAGGAGTAGTCTGATCTGAGGCTGAAATTTGGAGGAGATGGGAAAAGCAAAGGGCAGCCGGTCCCTTGCGATGGCCTTTGCTGGGCTGGGAGATGCATCTGAGTGGAGCTGAGGGCTGTTAGCCCAGAGAGGGAGTACGAGGGCAGTGTCTGAACAACTAAGGTGCCATCACTGAAAGGGTAAATCACAGCACGTGCCAGGACAGGTGTTTACACCATGAACGCTCACAGCTGATGCAGTCACGCAGCACTCCCTCCCTTCTCCTCTCTGATCCAGACATGCCTGGCCACAGGCAGCGATGCCTTGGGCTATGATCCTTTGTAAAATCCCTGCGTTTCTAGTCTGGCCTTAAGCATAAACAGGAAAAGCAACAGCAATCAGAGCAGGCACAGCACGACCCTGTCTGCCAGGTGCCTCGTGTGGCTGAATGCAACAGTCCTGCCCTGCTGCCTTTCATCTGCTACTCGTCCTCAGCACAAAAAGTCCTTGTTTTGAGGGAGTTCAGCCCATTTCCCTGGAGAACTAACCTCTCTCCTCACCAATCTGCTGTTTATTGTCACCTCTCTGGCCATTCCTGCAGAGGAGCCTTCATCAGAAGGGCCATGAGAGCTGAACTCGAGTATTCAGGAAGATCTGGGGCACCCAGGTGAAGTAGAGAGGCTCCTGAGTCCTTTATCCATAACAAACAGAGAACTTGACGACTGCCAAACCTCCTCCTTTCAGCAAAAGGGAGCTGCTATTGATGTTTATTCATAGAAATTATTACTGATACAAGCAAAGCTTCACTGCACACTGTGGCCCATCCGTTCTGATTTATAAATTCCAGTTGTCTGGCAAAGCAATGCCTGCAAATCTTCCCTATTGTTTGTGGGCAGGATCCCATAAAAACAGCAGAATGAGTTGTTCTGGACATTTTGCACAAACTTGTTCACAAATAAAACTTGTCTTCTGCTCAGACAGTGCACATCAATTTGCCATTCAATCTGAAACTTCAGGTGGGAATAAAACAGGTGTGGAAAATACAAGGGTTTCTAATGGAAATCCCTGCCAGTGTAGAGGAGATGCAATATCCATCCTTAGGGACAATTCCTGATGGTTGATTTAACACTTTCAAAATAAGTGGACATTTATTGACAGTAGATTCTGGCAGAAATATATATTGCACCACATTGCCAGCTTCCCATTAATGCTCCTGTACTGGTGGATGTTTATCTAAAAGTGTCATGAGCCGTGCTTTGTTTGGAAGCCCCTGAGCCAGGAGTAGGGAAAAAACAATTTCATTGGATGAAGCATCCTCCGCGTCTTAATTAGACACTGCAGACCAGCTTTTCATTTTGTGCTAAGATCATTAATTGGGGAGATTCATAATTGGGTCCTACTCAGGGATCCAGGTGATGGAAGCACTGAAGTGGATATTGGGAGCTCCGAGTTCTCTGTGTGTCTCCACAGGTATCTCTGGACCTGTCTGCCCCTCCCTGGCTGGTCCACCTGCTAGGAATGCCTAGGATAGGGCTTGTCTCTTGCATTATGGCCATTCTCACTGGTATCCTCCAGCCTTTGCATCCCTCAGGTACAATTAATGGCAGCTGCAGCTTTGAAGAACTTCCTTAAAGTGAAGATTACAAGAGCCCAAACAGGACTTTATGGCTCTCATTCCTCCTCTTCAGCTCACAGCAAGGTTTTCCCTGCTGACATCTGTTCTTAATTCGCCACTGATATTGAATAAATTCAATGACAAAAATTATGTCTAAATTAGGACTGAGATTGCCAGAGCAGCCATTAAGAGCTGGAGTCAGACAGTTGATGCTAACCCTGCTTCCCTCGAGCATCACTGCTCCCAGTGAGTGTTCCCCTGTCCCTGGGCAAGCTCAGGGCTCTCACAGAGCATTCCCACACCTGCCTCAGCAGCAGCCCCTCATCTCTGAGCCATGGGCTGCAGGAGAACCCATCCTCTTTAACCCCAGTGTCCTGGGATGTCTGTGCCAAGGACACTGGGGCTGCTCTGCTGGAAGGAAAGGAGAAGGGAGATGCAAGTGTGAGCCCAGCAGACCGTGGGGACAGGGAGCAGGAGCAGGCACGGCAGCCAAGCAAGCAGAGCAGGGAGGAGACAGAGGTGGGACCTGACACAGAAGCCTCAGCACTGGCAGTGGCAAGAGAGACTGAGGGAGGACTGTGTCGATGCTGCCAGACAGACACCTGGATAACAATTAAATCAGTAAAACACACACTATTTCTGTCTCTCAGGCAACACACACATGATTAGTTTATGTAAATACCTAACACAGATTGGCAAAATAAGCACAGAGGCAGCTTATTTTCTTGAATAAATATTTGTCTTGGTGCTTATGCTGTTGGACTCTGCCATGACCAGCCACCACCCGTGACCATGGCTGTGCGAGAGCTCTTCTGACCCACAGGGCACATCCCCATCATAGCTGAGAACTTGGAGATAAGACTTGGCATCTTCTGATAAAGGCCAAATATCTCTGCAGCAAATATGAACATCCCTGTGCTGAACGGCCGGTGAACCCGCAGCGGTTCCAGCCAAGTGAAAATGCTGTAAGTGAGTGAATGAGGAGATCCAAACCCTTCGAGGTGTGTTGGAGAAGTGTCTGCATTTGGTGTGTAGCTGCCTTGGCAAAATTAATCTTTTTGGCCTGAATTCAACAGAACACTTAAAAACATGCACAAGGCTTGGAAGACATGAGAGCTCCAGTAAAACAGAGGCATGGGCTTAAGTGGCTTTGCTGGACAAGGGCTTTTAAGCCACTGGCACTTGCTCTAATTCCTCATTTTTTAATAAAATCCACCTGCCTGTGCAACAGCACAAGAGTCAGGGCTGAGTGAAGGAAGCAGCCAGAGTCTGGTAATTGACTGCCCAGTTTGGAATGTCAGAGCACGACAAATCAAAGCTTCACCCTTGGTGGGTTTGATTTAGATCCTCTCCGTCAGCAAACCTTTAATTAGAGGCCACCTTCAGAAAGATCTGCATTGATAAAAAGGATATGGAAGTGCAGCCCTGCCCTGCTTCTGATTGCCTAGGGCATAGCCCAGCCTGGGCTCCCAAATCTGTACTCTATCCTGCTTGCATGTGACATTCCCTGCAAGGACGTGGGCTGGGAGCACATCTCAGGAACTGCTGGAATGACACAGTAAAATTTTACTTCTGTGCTAAAAGCAGTTGAATCCCTGGGCATCCATACACATTTCTTTCTCTTCATTTTCTGTGGCAAAGCACAAACTCCAGGCTGTTCTTTAGCTCACTGTATCATTTTGACAAATTTGGCTGAGGATCCTTCAGCCCAGCCGTCGCCAGCGAGCTCTGACCACAAAACTGCTCGTTTGTTCCCTCCTTCAGAAAAACATGGTGCCAAATCCTTCCAACATCTTCGCTTTTCCCTGGTGAGTCAGGACACCCACACAGAAGTGATGGAAGAGGGAAAATGCTGCATTCCTTTTGCCATTTCTGCCTTGTGACTGTGGGGAGCACTAAGCCAAAATTCCCAGGTGTGCTGTGAGATGGGGGAAGCAGCCGAGCTCCAAACGTGCCAGGATGGTCTGGAGGATGCAGAACATTCTTAACTCAGGCTGGGCAGCCACCACTGCCCCTCCACTTCCAAGTGCACCATCCTTCAGCTTCTATCCATGTCATCACAGCCACAGCTGGCACAATGGGCTCACTGAGAAAATATTGTTCACATTTTCCCTAAGTTTTGACAAGTGCCAGTGACTGAAATGGGCTGTTTCTGTACCAAGCTGATTTAAAAACATATTTCCATTTAGAAAGTGAGAAGGAAGGAGAATGAACAAGGGCACAACTGGAGAACCATGTTAGAACAAAATACATAATTTTTACCCTTGCTACAGAATTCCTAAAGCTCTTCTGTTCAGAACCTCTGAGACCATTCTCATTGGAGAGGGGATCCCTTTCTCACACAAGCACAAACGTGTAATGGACAAAAGCTTATGTAGAGACTCTTCTGACTTTCATCACAGATTTGCAAGGTCAAATGAGACCATTAACCTGACCTTCCCTGCCAGCACAGGCCAGGGATCTGCTCCAGTTCCTGCAGTGAACCCCCAGTTCCTGCAGGAGCGAAGCATGTTCCAGCTAATATTGATTTAAAGTTTGTGAGTAATGACAAATCCACTATATCTCTAGATAATTATCACTCATGGGTAATTTAGAATTTTAATTTTCAGAACCAGATGTTAAATAAATCTTGCACAGGCTCCTGGCATGGGGGGAGGTTCTGCTCAACTTTAGAGCTATAATTTATCTGTCTGCATTTCCTCGGAAGTCCACAATCCCAAAGAGTGATTTGCAAAGCCCAAGCAAGGCGGGTGACATTGAGGAAGCCTTGGACATATTTTCTTGTGGCTTTTTGAAGAATCTGGGGGAATGTTTTGTGAGAGGAATGAACACAGCTCTTAACCAAGAGGGTGTATGTGGTCGCTTGCTGAATTAGCACAGAAATTACTAAATCACAGAAATAATGGAAAGAAACACAATCCATACAAGGGGTCAGGGTGAAGAATAAGGTCGGCTGAAATTCCTCGTGGGCTGGAGAGTCCATCATGAAGAAGCATTTCCTTGGACTGGCTCATAGCCCCACACATGGAGAATGGATGTAGGGGACTGTGTGAGGCTGAACCCCTCCATCCAGCCCTCCCTCATCCCTCCCTTCCACCTGGCAGTCACTGAGCATTCCTGCCTGAGACTGAGCCTCTCAAATTGTATCATGAAGTGACTGAGAGGAAAGAAATTGAACTTTTTACCTCATGCTGCCACAGTATTGCTCCCTGCAGCTTCATCCAGAGCAACCTTTCTCCACACCCTCCTCCTCTCGCAGCAGCATGAAAGGAAGGACAACAACAAACCATTGCTGCCAATAGCAGAGTTTACACACAGCCTACTCACTGTTGTAGAGTTCTGCAGTGAGGAGCAGCTCAGTGAGGGTCACGGACACTTTGTCACTCTGTAAAATCTAATTTTTCTGACCAGTTTAGAAAAGCTGCAGAGGCTGTAACATCTCCCTTTGACTGGACTGTATTTCACCGTGAAAATCATACACCCAACAGCTGTATTTCACAGTGAGCATCATACACCCAAGATCTGTATTTCACAGCACACATCCTACACCCAACATCTGTATTTCACAATGAACATATCCCTCAAGTGCAACAGGAGTGGGGAACTCCAAGGCTGCACTCTGGGAGGTTTTTGGCCCATTTCTGCTGTGTGGGGGCTGTGGGTGTCTCCAAGGAGATGGAAACACCTCACTTTCTAACTCCTCCTTTCTTTCTCGCTGTGTCCCCTCCCTCTGTGCTGCTCACAGAAAGCTGACCTGGCCGTGGCCCCTCTCACCATCACCCACGTCCGGGAGAAAGCCATCGACTTCTCCAAGCCCTTCATGACCCTGGGGGTCAGTATCCTGTACAGGAAGCCCAACGGGACCAACCCCAGCGTGTTCTCCTTCCTCAACCCTCTCTCTCCTGACATCTGGATGTACATCCTCCTTGCCTATCTGGGAGTCAGCTGTGTACTTTTTGTCATAGCCAGGTAAGGGGACACTGGTCCCTCAGTGGGACCCTCAGCACCAAACCCATGTCACCACTGAGATCACCCATGGCTGCTTGATTTCACACACTTTCAGTTTGAAAGAATTCTAAAATGCACTTTCTTTCAAGATTTTGGAAATTTTAATGCCTTTCCATCTCACCAGCACCTCCCCAGTATATAACACGTAATTTTCCAGGTCTGTGTAATTCTCTATTCATCCTCTGTTTGGTCACTGCTCACACCCTTCCCCAGCTTCTCCTGAGTCCTGAGCACTGAGCTCCCATCTCCTTCACCATTTTCCACTCCTTTCTCTGATCCCTCCACCAGCAAGGCTCCCACAAACCCTTCCCTATATCAAAAGAATGAAGAAGCCGTTGCTACGGATCACACAATGTGTCTGTTTACAAAATTAATATGCATCTAATTAGCATGTTTAAATCCTCTATATTTAAAAGCAGAATTTGCATCTATTTGCATGTGTTGTTAATTCCACAGAGCCTTTGATGAGACACAGTCCAAGGATTCTCTCAGTCCATGGTCCCACCTTTTCAAACCAAAGGCACTTTCCCCTCCTGTCAGCAGTTGCCCTCCCTGGCCATGCACAGCCCTCTATGGAATATTTTGCATAAACCCCATGTCTAGGGAAGATTCCCCAGCCCAGTCTGCAGTTAAACACTCATTTAGCATTATTTCCAGTTGAATTTATACCAGTGGGGCCTTCAGAACCCTCCCTGCTACCCAGCTGAAACCCCTGGGAAGACTGAGGGGGCTCCAGCTGGGCAGGATGAGGTCCTCAGTGGTTCTGCTTTGTGTCAGAGATAACCAGATGTTCTCAGCAGGAAAAGATTTTCATCTGGGAAAATGGACCCAAGGTAATTACAAGAAGGAGAAGTCCTGGGATAGCTGGTAGAAAGCCCTTGGCTGTCTCTCCCTGTGCAGGACACCCTTTACACAAACAGGGACATCCAGATGCTCTATCTGAGCACAGTAGCTCTGCCTGGCCTTGGCTCCTGGCTGGTGTTGAGGGACAAAACCCTCGAGAACTGTGGCTTTTTTTCTGTGTTTGTTCTGAAATTGGCCTCAGCATCTCCCTGCATCCCGTCAATTGCAATATACTCCTACAATTTTTCTCTATCAGGCTATTTTTTGTTTGAAGTTCAACATGTGAAATATCGCAATTACAGTTTATTTTTCACATATTTTGCTTCTAACATTTCTTCTGTCTTCCCTTTCTTTCAAAAAGCACCAAGTATTCAGGGTAATTAAGGTTCTGCAGAAATGATCTTTTTACACATAGAGGTGGAAAGCAAGAGATCTCACAGGGAAAATATTTACTGCATTCAGAAGTAATGGAAACAATATCTGCTTTTGACCCCAGCAAGGCCCCTAGAATTCAATTCTCAGAAGAAAGCCTCAGTCAAATAGTCATGAGTCTTCTGAACTAGGCACCAGAGTGCTCTGCTCATGCCATAACCATTGGTCAATGCCACTTAGAACTGACTCAGGGACTATTTAGAGGCAGGAAGAGGATGGATTTGATCCATTTCTCCTTTTAATCAGTCTTTCTTTGTTATTGATGGAGCCTTTGCTCCCAACCCCTGGACCCCAAGAAATATCAACATTCTCTGTTCCCAAGGCTGTGTGGGGTGGTGTGTCTGGACTCTGTGAGTGGGCTGTGCCCTGGCTGACCTGAACTGCCCCCTGTTTTCAGGCTCACACAGCCTTTCAATGACAGCCAACCCCCTCTGGGTGCAGAATGGGGCAGGTGGGTTTAATATCCATCCTAATTGCAGTGAGGGCTGGGTCATCCATAGGAAGTTTCTCTGGAGATGCAATTTAGACTCAAAAGTGTGTGTTAGATAGATCTTTAAAACTTCTTTGAAATGCTCCCATTTCCCTGCCATAAAAGGCCAAAAGACACAGGAAAAAGATCCTAGTCTTTGATGAAACATTTCTCCGAGTCCAGTGTGCACCAGTGGACAAGAGAAACCATCCATGGAGAATCCTGAGCTCCCCCACTGATTGTGGCTCTGGCTCCATAGGGTGAATGAGCTCCTCTCCCTCCTTCCTTCATTACCTCTTGCTTCCACTAATGGTTTCACTTCTCAGGCACTGGAGACTGTCACTGCTTTGCAGATTTCTGAATATTTCTCTGTCATTTGAGCAGCACCAGTAGGTTTTTGCTCAGAGACCTTGAAGTTCTCCACTGTGTCATCTTGCCAGGCTCACTGATCTTACCCATTCCCTTTCTGTTTCATAGTCTTTCATTGGCAACCCAAGAAAGTTTTAATCTAATTCCTGAACTGTGGCTTTATTCAACTAAAGGGCTGAGGCACCATCCCTTTTCCACCTCTGGTGTGATTTATAGCAAGTTACAGGGAATAAGGAGCATGTAAATCTGGGTCTGAGTTCAGCCTGATTCTTGTTTCCTTGCTGATCTCTGATTTAAAAAGCAGAGGGCATGGATGAACAAACACGAATGTCTGAGTGAGCAAAACCTCTAGTTCCACACCCCCAACTCAGCACGGGAGATGGCCCCACAGCAGGGAGGTGGGATAAACTGCAAAGGAAAGGAGAGGTTGTTGAACTGTACCTTGCATGTGGAAATTAGAAGCAGAAAGTGGGACAGCTGTGCCCAGGGTGAACCTTTCCAAACCACAATCAGAGTCGTGTGCTGTGCCTGGTCCATCCCCCAGGATGGCCTATCCCACAGACCCCTCCCATGCTTGGTCCTGCTCTGGTTGCCTGCTGGGGACAGCAGCTCCATTCTCATGTGTGCCAGGGGCAGGTTTTAATGCCAGCAGGGACCTGGCAGTGAGCTGGGGCCCTTCTCTCCAAACACATCCAACTGGCTGAGTGAGGGCACCCCTGGAATTGAGCCACAAACTGTCTCCTTGGGTGGTGGCGCATCTGGCGGAGAATTACAGAGGGAAATGTCTCCTGATACAGGCTGTGGGCTGGGCTTTGAGAAGGGGCTGTTGTGAATCTCCAGGGATTCCAGAAGGAAGCAGAGATGATAATTAATGCCTGGTTCAAAAGCAATTATACCAATTATGTTTTTAATTTAATCTCTGCAAAATTTGGGACTCTCAGAAAATGTAAATAAACAGCTCTAAAAATATTAATGTCTCTCCTGTTGAGCATCCTCCCCAGATCCTGCCTAAATGAGCTCATTCCCAGCAGTGCTTGCCTGCCAATCCTAGGCAGGATTTGCAGAGATGTTCATAGGAAATTACCTGGAGTTTGCTCCAGAACTATAGGGCCATCCATGGAAATACATCCCTGCAGGGAATAAGTTTCTCCCACCGCCTGCTACAGGGCCAAATGTTGCAGCAATCCTCAATGAACCTGCACCAAATTCCACTGTTCTACAGGTGCCCTGACTGAGCAGAATTCCTGCCTGTCAGGACAGTGGACACTTCCACTTCTCACTGATGTGAATCCCACTCCATGTGCACTGGTGGGAGAATCCCCTGGAATACCACTGCTTGTTCCAGACACCACAGCAGAATCACTGCGGTGTCTCCCCTCAGTCAATCTGGAAATGCTGGTTTTTCCCACATTTTGGAGCTGGTACATATGAGAGGTCACATGTCTGCACTCCATCCATCATCACGAGTTCCAGGTGCTGTTGCAGGGCACAGCATTGCAGAGATGATTCAAAGTGACCAAACGCTCTGGGGAAGCCACCTGAGACACCTCAGGAGGACTTGGCATCCAGGTCATTCTGCTCTCTCTGAGACACAGGACTTAAAGCCATGTGGGTGCCTTCGGCTGAATTTGTCTTTTCCTCTGCACAGCAGCACCAGAGGCATTAAGGCCCTTTTCCTCCCAATCCTTTAGGATCTTGCCCTGCCATGTCCCAACTAACGAGCTCTCTCTTTCCCTGTGCCGCCTCAGGTTCAGCCCATACGAGTGGTACGATGCTCATCCCTGTAACCCAGGGTCAGACATCGTGGAGAACAACTTCACCCTCCTCAACAGCTTCTGGTTCGGGATGGGAGCGCTGATGCAGCAAGGTAGGGCAGCAGCCCCTGCTCCTTCCCCAGCACCCACCTGCTGTTGTAGCTGTTTTAATTTAAAATTCAACCACGTCTCACAGGTTCTGTAAATTCCTATTTCTGTTAATTCAAACCATTTGTTCAATTTCAGGATCTCTGTCCTGGCTTGCTCTGTTCTAAATCAACTTTCCCATCAGACAGGGTGTCTTGCCCTGTGCTCTGTCCCCATTTTTTTCTCTCTCCTGGTCATTCTGAGCAGAGAGAAATGGCCTGACACTCTGGTGAGGAGCTGTCCTGGGAGCCTCTGCCCTGCAGCCACCATGTGAGGGAACCGTTTTTAGTGTCACTGGTGTGAGACACCATGACAACAGGGACCTTAGAAATGGGATATGGATGGGATTACATTCATGTGTGTGCATGGAATAGAGCAAATGGAATACAGAGAGATGGAATGAATAGCATAAATCTGTTCAGAAGGCATCAGGGGGGAGCTTGGGAGCAGCTCTGAATAAGGAACGAAATTCAGCTGTGATCTAATTGCAGAAAATCCAGGAATAGAAATAAGTGGAAAATGTCAAACATTTGTCACACTTTAATTTACCGTGTACCAGTAGTTATACCCAGAGAGCAAAAGAAGCACAGCATTGGCTTGGTGGCAGGCACAGAGCTCCTGCCTGTAATAGAGATTCCTCCTGGATCTCGGCTGCCCTCATGGACTGTGACAGTTCCCAGCAAGATGGTTTAGCAGGATGAATCATGCTCTTATCAGATGCTGATAAATGAAAAGAGCTGTATTCTTTTTAACTCAATTCTGCATCTAAGAAGGAAAATATTTCAAAGCCAGACTGATGTCACAGCATCCAATGCATCAAAGAGCAGGAGATGGAAAAGGGAAGAAGTGGGATCTTGAGGAGAACCAAAGCATCCTCAACATCCAAGGCTCCTCCTCTTCCTGGTGCCTCCCTGCTGCACTCAGATAGGAGCAAAGCTACACCCCATGCTCTGCTTTGATGCCACACTGCCTAAAGTTGCTGTGTAAAGCCCAATCTTTGTTGCACATTCCAGGATAATAAATCCTCTGAGCACAGCTGTTTCAAACCCAAAGCTCTTGCCTGGCTTTAGAAGGTGTTTTGGGTGATTATAAAAATAGCACAACCCATTTAGCCCTTCATGTCTGCTCAATAAAAGTCATTCCAAACCCACTATACCTTTTATGCTGTAACATCTCCTGCTTCCCCACTTCTAACTGGTATTCAAAGCCCTGGACCCTGATAGTTCCATTCTCTCCCTGTTTGATTTTTTCAAACCTTGTGTATTTGAACACACTCCCCAGAGTGAATCCTTTGAAAATAATCTGTTTGAAAGCAAAGCACTTTTTAAATGGCAGAACAAAACACTCATAAAAGTTCATAAATAGCTTTCTATTTAAATCTCATAAAAGCAGCCCAGTTAATTACTTCAGTTTGGATGTTTCCTGTAAATTGGGCACTGTACCCAAGGTCAGCAATCAAGGGAGAGGGTTTTTCTGCAAATGCTACAAAAACCCCACTGATGTCCTCACATGCAAGATGTCTGGATAATTTTCCTCAAAACCAGTTGGCTGTAGTTGCATAACTGTTACAGTTTTGACAGTGAAGCCTAATCCTACATATGCACGTATATAATATATACATATATAAAATGGGTCCTTTCCCTCTATTTCCTCTCCCCCACTTCTCTTCTCTTCTCCCACTGCAGGCTCGGAGCTGATGCCCAAAGCCCTGTCTACACGGATCATTGGTGGCATATGGTGGTTCTTCACCCTAATTATCATCTCGTCCTACACGGCCAACCTTGCCGCCTTCCTGACAGTGGAGAGGATGGAATCCCCCATCGACTCGGCAGATGACTTGGCAAAGCAGACAAAAATAGAGTATGGAGCAGTGAAGGATGGAGCTACTATGACCTTCTTCAAGGTGAGACCAGGCAGAGGCTTTCTACCTTCCAGGCAGAGATGCAACACGCTGAGGCCAACGGGAGTGAGAACAAAGATCCAAAGACAAAAAGCCTCCCAAGCCACCACTGCTGCTCCTTACACAAAGGTTCTTTCAGACTCACATCTTGCCCAGACTTGACAGTATAGCTTTTCTGAGACCCACCAAGGCTAAATCCTCCCTCCCTGCTGCTAATTGAAGCCACAGTTAGAAAATCGTACTGATTTTAGCAGCTTTGGAGGCTGTACCCAATATTGGCTCAGACACCCTAAAACTAAGTACATACCAGGCACAACAGGACAGGAGGTATAGCTCATATTAAAGCCCTACAGAAAAATCTTACATTTCCCTAAAGCATCTTCCCAATTTCCACATCTGACCCATCCAGCTCCTTCCCTGTCTCTGCCAGCACAGCCCCAGAGAGTCCCCAAGGCTGATCCAGCCAGACTTCAGGGACAGAGGGGAAACAAATGAAACCCACAGCTAGACAGATGTTGCAAAGTACCCTCCCTGACCAGTATTTTTTACAGCTTAAATATCTTTTTTGTCCTTCAGGTATTTGTATCAATGCAGTCCAGTTTTATTAACCTCTAAGATCCAGGGCAAGGTAACACCACCAGAGCTTCACAATCAAATTGCATTAACTTCTTCTATTTAAAGCCTAATTAAATTCAGAAGTCAGTCAGATTCCACTGTTGCCTCAAAAACAGAAAGAAACTGAGAGATGTAAAAAGACCTTTAAAATCACTGCTGGCCTGTAAAAACCCACTTTAAAAAGCGAGAGAGAATAAAGGGATAGAAATGAGGGGTGATTAAGGAATTATCACCTTGGCAAGGCAAAAGGAGCACAGACAGATTCCAGCTTTTGGCTCGGGAATGAGACTGGCTTCCCCATACCTCCACTGGGAAACACTCCTTCCCCCTCCATCACCCTAATGCAGAAGGAAATGAATGTGACAAACAGTTCAGGCTTTACCAAGCAGGCTGTACCTGGTGCTGCAATATTTGAACAGGCACAGGATGCACCAAAACTTGAAGAGGCCTCAGCAGTTTAATTGCCAAGGCTCATTAAAGGAAGCCAATGTGTTGGATTTTAATAGCAAAGAACCTTGTTCTCCCACAACTTCTCTTAGCTCTGACCCAGCTGAGGAGCCACTGCCCTTCCTGAATCTCCATCCTTACTTTGACAGGCAGCAGCAGAGGCTGGTAAAGAAGCAGGGGGAATTTGGTTTGACCTTTAATGAATTCTGGGAATGCCCAGGTGCTACTGTGGATCTGTTTTCCTCCCACCATGGAGCTGGTCCATGGGTTCTGTCCATGGCATGGCCGGATGCACAGTAGTATCTTCCAGAGCCATATAAACCTGGAACAGCCAGCAGGGAAAGACAGGCTGTGCTTTAACTATGCTTTCCAAGATGAGTTTTATATGGGAATAAAAGGAAACTGTCTCTTTTAACAATCATCAGGACATAGCATATTTATTGCTTCATATCATTATCCATCAGAATCATACTTCAGGCTTCTAACGGCCCTGGCAGGGTTTATTGATGCAGTGTATTTTCCTTTTCCTGTTTTATTATCATTGTTGTATGGAGATGAATTCTCAGGGATGTCCCCTCTGACAAGCGTTTCCATTACTGAAGCAGTGGGAGCACCCGTGTGGAATGCTCTGCTCTCTTGTCCTTCGTGTGCAGAGGAGAGCCAGGATTTCTCCCACCCCCAGCAAGGTCTCTGTCAACGCCTGGACAATCCCCACAGTGGTTTTGGTTCCGGTCTGGCAGCACCACCTCCATGGGGACACCTGTCACACCACACAAAGCTCTGGGGGGACAGAGCCCTGGGCACCAGGAGTTGGCTGAGGACTCACATTCCTTCGGATGGGTGGCACTGGAGAAACACCAAAGTGCACATGGCTTCCCTCCCCCTCCTCTGCTGAGGGGGGGCACCAGCAGGCACAGTCCACACTGGCAGCCATGGCTCTTGGAGAGCTCCTGGAGACCTGGAGGCCAAGCACTCCTGCAGCTCTGAGCACACTGTCACTGCTGGGACAGAAGGCTGATGGGCAGCACAGAAATGAGGATCTCACCTGCTTTGTGGATTATCCACTAGGACTTGGCCCAAACTGCTGCCTGGCTCCTTATATGGCTGTTCCCAAAGTTGTTCCCATCACATTAGGAACTCTCTCCTCCACTGCTCATGTTAAATCATCTGCAAACTGCACCCACTGACCCTGAGCACACCTGGGCCCTGCAGCCCACCATGGTCCAAGCTGGATCTCACCCCAGGCTGCAGGAGGAGAGCACCATCCCGAGAGCTGATCTTAGGAAGCAATGGATAGCAGGAGGAAGAGAAAGGCAGATGCCTTGCACGCTGTTCCCTGAGGTGGTCCCCAAAGTGCTGACCAGTTCTGTCTGTCCTCAGGCTGCCTGAGGGTTCATGCAGAGCTCACTGGAGACATCACAGAAGGTCCTGACAGAACAGAGCCAAGAGACACCTCTGGGGCAGCCTCATGGTGATGGATCCAGCTCCCACAAAGGTTTTCCCTGTGCAGCCAAGCTAACTGACCACAGCAAATGGGAAGCAGAAGAGAGTGTTTTACCAACTGTACTGGCAGATTTTGACTTCATTAAAAGAACTTTTGAGAAGCTATATATTCCCTGGCAATGCAGATTGAGTTACAGGAATAAACAAAGATAATAATTTAGGAACAGCATCTAGAGTTCATTATAACTCATGCCAGAAATCCTTCCCATCCTGCAGAGGATGCTGCCACTCTGAACCAACACCAGGTCTCACGTGCAGTTTGAAATCTGGGTGTTTGAGTGAGTGTGTGTGTATATACACTTGTTCAGAAATGTTAAATCCTCAAGAGTGAGAGTATCTTCAAGTTGGTGGAAATCAATTTATTTTTTCATACAGGCTGGAATTGAAAATCTTAAGCCTGAAAGTTCCTTTCTTGCCAATTTGGCTGATAAAAAAGCGTATATGTCTTGGCAAGATGCCTCGCAGGGTCTCCTCTAAACGATTCCATTAATTGATTTGGGTGACTGGCCCTGCAGCACTGGTTATTAAAGGTGGCTTCTGAGCTGTGACTCTGAAGAATGAACTCGGAGGCGTTCTCGGCGTCTCTGCGATCGCTGCATTCAGAGGGGCTGGCACTCGGCTTTCACACACATCTCATTTAGCACTAACACGGGGTGATTAAGATGCAGAGCACAGCAGACCAGATTCTGGTGTTATTTATCCTGAATAAATCGAGGAGAAGCTCCACTCATGAGCATGAGGGAGAGGTGTGAGCAGGAATGAGGCACAACCCAGGCTCTGTGTCCGGATCTCTATCCTGGCTGCTCCTTAGGCAGGAGGGAGCAGTGACCAGCAGCTCCATCCTCATGGCCAGCCCTTACCCAGGTGAGCCCCAGCTGGAGTGGGGCTCAGCCCTGGGATGCCCAGAGCTGGGCTCGAAGCAGCAGAGCCAGCACGGAGAAATCCAGGCTCTTCCTGGCATTCCCAAACACAATTAAGTCCTTTCAAGCTGGTCAGGAGCAGTGATTTAAGAGGTGAAGAGAAAAGTGGTTTTTCTCTTCCAGGGAGCCCTGTCTCATGTAATTTCAGTTGCCTGAAGAGCTCCAGTGCCTCGTGCAAGTCCCATTTGCTTCACTAAATGCAGCCTATTGATTTTTTGCCAGTTTATTTTGCTCTATGCTCTAAACTGGGAGAACACTGATGTTAAGAACTCTGTGTCAACACCCAAGGAGCATTAAATGCAGGAAGAGAAGGAGGGAAACGGAGAGACAAGGAACCCAAAGGCTTCTGATTTGGACTATATAAATGTTAAACAAGTCCTTATCAGCCAGCTGAGCATGAGATTCATTTCAATTACCCATTGAAATGCACAGATATTTAATAATCCTTTTGGAGGCTACATTTCTTGCTGCTCTTTGAGGTTTGATAGAAGCCACAAATCTACCTTACAGGCACTGGTCCAGATTTTCAAGTGAGGGAGATTATCCTGCCTCTTGAATGAAGTTTGCTCTGGCACATCCACTGCTGCACATTCATCAAGTGGATTATAATGAGCATGAGCTTTAATGGAGGAGAAATGAGCCCGTGGGTATTTTGGTCAGGAGAAGGGACCCACAGGGTTAAAGGCAGAGGAACAGCCTTTGTTTGAACAGTACTACACTATCCAGCTTTAGGTTGCTGATCTTTTGTTTAACTTTTGCTAAACTTGCTGGAAAAGAGTAAGTGGGTGGGCAAAGCATTCAGAAAACAAAGCATTACCAGGGACTTTTAGCTAATTTCACTGTTAATTATAGTGGCTTTATCAGAAGAACCTGTGCTGGCACATTTTGGATGATACTGAAAAAATGAGGGGGAGCTGTGGCAGCAGCAGTTGGGCAGGACTGGGGCTCCATCTCCTGCTTCCTCATGGAAGGACACAGACCTGTAGGGAGAAAAATGACAGCTGAAGTTGCAGCATCTGAGTTGCTGAGGCTGCTGAGCAGCTGCCCTTGTTCAAGACAAAGCACAGGGACTCATCAGCCCTCGAACTTATCAGCCTCGACAAGGAGTGTGGTGGAGGAGGAGGTTTGGCTGACTAAGCTGCCTCTGATCGAATAAGAAGGCAAAGAGACCTAGGAAAAACAAGGAATTGGGGTAAAAAAGTAGAATGCTGCATAAAAGAGGAGGCAGCAGTGGGAACACATCCTCAATATCCAGGTCCTGTTCCAGAGCCCACTGGAGGAACAGAAGTGGTCTGAGGGAGCTGCACTGACCCACAGAAACACCAGGACCAGTGAAGAGACATGGCAAGAGGACACTGCTCTGCCTATCTCGGGAATCTTCCCAAACTAAAGCCAGTTCTGACCAACCTGGGCTAGTGGAAGGTGTCCCTGCCTATGGGGTGGAACTAGATGAATTTTAAGGTCTCTTCCAATCCAAACCATTCTGTAATTCTGGGATTTTGTGACTTTTGTGACAAGTGACAGAGACACCTCAGAAAGTGCTTGTAGATAAACGGTACATTTCAAATGTTACGCCAAGACGTAAAAACCCCCTATTTCTTCTCACCCAACACATTTTTTAGAAGAAGGAAAAACCATTCACATGAATAGCAAGCTAGAAAACATATTCCTCCCTTTGCAACAGAATGTCTGCTGATAGTGAAAGAATATCAATGCTTATTTTTAGCCATAAGACAATCTTGAATATCTCTGTGCCTCTGTTTACGTGGATACGTTAAATCTGTTTGGCAGTTGCACATATCTCAGAGGAGACATATTTCCTTGCCATGCTTGAGGAAAGACAAAAATACCATAGAGTGTGTGTAGCAGAGAAAACCATGTCCTCCAAAACCCTCTCTGTTCTCTCAAGGGTAAACAAATCCTGGTTAGCAAACTAATACATTAAGCAGATCTGCCCATGACAAGAGTTGGGTCTGCAGGGTCTTGCTGCACCTGGCTGAAGCCAGGAAAGGGTTCAGTTCCTCCTAAGGACCTGAAGCACCTGCACAGCAAGACATGTGCTTGAACCTTTGTCTCTTACTACGGCAACATGAAACCAAACAACATGGAGCAATGAAAGTACAGTGGTATTTAAGGTCAAATTGGTGGTAACTCCAATGTGTGACCTGTTTTCAACTGCTATTATTATTAGTAGTATTATTGTTGTTACTATTAATATTTACTGAAAAGATAACAGGTTTCAGCAAATGGAAGATTCATTCTTGTTTTGGGGGTGGGGATATCACTTTTCCAGAAATCCAAAATTTCCACATTTGAAAAAATGTGGGCTTTCATGAGCAGCAAACCCACAGCACTGGTTAAAAACAATGAAGAGGGGATCCAGCGAACCCTCACAGCTGATTACGCCCTGCTGATGGAATCCACCACCATCGAGTACATCACCCAGAGGAACTGCAACCTCACCCAGATTGGGGGGCTCATCGACTCCAAAGGCTACGGGATTGGGACACCAATGGGTAAGTGATAGCAGGGGAATCTGCAGGTACCCTGAGGGGGGTTGGTTCCTACAAACACAACAGAAGGGATTAAGATAATCCACTCAAAATCGCGAATTTCCAAATAATAAAACTCACACTGCCTGCTAAAGAGAGGTCTGAGCTGCCCTGCTCTAACACAGATACCTTCCCTATTTGGTGGGATTTTTGTCCCACCTTCCCATTGTGTCTCACAGTGTTTCCCTCCCCAGGGTCACCGTACAGGGACAAGATCACCATTGCCATCCTCCAGCTCCAGGAGGAGGACAAGCTCCATGTCATGAAAGAGAAGTGGTGGCGGGGGAATGGCTGTCCTGAGGATGAGAACAAGGAGGCCAGTGCTCTGGGCATCCAGAACATCGGGGGCATCTTCATTGTGCTGGCAGCAGGCCTGGTGCTGTCTGTCTTTGTGGCCATGGTGGAGTTCATCTACAAGCTGCGCAAAACAGCGGAGCGTGAGCAGGTACCGATTGCTCCCTTCCTGCACCCCCTTAGCCCAGACATGGAGGGTTTCACGCACTGACCCCAGAGGCAGGCAGGGAGGAGGCAGAGACCCAGCACTGCCAAACCACCAACCCCTGAGGCTCATTGATCTGTCGCTCCAATGGCCTTCGCTCAGGGGGAAAAGTCACGTCTGCCCTGATCAGGGTCATTGCTGCTTCAGCAACCAGACCAGGAATCAGTGGTAGGGTAGTTTTGAGCAAGCTGACAAGTCATGAAAGTACAGACAGAGGTCCCTGGGAGGGACCTTGCTGATCTGTTCCATCCACTCACCACCATCACACACAATCCTGTTGCATTCTGAGCAAAATGTACACGCATCTTCTCTCCACTCCCATTCAAAGAATCCCCAAGGAACAAGTCAGGGCCCACCAGGAAGCCTGACAGTCTTATCAACTCTTCACCATCCTCATAGACACAGCCCCATCCTGCCCACAGTGGTTGATCAGTGCTCAGCAAGCAACAGAACTGCATTTGCGTTCTTCCCTCTTCCTTGGGTGCAGTAAGTGGAACATGCATTTGTGTGCATGGCCAGAAATCAAAGGGAGCTGCCCTTGTGATGGACTAGAAAGAGGAGGGAAAGCTGCCCACTCGCAAGCCCAGCAGGATCCCATGGCTTCTGACTCCCAGCGCTGAGGGAGTCAGAGCCTTCTCAGCGTCCCGCAGGGATTACGCAGCGCTGGCACTCCAGCAGGCACCTCCCGCTCTGACTTCGCGCAGGATTTAGCGCATCAAAGGAACAGTCCTTACCAAGGGAGAGGGGTCAGCCAGGTGCCCGCACATCCCTGCAGTCCTGCCGAGCACAGCCCATGCCTTAAACAGCCCAAACCCCTTGTTCACCCTCCACAGAGCCGCTCCAGCCCCGCCACGTGCAGAGGGAGCAGAACCCTGCGGGAATAACGGAGCGTTTTGTCCCCACTGTCCGCAGCGCTCCTTCTGCAGTGCCATGGCTGATGAGATCCGGCTGTCCCTCACCTGCCAGCGCCGGGTCAAGCACAAGCCCCAGCCCCCCGTGATGGTGAAGACGGACGCGGTGATCAACATGCACACCTTCAACGACCGACGGCTCCCCGGCAAGGACAACATGACCTGCAACACTGGATTGGCACCTGTGTTCCCCTAGGGAATGGGAACAGGGAGGGGGTGGGAGGGAAGGATTTGCAGCAGACATGGCTGGATGCGTTCTTAACTGGGAAAGAGAGGATTAAAAAAACAAGAAGAAAAAAAAAAGAGGAAAAAAAGAAAAAAGCCTTGTTTGTTCATTTCAGGAAGAAGGCCTTTGCAACCCAGCTGCAGAGGAGCCACAATTTCCAAGCACAGACAGTAACGTGGGTCTTGGAGCTTTTTGCTTTTGGTTTGTTACTTTTCCTCTCTTTATTTTTTAATGCTTCAATCCTCCAGGCCTCATGAAATCAAACCACCACCTAGGAGTCTGATGTTTACACACTGAAAACACATGAAGGTGAAGCAGAATTGAGCCAACCTGCCGGTGAGCAGGTGAGGAGGAGCCTCGAGCACGGCTCCCTCAGCACGGCAATAAACAGGAACACTCAGTCAAGGTGTGAGCACCACACTGACACTCACTGCACATTTGGATACACTGGGAAAGGGAGAGGCATCTGGGAAGCACCAGGATGGTCAAGGCTGTGCCTGCTCTGGAAACAACTCACAGTGACCCCTCACCTCATGGCTGTGCTGGCTGTGGCCATTCAGAGCTGGACGTCCATGTGGGAGCACGGTGGGAGAAGGCAACACATAGTCCACAGCAGATCCAGGACACCTGACTGGGAAGGGGTGAGTAAGCCTGAACAGAGCCGAGCTCCTGGCCAGGGACCTGCTGCATCTCTGAGTGACACCACCCACACACCCCGTGCCAGGCTCCAGCTCGAACCCAGGGTGACAATATGATCTCCAGGTTCTCAGCTCCTTCTTTGCTCTTCCCGCAAAGCTCAGTCTCTCCCACAGAGAAGCACAGGAAGTGACTGAGCCATGGGCTCCAACAGCGGTGTGAGCAGAGCTGCTTCCAAGAGCCAAAAGTACCATTTTCCATGAAATTCAACAGCACTGACAGCTCCCGATCAGGAGGGGACTATGGGGCTGGTTTAGGACTAAATGCTCTCCATGGCATCAAGGACCTGAAAGATGAGTCCCAGCCTGTGGTGCCAGTGCTGGCCTGGGACAAGCAGCAGTGCCAGTGCCAAGCCTGGTGTCCCTCCTGCTCCAGCCATGAACCACTGCCCCTTGGGCTGCCTCTCCATGGGATTTAAGCAAACACACACTAAAATGTTTTTAGGAAATCTTCCATGAACTATCTTGTTATTTTCAGGTTGCTTAACCCAGAAGGTTGGTCCTGCAATGAATTTAGAAGGAATTACCAAAGACCCCTCTGCTGACCTAAAGTAACACTCAAGTAAACATCCCTCAGCTCCCAGGACCTGCAGGGGCCAGCAGGACACTCCAGATTCACTCACAAACAAACAGAAATGCTTCTGCCCATGGTAACCCAGAATGTCACACAGATGATGCAAAGGTGCTTAAAAGCTCTGATTTAAACATTGGTGGTGTAGAAAACAGCAACCTCCTTCACCTGCACTGGTGAGGTGGACAGTGACCTGCAGGACACTGCCTGTGTGGAGGGCAGGCAGGGCAGGGATGGAGCAGCCAGTGCCCAGCTCTGCACTGGAGCCTCAGTCTGTGCCATGGCCACCACAGGAACTGGCCACTGAACTGACCCCGTTTGCCCTCCCCGAGCTGCACAGCCATTCTGGAGGGTTTCTCCTCACCCAAAGGAACAAACCTGTTTGTAGCTGATTTCGGAATTTTCCCCACCTGTTCCTCTCTGCTCTCAGTCGGGAAGGTTGTCTTGAGCTGAGCAGAATTAGGAAATTAGCTCGAGGTGGGAGAGCTGCTCCCCCACCCCAGCATGGAACACAGTTTGTCCTTGTTTTGCTTTTTTCGTGAGGTAAAGAAGCAACAGAGTGACCCCAAACAAAACCAGGTGATTTGTCATACTTTGACTCAAGTAAAGATATGCAAAGAATTCAACATTCATTTTCACCTTTTCATGAAACCCATGAAAAATTGGGGGTGAAAGCTGCCAACACAGCATCAGATTCTTAGTAGTTTGCTGACCAATTACCTAGAGCAGAGGACAGACTGAAGTGTGAAGCAGCTTCCCAAAGCCAATGACATGCTTTCTGTATTCCTTTGAAAATCCTTAGGCTTGTCAGAGTAGTAGATTTCATGTTTTCCTTTGCAGATTCCTAAGGTCTTAGAGATTTTTACAATTAAAGCAGAGATTAAAACAAAGCCTGAAACTGGCTTTAAATGTCCAGAGAGTAAAATGCCCCAAGAAACAGCAATCATTTTGCTTCGTGACAGATTTTTTTTTCAAATAAATAAATATTGCTAATGCCACAAACCCAATTTATTTCTCTTTGACACCAGCCTGATTTGATTTGACTCACAAAGGTCCCAGTGACAGGTGAGCATCTGGGATTACTGGTGTCACTGCCAGCCAGACCAAGCCCTGCAGATTAACCTTTTCCTTCCCTCCCTACACCCCTAAATCAGCCACGAATAGCAGCTAAATTCTTGTATCCACATTAAGGTTTTATGTTGAAATTTTCATCACCAACACATTTGACATGCACCAACAAGGGAACGTTCTGCACCACCCAAACAATGCACAGGAGCTGCCAGACCCCCAGCCCTCCCCTGGCCCCCACTCACTGTGACCTGAGGGGACATGGGTGGTCTCAGCCCTCAGCTTTCCTGTGGGGCCCAGTGGGAGCTCACCCAGGAGGGTTCACACAGAGCCCGGAGCCTCTCCTGTGCCTCCCTGTGCTCCTCCTCCCGGGAGTGCAAAGCCATGTGTGTTAATCCCAGAGGAGGAGAGAGAGCCCGATGCCTCGCAGCCTTGCCTTGGGAGACTTGGGAAAGGGGCAGCCTCGATGACAAAGCCTCAAAGCCTTCTGCTGGTCTGTCACCTTGCTGGGACTAGTGATGACTCACATCTTAAAAATCATCTGACTTCCAAATGCTGGTTAACTCAGTTCCTTTCTTCACTAGGGCAGAGGAACTGGAAAAGTGAGAAGGAAATACAGAAAAATACAAAAATACAGGAGGAAATGCAGAAAAAGCAGATTTGGGCTATCGAACTGTATCTAAACTGTTGTCACCTCAGCTCGTCATCCCCTTTTCACTTGCTTTTTCCCTCCAGCTCTCCCATGAGACAGAGCAGGGACAGCCAGCAGGTCTCCTGGGGTGAATTTTTTGTTGGAGGCAACCTACAGCGTGTGTTGGGTTCAATGTCAAGGGGGCAGACCCACAGAGAGTTGGAATATGCAAAGGGGCACCAGCTCCAGCTCCAGCTCCAGCTCCAGCTCCAGCTCTGGGCACCCTCTGCTCCCCCTCAGTGGGGCTACTGGGATTCAGCTGAGTGTCAGCACAGTGGGCTCTGGAAAGGTCACAGCAAAGGACCCTGTGGATCTCTGTGGATCACCCAGTGCTCACCCCAGAGACCCCAGCACATTCTGTGGGGTACAGCAATCCCTGGGGGTGCTCAGGGCTGACAGGGCAGGAGCATTCCCAGGCGTTGGCATCGCAAACCCTCTGCTCTGCTCTGTACCTGACTTTGACATGTTTCTCAAAAAAAAAAAAAAAGACAAAAAAAGAAAAAGAAAAAACAACAGAAAAGAGTGGGAAAAAGGAAAAAATAGTCTCCGTGATATTCAGGGGATTTTCCTTTGTGGACATGCAGAATTTCTATGAATATAGTTTTTTGTAAACATTTTGTAACAATTTTGGTTTCATAGTAACTGTGTTACTTGCTGATCATTCTAGGCTAATGTAAATACAATTTCCAAAAAATAAAAAAAAATAAAAAATTCTGATTATTTTCCTTTTTAAGACACTGTGATATATCAAAGTGCACAGTTTGCTGTATGAAGTAATATGGTTTTAAATTTTAAATAAATAATTTCTAGAAAATAACTAAGTTTATGTCTGTTTATACTCAACACCTCCCTTCCCTCTTGTTGAAATTTTATCCTAAACTCACTGTTTAATGACACCCCCAACTTTATCAGCCATAAAAACCAGTGATGATAAAACCAATTCTCAACTGAACTGAACACCTGGGAATTGCTGCTGGCCCTGCTAAGTAAGGAGATTGGGGCACATTTGGAAGTGGTGGCAACAGGCTGAGGTGTAACCCAAGGAGAGGGAGGGAAGGTCCCAGTTTCAGTCAGAGGGAGCAAAGAGACAACAAAGCTCAGACGGTGCAGCTCTCCCTGCCCTTGCACACCTACAACAGTTTGGTATCAGACAGGTAATTAAGCCCAGATATTCCATGAAGACCCATCCACAGGAACTCTGTCACTGTGGTTTGCCTGGAGGCTGCCTGAGCTTTTCATCACAGAGTGATACCGGAGCCCGAGAGCCCCAGTGAGAACACCAGGTTCATAACAGCTCTGTTTACCTCTTCCCTTCCATGTAAGTCAAAAATCTTATTAGCCCGATAAAAGTTGAGAGCACCCTAAAGGCCAACGTTTATTAGTCTGAAATCTTTATGACTCTGCTTTATTATGTGGAGGCAGAGAGGAAACGTCTGCGGTTTCTGGGCTGGGAGCGATGAGTGCGGTCTGAACTGTGCGCTTCCATCTCTGACAGAACAAACCCCAAAGCAGAGGCACAGCCCCGGGGGTGGCTCTGGGCTTCAGCAGCACAGCCCACCCTCCACCAGAGATAGAAAGAAAATTCCTTCCTATTTTAATTGTTTTTAAGGGTCACCCTCAAAAATCTTTCTCATCTCTATTCACTTGAGCCCCTGGAAAACTGCAGCTTTGACGCTCGCGCCGAGGGGGGACAAGCAAAGCCAAGCCCAGCCTCACTTTTATGCTCTGAACCCTGATCAATATGCAGAGAACATGGCAAAAAGAAGAAGGGGAAAAAGGGAAAAGAAACGGATGCTTTTGCAAAGCTTCTTCTGCATCACTTAGTATGAGAGACCTGCTCTGGGAACAAAGTCCCTTCCCACGTGCCAAGGGAACGGCTGCTCTCAGCTGCCGAGGACAGCGGGGGCAGGACGGGGCAGTGCCGGCTGACCCTGCGTGACAAACCTCCGGCTGCGCCAGGAATACCAGGAATTGTCAACATAAATCGTTATCAGCAATAACGCGAGGCAGCAATTAACCTTGTCAGTCAGCAGCTCACCCTTTACTGACTGTGACCCACCGCCTCGAAGCTGCCAATCACCTACGAATGAATAATTAATGAGACAACAGATTTCACTCATAAAGCGGCAGTTCGGTTCCCTTTGAGCACCAATTAATCCCTCTGGGCAAAAAAGGGAGGGAATCAGGAAATGGTGAGGGGTGTCTGCCCATTCTCTCACCCTCTGGTTCCACCAAGGCTCCTTCAGACATTATAGATTTCCAGCTCAGTGGAGAAGAATTTTTAACCTGGATTTCTTCCAGCAAAATCCCATTTCGAAGCAATAATTGCACATCTGCAAGGAGGTGTTTTCCTGACCCTGGAGGTGAGTGCTCCGACACATCCCTGTGCCCTCTCACAGGAACATGTGGCCAACACAGAGCACCATGGCCCCTCTGTGCACTCTGGCTGTCTACAAATTCCAACTCTGTCCTCCTCCCCAGAATCAGTCCCTGCCACTCAGGAAGGACTCAGGCAAGTTTGGACATGAATGTTTTCCTGAGTAAAATACACCTGATTCCCTTCATGGAAATTTGAGGATGGAACAGAAGGAATGAGAGCAGCAGCAGGAAATCCAGTATCTCCTCTCATGCCTTCTGGGGTGGATTGGACAGGAAGATGGTCTCTACATGTCATGAGAACTGGGTTTGCATCAGTAACAACCTGGAACAACCATGGAAAGGGGGAGATGCACCTACATATAAAAACTTTCCATTGAAAACACCATTGCCCGTCAGACATTGTAAACTTTTCGGGATCTTCCTGATATTTTCAGATGTGGCAATATCTCATCCTGAACCAGCTTGCTGAGTGTGCCAGGGTAATCCCAGCTTGTGCTACCTTCATGTCTTGCTTCACAGATGAGAAACTGAAGTGACTTGCAGCACAGGAGGGAGCTTCCTTCAGAGACCTCTCTGTTATCCCCCTTCTCAGGAGGAACTGAGTGGGAATCGGGTCAGCTGGGCCCTGCAGAACCAGAGGGTGATGCCAGTGAGAGGTGAAGCCCAGCAGAAAGGTGACCAGCACAAAAGGAAACCTGCCCTGAACCTCTAGACACCCATCCCAGATCCAGACTGGATTGTGACATAGGGACGAATTTCTGTGCAACTTCTTCATCTGATTATTTCCTGACAGAAACTGAAATACCCAACCAGCCATGGGACTGGAGTTGTGCACTAATGCTATGCTTCTAACTAGAAAAAGCAGGGCCTGTGGCTTGGAGAGCTGTGCTTGAGTAAACGGAAAGAAACAAAGCAGAAGACACCAAAAAACTGAGAAACATTGCCATGGGAAAGGAAGGGGAGGAGAGCAGGAGCCTGGTCCATCAGCAGAAGAGTCAAATCAGCAGCTGGACAGCACAGGACTACACTGGGAATACCCCAGGGATGGAACTGCACTGGCTGACAGACACAGGCTCTGTGTGGGCTCTGCACAACCCAGCAGGAGCTGTTCTTCTTCTGGAGCTGAACAGCACCATCAGCTGTGGACACCTGGCCCTGGCTTCCCTCAGCATCTCCAGACATTAAGAGCCTTAAAAAAATAAAAGTGCATTATCCTGCCCCAAAATAAGAACCCCCATCCAGTTACACCCTCTGTGGTGCCTGAGAACTGCTCACAAGGAGATAGGAACCACACCAGGAGGGTCTTTAGAACACAGAAGATGGGTCAGGACCAGAGCAGGATCAGGACCAGAGCAGGATCAGGCCCTGGTGCTTGAGCAAGTGGCTGGAGCAGCTGAGCTGGAGGTGTCACAGGGACATTTCAGAGCTGAGAGCGCCAAGCAATTTGCAGGGGCAGACAGGGTGCTGACACCTTTTATTTTAAGTAGTATGGATGGTTCTATTTAGCACACTCTGAGCGCCACTGAAAGCATCAGCTTAGTAAACAACAACTCTTCTGGCAGCGGTGAAATAACATATGGCTCTGGATATAATGTGCCTTGAAATGGTTGTCGTAAATTAGCAAAGGGATTGTGACACAGGTAACACCTCCCAGCCCAGAGACTGCACGGGCTGAGACAAGAAGCAGGACTGGAGAGACATCTCTTCATGGGCATGAAAGGGGGGCAGGAGGAAGCAGAGCACCATCCCCATCAGAAGGGAAAAGGGCACCATTAGAGGAGGAAAGGGGGCACACAACAGAGCACAGGGTGAGAGAATCTCTGCAGGAAAGACCAAAAATATGTTGCAGAAAGATTTCAGGCACAGACCTTCCTGCCCTCTCAGGCATTTTACCCTTCAGCATTAGTTGGCTTATTTTCATCCTCCCCTGCTGCCCACAATCTCTCTCCCTGTTTTCCATGCATGCTGTGTAGTCACATAATGGCTTTTTTTCCATTAATATGTTTATCTTGCTCCCCATGCTTTGTTGGATGCACCATTCACTGCTTCTTTATAGCAAAGTGTCTGCAGCACCTTGACAGCGAGTTTTGCTCGGGGAAGTTGAGGCTGGTGCTCACACTGTGTCACTGTGGGTGTTCTTAACTGTGGAGATCAGCACCTGCTTTACAATTCCCATAGGAAAGCACAAGGAATGCCAGTTCCTCGGTCCCCAGAGCCTGCAGCCCACACCACCACACCTCTGGGGGAGTGACCTGCCAGGGAACACTCACCTGTCCTCTCTCAGAACTCAAAACAGGCATTCCCTGAACCAGGAAAAAGCCAAATGCTTTCATTGGAGCACAGGAGAAAAGTTTGAGGTTGGAGATGTTGTGAAAAGGGAATGAGTTTTATTCCAAGTATTTCAGCAATACTGCTCTCCCTTTCTGTGGCCTTGCTAAAACAGCTCAGAGAGACATAATTGAAGTGTTAAAGAAGCATCTGTCATTATTAAAACAAAGTTGCTTTGCAATTTTACTATTTCACTGCAGTTTCATTATCTCATGCAAATGAGCTGCTCTTCCCCTCTGCGGCGGGGCTGGAGGGAAGGAGCCCCAGAGAGGGAATTTATTACCAGTTCTCACTCTTGAGATTATCAACTGCAAATGAAGGAGCATAAATACATCTTCTTTAGCTGCTTATGCCACATTAAAGAATGCGCTCCAAGCTAATGGCTTTGCCACTCTTGTCTCCTCAAACAGGAGCAGAGCATGGGGGGGACACACACACAGACTCCTTTAGTTCAGACAGCATTAAAGAGGCTGGAGTAGCCAGGGGTTACACAGCAGGTTGTTACTACAACACTAATCCAAATTCATTCTGCAGATCATGCAGCTAAAATAGGTAATACAATTGGGACAGTTTGTCTTTTAACAGGAATTCTGATCCCCTGTGCTCTGCAACACAACTGTGGGCTCTGACAGAATGCCAGGGTGTGCTGGTCCCCAGCATCGCTGAGGGGTCCCCTCCGCGTGCACAGATTCCCACCAGCAGTGGAGTTTTTCTTCAGAGCATTTCTAGCAGTGAGAAGTGGTGGCTGGTCCTGTGCAATCCAAAGCTGGCAGCCAGCACGCAGCCATCCATCAGGAGTGGGTAATTGATGCTATCGAGGGCCAGTTTATTCCAATCAATGCAGCTCTCACACATCGGCATTCACTGCAGCCTGCTCCCCTGCCAGAGGGGGAGAAAATGTTATTATCTACACAAACCCCTAATTCCAACAAATTCGATTACCCAGGCAAATGAAAATAACACAAACAAAACTGTCTGAGATTCTGAGGGCTGAGTTGCTCATTGGTGGGTTCAGTTGTTTATTTCCAAGCAGATTTTCAGTGCACACGGTGGGTGTGTTTGGTTTAGGGGCAGTCTGGACAGAGCAGCTTCTGGCACCTGCTCACACAAATACAACCCCCTGATTATCCTAAAGACTGTGCTCTGATTGCTCCTTGGAGGACTCAGCTCTTCTAGACTGGCTGTACGAGGCTTTTCCTCTCCCTCATCTCCTCCAGGCTCATCTGCAAAGACAGGGTTGTTCAGTCAGTCCCAGTGCTCCAACTGGGACTAAAAGAACTATTTAAATGAATGTTAATGTTCAATACCAGATTTGGAAAATTTTTCAGTTTGTTCCTACTCCCTTGAGGCTTTTAGAAAGGCCCTGTAAACAAATCTGCAATCCAGAATGTTTCTGTGATTGAGGTGGGTGCTGCAGAACGGTCCCAGGAAATAAAGCTGGAATTTTAATTCCCCTGAAAATCGAGGTCTGATGAGACAGTCTGGGCCAGTTCACCAATGGACACAGTCCAGGTGACTTCTGTAGGCAAGGACAAGAACCAAAATTTCAATTTTCACACCCAAGCAAGCTGCCAGGGCACTCCTGTGAAATGAGCTCCCGAGCAAGGATGATGGATGAAGTAAACAACAGAGCTGGGTGGAAAGGGCAATGTTCTTGCTTTGGGGGGAATCATTTTCATTACAAAGCCTCCAAAGAAAATTTAAAAACAATCTGAAATTGTTTAGATTTCTTGCAAATGCAGCAGAGAGTGAAATGCCACTTTCCCTAGCAGGGCTCTGTGGCCCCTCAGACACACAGCTCAGCCTCTCCACACCCCCAAAAGACACAGATCCTGCAGGAAGCTATGGAGCAGCATTCCTGCAGCCTGTCAGGGCTCAGCACACTGTGGCAGACCTGCCCTCGGGCTTTCCTGCACCCTGGCTCCATCTCCCCGGACTCCACTCCTGCAATCCCGACCATTGGGGCTCCCCAGCCTTTAAGCTGGATCATCTGGACATCCCCAGTTTGTGTTACACACTGGGATATGCACAGAGTCCCTTCTGGGCTGGTAACAGAGCTCTAATGAGCTCATCAATAAACCAGAACAGCTGCTCCAAAAGAATTCAGCTGCTCCAAGATAGAAAAGTCCATTAAGTTTATTGCATGAAATGCTGGACATGGTTTAGACAAAGAATCTCTGCCAGATTGTGTAAACTACCAAAGACCTGCCAAATTAAGGAAGTGGAGGCAGGACAGGGCATTTCAAACTGTCATTACCCTCAGAGGAAAGATCCATTTATCTTGTGTTGCTACCAAGAAGCAACAGGTTTGATATTTGTGGAGCAAGTGCTGCCATTCCATGGCTGGGTTACAAGAATGGAGCTTGGGGGGAGAAGGGCTGGACTAAAGACTTCTTAAATGATCACCCATTTGGGCAGGGAGACCTCAAAGAGCAGTCTCACAGGGACCATGACTCTCAAAATGTTCAGAGAAAAATATGGAAATTGGAGTTGATTTGCCATATGACATGAAAATACATGGGGTAAAGCAGGACGAGAAAACCAATAAACAGTTACCACATACCACAGGGATATCAGTTAATTACTGAGGACTTTGGTAAATGGAAAGGTTGAAATGTGATCATGCAACAAGCCACACAATGTTAAATATTCTCAGGTCATCAAGGAGGGAAAGTTCTATTTTATCTGCTCATAAACATGAGAAATCATACAGAGGATTAATTAACAGCAGCTAGCAATTAGTGAATTTCTTAATGCTTCAGGAAAAGAAGGCATTTATTTAAAGGATCTCAGCCCACAGCTGGGATGGAGTGGAACAGCCCAAACTGCTATCTCAGGAATAATTCCCATGATCTGCATCAATGCCTCAATCCTTCAGGAAATCAGTGAGCAGGAGACATGCTGAGAGATGCTTGGGTAAATAAAGAACAAGTGGAAAACTCGGTGGGCAAGTTGATGTGCATTCCAAGCTGGAGGCAGAGCCCAGCAGGGAGCTGTCCAGCAGTGGTGGGAGCACCCAGACATCCTCCAGCATGGATCTGGCCTGGAGCAGGAACCCAGCAAGCACTGGACCATGTCTGCTCACAACTCCAGGCTTCCCAATCCTGCCAACTCCTGGAGACCACCCAGTTCCTGAAATCAGGTGTCACAGGGAACAGAACACAGTCAAGAGAGCACTTGGGGCAAGGAGCCTTGGGAGGAGGAGGAGGAGGAGGAGGTGGTTTTTCCAGCTTCTGGGGCATATCATCTGCCTGCAAGAACAGATGAACAGGGGACCACCAGGACACCAGGATGAGCGGGAGGTGCAGCAGAGATCTGGAGGCAGCTGCAGGGAGGTACCTGAGCACAATACTCAGCTGCCCCAGCAGCTGCTCCATGATGGCATAAAGGCAGGAATAAAGTAAAAGGCTTGAAACACCTCAAAGAAGTGCTATTTTCAGGAAAAGCTGAGCAGTTGCCTTTGGAGCTGCCTCTGGAGCTGCCTGTCTGGCGATGCTGGTGGCCTGCACTCAGACCAGCAGGTGTTTGTGCAGACATGTGGCTGCAGCTCCAGAGCAGCCTCCCTGTGCCAGGGGACTGGCCCCACACCAGCTCCAGCTCCAGCACCACCACAGGCAGGAGTCAGGCACTTTCAGTAACTACTGTTTGTAACTAGTAAGATACACCCATGAGGTAAAGATCCCCATCAAAACTAATAAATAAAAACAAACCCTACATCTTATCAAAAGAATCCTTCTCTTTCCACTCTGGGGGCCGTCAATTCCCACAAAGCCAAGAAAAGAGAGAGCAATTTTTAAATGCTGCTCTGGCAGTAAAATCCTGATCTCTCACAAATGGAACTTGGAACATACAACACGGGGCTATACATTATCCTGCCCAAAAACTCCCTCAGGGGAAATGAGGTTATCAAAACTTTGGAGAACTGAATGCAAACGCTGATCCTTCTCCAGTGCAAATGAACAGCATGGGAGGTATTGAAACAGCATTTTCCTCTGCTGCAGAGAGGTTGGTTGGAATTTGAACTTGCTGAAATAGCCCCATCGCCTCTGATTTTTCATTCCTGCTGCAGGTGCTCCCCAGCATTCAGCATTTACTTATGGAAAGGTTCCTCCCGTGCTGTGCTTCCTTTCCCATTACAATGCAAGTTACTGCAGAGTTCACGGGCAAGGTTCACAGAAACACTCAACTTAAATTTGAAAATAATTCATAATACTATGGGGGATTGGGAGGGATCATCCAAAATGTGGAGAATTACAAACTGAAATTCCCTGTCAAGCTGAAGGCTGTTTTCAGGAGCATGGGGATGCTGGATATCTGTGTCCAACAGAGGGATGAGCTGGCACCACATGGCCAGGCTGTTCTAAAGAGCCACCTCCAGTCCAGGCAACACTACAAAGTAACAGCTTCATCAATTTTAGAATTAGTTCAGAATTATGCATCTCCTGCAAGTTATTGTCAGGTTTCCCACAGAAGACTGACCTTGGTCTGACCAGAATCTCTCCAGTGGACACACAAGCACTGCCAGGTACCATCACTCCTGTCTCTGCCAATGCAGCCTCCGGATTTCTGTGTCTCTGGTGGCTGCCAGGACCACACCAGGACTCTCTTTATCCAGCTGCATTTTCAATTAGGGTGTGTTTTGCTTCTCCCTGCTCAGATGTCTGCTCTAAATACCACATCTCTCCCCGGGGTGCCACAGCAGAGTGACACAGCGCTGGAGTATTTGTTTTCATCAGCCAAGACACAATTTTACCACATGTAGCAAGAGCAAACCCTGAGAAAAACAACTGAATGAGCAGAGCCCAACTCAGATTTCAAGATTTCACCTGTTCCCTGGCTGGATGCACCAGGGTTTCACTGCTTGGTGAGGGGAGGGGCTGCTGTATTTGCGCAGCTCAGAACTTCCCTTCAATGCCCTGCCTTGTCTAAAGGGAAACACCCCGGAATCTGAGGTGTTTATCCACTGATAAAATTGTCATGGAAGTCATCAATTATAAGATGCTCAAACGATTTTAATTTTTCCACTGAAGTATACTGAGGAGAAAGTTGAGCATCCTGGAAACACCAGAAAAATGAGAAAAAATGAAAAACACTTATCAACACTTATTAAATCCTTTTGTTCTGCAGCAAAAGGAGATCCAATAATTATCTGGTTTAGGATTTCTGTAACATTATCAGAATGTTTCCCAGATTTAAAGACTGGTTTCAGCATTAAGCCTGTCTGGTTTTAATCAGAGAAAACTAAGAAACCCCCATAAACAGGTTCCCCATAAGCAAAGGGGTTCAGTAACTCCTCCACCCCCAGGAATTACTTATTTTGTAGATTGACTTGTTAACAGTTTGTAACTCAACAAAAAACCTGGAGAGTATTTATATGGTTTCCCTTCCCCAGAAGCTCGTGAAAGAGGTTTTATAGATGTACTAAATATCTGCTTTAAATTATTATGAAGTGCAGTAAAGAGCCATAAAGCCATCAGTCACCAGTGGAAAATGAACTAAATTAAAGCTGGTTGTGATTTACAGTCCAAACCCTTGTCCAGCTGTTTAGGGCTTGCTGTATCCCAAAATTAACTATGGAACAAAGCCAGATTTCAGGTGTAGAAGCAGCAATACCAGTAGCACCAATTTCTTGAGCAACAGAAACAGCACAGGTGGGTCCCCGTGACAGTGCCAGGGCAAAAAGAAATTGCAGATGAAGGAGGATTATAAGAATCCTGGTTAAAATACCAGCCAGCCCATTCCTAAACCTTTCTTTAATTTGTTTTAGGCAGGGAATATACACTCACTTGTCTTTAGGAACCCCATGAAAACACTTGCCAAAATCTATGTTCCAGTAGAAATTTATAGCAAATTACATTTGTCAGGTTTTACTTCTTCTTGTTCACAATTAATGAGGCCTCATGTTCTCCCTAAAACGAGGAATGATTTCTTTTGAGATCCCATGGGACACACGAGACTTTTGGAGTATCAATCCAATTCATGCCTTCCTGAGACCTTAAATTAATCACACTGATTACAGCTTTATTTACTCACCAAGGCCTGCTTAGTCCCTCCTTTGTTGCTGTAAAAAGCCTGTTACTCTCTTTAATTGAGCTGCTTTAGTAACCCACACACATTCACACTAATTATTTTCCTTGATGAGAGTGGAGTTCCTAATTGCTAAAGCTCCCCGAAATCTGTCATCTGACAAGGAACATTACAGTGCACGTGGGACAGTTCTGGGGTAGGAGGGACACAGACCAGATGGTGGGGAAGGGAACGAGGTTCCTTCTGTCCCTTCCATGCCATCTCCAAGTCACACCATGTCCCACAGAACCAGGAACAAGAACTCCATCCAGCAAACCCTGCATTTCCAGAATACACAATTATGAATGTTACTATATAGAGAAACTTTAAATGAAAGATTAATTTGATAAAGTGTTTCATGTACATCAAAATTATTCAATTGCTCATTCTGCTTTGTTGAAGACATTTGCCTTTTAAATTTAATTTTAGAGCCCAAACTTTTTCAATTAACATTTTTTATTTCAATGTCATACTTTTGAGTTAATTTCCCACAACACAATTCTAATGCAGCATTAAAAAGAAAAATCAGAAGCATTTGTATCAACTAACAGAAACTAAAGTAACAGTTGGTCAAAAAGTCTGGGTTGTCATTTGGGGTAGAAATGAGAAGTTTTGGTGGAACATTCCAAGTGGATATGTGAAGTTTTAAGTTCAGACAATAAAATAGAAGCAATTATTTGCAGGAAAATAATTGTGTTAATCAACCATGGAATAAACAGGCATCTGTTTCCTGTTGGACATCCCACAGCCCATGAAGGAGGTAGTGGACAGTCAGGACATCAGGAAGGAGCCCAGGCATGGAGCTCTCCTCAACAGGCACAATACCAGGAAAAACTGCCTGTTTGCAAATCAAATCAGTAACAACTAAATCCAGTGCCTTGGGACCCAGCCCTAAGCACTAACCCTGGACATGCAGTTTAAGGCAAAACCTGAGCAAATTCGGCTGTGCAGATGGAGAGAAACAGATTGAAGATGCTGAGGAGAGCATCCAGCACTTCAGCACAGCCTGGATGTCACTCCCTGGAGAGAAACTCCAGCTCAAAGTTTGGGAACTGCTGTCAGGGTCAGGAATGAGAAGGCTGTGGTGCCAGCTGGGCTACAGAGCCTGCTGGACATCAAGGATAGATGAGCTCAGGAAGGGAAGAGCACCAGGGACCACTCCTGGCTTTCTCATCCAGGTACGGACTCAGCCAGTCTCGCTTCACTCAGGAGAACAGGCGAGTTTCCAGTCTGCAGTGACTCCAATGCACTGTCAGGAGCTGTAAATATGTTGAACATGCTTGTTCACATTATTTGTGTGTTTATTCTTCTTCCTGGCAGTTACACGGGTTTTAGGTCAGTCAGAGTGCTGTAATACTTGGTGAATGGGATAAAACAGCTTCTGTCGTTAGTCAAATGCATAATATACCAATATCTCATCTTCAGCTGAACACATTACCCAGGTCTCTTGCAGAATGGATCTGCTAACCAGATTAGATGCCATTTGAAATCTCTGGAGAGCACTCCTAAATACATTACAGGATTTGCATAACAACAGCCAGTTTAAGTAGCACACAGAAGGAACAGATGATGATCCACAAAACAAATCTGCATGTCTGAAAACTCCCTGCTCTGATATTCGTCCTGCACAGCATCATCCTCTGCGGGTATTCATCCTGCACAGCACCATCCATGTCCCAGCAAGCCAACAGCATCCTCTGACTTCAGCTCAGTGGTGCAACAATAATCTTAAATAATATCCCTTACAAATTACCCAGCGGGAGCCCACAGCTCCTCCCCACAGCCCAGGATGACACCACAAGCATGTGCAGTGTTTGGTGATGGACAGGGGAGTGAGATCCATCAACAAAGCTCACTGCCCTGTGTTTGTGGGGAGGGCAGAGGTACAGATAACAACAGCAGAACAACCCAGCTGGTCTGTGTCTGTGAGAGCTGATGCCTTTGGAAGATCAAGGACAGTCTGGCATGGCCAGGCTGTAATGGACCAGGGACAGAGACCCAGGAGGAACTCACTGTGACCCATACAAGAGATGCAGAGAGGCCTCAGGGCTTCCATCAGCTCTGTTCCACTCTGCATCTTCTCTCACTGTTACATCTTTTTAAGAGACCCATGGAAGGTTCATTTTCTTGGTTCAGAGAAGGCTGCGATCCCCTGACAGTCACTTAAATAAACCCTACATTGGTTTTAGAGGCATGTCCTGATCTGCCATGAGCATTAGGCCATGGATAAGTGTCCCAAGCCAGCAGCAGATCTGAGCACAGAGCAGCAACTGAGCAGCAGAGTCAGGCACAGGCACAGCTGGAAAACTCATGGGGGAAACAGGGTCAGGCATGAGACAGTGGTGAAGGGCCCCAGAACAGCTGCATGGATGTGCCAGGCTGAGAATGAGCAGAGTGTGAACAGAGCTGGAGAAAGAGCCAGAGATTTTATCTAAGTGTCACTCAGTTCCACAAACACTACACAAACACACACTGTCTCCTCATCCAAAGGTACACTACTTTTCAGAGATAGTCCCACTCAAAAAGACACTCTCACTGTGATAAATGACCATTTGCATCCAATTACACATCTCCCCCTTTCCAGATGTGGCTGGAAAGTGATACACTCAGCTCAGTGGCACAGCTGGGTGCCATCCCCAGCCCCACCTCTTCCAGTACTAAGGAGAGCTGTGAAGAGACAGGTTTTGATAGCTCAGCACATCCCAACAAAGAGGCTCAGGTCGTGCCTACAGCCAGGAACATTTAAATGAGACGACCCCGGTTTCAGCACAGGGCTGGCAAAGTGGAGAGCTGCTATTTTGGGCAGATCCAGAGGAGTCCCTGGTGTGTTGAGAGCTTTAGGAGGACTGTCATGATGGGCAGTTCTAACGAAGCTTCAGCTGCAGAGCTATTTACGCAGATGTTCCACCAGTACAGAGTGCTGCAGGCTCTGCATCAGGACCTTCTGATAGACCCAGGCCCAATTATCTGCCAAATGTTCTTCAGTTTTCCTCTGACCAGCACTAATGGACCCACTTACAGCTACACATAAAAACTGGGCAGCTTTAGATTGGAAAAAATACTTCTCAGTGCATTCATGGAAGGTGGGGGAGGGCATGGCTGGGCTGGAATAGCAAAGGGACAAAAGGAGCAGCAGGACTAGGCTGGATTGGCAGAGCATAAAGGAATGAAATGTGAGAACACTGCAAAAACCCCACTTGAAGTGACTATCAAATCATGTTTACCGAGAGAACTGTGCAAGGGCTCTGGAACGCCCTTCTCTGACGAGCACCCACGCAGCGCTGCAGGCGAACAAAGAGAGACAGAAAACAGATGGAGAAATCAGCAATGAAAGGGAATGTTTCCATCTCTCCTCCCAGTCTGAATAAGCACGTACAGGGACACGGTTCCTTGTGCCAAACAGCCCAAGCCAAAGCTAACGCCTGCTAGTGCTCTCTGTGGTTATTCTGACGCTGCCCCAGGCTAGAACAGCAAGCGAGTTGTTGGATGACGTGGGATGCATTCACAGCCCTCTGCGGGAAGTTTTGTGCCGGCAGCTTGGATCTCACTGCTCACAGGTATTCACATTCGTTTTCAGGACTGGCATGGAAAATGCCACATCTGCCCACACATCACAGTCCACAGTACATGCCCCTGTCTGAATCTTTCTTTTCCTTTCTCTGAATTTTGTTTGGGATCCTCTTTGTGGATGTTTTCTTCAGTTCTGATCTTGCATAAACTTGTTTATTGCATTCTCTCCCACCTGTGTCTCTCACCTGGACATGGGCTCTGCCATTCCCTTTCCAGTGCTGCACTTCTTCGCACCCAACTCTTTGCTCTTGAGCAATCTTCTGAAGTTTCAGATTTCCCTTTTTGCCTCCCCATCCACACCACTGGAACATTTCCAATACAGTATGTCAAACTCTACAAGATCATCAGGATTTTGTGCACGCTGTTTCTCTACTACTGGGCCCAAAGGGGCCAAGTCAGTACCAGCCCCAGCAGGAGCTCTAATAGTGAGGAAAGAGGCTGCTAAAGAGAAAGTGCTTGTTCTGACAGTGCTTTAGACAACTGCCTCCTGCCAAATAATCCCACGTTGTTTTCCTGAAGTGCTTTTAAATCTGAAATAGCATTGAGTTAGAAAGCTCACAAATGGTATTTGAGATGTAAGGGGATGGAAATTAGCAGTTGATACGAATTTCCTGTTAAGTGGTTCACGGAATCAGGTTTGACAGAACTTCTAATTCACAAGATAAGTGTGTTCATGAACATTTCAGCTGTCAGGTCAGGTCACAGCAGAGAAATGGGAACACAGGAGGGTTTGAAACAAGCCAGCTTCTGTTCAGGAGTCAGGGCAATTGCACTAAGCAGCCAGAGCTGAGTGAATAATGAATCATTTGCTCAGGAACTGTCAGCTCGCTTTCTTCTCCGAGTTGTCCCAGCTTCCTCCAGTTTATTCTTTACCCAAATAATGTGTGTGATGAAGTATCAGCTGTAATTCACTGGAGAGCAGTCCCCTGACATTACAAACAGCTGCAGTTGAGTCCAGAGGCCACGAGATGCATCATGTCTCTGGCTGAATGAACACAACCTTGTGGCCTTTGGTTTCAAGCCCAGTTTAGTTCTGGGTGGGAGGAGGATCTTACTCATTGGACCCCTCATCACACACCTCCAGAGCCCAAATCCCAGTGGGCAGAGTGACTCAGTGAATTATCCCCTCACAAAGCCAATTCACCACCACTCTCCCATCCACAGAGATCACAGAATCACTGATACTGGAAAAGACCTCCAAGAACCATGGAGTCCACCCTGTGACAGATCCCCACCCTGTCAGCCAGACCAGGGCACTGAGTGCCACATCCAGTTGTTCCCTGAACACCTCCAGGAATGGGGACTTCACCACCTCCCTAAGCAGCCCCTTCTAATGCCTGGCAACCCTTTCCATGAAGAAATGCTGGTGGAACAGGGAGCCAAGCTCTCAGTGACATTGATCAACCAGCAACAGCCTTGGTCAAGCAGCTCAGAGCCCACAGGAACTGATCCACAGCCACTGACCTGCCATTAACTGCAAAAGCTTTTTCTCACCACTACTGATGTACCTGAGGCGTTCACTGATCTGATCTCTTTATTATCTCTGGGTGCCCTACGAGTGCAGTGTTGAATTCCACCCTGTGTATTTATAGCTGGCTAATCATAGCTTAATTACCGAAGCTCAGCAGGCTCTTGTATGAGCATCGAGTCATAGGCAGTTCCACCAGGAAACTTTTTATGAGATAAGCAGAAGCATCAAATTACTCAAGATGTGTGAGAAAAACCTATTTAGTGTTAATTGGGACAATTACCTTTTTTCCTAATTTGCATGTGTCATGAATATTAAAACCATAATAAAAAGAACCTCCTGTCACTGGCTAAACTGCCGACCAAAGAGAGGGATGAGGAGGAGGGGACAGGGTTGAGGGGAAACTGTGGTGCCCTTCCTGCAGCTGCCATGAGAACAAAAAACCAAAGGCCAGCAGTACCCCCAAAGCCCACGGACAATAACAGGAACAGAAAGCCTCTACTAGAGCAAACTGGTATAGTGGGAGGTGTCCCTGCCTCTGGTCAGAACTGGATGAGATTTAAGGTCCCTTCCAAACCATTCTCTGGTCCTATCGTGTGCTCCTCCTGTGCTCAGTGGAGCTCCATGAGCCCCAGCAGCTCACATAGAAAGGGACAGATGAGGCTGACTGGAGAAGTTGCTGCTCCTCGAGCTGCAGCCCTGTTTGGTGACTCGGGACATGCACCAATGATGGCTCAACTCCTGATATTCAGCTGTCTCTTCCCAGCACAGCCCCAGTAACCCATTCTGGGGTTGCATCCCTGTCGGTTGGGGTGGACAGGAGACTTATCCACTCACAGCCCTCATCTGGGAGCAGAGAGTTGGCTCTCCTTCCTGCTACCTGAGGAGCAAGACACCCCCACCCATGTGGCTCCTCAACCCAGAGCCCCTTCCCCCAGAACTAGGCGGCTCCTACAGTTGCAAGAACTTCACTGACTTTCGGCAGATATTAAGTTCTGTTAAGCCAAACATCAAGCTGTATTGACTTAGAGTTAAATATTGACAGAGGTGATGCTGCACTATCCCACTGGCTGCGGCAGGACTTCAGGGAAAACTCTTTATCAGCTTTTGTGAGCCCTCAGCTGACAGAGTTTGCACATGTGATTGGACTGAGCAATGCCTGCCTGACCTTCAAGGAGTGATGCAGAGCAGGATTTCCTAATTCCTTCTGACTTTCAAGCAAGGCATCCTGGAATACTATTTTTTCTTGCCCACAGCAATTACTGTTGCTGATGGAAACATAGCTGGGTTACCCCAATAACCTGAACCCAGACCTCAAGGCTTTCCAGAATGGAGGGGAAATGCCAGTGTTTTCCAAAGTACCTGAATATATTCTAGAAAGAACTTCTTCTGGAGATAATTGCATTCAATGACATGGAAACAAACCATTAAAAATGATAGACTTTTAAGTAGTTTAAAAAGCCTCATTTATGAGCTTCAATGATGTTCCTAAAAACATAGAAAAGGAGAAAGGGAGAAAAAAATGTGTGAGGCCCTGGCACAGTTTGCCCAGGAAAGTTGTGGGTGCCCCATCCCTGGGGCAGTCCTGTTTCCCATTCTTGTCCCTGTTCAGGGACAGGTTGGACAGGGTTTGGAGCAACTTGGGCTAATCAAAGGTGTCCCTACCTATGTCTGGGGGGTGGAACAAGATGAGCTTTTAAGGTTCCTTCCTACACAAACCAATCTGGGATTCTGGGAAATTCCTTCCCAAGTCTGTGTTGTCCCCTAGGAAAGGGAAAACCCTGTGAAGCAGCTGCTGTGGAGAGTCACCCATGGAGTGGGAGTAGGCTGTGGGTGAGGGCAAACCCATGAACTAAGATATCACAGAATCCTGGAATGATTTGGTTGGAAGGGAACTTCAAGCCCATCTCATTCCGCCCCTGCCATGGGCAGGGACACTTCCATTAGCCCAGGTTGCTCCAAGCCCTGTCCAATCTGGCCTTGGACACTTCCAGGGATGGAGCTGCCACAGCTTCTCTGCCCAGCCTGTGCCAGGACCTCACCACCCTCATAGGGAAAAATTTCTTCCTATCTGAAATTTAAACCTGCTCTCTCTCAGTTTAAAGCCATTTCCCCTGTTCTATCAGACTCCTCTCAGCTCATACCCCCAAGTGGGCTGGCTGGGCTGGCTGAGCTTGTTCTGCCAACCAGCCCATCCCACGCCCCTCCTGCCCCACCATAACTCACCGCTACTAAAGAATCATAACAGAGCTATTTACAGCAGCCATTAAATAAGGCAATATTTCAGCATTGATTTTGTGTCCTTCCCGCTAGTGCACACAGATTTTGATAACTCAAACCTTATGGATTTTTCTATAAACAAAAAATTAATCCCTGCAGCAGGCGGCGACGTTCGGCTGGTTACAGCAGGGACAGCCCTGGCCCCGTGGGGCTGGATGGGGAGGGAGAGACACAACTCCTGCACTTGTGGCTTCTCTGGGGATTAACCAGAAGCCAGAAAAGGATGTTTGAGGAGCAGTAATGATTTGATGTGGTCTGTACCGACCTTTCAATTGCCCATGAAGCACTCTTTGTTTACTTTATTTCTTTCTATTAATTTTTTTTACAAGAGCTCGTAATGCCAGGACAAGAGGGAACGGCTTCAAACTGACACAGAGCAGGTTTAGGTTGGATATTAGGAAACAATTCCTCCCTGAGAGGGTGGTAAGGCACAGGGCTCAGCTTTGCCATGTCTCCATGTGCTGACAGACCAAAACAGTGGTGGCATCTGAGGGCACCCTCCAGCCCTGTGCATCAATCCACAATCCCACAGCTTTTTGCTGGACTATACCAAGAATACATGTGAGAAAATGCCCTTCTCTGTGCCTTGCTGGAGTCTGCCCATTTTAATCACCTGATCTCCTGAACAGCATCATTGACTCCAGGGGGGACAGAAACCAGCTCTCAGTCCATGGGCACTGGTGCAGGAAATTAAGACGAATTCAGTGGCTGCACACAAGGAGTGGGAAGAAAATTATACAGCTTGGTCTCATCCCATGTGTTCATGGAATATTAAAAAAAAAATAAAACTGAACAACCCCATCCCCATCCCTACCCTCCAGCCAGAAACGTTAGAGAAATACTCAAGGAAGAGTGAGAGGAGGGGCAGCACTTTTGTTATGCAGTTAATGGGGTCCTTCCCTGCTCTTCCTGAAGGCAGCATTTCCTAACCATCTCCTCATGGCACCCTTAATGCATCACTCACAGTAAATCAGGGGCTCTGAGGGGTAACTCATCCCTGCAGGACCCCCAGCAACACCCAGAGACCTTTATCATCCTCTGGGATATGGCACTGAGTTCTGGCTTATTAATGTCCCTTTTAGAGTGTTTGCAAACTAGTTTGGGTTTTTGGCTGGCTGGCTTGGATCATAAATCCCTGATTGTGACAGGAGTGATTGCTGCAAGAACAGTGAGATAAAATTAATAAAACAATACTAAATTGTAAAGCAGCATTGCTGGGTGATTTAATAAAGACAAAAGGGTCAGGGAAGTGATTGCACTGGTCACAGTAAATATTCCTCTGTGTGATGACATTTATACACTGAATTTATTCCAAAAGAAAACCAGCATTTTGTTTTTTAGCAAAAGACACCAGCTTATGGGGTCAGTCACTGAAGAAACAAACCTCCAACCTCCAACTCACACTTCCCATTCCTTAATAAGATCAAGTAGAGGCAATCCAGGCTCCTACAGTCCCTCAAATTCAGTGTCAGTTTTGTCTGACGCTTTGTGATTTTGTGTAAGTCCAATTCCATTAGGAGTTTCAGGAGAAGCAGATAAAGGTATCCAACTAAAATCTGCTGGAGAAACCAGGGTTCCTTTCACAGGCTGAGCGCTGTGACGGGCAGTAATGGATTTCATACCTGACTCATGTGCAGCTTGTACCAGACTGAGGAGAATTTAGTGATAACAGTTTATCAACATATTGATGGAAGATAATGGCAACCACCAGAGCCAGGCTGTGCCTCTGTGTGCTGCTCCTCGGGCATGGCACCTCTCAGTGATTCCAGCCCATTCCACACCAGTCTCTCCTTGCTTTGATCCACATCTGCACCCACTGCCTCAGGCAGGAGTCACGATACTGTATTAGCACAACACCTTTTACTGCTCCATACACAGGAGTCGTCTGTAATCCCCATCCCAGGGAACTGCAGGACTCAGCTGTGACAGCTCCCTCCCTGTTCCAGGCAGCAGGAAGGTTTCACACCAGGTCTCTCCCAGCAAACCTCTCCAGAGTAGCAAAAGTCACTCCCAATTTCAGCTGCGCTCTTGATCCAAATACAAACTTCCTTATAAACATGGAAATGGATCTGGGAAGTTGCTCAGAGCACTGTGAGCCCAGTGCAACACTTGGCTTAGCAGTTCATGCCTTTGTGAAAGGATTAGCTGGGTTGCACTGAGCTGAGGGTTAATTTGAAAATAAATCTGCATCTCTAAAGATGCATAATGCAAAGTGCATGATACACATCCCACAACTTCCCAACTCCCTCCGTCAGACTGTGCTGCAAACACTGCGAGGCATCGGGGATTCCACTCTATCAGGGCCTTGTTACAACAATACAGAGCTCTCAAAATTATAGATTTCAATCTTCAGAGCACCGTGGCCTTCAGGAAACAAAGGGATCCAGCCGAGATAGCACCATCTGGAAGAGTTCTCCTCTGATCTCTCTCCATGGAGCCCCATCTTTGGGTGCTGTGACCATGCACAGCAATAACTACCCCAAATTGCCCTGACCAAAGCCCTTTGCAGCAGCAGTGACTCTTGTGACACAATGCTGTTCCTCCTGCTCACACCCATATGCAAACCCAGCAAAGTGTATAAATAAATAGCCAGTGTCACACGATTTATCTCCATTTGTCTAGAGTGACAGGATAACTCACTCGTGACTCCCCTGCTCCATCCTCTCCTCGCTCATGAAGATTGATGTTCTTAGAGATATTCCCCATCATGGATTTTTACAGCCTGCAGGATGCAGGAGTTCCGTGTTTGCCGTGGCTCTGGGGTCCCAGGGCAATCACAGGAGCTACATCTGCAGGGTCCCAGCCTGTGGCTCCAGGGCACCTGTCCCATCTGCACCTCCCAGGGGTTTGGTTTATTTTCCCTCTGTATTGCAGCAGTTTCCAGAGTTCTGCTGCAGCCTCCTGTCCTACGAATCAGCCTGTCTTCTCCATACTGCTGTCCAGCCCTGCCTCAGCCCAGCCCCGCCTCAGCCCAGCCCCTGCTCACTGGGCAGGGACAGAAATGCCAAGGGTGCTGAAGGCAGGGCAGGCAGGTCTCCCCTACAGTCCCTCAATTCCTGCCCCCAACCAGAAGGACAAACAGCTCCACAGCTCCCAGACACTGCTGTGCCCCAGTCCCCCCAGTTACATACATGCAGCTTTCACTGAGTCAAGGCCAAAGGAACCAAAGTTCCTAACACATTCCTCAAGCTGTCCCAGCTCTGCAGGCTCCAGGGTCTCACCCTGTGCCTGCTTGGTCCAGTGGGTTTGGAAATTACTCACAAAAGCTCCTTATTTCAAACACAGCCAGTGGTAAAGGAAGCACATTTCAAGACCTGCTTATGGCCTGACCTTATCTCCCAGGGGGCTTCCCGTGCCTGGAGTTATGATTATCAGGGACATAATGGAATGAGCAAACAGTTTGATCTAATGCACACCTGTGGAACAAGAAGATTAGAAAGTGCCAGGTGGCACAACAAGCACAGCACCTTCCCCAGGCTCTAAATGACACCATGCACTCCTGTGTCCCCTGAGGGCTCTGTGCTGGCTGGGAACATGGAATTCCAGCCTTGCTATATGTCAAGGAACAGTGGAAACTCCCCAGAGAACAGAATGATCTTAAAGATGGCATAAAGGATAATGAAAAGATTACAACTCACATAGTGAAAATAATAATGAATTAAGGTGATGGTATTTCTCAATCTTATTTCCAGCCTGGATGAATTGAATTGGTGCCAATTTCTTTCTCTGCTGCTTGGTTGGTGGATGGGATTCTGCTAGGGATGGAGAGTGCTGCCTGCAACCCTGAAATGGGACAAGATGACAATATTTATATTACTCATTTGGCTACAGGATCCTTGGAATTATAAATAAACCAAGAGTTCAGGTGTCAATGTTGTAAATATCACCAGGAAATTCACTAAAATATTGATTTATTCATTCAATTTAAAAAAAAAACACAACAACAAACAGAACTTTCTTTCTCTCCCATGACAATTTTCTGCAGGCCACAAAACATTACATGATCTTTTATTGTGCCACTTTTTTAAAGAAAATAAATGTTTTTGATGCCACATAAATGGGACTTGGAATAGTCACCTTTGCTCTTGCCAGGGCTGGTTCATGAGCTGCTCCCACTGTTCAACATGGAATTTTACCCATTCTCAGCTTCACTTTTACCCCCTGCTCAAAATTTTTGATTTAGATTTTCTCTTTTCCTAGATCTGGATATACAGCACACTCACTCTTTTTTGGATGGATTTGCATTATAATGATGGTTACACAGTCAGGATGATCCCCTCCAAGGGAAAACCAGAAATCAGAGGAAAGCTTTGGGAAACATCTCATTTCCAATAAGATTAGTGCACCTGACCCAGATAATGAACACCCTGACTGCAAATGCTGGGTGTTAATTTGGTAGTGAGGGCTGATGTACATTCACTCAGCATAAAGTGAGCCCTTGGAGCTGACACACCCAGGCCTGGCTTCACACTCCTTCTTGCCAATCTGTGCTCATAGAAAATATATTACAGATATTTTTATTTTAAGACCACTGTGGACAGATTCAGAATTAATCCTCTACTCAGATAAAAATCCACATAATAACTACTGATTTATGTTTACTGCTAACTAGGAAATACCTATTTCAACCCAGAAAAATAACTCAGCCCAGGGCACGGGGTCGGATGTTAAAGTCCATTGTGAACACTCTGGTAACTCAGTGCCACAGACAACTGCCTCAAAGTACCCAACTATTATCCCCACCTCCTGGTCCAGGGATTCAATCTGAGTTTCCCCGCCCACGATGTCAAACAGGACACGCTGCTCTCCAGAGCCCCCCACGCAGCCTCCCCACACAGTCCCCAATGGCTCCTCAGTGTGATTCTTTTACAAATTACATAATTCTGCCAACAACCATGTAATAACATTGTTCTTTATTGCTAACAGCCACCCACAAATGGAAAAGACCTTGAGCTGTGAGAGGTGGGAGGCAGCGAGAGCTCCCTCCTAAAGAAAATAAGGCATTTACGTTATAAATATAAGATGATCAAATAAAGCAATTAGTGCAGAATTGCACATATAGAGAGTGATTCACCTCTAATTGGGTTGTTCTCAAAGCAAATTAACTTTGAAATGAGGAATGTTAAAAAGATTTCAAAAAAATATGGAATCCTAATTACTGCAGAGGAAGGAGCTGGGCGAAGTTTAGCCCAACACCAGCACAAAGGCACAGGGAAACCACGACACGAGGCCCAGACTTCACAGCTTTACTGGAAAAAACAGGATGATCAGAGGGCAGGAGCACCCCTGCCATGAGAGAACTGGGATTATTCAGTCTGGAGAAGAGAAGGTGTTGAGGTGAACTATTTGTGGCCTCTCAGTGCCTGAAGGGGCTACAAGAAAGATGGAGAGAGACTATTTACAATGGCCTGGAGTGCCAGGACAAGGGGGAATGGCTTCTCACTGACAGAGAGGAGGTTTAGACAAGATATTGGGAAGAAATTCTTCCCTGTGAGTTTGGTGAGGCCCTGGCACAGGTTGCCCAGAGGAGCTGTGGCTGCCCCATCTCTGGAAGTGTCCAAGGTCAGGTTGGATGGGGCTTGGAGCAACCTGGGATAGTGGAAGGTGGGAACTGGATGAACTTTAAGGTCCCTTCCAGTCCATGATTCTATGGTTCTATGGAGGACTCAAAAACAGAAGCTACTTTTTCCTCCATGAAAACACACCTCACTTCCATACAACAGTCTAAATCTATTTCTGGCATAGAGGATGGTAAGTTTTAAGCCAGACACCCCTTCTGCCCCACGGAGTCTCTGTGACATGTGCCAACCATCACAGCAGCCCCTGGTCCTGGCACAGATAACCCAGGGCAGCCCCTTGGCAGGTCCACAGTGGGGACAGGGGCAGAGGGGCCACAGCTGAGCCCCCCGGCACCGTGCTCAGAACAGGCCTGAGCTGCAAGGGGTTCCCAAATCCCACCTCACCCCCAGAGCAGCCTGAGCCACACACCCATTTCACATTCCCCAGCCCCAGTGTGAGGTATTGGATTCGATCTGATCCATACCTGCAGCTATTCTGCTCCTTGAGTGTTCTGCTTGCAGTTTATACAGCAACTCACTGCTGAAAATTTGTTGCCCACGGCCCTTTATTGATAGACTGGTGAGGTAATTAAAAAGGAGGCTTTTCAGAAAAATCCTGTCTAAACATTGAGAGAAAAATCCATACGAATACTCTTTCAACTTGGAGAAGGACAGAGGAGAACATCCTCACAGTTACAATGATGTTCTAAAAAAAAATCTATGAAACCTGATAGTGCCACATAACTGATGTATTATGAATGTATTAATAGGGAATCGGTTTTTATAAATATTAATAAGAGCTCACATCTAAAGAAGGAACCTGGAACTTACATTCTTAATTAATCCCAAAATTCACATCACCTCTAAAAATACATATGCATTTCATTGTTTTAGACCAATGCCTAGGAGCAGATAGTTGTAAAAACACCCACCAGAAGTGACTGCACAGAGAGCACCCCTCCCAACTTCTTCAGTCCCTGTCTTATCCTTTCCCATCCTCCAAAGGAGCATCATCACTCCAACAGGAGACCCAGGCAGGTTTGGCTCCCCAGGGGAACAATTCTTAGATGAGAAGAGGACAATTACTGTGCTTTTGTTTAAAACACTGTCCCGATTCCTGTTTCCTTCCTTCAAGGATTTCTTCAAGTACCTCAACCACTTGGGGAGGGTTCAAATTTCTCTTTTCAAAGATTTTCCAGACACAAAACATTTTCCTGCCAGTTGAATTCTTATCATTGTCTAAAATGTGTGCTCATTTCTCAAGGATGCTTTTGAAAACCTCAATGCAGAAGCCCAAGGACAATGGCAAAATTCCACCTTTAGTCACCGGCTGCAATTTAGAATTCTCCAACTTGGAAGAACTATTCCCATTAAATCTGGGCATGGCTTCATGTGGATGTTTTATATTCTCCTTAACAGGGTATGATGTCGGCTTAACTCAGCTCAGCTGGCACCAAAAAATAACAAGATATATAATTGTGTGACTAAAAGCAGAGCATCCTGCCCTCAGGGCACTCAGTTTTGGAACAGCTTACCCTGGCCAAGGGCTCAGGGCCATTCTCCTTCGGACTCACATGGCCAGTACCTTCCCTTCCTCACCTGGTTGTTGCCTGTGGCTTCAGTTCAAGGTGCTGGTTCAGACTCTCTCCAAACCAGCAGACAGAACAAATAAAAATAACACCATAAAAAAAAATTAGCTCTATGAAAAAGTTACAGGTGTGAAAATGGGATATTTTCCCACTAACACAAAGGTGTAGCAGACAAAAGAAAGTAGTGGGGTTAAATATTATATATTTGTGGTTTATCAGCATTATTAAACCCTCTGAGCCTCAACTGTTCACAGTTCAGCTCAGGAACTCCAGAAGTAGAGCCCATGTCCAGACAGATCCATAAGGAATTTCCCTCTCATTAACATAAATCCAGTGTGGACAATTGAGAAGAAATAATAACTTCTTTGTGTCATTATTAAAAGGATTACAAAGACACTATTATTGCAAAGTGTTTTACTGCTAAATGATTTTAAGACCTGCCTTATAGATCTCTCTCCATTAATCAATAAGATAAAATACTAATTACAACCAAAGGAAGGTTTTAGCTGGGATTTGAATGAATACAGAGCTTGGAGCTGCTCTTGGAGAAACAGCAACATGTTGAAATATGGGCTGTTCATAGAGAGCAAATATGCTGGGAAAGCCTTGATCTGAATTGTGCAACTTTACCCACACTTAATGCAGCCTTTGAGCCACGTAAAGGATACACCAATGGCAGCTGCTTTTTCTGGTGGTGTATCAATGGTTTGCTATCTCATGCTTTTCATACCCATACATATATTTTTATGTTACATCTGTGAACAGATGGGACACGAACTTGAATCTATCAACTTCCCATAGCTCAAGTGTAAGTGATGCACAACAATATCCTTGAACCACCTCAACAACCACCATCGTTCAACAACTCCTGGTTCTCAGAGCCCTGAGCTGCAGGAAGAGCAGCGACACAAAGAACTCACATCTGATCAGTGCTTAAATGTTCAAAGTTTTTAAAGCATTATATAAGTAAATGCAATAAAAACAGCAAAGAGTAGAATGAAACATAAAAGAAATATTTTCTCTTATTTGGCCAGCTGCTGTATTTCTATATACATTTTATTTCAGGCAAGTGTAGGATTTGGTGTTTAAAAATTAAATTCTCCCTCTCTGCATGAGTCACTGCCTCGTTAACGGGTGACCTACTTCGCTGGCAGCTCCGCATTGTTTCGCTCTCTGTCCCCATTGATCACATTTTTGCTGCAAGCACAATCTTCAAGACCTTCCTCCTGGGTTCACATTTAACTCATCTCATGCATTTTCCTCGGGTTATTCTAAGAGGCACATTCACACTCTCACCCCACACAGAAACTGATGCCTTTTAGATGCCAATTGAAACATTCTCCCTGTGCTGTCCCTGTCCTATTATGCCTAATCCAGTCCCTTGTTAGAAGTGCATTCAAAGCCATTTATGAGGCAGGAATACATAAAGATCAGTTCATCAAACCGGATGCTTGGAATATACAGACACTTAAACATTGTACTTTCTATCAAAACCTGTCACATAATTAAACATGCACATCAGAAGGTGGAACGAGCTCCATGGCAGCACTTTAATTCATTATCTCCGTAGATCCTGGCACTTCCTGAGCACTTGAAGGTGCATTTGTGTTCATACAGATCTGCCCACATCAAACAGGGTAACAAGGAGAGCTGGAGGAACTGAGGAAAAATCCTCTTAACAAGCTTTCCTCCCAGCCAGTCAGAACATCAGCACCAGGGAATAATCCTCTAGGGGAATATCCCTCCCTGGACAGAGAGCCTGGAGTTGGGGGTGTGTGGGTGGGTGTTCATGCTAAAATACCAATTTAAAAAAACACAAACAACAAACGAATTTTTTTAATACCTATTTAGTTTCTTTAGAAAAAGCTCAATAGTTAGTTTATTCAGAAAGCAACCCAAAACCCAGAAACTACCAAATCTCCAATCTTCCAATGATTGCCTCATCCCTGGGGGTGTTCAAGGCCAGGTTGGACAGAGCTTTGAGCAAACTGGTCCAGTGGAAGTTGTTCTTGTCCACATCTGGGGTGCTGGAACTGGATGAACTTTAAGATGCCTTCCAACTCAGGCCATTCTGTGATTTCACTCCAGCCAACATCCAGCTTTTTGCTCCTTCAGAAGGTCAGGAGCAGGGTAGGCAGTTCCTGGGGGACATGGAGTCCCTACTTCACACAACCCACAATTATTTAACCTGGGAGATACAACCTGTTGGTGTCCATGATTAATTGTAATTTCAAGGAATTAATTTACTCCAGCAATCCTTCAATGTGTTGCATCCTGTTTTACTCATCAACAGCCCGTTAGTAAAGTCTGTTGACAAATGAGACTTGCAACATTTCTCTGAGAGTCCTCTGAAAACCATTCCTGGTGATCTTTACCAGACACAATTAATGTGAAGGCCAGTGTCGTTACACTTGCTAAATGCCACTTTCTTAAATTTTTCTAATGACCTTTTTATGTCTTTCTACCTTTCTCTCCTTGGTATTTCAACAAGATGCCCAGAGTCTCTTGGGATAAAAGAGAACTGAATACTTATTCTGTGGCACTTCAGAGAAGTGGTCTCCAAAAACCCTCACCTCCACCACCTCTGAAGACATAACTAAATGTCACCAAGGAATTTCTCATCTCTTGAGGCAAATTAAACAGAGGTTGGTCCCAGCTGCACACTTGACATCTGGCATCGAACTTCTGAGGGATCTTTTTCTCCACCTTCATCTGCAATTTCCCCACAGGTCAATGCCACCAACAGGCTAAAGGAAGAAAAGGTCCCAAATCCTGAAGGAATGTCCCAGTTATGCTGGGACAAAGCTCTGCATTGGCAGGACTAAGGGAAGGATGCCCTGGGCCTGCTGCTCCACAGTTCATCAGGTCACAGGTCCTGCAGTGCTGCTTCTTGTGCAAAATCCTATTTCCATCACACCACAGTAAGTTCTGCTCCTCTTTAAATGTTCATTTCCAAATAAATCACTTTCCAATGCCATTGTAAAAACCATCCTTTTAAAATTATCGTTGCTATTTACCATTTCCTAACTTTGCAGGTCTTAAACCCACTGTTTAGTTCTTTCTAAGCACTTAATTACTTCTTTTTTTTGCATGGAATGACTACAAGGCGAAACACCCCCCACCAAACCTGTCCTGTTTACTCTGTACTGTGCCTGTTCTTACCAAATTACTCCATGCTTGGGGCTGATGAAAGCCTTGAAATTCAGGAAACTCAGCCCCAAGGGGTGACACAGTGGAGTTTCCCCTGCTCTGCTTTTGCACAAGGGAGCACCAAGAACATGAAGCTCCTGCAGCAAACACCTAAGGAAGCATTTTCTCCTGCCCACATCTGCTCTGGAAGGAACAGAAGCTACACTTAGCACTGATTGGCACTAATTGATAGGGCCTTGCTCTCCTGCCTACTGTCATTAGGAATTATCACTGTCCTGAAAAAAATGATTCAGTTTGCCATGCTCTGTCCCATTTCTGCAGTGTATCTTCACCATTTTTGCATTCATTTTTAAAGATTAATTTAAGGAAAAATTACAAAACACAGATCATACCACATTCCTCGTGTCCTTCCTGTATGTCCTTACAGATCTGCTGAAATAATATCAGCAGAGGTTTTCAACCAGCTGGTTGGTAGCAATTCTGAGAAGTTAATGCCCACTGAAGAGGAGATGTGAAGTGATGTGACTGAGGCTTGCAGGAACATTTTCTCTGTGCTTGTCCTTGAAAACAACTTCTGTTAGGGACATTCTGTGCCTGTTAGTATACAAACCAAATTCATATATTTGCAAATGATGCAAAGGTTTCTTCTGGTGATTACTCCATCCTAGGAGTGTCCTTGGCAATCTCCCCTCACAGAATATATAGCTCAGCCTGCAAGTGCCAGGGTGACAAAGCTGGAGCTCGCACTAATGTGGCAGATCAATCACTTGACTGAAAGATACACAGACACAGAAAAGGTGGTTTATATCTGTCATATTCAAGGGTAAACTTCCAGCACTTGAGAAGGCTGCTCAGATAACTCTGCACAGGAGACACTTGTGCTGGCCTCGGTGTCTAATCAAAAGAAAAATGTGTTGTCTGTTTAACAATACCAACAGTTTGAGACTCCTCGGAGCAGTTAACCCATGGGCAGTGATCAAAAGCATCTCAAGTTTGGCTAAGAACTAACTCTGATGATTGAAAACCCATGATGTAAATTTTAGTCATTGAAAAGTCAAGCTGAGCCATCAAACAAAAAATAGTGTCTCTATCCTGGCATATCAGGGAATAGACATTGTACTTTTCAGATGATAAACAACTGCAGAGCACAAGCTTCAAAGCAGGAGAAACCTTCAGACTTCATCCTGCAGCTTCCTTACACCAATGGGAGAGTTCAGACAGATTCTGTTTTAGGGTGTTCAGAGTTGAAGGTCATCCTGCACATCACCAGGATGAAAAATTCTTGTTTCTCCTGGAAAGTCCCTGAATAAGACCTTGAGAGTGATGCTGCAATTGTCTACCCTGCAATAAAGACACAACACATGGTGTGAAACAGCTGGTGAGACCTGAACACCCACCTCTGCCAGCAAGGACTAAGAACCTGTAGAACAGAAACCAGTGGAAATGGCTCCATCAGCATCTTTCTTCCAAACAAAAGATGTTTTAAATAGTAGCATTAATGCAAAATCTCTGTGTAGGAATTTTTCCTTTTTTTTTTCCAAATTCAGGCCACTTGCACTGTCAGTAGCAGAGACCTGTGAGACTGTCAGGCCCACGTAAAACTATTTCTCTAAGGAACCCCATGTTGCAGTTCTGGCATCAGTGTAGAAAACATTAAATTATATCAAACCCTCCTCACTCTTCAGGGAAAGCCCAGAGTTTTTAGAGGCTCCACACAGATCAGCAGGATGTGAAGTGCCAGGTTAGAGCTTCCATCTCTGACCAATGGGAAAGTCTTCAAACTGGGAAGGCACAGCAGCTGAGGATTGCTGTAGTTAACAGAAAAGAGATTAAAGGATCAAAATCTTGCAGGAGCAAAACTTTCTACACAAAAATTACTGAACTGATCAGATTTCACACAAGCATGTACAGAAAATGTCTTTGAGAGCAAATAGACAAATAAAACCCTTAAAACCACTTCCAGTATCTGTATTTTTCTTTGTTATAGTGACCTCCAGAGGTACCAGGTAACAACTGAACCTCCCAAGTCAGAACCAGCAGAGTTCACTCCCCCGAGATCATCACTGCAATTCAGGGCTGTCCAAGATAACGGGTTTTATATGGGAAATGTAAGGTGGAAATTCCACTGGGGAGGGGGGAGAAAGAACCAGCAGCTTGCAAATCGTGTTGGCTTTAATCAGTACTGCAGGGTTCCTCTCTGGAGGACACAAGGAGCATTTCTCATCCTGCCCACGGACCCAGCGCTGCCCTTTGCCTGTGCCCCTCCTGCTCCCCCCATCAGCAGCAGCTGGAGCCATTCCCTCTGTTCCTCAGATAAATCCCTGCTGTGTCATCACATTTCCCTCCAACCCAAATCCTCACCAGCTTCTCTGCCAGGTACCAAGCAGCCTGCCAGCAGCTCACAATTAACACACAACATCTGAGTGTGGTGGACACACTTGTAGGAGACAACAACAAACCAGCTCCTGCCCCTGAGTCACCCTCAGAGCTCACGATCGATCATTTCCTGGCAATTCTTAACAACAAGTTGCAGGGCTTTGGGACAAACTCTCCAGACACCATAAGGGATGGGGTTAACCACAAGAATTTCCCCCAAAGCCACTGTGACCCCACAGTGAGTCTGAGCCAGAGCCTTCCCATCTGTCCCAACCCCGCTGTCACCACCAGCCACAGGAGCCACACTCCAGCTGATGCACAGATGGGATAACAAACTCCAAGGATTCTCCCTCCAGAGCCACCACAGACACATCATCCCCCCCAGATTAACCAAATGGCATTACCATGAATTACAGCTGCTGTGGGCAGCAGGGTCTGACGGGCTGGATTTGGGTGGATTTACTAACAGTTTTATTTCCTAATATTATTTCCCATCCAGGATGGTGTTTACACAACAACTCATTAAATTCTCCATAACTGCATTACTTCATTCCAGTTTAAATTGCAGACATAGCCTGTTTTTATGCAAACAAATACTTTCTGAGCAACTTTGAGCTCCCATGTACACTAATTAAATCTGTCACATGCACAGTGGAACCTTAAATTATATTTGCTCAATCCTTCAGCAGTAAGTGGTGCCTTGAACTGAGTACATGATGAATGAAATCACATTCCTTGTCCTGTTTGGGGGAAAGGAAGTGGGAATTCCTCTGAAGCATCTTAAATTTAATTCTCTGTTGCTTTCTGTTGAATCAAAGTCAGTGTGCTGGACAAGCACAACTCAGGCTCAGTGTTTGTAGAGGATGTTCTGCTTCATGTGGGTATTTCAGAGCATGTTTGGAATAGATGGAGGCTGGAAAGGGCAGAAATTGTGCAGGACTCTCTCTGTCTTCTCCTGCACAAAGCAGGCAGAGGACTCATGCAGGTATTCCTGCAGCACTCCTATCTTTTTAACAATCCCACAATTTCTATTTCAGGGATGGAAGTCCATGCACACCTGATCCACACACTTCACCTGACTGAAAATCCACATCATGCTGCATTTTGTCTCAGAGGCTACAAAATTACAGAATCACAAAATCATTTAAGTTGGAAAAGGCCTCCAAGATCATCTAATCCAAATTTTGTTACACTTTTTGTCATGGACAAAACAAGAGATGCAGAATAGAAGCAGAGAGGAGTGATGCAGCCCCTGAGCTTACCCAACCTGTACTGCTCCAAATGCTGCAGCTGCAGGAATAACCATCGAGCAGCCTTTCCTCTGAGCAGAAGCTCTTACTCACCATAAACACTTTATTAGTGTTTGGGGAATAGCAAAGCATTGGAGTTAAAGTAGTGGCTGACTGGGAAAAAACACTGCACATTTCTTAGCTTGAAACAGGAGGAGTCACTGGGAATGGTTTTTAGCTCTGTTACAGCAACGTGCATTGTGTTTACCACGGGCACAGAGTATTCCTGATTACCCTGTGTTTCTGGAAGGCCAGCATGCATTATTGATAGGGAGACCGAGTTAGGATGGAAATATCCCTTTGCTTTATCACTGAGCTGCAAAATACTTGTCCACCCTGGTGCTTGTGCTGCCCTTTAAACCCCTCACATGCTTTGGTGTGTGTGTTCTCTGAAAAGCACTTGGCACGTTTTGCTCAAAATAAATAATAAATACGAGCACTCATGTTAGACCAGACCTGCCTCCTCTCTCCCCCTCCCCACTCCATGTTCATCTTCTCCTGAGAAGAACCAAGGCCATGCTCAGACCTGCCTCCACTCCTCCTCCTCCTCCTCCCCAGCACAAGGGCCCCATCCTGGACACGGGAGACGTGCAACAGAAATGCTGGGTTTGTTTTTTAAGTCCTCCAAAAGGGTACAACAGGGATAACCAAGTCTTAACTTCTCATTTTTTTGGTATTTTCTTCCTCAGAATCCCATTCCTGCACTCTCTGGGACCATGGCATGGCAGAACCTGGATCAGGTGGGAACTGCTCTGCTCTCCCTACATCAGTGGAGTTCCAGGGTACCCACAGATCCTGATTCTTTGCCAGGACAGAAAAATAATCTACTTCCTTGCTGAGAAGCTGATTGAGCTCTGCGAGGAGTGGTTTCCTTTAATGAATTATCAGAGGAGCTGAAGGATCACCAAAGGCACCTTAATGGTCCCACGTCCTGCCATGAGCAGGGACACCTTCCACACCTTCCACTAGCCCAGCTCTGCCTTGGACACTCCCAGGGATGGGACAGCCACAGCTGCTCTGGGCAATCTGTGCCAGGGACTCACCACCCTCACAGGGAAGGATTTCTCCCAGTTGTTCCAAGCAGACACTGCCAGCCCAGCCCTCCCCACAGCTGGGCACTCTGAGCCTCCCATTCCTGCTGGAGAGGGCACAGTCGGAGCTGCCTCACCAGGCAGCAATTCCTGGGAACTGATGATGCTCACACACAGCTTTCCCCTGTAGGCCTCAGAACTCCCCTATCCCATATACAAATAATCCTTTCAGCTCATAACATATTTTCAGACATGCCATTAATATTTAACGAGACAGCCCACAGCAAGTTAGATAGCACAGCAATTAATTTTTAAATGCTGACATTTATTACAGCATGTAAGCACTACCTAACTTGCTGTGGGCTATCTGGATAAATGTCAGTTAAATATCTAATAATTCCTTACAATTTAATATGAACATTTAAAAAAAAAAGAAAAAAGCCCTGTAATTATCCATTATTTGTAAAACTTGATCGAGATTTTAATTTTGGCATTTAGGTTTCTCTCTCAGCCATCCCTGCTTCAGCCTCTGAGGTGAAGTAATTTTTGGTAATTAATTTATACATTGATTAATTTAGTTTCATCTAATGTTTAAAACCATGTTTGGAAGGCCCAAGACACAGCAGAAAAAAAAAGGTTAATGTTTCATCAGGCTGGCAGGACACACAGCAGCATGAGAGACAGACCTGGCACTCCCAAAGGGGAGGGACAGAGGAGATCCTCCCATGGCAAGCAGGAACCAGCTGTGGGAACCACCAGAGCCCCGACAGACTAACCCTGCCCCACATCCCACCAGCTGCCAGGCCAGGGAAATTCCTCTCACCTTGATCACAACAAATAAAGGAACTGGGAATTCATTAACAGCTTTGACAGTCAAAAGAATTCCGAACAAAAATATTCTTGCTTTGACAGAAGAATTTAAAATTATTTTAAACAGAAGGAAGGAAACTTTTGAATGTGTAACTCTGAAAACCTCTGCCTTTTGCAGAAGTTCAGGCTTTTCCCAAATTGTATGAAGGAGTTTCCTTGGTGCAATATGGGAGCAGAAAACACCATTTCTGCACAGAAATTGCAGTTCAGAAGCAGCATCTTATCCACCCTTAATGATTCCCTGATTCCATGAGCAGCAGCTGTTTGTCCCATCCCTTCTTCTGGAGTCTGATCCTGCACCTTGTGCCTAACATGGCCCACAGTGTAAAGAGCTATTGAGGCTTTGTGGGAAACACACTGCTCTGGAAACAGTTCTGCTTGTACTTCATACATTTGCCTGTCATTTTTATTCCCAGGGTATTTTATTACTGAGGGATATTTGCATGAAAATAGAATCTTTGTTTCATAAGAATTCATCTGCTCCTGTAACGTGGTCCTGGAGGAACTGACGGTGAATGAACACTCTGCATTTCTCATGTTCTCGCATAGACACAAAAAATTGCCAATTATTTAAATTATTGTATCTTCTGGAGGCTTAATTTTCCTCCATGAATTTCCTATTCAGTCAATGCCACAGTAATCCTGAGCCCTGAATGGGAGGAAGGTGCCAAGCAGTGGCTGTATGAACCCAACAGGAGATTTTCCGAAGGGCTCTGGGGCTGGGAAATCGCTGTGTTTACATTCTTCACAGGAATTGTGACAGGGCAGGCATGACAGGAATGGCAGAAGCTTCAAGATGGGATACAAGGAAAATTTGCGTTGTGTCAAAACCACTGGAAACATCCTTCCCTCTCCCAGGAGGGGTTTGTGCCCCTGAGGCAAAGGGTGTAAATGAAAATGTTCACGTTTTTCATAAAAAGAGATTACTTTGGGGAGGCTGCCTATAACAGCACACTTCTCACATGCTTCAGTTCTCAGAGCTTTAATCAAAATTTGCTTTGAGATTCTTCCCAAAACCTGAACAGAAATATTGTGTTTTCCAAAGGCTGCAGGAAGAACAATTTTAATTGGAAAAAAAAAAAGCGATATCAGCTTTGGAAATTAACCTGGTAAAATTCCCAATTAAAAATTGTTTTAAAATCCAAACAAAAGTTTACAGAGAAGAAACCAAACCTTACAGGAACAGGAAGGTTCAGATTCACTGAAAAACATCTTACCAGAAGGGCTTTCTGTGTCACCTTGGTTTGCCATCCCTTCCCTCCTTCAGGACTTGGGAGGGAGTTTGTACTCTGGGACCTTCCAGCTACAGAACCATTCCCATAAATTCTTCTCCCAGGAATCAGAGTAAACAAGCTGGAAACCTCAGTCTGTGATACTTCTGAAGGAGAATTCTGTTCCCTCCTCTTTATTTAATTTGGACAAATGTTCCCATTCAAATCTACACATCTTCCAAATTTCCCCTGTCTCCTGCAATTCACACCAATCTTTTATCACTTGATAAACAATCAGGTTCTTTACTTGCCTAATTCTGCTCCTGAGCCATCAGCCTGTGCACATGTGCATTACCCCCATCCATTTCAGCTGTGCCAGCTAATGGAGCTGGAAAAGCTGTGGAAACACTCCCTCCCAGTGCAAGTTGTGGAGAAGGAACCTGCAGAATTCCCAGAGCAGAGGGGAGTGACAGAGCCCAGCTCAGCTCCCTTGATGAGGCTGCAAATTCTTGGCTTTCTTGTTCGGATTTCCCCTTCTTGCTGTGAAGTTTCAGTTCTCCTGAAAGCAAGGAAAACCAAGCACACAGAAAGAGGAAAAAAATTAATCCAAAAACACTCACTAAAACCAGTTTCACAATTCTGGTTTTGTAATGGAGGTGCTTGGGGCAAATAATACTGAAGATATTTTGTTTACAATGCTGAGGTGTAAACCATTAACAGTTAAATATCAGCTCCTGTTCTCATTCCTTCCAGTTGTCCAGACTGTGGCTGTGTCCTGTTTCTCTTCCAAATGTAGAGTCATTCATATCCAGGAAGAATTTCTTCATGGAAAGGGTGGTCAAGCATTGGGAAGGGGCTGACCAGGGAGGTAGTGGAGTCCCCATCCCTGGAAGTATCCAAGGAATGACTGGGCATGGCACCCAGTGCTCTGGGCTGGGGGACAAGGCAGGGATCAGTCACAGGTTGAACTTGGTGATCTCAGGGGTCTTTTCCAACTTCAATGATTCTGTGATATTATAGGAAAAAAAAAATCACAAAACCAAGCACAGCCACTGCCATGTAAAGAGCATTTGACTGGTTGGTTACCAACAGGACAAAGCTAAATAAGCACAACCCCATCGGTGTTGGGAGGACTGGAGAAGCTTCTTCCAAAACAACATTGGAGGAGGGAATTTTGGATCATTTCACGCCAAGACTGATGAGGAGCTGGAAAGCAGGAGTGGCAGGGCAGGGCAGGCTGCCCACACGGGCAGGACTCATCCGAATTCCACACGTGCTTCCCCCTCTCCGGGGCTCACACTCATCAGCAGAGCTCTCCTGCTTCCCTCTGATTTCCCACCGGCCCCTTCCCTGCTCAGGGCCCTGTGATAAACTGGCAACAGGCTTAACCTTTTCCAAAGGGCATTCCCTCATCATGCACCATTTCCACCACTTCACAGAGCACGTCCCAGAGGGCTGGGAGACAAGGCTGTGTGAGCAATAACCTTTGAGATCCTCTGAGTCTGCTGGGCCCACAAATTACTAAATTAATGGCTGGCCTTACCTTTGGAAAAGGCAAACAGGGGAAGCAAGGAACCTGAGCAGCCAGTTAAAGGGAATGAGAGCGAGTACCTGCATCTCTCCTGTCACTGGACTATTTAATTTAAGCAAAGGATTCACTGAACTCTGCTGAAGAGCAGCAGCTGCCTTGGGATTCATAAGATGGATCTGACACAGGACAACATGTTTCCTGCCTTAATCTGGATGAATCACCCTGTCCATGTCTGAGATCTCCTCTGTGACTTGGTGGCAAAGACTTCACAGCTCTGCAGCTGCTGTTCCTGGGAGAGCTTCCCTCTTACTCCAGAGGGAACCAGTAGATGCTGGTACACACTGAAAGCATCAATAATGAAACTTCAGCCTGAGAAACTACCATCTGTGCTACCACACCCTGCATGTGCTCACCCCCTGCCCTGGGGAAAGGTGGAACACATGGAATGGGACAAAGCAATTTGGGAACATGTAAAAAATCTTCACAGTGGCACAGAGTAAGAGAATAAGCACAGTTCAAGGTATTTCTCATCATTTTCAAGTTGTTCTGCTCTCCAGCAATTCTGAAGGCTGCCCACATCACCTGGTTCAAAGAAAACCTGTCCCTCTCCATTGCCTGGTTGGTAATTTATCATAATATTTCTCCAAAGGCAACGCAGCACCATGGGAATGGATAAGTGACATGAACATCTGAAAAATTTATGTGGTAATTCCCCAATAGATTCAAAAACTTGCTGGGAGCTTCATGGTTCTGACAGTGCTTCCCCAAGGCTGTTCAATTACATACAATGAGCTACAACCACTAAAATCCTAAACCTGAGTGTCTGTCACACAGAAATGGGCCTGAAGCTGCAATTTAAAAACTTCACATGCACTGCATGGCTACAGGATGAATTCCAAAGGTGAGGACAGGACAGAAGCTGCGGCACTGATGGCAGAGCTATGTGGGAGGGACTGTCACATCACCTGGCACTGCAGTGATGGGTACAACCAGCTTCTTCAGGGCTGTTAAGAGTGACTGCCAGGAACTGATCCACATAAAATATTCACCAGTGTGTTAGAGCCTTCCTAGTCAAAGAGCAGGCAGTAGAAAGCCAATAGAAACAGGAAAAAAAAAAAGGAAAAGTATCTTTAAAGAGTGTGTTTTTAGGAAGTACTTTGGGACTTGGGGAACTTTCTGTGGTTTTTCCATGGATAAATGCAAACACAGGTACTCTTGGGCAGCTTGTGTGAGTCACCTGGCCATCCCACATTCCAAGACCAATAGACATGATTTTATATTTGGAATCTTTTTTCCCCAGATGCCCTTTATTCTACCCTTGTTCCCTGCCCTGGTCTCCTTTCCCAAGCCAGGGGACAGCCCACAGTGCTTGACTGGTAAGTGCTCCAAGCACAGGGAGTCAAGGCTGTTCTCACACCACACACAGGAAATGTTGGGTTTCAAACTAAACTTTCTCTGCCCAAATCCAGTGCCAGTCCTCTGCACCTGATTAATTGTGCTGATCACTTCACCTGGTGCTAATCAGACCAGTGAAATGTTCCTCATTGTTAAACTGAGTGATTAATTACCAGCATTGCCAGGGAAGTCTGGCACCAGCAGCATAAATTTACAGAGCACGTTTTGGAAGCATTTGCCAGTGGCAAAGCCTGAAGAGTAAAATATTACCTTGTTATTTATCTTCCCCCATCACATGGCAAGAGCAGTGACCACTGCAGAGGGAGCTCAGGCCTTTTTTGGATTTGAATTATTGTGAAACCAGCAGTCTAACACAAGGATTTATTTTTATAGATTTGATTTAATAAGAACATGCCAAATGCTGTCCCCAAGGCCATCATGTCCTGCAATGCCTCCCCAGGCCCACCACTGTGTGATGGGCCATTGCAGCACAGTCAGGCTCCAGCATTCCCTCTCTGGCAGCCAAATGTGCAAAAAGTTTGAAACACAAGCAAGGGTCAAAATCCAATTCAGAGGGAAGCTGCAACACAGGCTCCAGTGGGGAAAACTGCTGTAAAAGCTGAGGTCTGAGTCTATTTTTTGTGTTCCAGTTTGGGACAAAGCAAAAGAATTACTGAGGAATTATTTTTCCAAATTTCTACTTTATAGAAAAACTCTCTTATATTAGAATTTTGTTATTTTATTTGAAGTGACAGATTTTTCTTTGCTAATCCTTGGGTTCTTTTTCCTCTGACAGAACAGAGAATCACAGAATGGTTTGGGTTGAAAGGGACCTTAAAGCTCATCTCGTTCCATCCCCTGCCATGGGCAGGACACCTTCCACCAGCCCAGGTTGCTCCAAGTCCCATCCAACCTGGCTTTGGACACTTCCAAGGATGGGGCAGCCAAAACTTCTCTGGGCAACCTGTGCCAGGGCCTCACTAACCTCACAGGGAAGAATTTTTTCCTAATATCCCATCTGTCACTTTGAAATGCCTGCTTTTCCATGGAGCACCCAGCAGTGAAGCTGAGCCCCAACAATGATGCTCTCAGAAGCACCAAGGAATCACTAGATGGTATTTCCAGTGTAGAAAGGACTAATCCTGCCTGCAAGAGCGGGCTCACAGTTCCCTAAGCAAAGCTCAATTCCTGCATTGTCCCTGGGGGGACAGTGTCCAGCAAACAGGTTGTTCTAAAGCCGAGTGTGTTGTGAGCAAACAGGCTCTGCCTCGCCCAGCTGTCACCACAGCTGAGATGATGCACTGCTGCTGCACACCCGAAGGAACACTGCTCATCCATCACCTGCCTTGTCCCCACCAGTGCTGTGTCTGCCTGAAAAAAGCCAGCAGGCTCTGGGAGCTTCTTGGGGGAATGACAGGTCCCACAGGCTGGGAGAAACTACCCAAGGTTGTTTTGCTGCCTGTGTCAGGAAAATTATGGAAAGCACTGCAGTGTGAGCAGCTGGAGCCCAGCAGAGCTGCCAAGCATCCAGTTAGGTAGGAATAACAGATTTATTAAAATCCAGGCAGAAAAGCTGAAGTCCAGAGACTGAGTGAAACCTTCAGAAACTTCCTGGGACACTGCCAGAAAGGCATCTTCAGGACTGGGCTGGAAACAGGAGACGACATCTGGTGTCAGATTAGCCCTTTGAGAACTCCTGCATGCCCAAGGCCTTCTAGGGAGAGCTGCTGTGACTGCCTGGAACACTGTCCCCAAACCCCAGAGCCCTCCAAGCCAGGTCAGCTTGGAACAGCCCAGGACCCAGCTCTGCATCTTGGCATCATGGCACAGGAACGCAGCAGGCTGGAATTCACTCTGACACTTCAGGAAGGAGCTGCCCTGCACTCAACTCGTTTGAGGATTTGAAGTATTACAGATTACATGGTTGTGACTAAGAACAGGCATAAAATATTGCCTTGGTTCTCTGGTTAGATGGGAATTTGCTTGTACACCAGCACCAGGAGACTGGAGTAATTGAGTGTTCAGGCTGGAGCTCGCCCAAGTCATGAGCAGGGGTTTGGGAGGGAACATGCCCATTTTCCCAAAGCACCATCAGGATGTGAACACAGCTTTGCTTACAGCCCAGGGCACACAGGGAATCTCAGATTCTTCAGAAGCTTCAGAGATGCCCCACTGGGATGGCTCTGAGAAGGAACAGGTGATACCAATGGACTTGGTCACATCCCCCTGTCACAGGAGGATCTGATAATCAAGTGCATGATCCCAGGGCTTGTGACACACTGAGGAGCCATTTAAACATTTCCATGCCTCAACCATACAATGCCAAATTCAGGGCATGTAAATATTTTCCAGAATGTTCATTTTTATCTCATCTCAGAAAGCTGAGGAACAGGGACACACTACAGGGATAAGCACAGCAGCAGGGACATCCCCAAACAGACTTCTAAAGAGAAAGCACATCCTGCCAGCTCCTACTGACCAGGGGATGAACTCACCACTTGCACAACATGATTCATGGCAGGACTCGAAGATCCTTGAGGTCTTTTCCAACCTTAATGGTTCCATAAGGCCTTCAGGCTGGACACTTACAGTGGGACCACACTCTGGACAAGTATCTTGGTAAAAAGGACAGTGGTTTCATACAATCACCAAGTAACAATCAATTCAGGTTTGTCCTATTCATGAACCCAATGCCAAATTTCCACCTGGCGTCAGGGAAACCAGGGTATGTTTTCTACATCTTCTCTCATCACCAGAAATCTGCTTTGGTTAAGGCAAGCACTGCACTGCTGTTCAGGCAGACCAGGATTCCTCTCTTTTGTCCCAGACTAACTCCCCTGTAAGAAGGATCAAAGCTTTCAGAGCCATGGGGGTCAGTCCCACCCACAGTGCATGGCCTAATCTGACACGGATGGGACATGTTTTAGATGATATTTGCATCTTTCTTTTGCTTGCAACAGCAAAAGGATGTCCTGCTGTCAAAACAGAATTTCAAGTCATTTAAATCCACAGAGGAATTGAGGATTAAAAGATAGAAGTTGTCAGGCTGGTGTTTTAAGCATGTCCTGCCTCCCCCATTCAGAACCTCCCGTGCAGCGCCTGAAATGCCTCCAGTGATTATGTTTGTAAGCAGGAAAGACACAGCAAAAGCAATTGATTAGACAGTGATAATAGGAATATGCTCGATGTTTAGGTGTCAAATGAAACATAATTCTGAAGAATATTTTTGCCTTTAGAATAATACATCATCTTCCCAAACTGCCACAGGCTTCCCTGTTATTAATACTCTTCAGAACGACTACAATTGAAATGATAATGTGTTTCTAAATTAATATTGCATCTTCCCATTTTGGTATCTGATGAGCTGTATCAAAACTTCATTAAATCACTCCCTGTTTTGCCAGCTCCAGCTTATACTCAGGCCTGTGACACACATCTGCCTCACGCCAGCTCGAGCTCTGAGCCATGTGCTGCCTGCAAACACCAACGCACGAACTGTGTTAACAGGACAAATAACAGAGCTAATGAGGTGGCTTTCGAGACATGACAAAAACATTTCAGTCTGCAACATAAATATCGGATGCCAAATGAGGAGGTTTAATCAACAAATGACTTCACGGCCAGCTGAGAGTTCTCTCTGGGGAGCTCCATGGTATTTCCCCAAAAATTCTGTGGTAGTTGAAATTGCAGTCTACAACTTCCTTGTGAGGGGAAGAGGAGGGGCAGACACTGATCTCTGTGGGGACCAGTGACAGGACCCAAGGGACTGGCCTGAAGTTGTGTCAGGGGAGGTTTAGGTTGGATATCAGAAAAGGATTCTTCCCTCAGAGGGTGGTGGGCACTGACCAGGCTCCCCAGGGCAGTGGGCACAGCCCCAAGGCTGCCAGAACTCCAGGAGCATTTGGATGATCCTCTGGAGCACAGGATGTGAGTTTTGGGGATGGTCCTGTGTAGGGCTGAGGGTTGGACTGGATGATCCCTGTGGGTCCCTTCCAGCTCAGCATAGTCTGTGATTCTAACTTTGTCATCAGGGGTATAATCTTCTTCCCTTCCATTTAGAGATGGAGTATGTTTAAAATAATTTACAAGATTCCAATACATTTACACAGATTCCCACTGTCCCAGTCACTCCACCCTGTCCCATCACAGACAAAACCATTCCCAGACCCCGTCCTGCTCAAGGGTGCTCCCAGCCCAGGCCATTTGCCACCTCTCCCTGAAGAAAAACCAAGTCTTTCACTCCAAACCCAGCACTGGGACATCCTCCTCTCACAGCAGCAAGCTCTGCATCCTCACAGAATCATGGAGTAACTCAGGTTGGAAGAGATCTCCAAAATCATCAATTCCAACCTTTGACTGATCACCACCTTGTGAACTAGACCAGAACACTGAGTGTAGCTCTTCAACCCTCCTTGCAGTGCTCAGTTTAAATGGCAAATGACAATTCAGATGAGGTATCAAACAGACTTCCTTCAACAGGGAAAGCACCAGGTCAGGGTAAATTAATTGGAGAGCAATGCCCATACTTGTGAAAAACTTCAAACCCCAGTGCTGCCTCGGCCAGGCTCTGCTCCCACCGTGTTTTTGTGTTTGTTGTTAGGAGTGACTGTAATTAAGCTGTGTGTGCCAGGCCAGGATTATACCTGGCACTTAAATTAAACCATCCCCTTCAGCGCCCGCCGAGAAATGCAGCTAATTCATTTAAATTCTCATTTCAAGAAAGACATTTCATTTCAAGTTTGAAACCTAATTACTCGATCAGAGCCCAGGAGATCACACCATCTTCAAGTGAAGTGATTGTGATTTCCAAACTCCCCTTTAGGATTCTTGTCCCCAGGATAACCACGAGGCATCAGGGACGTAATCGAGTGACTCACTAATGGGCACATTTTTACTGTAACACTTCAAGGAAAGGATTGCACAGTACTCAAATATGGTCATTACAAATCCTTGACTTTAAAATCCTTCATACTTAAATATTAGGGGAAATTTCCTCACCCAAAGGGTTGTTCAGCCCTGGCACAGCTGCCCAAGGCACTGGTGAGTCCCCATCCCTGGGAGGATTTAAAAGCCATGTGGATGTGGCACTTAGGGGCATGGTTAAGTGGTGGCCTTGGCAGTGCTGGGGGAACTGGTGGACTCAGTGATCTTGTGATCTAATATAAATGATTCTGTAATTCTCTAAGACTTTACACACCCTTTCAAAAAGAAATCTCAAGACTGATTTTTCTTTTAGTGACATCTTTCCTAATTCCAGTGTTCCTCCTCCACCCCGCAGTGACCAGGACACACAGGGGGATGTGCAGTCTGGCTGATCAGGACTGAGGGGCCCCAGTAGTTCCAAACACAAAAAGCCATAAATCAATTTGTAGCAAGGACTAAAAATTGATTTTTCTGAAGTTGCTGTGTAGTGTAAGTTCATGCGATGGGACTGAGACTCTGCAAAAATAGATCATCTGTTAATTTGCATTAATGAGGCTTAACAGTGTTTGTCAGAGAGTGATTAACAGACTGAGTATTAGTCCCAACTTCTACCAACAACACAGACACACTATCGGGGGCTCAAAGGCAGCAGAGCCCCCACACTGTACCCTCTCCACCTCCTGCCTTTCAGGGGGCATCACACAAGTAATGCAAAGTTGGGGTAATTGTGGCTTTTAAATTCCCACCCAAAGAGCCACAGCCACCAGTTTCCCATTCAAAATCCCTCCTAAGGAGCCATGGCCACCACTTACCCATGCAACAGTCCGAAGCAAAACCCATTCATTTCCAGTAAACAAGTTGTGGCAGCTTTTATAGACTTGCAGGGAATGTTGTGCTGAGTGTTTTCCTTTCAACAGTGCTCCTTATTGCTCAAGTTCTCAAAGCTGGCAACAAACACTATTCTTTATTTTCTGGGATGAAATTGCATTGCTAAAACCTGAAACACCAGAACTTGCCTCCAAAAGAAATGAGACATTTCATTTGCCCCTTATTAAGCTGTTTAGGTTGCTGAACCTTGATTTTTCTTTTTTAAATTGAAAGGACCAAAAGAAGAATTATTAAAATCTGTGGAACCACTGAGCGAAATACACAATGAGGAAAGATTCAGCAACGTGTGGCTGCAGCAATGTTACATAAAAAGGTTTAATGAGCTCTGTGGGAACAGCATCAGACAATGTCAGCAACTCCACTGTAGTGCATGCCAGCTCAGTTGCTTATTAAATAGGTTGCTCTGGGACTTTAATTTATTTTGGTAGTAGTTATGAGTTGTAGCCCAACATTCTCTGTGTTTTTTCTCTTAGTTTCTTACATGCTCCATAACTCCAGGGTCAGGGATTTTGGTGGGCAATGAGGCCTATTAACGCACATTATGTCAGAGCATCATCCCAAGAACTTCCAGGACCTCAACATTTTAGTCATCACACCTCTCATCCCCCAAGAAAGATTCTTGGTGACACTTCATGCCTGTCACAGCAGAACTTGGGTTTGGACAGGAATTCCAAACTGAGCTCACAAGCAGTAGAGCTACAGGAACTTTTAAAGACCACAAGAATTACAATACAATCTGACAGAATATATCCTTAAAACACAGGCAGAGCTGGGAGGCTCAGCCTGGAGAAAAGGAGCCCAGGAGGTACCTTCTTGCTCTCTACAACTCCCTGACAGGAGGTTGTATTGAAGTGGGGGGTCAGTCACTTCTCCCAGATAACAAACAACAGCACATGATCAAATGTCCTCAAGTTGTGCCAGGAGAGCTCTAGGCTGTGTATTAGAAAAAATTTCTTCACCCAAAGGATTGTCAAACCCTGGCACAGCCTCCCCAAGGCAGGGGTGGAGTCCCCATCATGGGAGGGATTTAAGATGTGTAGATGTAGCATTTGTGAACTTGGGTCAGTGATGGCCTTGGCAATGCTAAGGGGACAGTTGGACTCAATCTCAGAGGGATTTTCCAGCCCAAAGGACCCTCTGACTCTGGGCTGCAGCTTTCCATTGTGGAGAGGAGCAGGCTGAGCCAGAGCTGCTCTGCTAACTGAGCACTGAGATTTCCTGTGCACCCAGGTGGAAGGTGCTGCTCAAGCAGCCACAGGAAAGGGCCTGAAAGACAGTTCCTGGGGATTACAGCTCTGGCAAAGGCACACCCTGGGCTGCAGAGCTCCCACCCAGGAACACTGGCCAGGATTGCTGCACCAGCCATCCCAGGCCTATGGAGCTGCACAACGCCAGGCTTTGTTCAATGATTCATTATTCTGAGCTGCTGAATAATTCAGCATGCAGGATTAACAGCATATGCCGCCAAAACATTCCTTATGGAACACGACTCCCTTGGGAGCAGCTCTCTCCAAAGGCAGCAGCTCATCTCCCCACGCACTGAGCCTGTGCTGTGGGCAGGGGCTCCTTGGCACCCTGACAGCCCCGACACTGTGGGCTTCCTGGGATCCTTTGCCATCCAGGGTGAAGTAACAGGGAAGAGTCTAGAAACAAGGGAATGCAGAGGAACGGAGGGATGGAAGTCTCTCCCATCCCTCCTGCCCAAAACACCAAAGAGACCCATGTCAGCCAGCAAAGCTCCAGCCTCACCATCCACAAACTCAGGGCAGCACACACAGGCTCACAAGAGACACACTGAGACCAATTAGTCTCCACAGCCTTTTAGTGGAGGAAAATTTGTTATCTTCACTCCCTTCTAGGGGCAGATTCCAGCCCACAGGCCAGAAAACTTGTACAAACAGAGGCAGCTCCATCCACACTGTTCTCACAGCTGTACAAATGCAGTCACACATCAGTAACACACTCACCTACCACAGCATAACATCCATGTGGGCAGCTCCTGTGAGAATTTGAGCATTGCATCAGCCCATTTTTGTCCCAGAGGGACTTCTGCCATCAGTGGAGAGGGAAGGACTCTCTCCAGGAAGACAGACACTGAGAATGCCACATTCTTGGTGCTCCCAGGCATGCTGAGCAGCCAGGGCTGTGCTGACTTATCAACTCAAACAGAACTAGTCCTGGCATCCTCCCATATCCCAATCAATAACTGAACAGAAGGTGATACCCAATCCAGAAGATAAAATCTCACTAAATTAAATTACCATGTACAGTGTAATCAACATTCATTAAGCCAATTTAGTCAAGCAATGACCTCAGCAGCTTTCACTTAATCATATCCTTAAATGTCAAATCCACATGCAGATTCTGTATAAGCCCTTTCAATTATATTTTATTAAAAATTTGACTAAATAAGTGTAGCTGGAGTTGGCTGTGTGCAATGAGCACAAACAGAGTGACACCCACTAGCTGTGTCAGTGCCATACCTGCAAGGAGTAACTACAGGTACTCACATACCCAGCTAACGGACACACAGGGGAGCTCATTGCTCCCTCTGGAATCACACAGAAGTGGTTGCAAGGATTCTCCATGACCTGCTGCCTAGTTGACTCCATAACTTTTCCCCTGTCACACAACTGCCAGCTCTCTCCAGCGACACTTGTCACTGTGGTCGATATTGCACCATCCTGTTCCCTTCTGCAATTCTTGTCACTTCACCTGTGAATCTCACCCACAGGCTGTGAGAACTCATAAAACCAGAATTTCTAAGTATATTAATTTCTGTGCAAGACAGGTTTCAGCAGTGAATCCTGTCTGGGTTCCCTCTGCACAGAGTAATTCCACACAAAGCTCTACTCTGCCCATGCTCCAGCCTGTGCCATGGGGACAGCCACCTTCCTCCAAGGCATGTGCCAGCACATGGGACAGCCCCTTTATTCTGCCTGTCCCGTTATTTCAGGTGATTTTAGGGCTGAGAAGTCCAACAGGTAAACACTGTCTCAGTGATGTCACACCAGAGATCAAGTGATGGGCTGGGCCCAACATCAGCTGTCAGACACTGACCCTCCATGACTCCATCTGTGGCACAGCAGGAGGAGCCTGAGGAAGTGAATGAGGCCCTCAGAGGGCAAAGAGAGAGAGAAAATTTGTACTAAAGAAAAAAGTTTGTAATAACAGTGAGGGAAAGGGGAAAATCAGAACAGTAGAATCCAAAAAGCCCAGCACATTCTGTCCTGATTTTTAGGAATATGAGCAGTAAATCACCAATGTCACTAGCCCTTCACACTCTCCCCTGGGTCTGTGGCTGCCCCAGTGTGCCAGCCATGGTGCCAAGAGTGCCCAGCCATCTCAGCAGGGAAGGGGGCTCTCACACGGGACGGGGGCTGGCAGGGGATGAACACCTGCACAGGTGACAGCACTGTGCCAGGACACCCAGGGCAGCTCCAGGGCAAGGTCACACCTGCTCCTTGCACCAGAAATCACAGTTCTGGCACACCTGGCACCTTCCCTCTCTCCTGCAGCCTGGGTCCAGGAAGCAGGGGCAGGGCTCAGAAGCACCAAGGATCCAGAATGAATTGCACCACCAGCACCAAGCAGCCTCGGCAGATGTTCCTGCTGTCAGCAAGATGCTCCAGACCCCATTTCTATCCCTGGAATGAACACTGGTAACAAATCTTTGCAGTTTCACCTTCTTGCAACCTCCAAGATCTTCAAGAAGAAATTCTCTGGCATTTTCCCTGCAGAAAAGTATCGGTAATGTTATGGCTAATTTTATTTGTGGAGCACTCCCTCAAACACAGCAAGCAGATGAAAAAGCCAAATGAGGGTAGTGGGTCAGCAGGCGAGCTGTGCTCTATACCAGAAAGCTCTGTGGTTAATTTATCACATTTCTCATCAAATTCTCCCTCACGTGGGGAGCAAATCTGCTTTAATGTATCACACCTATTGCTAACTCACAGAACTGAAAATCTCATTTCATGGGCCCCAGGTTTACCCGATTACAATTCCACTGCAGACAGTTTCTTAAAGCAATACAAGCTGATAATGAAATACTTGCTGGTAAAGCAGAATTCCTGTACCTGGCCCTGACCATGGGCACAGTGAGGTGACAACCCCCACCACCCAGCCTGACACAGCAGAGCTCCTCTGGTGGGGCACATGGGCAGACACAGCTGCCTTCCTGCAGCTCCAGCAGTGGGGATTTCCATTTGTGTGCTTATCTGAAGGGAAAAGCATTTCCTTCAACAGTAGCTTTGAATTTATGATCAAGTCGAGATGTCAAGATTGCTGAGACACCCTTTTAAGGCAGCTGTAAATTGTTTAGACAATAGGAAATGACAGCTTCTGCTCCAGCTTACAGGGCAATCTGGGCTGGAGTGCAGATTTATGACTTTGCAGGTAGGAGACCACTGAATGAATATTCTTCACAGGGAAATATGCATTTCCAAACACATACATTTGGTTATTCTTTGTACTCATACTTCAATTTACTTAAAAGCAGGAATTTAAGTCTCCTGTGCACAGCTCTTGCTTCAGGGCTGCTCAGAGGCACTGACAGCAAAGTTACTGCTGGAGAGGGACTCAAGGAGTCCACAGCACCTTCCCTCAGCCCCACCTCTGCCTGCCCCCACTTGCTCCCCGTGCTCTCCTTTACTACACAAGGCTTGTGCAGTGCCCGCTGTGCTGAACACGCCCTGCAAGGTCCTGCACCTCTGGACGTTGGCACAGGGTGAGACAATTTCCCACCCAGGAGCTTCCCACAGCCCTGGATAAGAGCTCTGCATCTTCCCTCAGGAACTGAACTGGGATGTATTTTATAATGTGGAGATATTGCCTAGAGCAGGGAAGGTTTACCCATGTGGAAATAGAGGATCTGACCTGCCAAAGGTAAAGTCATTCAAGCTCAGCTGAAATAAGTGGAAAACACAGAATCACAGAGTAGCTGGGGTTGGAAGGGACTTAACGTAGATCACCCAGTCCAAACCCCCGCCAAGGCAGGGTCACCTGAACGACATGACACAGGAATGTGTCCAAATGGGCTTGCCCTCCCTGGGCAGCTGTTCCAGGGCTCTGCCACCTCCATGGAAAGAAGTTCTTCCTCATGTTGAGGTGGAACTTGTGGTGTTTCAGTTCATGTCCATTGCTCTTTGTCCTGTCACTGGGCACCACTGAAAAGTCTGGTGTCATTCTCTTGTTGCCCACCTTGGAGATATTTGTATGGATTGGTGAGATCCCCTCTCACCAGCATCAGCAAGGCTCAGTAATTCTGAAATCCAACTGGGTACCTCCCTGTGGAATTTTCCTCACAGCCCAGTATTTCCATTTCTACTCACATGCAAAACTTGGAAGTCTCTGGCTTGTCTGTACCAAAATTCACTTTATTTATCCATAGCCAGGCAACCAAAACAGAATCAAATTTATCACCCAGATCTCATCATGTGGAAAGCAGAGTGATGAAGTCTCAGTTGCAATTGACTGAATTTTGAATTAAGCAATCAACTGATTAATTACTTGACTTTTGTCTAATAAAGCAAAATGTAAATGACACTGGCACAAGAGTCACTGTAGCTCCAGCTTTCCTGTGCTGCATGACATGGGAATAGGCACTTCATTGGAATTACAGATGACTAAAGAGATGAGACTGTCAGAAAATGCCCAGTTATCCCAGACTGCCATTAGTTTTTCTTGCCATACAACGTGTTGCAAGAAGGAAGAGATGTTTATGTGTACAGGCAAGTATTCTGCATCCCTACACAATAAATGGCAAGTGTCAGGTTATTCTGTCAGTTCTGGCATCCTCTATCAACAGTTAAGCAGATACAACCCATTGTACCTTTCAGATTGATTTCACACTGATGAATGTGAGATTGTCAGGTTGATCAGTACTCCCAAATACATTAATCCACTCTGAGGTCATCCTGAGCTCATTTGAAATAGTCTTTTCCTGTCCTCTGATAAATGGCCACTCGAAGACAGAGTCTCCTCCGCAGCATGTCATGGCCAAATGTGAAGGCTGTCAAAAAAATCAGCATTAAAACCTGCTCAATGTGCTGTTTCCCCAGAATCCTTTAAATGGCACAGGGTGCTTGCTGACATTAATCATGGGTCACATTCTGGGGAGGGTGAGTGTGCATATCAAGACAAACATCTCCAGATCCCCAAGATGTGAATCACCTGGAAAGAACTGCGTTATCTTTAGTGCTAAAACCCATCACTCCTATTCCTTTTAGTGCCTCAAAGCTCTTCCATCCTTCACTTTCCCTGCAGCGAGCTGGGAGAGTGAGCACCAGCAATGCATTTCCAGGCTTCAGGAATGCCCATTGCCAGGAAATGCCAAGAGCAGCCCCTGCATGACCAGCAGCTACAGCTGGAGGGGAAACACATTAGAGCATTCCCATAATAAAAAGGAGTTCTAATTTTAGAAAAGAGAAAAATAAATGGCTGCAGGCCTATATAATCTCCACATCAGCACAAGAAGATGCTTAGTCAATAAAATAGTTCAACTAAGTGATCTCAGCATGTAATTCCATAAGGATTTTTTTTCAGGGGAAAATACTATCATTTTCCATTTCAGTTTAATGAATCATGTGAATTATAGTAACATTACAAATGGTTCTCTCTGCAGCCTATTAGTTTGTTTCTGTAGGGTTCTAATGGAAGACATGCTTCATTTCCATCCTAGCTTGCCCTCAAGCCATAACGAATAAATTGTATTATCATAAGCAGTTACCTTTTAAAATGATCTTATCAAAAGAAAGTCTTTTACATTGTTGAGGAGGGTTATTACCATTTTAGGCAACATGCTGCAGGCACTTCACTCTTTTTATAAATATAAATAATCGCAGCAAAGAGACCAAGGGGCTGAAAGTGCCTGGGCACGCTCCAGGCACAGGGATGAACATCTCCAGAGCGCTGGTGTTCCCATCAGCAGCAAATTGAATCATTCACAGGTTCATGGAGTTTAAGGCCATGGAGACGGTTCAATTATTTACTCTAAACTCCTGCACATCACAGGCTGCTGCAGTTCACCCACTTGCCCCTTCACTGAAACCAATAACTAGTGCGTCTGCCTACGAGACAGCCGGGGTGGAGCTGGAGGGGAGCTCCCTGAAGATCATCCTGTCTGGATTCAGATGCATCAGGAGAAGTGGGATTGAGCCTTCCAGATGAGGCTCACCCAAGCAAAGGTTCACCCTCACTGCTTTTCAGACTTTTTTCTGGACACAGCCCTGGAGCATCACAAGTATTTCTATTTTTACCAACTCCTGTCAGAATTTCACAGGACAGACATTATGATTATAAATAGCTACACAATATACATATCAATGTAGGAAAGAATAACCACCTTCACAGGGTAAAATTTCTTCCTAAGCAAGCAGATCCCTGTCCAAACTTCCTGTGGAGCCCCTAGTGATAGACACCCTGTGCTTCCTAGGCACAACAATCCCCTGCTTCATCAGTGGAAAGCTTTTGCATAAGATCAATTAAACCTCCATTTTTTGCTCTTTAACATAATTTCTTCTAGACCAGTCTAGAAGAAACAGGGGAATTTCTTCCTCTACAGTTTTTTTGAAGGTTGGGGTTTCTTTTGGATTTGTTTTTAGGGTTTTTTTCCACACATTTGAAGAGCAACTTTCTGGTCTTTTCTAGACTGAGCAACAGCAATATCCTTGACCTTTTCAGATGAATCAGCATTAGGTCCCTAGTTAGGAAGGGGGGCAGGAGGCATTGGATGCCTTCCTAACTTTTAATATAAGCTAAGTCTAAAAAGGAAAAATAAAATAAAAAAATTAAATCCCTGAATTTTCTTAAGCCCACCAGGACACTTGGCTGGAAAAAGGCAGATCTTGCTGGGTTTCAGTGCAACATCTGTTATTTGAATAATCCATATCAGTACAAGCAGCTCTAACCCAGCCCAACACATACACTCAGAATCAGAAAATCAACAGTCTGGGCAAGAAATTGGGCAATAGAAGAATCGCTTTTAGGTGGCAATGTGAATGCCTTGATGGAGTGTTCCACTTCAAGACACTTCATTTTGCCATCTACTCTCCAGGTCACTCACTGCAGGAAGCCTCCATCTATTCAGTATCCTGTTGCAAAAGTTTGTCATATGAATAAATGATACATATTCATAGTCCAGCTGCTGTTTGGACAGTCATAGCCTGACTAGATGAGCAGCAGTGACACCAGGTAGCTCAGGCACTGTGCTTCTCAGTAATAAAAATGCAAATAAAATAGGAAATAAGAATTCTTGCTACTACCAAGAAAAATTAAAGTGCTGTCAATTTAATGCAGTTTTGCTTTTTTCAGTAAAATAGCATCTGTTCTCTCACACTGAACAGTAATAACACCCTGCAAGGCACGAGGTCTAAAGATTCTAATGACAAGTTATGAGCCCACTTTGGCTGTGCCCACCTTGGGAATGACATTCTTTTATAAAAAGTGAAAGAAAAGAAATACATCTGGGAAAGAAATACATTAATTACAGAGCTATCTATTGTAGCTCTGACACTGGATGGGGATGACAGAATTTACAGCGTTATTTCTCTCTAACACACAGAGAAAAATCACAGGCTCATTTAGGTTGAAAAAGACCTCCAAGATCAAGTCCAAGCTTGACAGGACCAGGGGGAATGGCTTCAAACTGACAGTGAGTAAGTTTAAGTTGCATATTAGGAAGAAATTGTTCCCTGTGAGGGTGGGGAGGCCATGACACAGGTTGCCCAGAGAAGCTGAGGCTGCCCCATCCCCATCCAAGGCCAGGTTGGAGCAACCTGGTCCAGTGAAAGGTGTCCCTGCCCATGGCAGGGGGTGAGAGTGGATGATCTTTAAGGTCCCTTCAAAACCAAAACATTCTGGGATTCTGTATATCCACACACATACTTTCTGAGTTGGTTTTGTTGGGGTTTTTTTTGGTGGTGGTGGTTGGGCTCTGCTTCTTTTAAACAATAGTTGGAGAGAGACAAGAATTCCAAGCACCCCATCCAGTGCATTCCCAGCCTGGCTCTCCTCCCCTTCCCTGCAAGGCTTTAGGGCAGCAAAGGGTGCAGCCTTTGGGCTGAGGTATTGCTTGGACAGGACACACCTGGTGTTTCACCTGCAGCCAAAGGGAGCAACTCACCTTGCTTGGGCTCTTAAGTGAAGGAGTCTTCAGATTTGCAGTGGAATTCCTCTGCACATAAAAAACAAGATTATCCATCAGCCCGTACCCTGCAGAGCTTGGTCAGAGAGGCAGCTCTGCCAGGGACTGACCTGTCCCAGTCTTCTCTCCCCTGGCCAAAAGCCACTCCAGGGAGTGCAAAGAGGACAATGAGATAAACTAAGTAATACTAAATAAACAAAGAGCAAATCCAAATTTGCATTCAGACCACAATCAAGCAAAAAAGATATTCCTGTGCTTATCTCTCACACAGCTCCCATCCAATGGTGCCAAAGGCACGAGTCTTTCTAGGACCAAACCATGATCAGTTCATAATTGCAAAAATCTCCCAAGCACCAGGCTTTTAATTGTTTCTCTAAGATTTGCCTACGAGCTATTTTCATTCCAAGCAGCTGTTGTAAAAAACAACACAAAAACAACTTAATATGTATGGCTTGACTGGGATGGCTCATTATTGATTGAGAAGACAAGAATTAATTAAGCTGCTGAAAAATACATTTTTTTTAATACTTTGAGGAAAGTTTCAGAGATCAGATAAAGGACTCAGGGGTGAGTTTCTGCATCTTGGCACAGCAAGAGAATTGTACAAGCTGTGACCTGTGAGCAAGGACTCTGAAGAAGTTGAGATCTTCCCCTGCAGGGTGCCAGAGAGCTGGACACAGGTACAAAGCTGCAAGGGCTAAATAACAAAGGAGAGTAGCAAGCCTGTCTCCTGGTCTACACAGACATCACCCTGTGCCACAGGCCACCACAGGATCAACCCCACGTCCCTGCAGCACCAGAAGGGCCACCACAGGGCACCTGTGCAAGGTCTGGCCCTGGCTCCCATATGGGCACAGGGGTTCACCTGTGGCCGGTGCCTCCCCAGACCAGCTCTGAGTAGCAGGGTGCACAGATATCTTCTGCTCTTAAACAAAATATTTTCCCCCTTCCCTGTAAGATATGTAGAACCTCTCCTACTTTGAGGCACTTTCCATCAATTATCTCAACCCATCTGGCTTCGTCTCCAAGTTGCATTGATTATGAGCATCCTGTGCCCTAGAGATAAACACACCACCCCATTTCCCCCCTGTGCCTTCTCCAGATTGGCTCAGAACGTGATGAGCCTGGTGATGAACAGCCTGCTGGGAAATCAATAAGAGCACAGGCATGTCACAGCCCTGAGATTAATGGGACTGACTTGGCACAGAAAACTTCCCTGTGTTTGCACAGCCAGCCCACAGTGCTTGTCAGTTCAAGTTTCCTTAACCACAGACGTGAATCCAACTCCATGCCCATCCTTGGAATTGGAGCTCATCCATTTCCACAGCTCTGGCTGCAGAGTCACCAGTAAAACAGCCCAGGCCAAGCTCAGCCAGGAGAGAACATAAAGACTGAAAAAAGTATCTTTATCCTAAGTACAAAAATCCCCAGGCAAATAAAGCCCCAAACTCTGTGTGCACAGATTGGTTCTGGCAGGTTACAGCTGGATTTTGTTAATGCTAATCATTTTGGGGAAGGCCAATTAACTTTTCTATTAATCCATCAAATCAGCCCCACAACTTGCTTTGGTTTTAAATTTGATATAGCTCAGAATCACTCCTCTCCGGTGTGGCTGCTGCAAATCCCAAGAAGGAGTGATTGCTTGATCACCTTTTCCACATCCCTCCCTCAGCACAACCCTGACACACGGGACACACTGCAGAAAACCCAGAATGGAAATGTGGGATTGGTGGGTGAGCCCATGAGCAAATGTTCCAAAAATCAAAAAAACCATCAAGCAGAAAGGCAGAGACAAGAGGATACTACAAATCTTAGAACGTATAGAATCTATAATGTGCACCCAAGAGGTAGATTATTTAAAGTCCTTTGATGAGCTATTAGTAGCAAATAATAGCTGCCATTAACTCCAGCACCACAAGGTCATGCAAGCTCCCAGAATCTGTTCTGCTCAGGATTTTCAGCTCAGCATTTTCTCTCCAGGTGCCATGAAGCAGTGCAGGCTGAGATTGCATTCCCATTCCTATTTCCTTACAGTCAAGTCAAACCCACTACACACTGATTCCCCAGGGCTGGATCCCTCACCCACAGCTCAGGAAAGGACCTCTGGAGACATTTCAGGACCAAGAGGCCATTGTAGGCACAGCTCCCTCCTTAACATTGCCAATTACAAAGCCCAAGAATTAAATTTAATTTTCAACCTGGATCTATGGGGCTGAGAAACCACAGGGCACAAAACTGCCCCATTGTCTGCAAACTAACAGCAGCTCTAAAAGCCAACCTGGATCCTGGAACAGCAGGAGAAGGAGGGAAATGAAAGAGCATGTGTGTAAAATATAGATAAGAAAGCAAATCCCAGCTGTCGTCCCTATCAGCCCTTCCTATTTCTCTGGCAAGAACATGTAATTTTGTGCCGTAATAGCAAAGGTTGGAGTGACTGCTGTCACATTTGAATGATACTGCTATAGCTTCCCTCTTTATATGTATCTGAAATGGGAATCTTGGAATCTGTTCTCTGGGTACTGGTGGTTTTTTCCAACACTTGTCTTAGTCCCTCCTTTTCTATAAAATGCCCCGTTCTGAAGCACAGATCAGAAATAAACAATATGTGCCTTGCATGTCCAGAGACTTTCTGAAACATCCTATACCTTTTCTCCTTTCACTAAGCTGTAATTTGTGCTCACATAAACCTAAAAAAATTAGATTTACTCAGGCTCGGAGTGAATCCCTGTTGAAACAAAGTTCCCTCTGCCCAGGACTGAAATGAACATTTAATTCTTTCTTTGAGGACAGGACCAAAGAATATGTTCTCTTAGAACAAAGGGAACAGCCCAATTTTAGTGCATCAATGGAGGAAGCAGAGATGACTTCAAAGAAGCAGCTCCAGGTGCAAATGGGTGGGTGGGTGGGTGGGAGCAGGAACGTTCAGGAAGGCTCCAAACCCGAGGACTCTACTTGAAACAGCAGCAGAGAACCAGCACCCCACACACATGGGCTGTCACAGCTCCAGCCCACAACTTTCCTCTGAAAACTTCATGAAGAATCTGTTCAACACTTCCACGTTGCAGCCTTAAGCACACACTTCATTCCCATTCAGCTCAAGAATTCCGCTTCTCTAACCATAAGTGCTGGCACTATACATAGAAAGTATCACCCATGAGCAAATTTATATGAACAAGAAACATGAATTTCCAGATAATCAACAATTTTGCAACGCAACTGTAAGCAAGAGTTGAATTAATCTTATATTTCAAACCTCAAATCTTGACTTAATGTGTACCTAAGGACAGAGCTTAAATTCTGCATATGCACACTTGTCAGGTTTTTTACTAAATTAATGTGGTAAATAGCTGCAGAAAAAAGATTAGGTGAAATAAATTCAGAGAGTCGTGAAATTACAGTTTTTTCTCCCTGGAATTATGGAATGAAACAATAGCTTCCCATTCCAGGCTCCTGGAATAGAGCCTTTAGAATTCAGATCTGCTTCCCTTGTTCTGCAGGGAAAAACATTATCATTTTTTTAATGCACTGATATATCATTAAAAGTGGACCCAAGCCATGGCCCCTCTCACCTGCCCTGGCAGTGCTGCCTCCTCAGTTCACGCTCCATTTCCCACCTGAAAAACACCTCCCAGCCCCCTTCCCGAGTGCTGCCACTTTTGACTGATAGCACAAAATTGAACTGCACTAAGCACACATTAGAAAATCTGATAAATATTGTTTGGAAATATAATTGAGGTTTAACTGGAGCATGAATTTTTCACTTTGAAGCGAAGATTTCTGCACTTATTTATGAGAAAGATTTAGTGTTGCAAACAGCGATGACAGTTGAGATAAATGTTAACCCAAGTTATGCTTTTCCTCTTGAGCTGCAGAGCCTCTCTCAGCAGTGCTGAGTGTCAGCAGGGCACACAGCACCCGGCAGAGCTGCAGGAACCCACACACACTCCCAGCCCTGCTCTCTCCAGCCTCAGCACCGGCTGTGAAAGATCAGAAGCATCCAACAACACATTCGGGGTGCAAAATCCTGAGGAAGGTTTGAGCTACGTGTCAAGGCTGAGACTTGGTTTACCCTTGGATCAGGTTTTATGTCATGATGGCTCTTGACACATCAGTTGATGGCTTGGTCATGAATATTTAAGAGCAATGTGTTCCCCAAAGCTGTTGTAAAACACAAAAACGCTCATCTTCCCACAGCGGTTACTCCACTTTCACTCCTTCAACAGGGACAACAAACCAGTGCAGAGGAACCAGATCAAGGTGGTCATTACCAGGGTACGTGGAGATAACAGGAAGAGGTTATCAGGTTTCAATCTAAAGCTTTGCATTTTGATATCCGAGGGAACCTCTTACCCTGGTCCTGACAGGCTGGTGAAGAGAACTGCAGGAGCTGCTGTTTGTTGAGGGCTCGGCCACATCCTACACGTTGTGCCAAGCTCTGTGCAAACACCCAACACAAACCTTACACCCCCAAAACCTCACAAAGCTGGGACATTAAATAGAACACCTTTCGAGAGAAGGTGTAAAAGCTAATTCCGTTTTAAAATTACCAGAGTTGTTGATATTAAACAATATTCTTCCAATTTCATCTGTGTTTTCATAGGTTTAACTCTGAATTTCAATGCAGCAAGCACTCAAACTGCCAAAACATCCTGCTCTAATCAGAGCTCCACTAACAAGCAGCCACTGGTATCAAACAATGTTATATTAAATCAAGGATGAGCATTAAAAATTCCTGTATAGCGTCAGGTCGGAGCCGGTGCTGGACTCGAATGCCAACACAGAGCCCTCCTGCTCCATCCTCCCATTAACACTCGTTTTCAACTGTGCAAACAAGATAGTAACAACACTCCACACGCTCAATTCAGATCCCGGCTCCGTGCCTCATAAATTTTCATCCTGGCATCACTTCTTGTTCTTTTTACAGCATTTTAAAAATGTAGGTTAGCCTTTGCATTTTAAGCAGCCGCGATTGTATCAAATGCCTGGATTTTACAGCAGCCAAGATGTTCCCAAGTTTGATGAACTGATCTCAAGTGAGATAAATTATGTCAGCTGTTGGCTTTGTCAGTAAATCACGAGTTGACATTTCCCTGATTTGTAAAGGTATAATGTAGCAGTGGAGTGAAGGGAGCTCTTGAAAACCCACATGGCAAGGTGAGATTAATAAGCAGTTTAAAGAAAATGTCCCAATGTAATGGGCTTGGAACATCCACACTCAATTCCAGTTCATTTGCTATTTCTCAGGCTTTCTTTTTTAGGAATTCAAAAAAGGCTGTATAAAACATTTTATGGAATATTCCATCTATGTGCTCCTTTGCTTTACAATAATTGACAACATTTACATACATTTCCATGTCTTATTATGCCATAAATTTGCATAGATCCAGGTAAAATTGCTCAGATTTAGACCTGCTGCTTCAATGAGTTCCAGGAGCTGAATCACAGGCTCAATGTGAATTGCTTTGCTCCCAGAATCCCCTCCCTTGCACGGCACTGCGGAACAGATCCCTGGTTAACAACCCTGCTGGTGTCTGAGCTGTGCTGTGGAGCTGCACTGGTGTCTGTTTGTCTGTCTGTCTGTCCTACATCAGGGCAACCCTTCAAAGCAGACAATCTCACCCTGTGTGGGTCAACCCCCAAGAGGTCCCTTTGCCTTTCTCTTCCCTCCACCCTCACCTGAAGGGAACGTGGGGTTGGGGCGACCCAGCACTGCTCAGGGTGGCAACACATTCCACTTCCTGGCAGAACTGAAGAGAGGGATTGTACCAGTTTTCATACTGCAGCTAATTTAACCCAATTTAGCCCACTCTGTATGTTCACACTGCTTTCTGGAGTTATTTTTATGGCTCTGAAGCCTCACTTAAAGGCACAGATGGTTCCCGAAATGAACAAAACCAAACCCCACTCCAGCCAGCCTGGGAACAGTTATATTAAAGTACTACAATTTGGTTAAGAAGTAATTTGGGGCTGTGTTTTGATTTACACTAGCTAAAATGCACTGGTTAGCCACAGAGATGTCATGAATTTATATGTGGCATTTGGCACACGTACCAACCATCTGGCCCCCATAAAGTGCACACAGGGCATCACAGCCTCGGGGGAAATGTCTCAACGACACTTTGATCACCATCAGGAATTTTTTTATAGGACCAGTCCATCAGCAAACCTCATTGAGCAGAGGCTTTCTCATTGGTGGATAAAACATACAGTAAAAAAACATGCATAGTAAAGCAACGGGAGGTTACACATGCTATTGCTAATACCCTTCTGAACACAGCCAAGAGGCTGATGAGCCATCACTTGTATGTTCCAGACAAGATATTCTTTCCATATATGCACTTTTTGACCTCATTTAGTTGCTGCTTTTAAGGTAGAATTCTTCTGAAAGCAAAACTTCACAGTGGGGAGGGAGAGGATGGGAATAATTACATCAATTCAAATATTAAAAGCAAGAACTTAAGGATGCTAAAGGCCAAACCCTCACACAAATACTTTTAGTAGTGCATAAAAAAAAGAAATTGAGAAATGGTGACAGGGTATCACAGCCTTACAGGATTAACTGGTGGAAACAAAATGCATCTGAGCTTCCCAGCTGATGCCAACAGCTCTTTACCTTGATCTTCCTTTGTGTTATTAGTATTTGCATCACAATAGCACTGGGAGCGCACAGAATCCAGCACATCCTCGTGCTCAGCATCCACCAGCAGCAGAGACAGAATTCCTGCCCTGAAAACTTGGGAGTTCACACTCAAAAAGAGAGGGAAGGTAATTAACTGCTCAACAGGGGAAACACTTCAGCGTGTGTGGAGAGCGACCTCAAACCCACCACCACCCATCTCTGCGCTGGCACCAGGTTTGCCCGCCAGACTGGGTGTTCTCCCGGGCTCCTGCACTTGGGAGTAAAGGGTTGGCTCTGCATCCTTAGGGAAGACAGGAGTGGCCCCAAACCAGGCTCACTGTCAGTGGTGTTGCTGCAAATTTTGGGTTTCATTTCAAGAACCCAAAGTCCGTTTCATGCTGCAGCCTTTGCTGTTGCTACAGGCCAAGGAGCAGCTGGACACTGTTCCTCTCCAGCCCAGGAGCTGCCCCAAACCTCACCTTGCTCCCCATGGGCAGCAGCACTCACCTGATGCTCTTCCTTTCCCCTCCCAGAACTGAAATTCCTTCCAAAGCAGCAAAGCTGCTGCAAAAATACCCCTTGGGCTCAGATATGGCCAAGATGAGCATTTGGCACCAGAGCAGTAAGAGGCTGGAGATGTGGATGCAACCAAAAACCCCCAACAGTCCAGGGACTCATGATCCATGACAGGACAGGCTGCTTTATTTAAACAGCTGTTGGATTTCTGTGCATCCCCTTTCCCAGCCAGGAGGGAACACAGACATCCCACCTGGGTGGCCAAGACAGGGCAATTACATGCCCAGAGCTGCCCAGGGAATCAGTGAGTGGGGATCCCCTTTGGATCACCTCCTTCCAAAGTAACAGGGAATGTCACTGCTCATCTTTTGGACTGGATTTGAGACCAAGCTGAACTCTGCTGACTTAATTAGCTCACCATAAATAAACATCATTTACAAGACCTAAACATTTAAAACACCCTGTTAAGCAACTGAAACATAAATGCTTTAATTATAGACAAGCTCAAGACTTCAGTAACACTGGGATAAATGCTATAGAGCAGCTGTCTATGAATATTTTACAATGAGATTGCTCAGTGTTCTCCAGGTCCACAGGGAATATTGAGTTGGGAAGAAAACATTCTCCAAAACTCTGCCCTCCCTTCCCTGGGGGTGCCACTGTCCCCACTCACCCCCAGCTCTGCCATTTTGCCAAAAGCTTTGTCCTCAGTTCAGGGCCCCCCATAAGCCCAGACATTTGGGAATTCTCTGCTGCTGTGCTAAATTCTCTTCTTTATTTCTGTGGCTCTTTTCACTACCCAGCTCAACCACTTGATGGTTTCCCTTGATTGCAGAGTGCTCTGGACCAGACCCCAAAATTTCAATGAGCATCTTTAAAGTCTACAGAGACAGCCTGGGTTTCATCTTCTCTTTAAAGCCCATTTTCATTGACAGACTGGTACAAAGGGACCAACACTCTTGAAAATAATCCACAATCACCCAAGAGAGACAAATTACAAAGACAACCAAAAAACCCTGGTATAAACCATTTATTCATCTGCCTCAGGTCCAGCCCAGTATCACTCTGGTCACTACACTTGACTCCAGCTGTGACCGTTACTGCTGAGCAAACGCAGCTCTGAAGTAGGGAATGATCAGCATTTTCCTGGTTTGGTCCAGCTGATTCCAAGATCTGCATCTCAGAGCATTCCAGTATCTTATGAGCTGTGTACTGGTGTAAGAGCAGCTCAGGAAAGCTCAGCCAGGAGCAATAACTGCAGCTCATGCTGTACCAACACATATCCTGCTCCACAGAGATGCAACAGGAAAGCCATTGGTGTGTTGTCCACAATCAAGTCCATTTTCTGAGCTCCAATCTGGTGCTGGATTTCAGACTTTGATGTCAAGAAAATGGCAAAAAAGGACTTACACATTCCTGTTGCTGACATTCCATTTCATGAGGAAAATTCAGAACTTCTCTACTCTCAGTCAGTATAATTTACTCTAAAGATAAAAGTACTCAAGGGCTTTTGTTCTAAGTATTAAGATGATGGTCACAGGTCTCTAATTTACTGTAAAATATGAGCAAACAGACAAACTGAAGCAGCCCCCAAAGAGCAGAAGGCAGGCAGCCAATTCCACCTTCAGACAAGGAACACTCCATCCCCGGAATCTGTTGAACACCTGCAATACATTGATTGCACTTAAGCAGCCACCATTAGAATGTTAATGCCATCCCTGCCTCCAAAACGCAGCATTTCTCACACACAAAGCACGAGCTGTTCAGCTTTTTTTTTTCTTTTGCTCTATGAAGTAAATGGAGCAAATGATTTTTTTTTCCTTAAATACAAGCTGGAAACCCCATTTCTGTTACACTGACAGCAATCTATTAGTTAAGGAAATCAAGTTTTTACTCACTACAGGAGGGGAAAGTGATACTTAAGCCTTTATGTCAGTTCATTCTCTATTAAAGATAAACACTGGAAGCCTGGCAGGAATAGATCATCTTGCATTTATTGCTGTGAGTATATTAAGAATTAACTGCAGCAGAGTGGTAATTAAACACCAAATGCCTGTGCCCACCCTGCTGCCAGAGCACTTCAGTGCACACCTGGGGTGGGCAGGAGATGAACCAGGGAGGAATTGAGTGCAAAGCAACAGCAACTCCTGCCAACGATGTGGGGCACCCCAAGGGAATTGGGCCCTGCCTCCAAAACGTGCAGGATGATGCCAACAGACAAGCTGGGAATGCTGCAGCTCATCCCTAATCCCAGTGGGAAGGTCACCAGCATCCCAGGGGACCAGCATCCCAGGGGATTAGCATCACTGAAAAAAAAAATCACTACTGTATTACTGCTACTAATGCTGGAATTAAACTTGAATTTTTCCATTCTCCCATCACTGCTTGTTTTTCCTTCTGGTTTCTTTTACTGGTTATTGCCTCAGCTTCAAGCTCCCACATTCCAAACACTTGATTTATGCTGCCACAATAAATGTTAAGTGTATTCTGGTTGCATTATGTTTTCCCTTTCCAGACTCACTAAATACTAATGCCCTAATAAATGCCACCATTGTTATCCTTTGAGAAGGCCTTAGGGCATATTTGGTCTATTAACCACCTTGGATCAAAGCAGGAAACTTATATTAATGTAAATAAAATATACAGACTACCTAAATGAGAATCTAAAGCCTAATTTGACTCTTTGTTTAATGTATCATCTGAAAACACGTGAGTTTTCACAGCCCATATTTTCCACTCAGGTCCAGACATTCCCATGAATTCCCTTATCATCAAAAATACTTTGAAGTCCACAAAGATTTTTCAAAAACTAAAGTGCATATTTTCATTCTGTCTTTTAAGATTACTCTTCCTCCCAAAAGAGCTTTTCTAAGCAACTTCTCACAGCTTAAAGTTCTGTTCAGTTTAAATAAGTGTCCACACACTCTGATGATTATCTGAAGTTCCTCCAAACTGCTTTGGGGAAAAAAAATAAATCAGATTGAGCTGCAGTGTGCATCATGTCCCTCAGAAGATCCAGCTCCCAGGCCCTGGGAGAAAAGCTTTAAAAGAGATTTGCAAAATTCAAATTCTTTTCCCAAAATGCAGCCAACACATTGTGCTTTGATCCCCACTAGTACCCACCACCCTCCTCTGGAGCTCCTGCCTGACTGTTCCCAGCAAGCCAAAACCTCCAGCCTTCCAGCCATAAATTCTATTTAGTCCGATGGCAAAACCATTTTAGAATTTTATTTTGTCACACATTTAATAGGGAGAACATAAATGCTTTTTCCCCCTTCTCTGCTGACAAAAATCAGCTGTTTCCAGAACACTCATTTCTTTAGAAGCCTCTCTGGTGGTTGGGTCCTGCAATACCTTTCAAAGAGGTGACTGAAGCCCTTGGGGGAAGGTTTGGATTCAAAAACCAAACTTTCCCAAGAAAAGATAATCGTGTTGGTGATGTTCTTGCTCTCCCAGGACTCCAGTCTGCAGGAGTTTCACCTGGCCCAGACCTGGTCCAGATCTTATGAGACCTGGACTCAGAATATGTCTGGGGCAAAAGGAAGCAGAGAAATGTTCATCTGGTTCCCACTCTCAGGTAGGTATTCTTGAAAACTCCATCCTAATCTTCACATTATTTGCTTTATGAAACAGTCTGAAAGAAATCAGAACTCTGGCAGGACTTCTATCAAATGTACATATTAGCAGTTTTTGCTGTGACCTATTTCTCACACATTCTCATGTCAGAATATTTATAGCAGTTCTGCAGAAAGGACTGAAATTAGAAAAACTCCCTGAATAGAGCAGCAGGCACATTGTGGTTCATTTTATTATTTAAATGTGTTCCTTTCACTCCAAACAGCAAAATTAAATAAAGAAGGTAAAGAAATATTCTAGCAGTCAGAATACTTGGAGTGACTTGCATTCCTATCAGTGTCCACATCTCTGTATTCATGCACAGAGGCAATGGCAATGCAGCAGTTCTATCTGCCAAGCAGAGTTAACTCTCATCCATAAAATGTGCCATTTAAATTCCAGAAGGGCTAATGAACAGCACAGGAGAAAAGACCACAAGGCAAAAAACCCCAACCACTACATGATAAGCAATTGCAAATAGTTTCCAATGACTACAGTGCTGTTCTCTTCCCAAACCTGCTCTGTGTTTTTCCATTTGCTGAAGCTGTGGACACCTGCCAGTTTGCTGGAGCAGGTAAGGCAGAGTAACCCATCTGCCATCTGTTCTCATTGGTCACACAGCCCAAAAAGCTTCATAAATATGCAAAGAACCACAGCCCCCCAAGGGAACGGCTGGATAACAATAGCTTTAATTTTTCATTTGTTTATTTGGTTTGCAGTAATGAAGGAGTTACTGGAGCAACATCTGAAACAAGGAAAATGTGACAAATGAAACTTTAGGGCAAAATGAGTCTGTTAGAAGCAAATCTGCACTGTTGGGTTTGATAATGGCTTGGGGGTTGTTGAGTTCACACTCTTTGCTCAGACATCTGCACCTCTTTGCCATGAGTGGATGGACAGAGCCCTGGCTGCCTATATATTAACTGCTTGTTTTGAGGGGCTCAGTTAATCTGTAACTAGACATTTCCATGGCTCTGTCATTCACCATCCAAACATCTGACTTAGTGCTCGGAGCGAGGCTGAGGAGCCAGTGCCCCAACCCAGCTGAGTGATGTATCACATTTTGCTATCAAAGATGTTGAAAGCCTTTTCTCCAGATCTTTGCAATTCAATGGCATCAAAAAGCATAATTGCAACTGGAGGGCAGGGATGGATGGATTGATGCAAAACCACTAGAACAAAACCATCATAATTATAAATGACAGGGAGCTCGGGGGAGGCAGCACTGCCACGGAGAAGAGAACCAGCCACAGAACAAGGCCTTCAGAACAGCTGCAAAAATTCCATGTTTTCATAGAAACAAGGGACAGAAAGGAGTCTCTAGGCCCTTCCCTAGCAGCTCTTAACCATTACACACAAGCAGCAGGCAGTTACTACAGGTATTTGCCCAGAAGTGACCCTCAGGGTGATCCTCTTGGGTCACTGATGCAGGACACTGCAGCTAATGGGACTTGTATTTTAATTTTCCTTGTATTTTGGGTTGGGGGAAGCTGCCTTTGAGGGACAGAGCAATGACAGGATCCCCTTGTTGGCAGGAGACTCACAGCAGGAAGGCAAAACTCCCTCTGAGCTCCACCTACTCCCAACACCAATGATTCTGACAAAGCTTTAATGCATCTTACTTCAAGCAGCAATTCTGAAGAGGAAATAGCAATCTTCATTAAGGATTAGGCAAACAATTAACTTATTATGTTCAATCTTTTTAATGTGTGTCTGGGTACACAGGAACAAAAACACAAACACAGCTTAAGCACACTACAAAGGGAAAAGCTACCTTGGCTTCCTCACTTCAAATGAGCTCTCAGCAAGTTCTGCCTTTGTCTCCAACTTAGTGCTCCAAAATCAACTCTGCTGATCCAGGCTGGTTAATTGGGAAATTTTGGGAAACACAAGTTTCCCAGGGAATTTAAGGAGGCCAGAATTTAGTCCTGCATCACTGTCCTTTGGTCTACACCTGCTTGGAGTACTCAGCAGCCTCACCTTGAGGCCAGATTTGGGCCCAACCCAGCCTACAACAGCTGCTTTAATTGTGCTTAGGTTATTAACATTTTTATCTACTTCTATATCTGGTTTCCAAGGAGCAGGGACCATGCAACAATACTGATTATGAGGCATTAACTTGAGCATAAAACACAGGAGCCACCCCAAGCCCCTCTCTCCCCCTCATTCCCTCCTTCTCCATATAAGAAAAGGCACTACAGCAGCAGCAGAAAATGCCTGATGTTTTCAACAAAACTGTCACATTCTGCTCCAAGCTTTTTTATTTGTCTGTTTTATTTTATGGCACTTTTAATGGGAAGTTTCAACAACCCCATCATTAAATGAAAAAGAAAGAGAAATAGGAAAAAGAAAAAGAATAATTAAATTTTTTAAGATTCTTTCTGAAGGAAAATGGTCCTATATCATTTTAAATGTTTAAAATCCAGCTGACTCCAGCATTTCTGCTGATGACTTCAGCAACTCACAGAGCAATTTAAAGAAATTAAGGCAGCTGGGAAATACAGTCTATAGTAAAACTACATAGATTATCCCATTTGAGGGGAGAACAGCAGAATGGATGTTCTTCACTTCTGAGGTTCTTCCATAAATCATATGTTTGTACAGAATCTGACAACACCAATCCCCACCCCTGTGGGTTCCAGGATCAGCCCAGAGAATGCAGTCACCAATGCCTGGGACTTGGTCATCCCCAGAAACCAGGCACAGAAAGGAGGAGGAATGAGTTTGACTGCAGCAAATGCACCTGAGGCAGGTGCAGCAGGTACTGAAAAGTGCAGCTGCTGTAAACACCAGAGTCCCAAAGTGCTTTGTTCTTATCTCACTGTCCAAGCCACAGAACTGCTCCCCTCCTGCATGGCTGGTCCATCAGCCTGGGCATCCCTGAGCCAGGACAGGGAGAGATGTCCTCAGTCTGTCACGGTATTAAACCACTGGAAATACATACTTAGGAGGACTGGGGGTCTTGCTGTCTGTGTGTCCATCCCCAGAGAGAATGGGAAGTACCAAACCCAGACGAACTCAGTCCATGAACCCAGGCATCTCATTCTAAATCAGCTGTGGACTTGGTGAGCTCCCCCTGCAGCTGATGCTCCCTGAGCACTTTCTCTGTCCAACTGGCCCCGTTAGAAAAGAGATTTGTTACTTGCAGGTATTGCTAATCCAGCTTTTGAACTCACTGTGGAAGGTGGAAGGAAGCTACAGGCAGGATCAAGTGTGAATAAAGGGATTGTACCTGTTTGAGTTTTTCCTCCTGGTTTGGTTGAAGGGTGTCCTGCTTGCTGCAGTAGCATTCCTGTTCTCCTGATGTGCCCAGCTCCTGCTGGGCCTCTCTGCTGATATTTATTCCCTTGAGCCCTGCAGAACTGCTGTAGAAAGTTCTGGCAAACTTTAACACAAAGCACTTTTTCTCTTTTCTTCCTTCTGAGCTCTTAGGGCACTCAGCCACACTTTATTTATGGTTGTGAGGCTAATAAATAGAAATATTGCCAGTTACTGGTGATGGAAAGGGATTCACAAGACTTTTAGGTGTTTCAAGCAAACATCAAATCCAACTCAAGGGTCAGATTATAAAGCTGAGTGTTGGCACTTGGGCAGCTGTAGCTTCACCTGCCAGGAAAGAGGGGAGGGGGAAGAGGAGCAGCTTGATTAGAAGAGGAGATTAAATAATTAAGTTGTGCTAGGCTGAAGCTGTGAGAGCTGAAGCAAAGTGCTCAACCTTGATACTTTTTGGACTCTGATGGTTTTAAATGAAGAAAGAAGTCTGGGCTGGGATAGAGAGGAGGGAGAAGCAGGGAGAAGGGAAAATAAAAGCAATGTGGAAGCTAATCCCAAGCACTGTGAAAAGGTCATGTGCTTTGATATGAGTAATTAATTTTCTTAGAGCAATGTTGAAAAGGTTAACCTGATTTATGGAATGCAATTTAATTTAAAATGTGTTGTGTACCTTGTTAAAAGGGTCCAATTATAGCTGCTAATTCTGTGGACTGACACATGAGACGTGGTCTGATAATACCCTGGTGTGAGGGAGAACATGTGCCAGTCAATAATCAGACATGGCCTATCAAAATCTAAGGGGGAAGGAAAATTGGTAGAAACGCTGAAAGAGCAACTGCTCTCTCTGCTCAGGGCCCACAGTGTCCCCTTGCAATTTCCTGCTCCGTGAAGCACTTGGTGATTCATTTCCAGGCAGGTTTGTGTTCAGAGTGGTTTATTGTGGTGCTTTGAGACAGGGCTAAAAATGCCAGATATCTACAGCTCAGCCCACACTGCTCCCTGACCTTCATCTTGTTAATTTTTCCAGCAAAATCAAACTAAACCCCACCCAAACCAGTCTGGCATTCTATGATTCTTATTCCTTGGGTATTCAGCTGAGGAAAAAATATGTGTGTATCAGACTTTCCTGAAAAACCTTATGGAAGTGGTCCTGGAGAAAGGGAACAAGCATTTCTTTAACACACTGAGTGCCAGAGGCAAGAGCAGCCTGTGTTTATATTGATCTTTCAGATTCCTATTGCTGTGACATTGAGAATTGAAACTTTTTTGACATTTTTAGCAATCAAAGGGTAAAAAACTCTTGTCTTCTACAGAGGAAGAAACTTCTGCCTGTCCTATATAACCCCAACTATCCTTGTCTTCCTTTCTGCAAACAAAGCTCTTCCCAACCTTTACCCAGAGCTGCTTTATATTGCCATCACCAAATTAGCTCAGGAAGCTGCATCTTGTGATAACTTCATTATGTTCTATTGACTTCTCAGGGAGCTGAAAGGAATATAATGGCAATTTCCTATAGTGGATAACTGGCTGGGGAAGCCAGGCCAGGGATATGGTCATTCCCCCCTCTACCCTTGTGCAGTCAAATCACTGTCAGACATTTCATTTTCTGATGTGCATGTTGGTCTCTTATCAAGCTTTTTTCATCCAGAGAGGATTCTTCCTCCTCACAGGAACAGGAGGATTAGCATCAGATGGGGAAAATGCAATTTGTATTACCAGAATATTAAAAGGGCAATTGTAATTTCTCAGCTGCAAGGGACACTTAAAGCAAATTACCTCGATTAAGAGAATAAGAATCAGGGAACTGCTTTAAATTGAAAAAGCATTCAGACAGGATGTGTGTGTCTGTTTGTCATCAGGGGCTTAATATTTACTTCTGTTGATGAGACTTCGTCATGCTCTATTACAATTCATAGACTCATGTTCCCAAAGTCTTATGCACCAAAATGCTTTGATTTATAGAGTATGAGTTCCTTTCCTGTGCAAATTCCTTTAATATTGTCATAAATGTGGTCAGTGATGCTTATCTCATGGTATTAATGTGCCTCTTTTAATTATGTTGTCTTGCTCAAAAAGTGCACTTAGTTTGAAGGAAACTACAAATTGTTAACTTTTGGTAAATGCACATTTCTCATCAGGGAATGGTGCTGGTGCCCTGCAGCCTGCAGGGGGATGGATTTGTGGGAAGGTGCAGCCTGCAGAGGGATGGATTTGTGGGAAGGTGCAGCCAGCAGGGGGATGGATTTGTGGGAAGGTCCATGGATTGGGTCTGTATATTTAAGTGCATATCTGACTATTGGGTCAATAATAACTCAGGTCCTTTCAGTCTCTGCTTCACGTGGGAGCTCCAGTTTCTGCTCTGGCCATTGGTTCTGTGCTTCCTGCCCCATTCCCTGCACTGAGGCTGCTCCTGTGTTCTCAATCCTTACAGGAGCTCACCCTCTTTTAGGGTCAGGAGGGTATGAGTCCCTATTGATTACTTGATCTATGCAATTACTATCAAAACTACAGGGATTTCAAGCCTGATTGACTGCAAATTAGAAATCTATTGTCTTGGCTGGACTCCTAATGACCAGGATTAAGAGAGAATGTGGTTTGGGGCTGCTCTTTCTCTTGTTTTTGGTAATGGAGGTTTGTGAAGGGAGGCACTGATGCCCTCTCAGAGCAGGCTGGGTGGGCTCAGCTCCTTCATCCCTGCCCGTGGCTTTGCCTGTGGCAGGGAGCACACTCAGCATCCCGGTTTTGTGACCCCTCTACAGCAGCCTGGTGTCTACAGGAGTCAGGAACAAAGCCTGGGAGTAACTGCAGGACGAGCCAAGGAGCTGCAGCAGGGCGAAATCTGGCTGACAGCCCCTCTCCCAGCTGCTCTTGGCATCCCTCCTCCCACTGGACGTCCCCTTGGCCAGCACGTGAGCTCCCAAAATAAGTCCAGAGCCTGGAGTTTTGTCTGTCCCCACCCGTTGGAAACTGAGCAAAGGAGCATCAGGCGGCAGGGAAAGGACCTTTTTCTTTTTTGAAAATAGGTTTTCATTTAAAAGATGCCAGAGCCAGCAGATTAGTGTCTCGACTATATAGGTTTCCTACAGATAAGGCAGAGAAATTGATTTCAATTACCAAAGTGGATAGACAGGCTGCTCTGCTCTCCCAAGGATTGTTAACCCTCGAGAGCCAAGAAGGGAAAATCAGGAGGGGGTTTGGAACTTCAAGCCCTTTCCTTTGGAGCAGCTGTGCCTCTTGGAGCATAAATCCTCACAAAGGGAGAGAGCTAAAGAAAGGAGGTTTATTTAAGGATGTACAATGATCCTTGTGATACTTTGGGATTTCAGGAAGCTTTCACATCCTTCAGCGAGGCTCTGGAGGCCAAGGGTTAAAGTGGCTGCAGGGATTAAAGGATTTGGTGCCTTTCAAGCGCCAGGTTCACCTTTTCCAAAAGCAGTCTGACTGCTGGGAAGTTTCCCTTGGAGGCTCCAGGGCTGGGGCAGCACAAGGCTGAGCAGTGCTGGATCCCAGCAGGACTGGGAGCAGAATTCCAGGGCAATAGTGGGCTCGTGCCCTGCTGCTGGGCACATCACTGGGAGCACACCATGGTTGCCTTTGCCAGGGTCAGGGTATGGAGGAGATGGAGCTGCCAGGGTGTGGATAATGGCAAAGGTGGGAGCTGGTGGGATGGGCAGTGTGGGAGGGAGCAGGGGCAGGAGCGGGGAGATGCCTTTGAGTTCATCCTCAGCCCTCTCCCATGAGCTGCTCCTGCATTTACACACCCACAATTCCTGAGCTGGCTTTGTGATTGTGTCCACAGGGTGCCTGCTTCACTTCCCTTCCTTTCCCTTCTGTCCTCAGATCCAATTCACCACCTTTTGCAGCCTCACTGCTGCCTGATAATGTGCACCTTGCAATAGATTTTTCCACTCTTCACTTGCTGGGTCCCTTTTGTCCTGTCACAGGGAAATGTGCCCCTGTGGGTCTCACAGTTGGCTTCTCAGCTGGGTTTCACACAGAATTCTATTGCCAGAAGCATCTGCTCTCCCCTTCGATTATCCAGCACATTTCTTTGATTCTTTGCTTTACTGGGCTCACCAGCAGCTTCTGCCCTCTCTGAACTCCCCATCAGACTTTCCCTGCTGCCTCCAGGTATTTTGAAGGTCTCACTGTGGTCAGAAATCAGCTGTTGCACATTGTCATTTCAGAACAGAAGGAATTTACTTGGTGCTGCACAGCAAGAAGACCAGGGTGATAAGCATATTTAAAATACAGCATATAAATAAGACTCTGTTTCAAGCCATGGAATACATTTTGGAGCTGGAAGCAGCTCAGCAACTGCATCTTTTGTGTCCTTTCAAATGCAATTCCTTATTTCAGGGAAAGATCCTGTGGTTTGTACTGTGGACAGGGCTGTCCTCTGTATGCACAGCATCCTCTCCTGCCCTTTTGCTTTTCTCAGAGCTCAGTGTGCTCCCAGGATGGGGAATGTTCCTGCCACACCACAGTGGCACAGCCACATCCAGGTGTGGCCTAGGGCAGTTCCCAGGGAGGCTACAGCACAGAAAACAACATTTGTGGAGATGCCTGGGTGGGGGGGTTTTCCCCCTAATGAGAAATAGTTTCTGACATACTGGAAATGTTAGTGAAAACACATCCAGATACAGAAATGTTTCATTTTTATTGTGTCTAAAACTCAAAACAAGAATGTTTTCCATTCCCAGCAGTGTTTTCTCCAAGGAAAACCTAATCATTCCCTCCCTGGCAGTTCAGTTATTTTCCATTTCACTGTGTGGACAACTCCTGGATTTCAGATAAGGATATTCTGCTTCAGTGCTGAGGGAGGAGGTGGCAGAGGATGTGTAGGGGGCATATACTCTCATCACTGCCCAGCTTTATCCTCTGCACTTCGATGGGGAACGTTCTGAGACTCCAGTGATGTTGAAATGGACTTTCTGGAAGAGCCAGAGTTAGATAATACCACGGTTGACATGCTTGGAGAGGGCTAATTGGATAAAACTGGGTTTCATTCACAACCCTGGAGTTCCAGTGTGCTTGCAGATTCTCCCCCTTTCCCTTTGACTGCTGGCATCATTAATGCCAGGATTTAAGATGACAGAGATTTAATTGTACAGGACAAAGGCATCTGGTTCCCTGCTTCACTGATCAATTCCAGTTCATAAATTGTAGAAGGAGCAAAACTCTTTAGCAATGCTGACAATTAAGTAACATCCTGATAAACATCCCCTTTTGTTTTATTTAAATGAAAATGCCTTTATTTCCACAGAGTGGTATCTTGTAACAATAAGATTCACTGTCCCTGAAGCTTGGTTAATTAAACACAGTATTTGCAATCTACCAAAACAAGCTGTTTTATGCAAGCTGATAACAGGGTTTCTGTTTCATAATGTGAACAATTGGGTTATGCAAATGCCAGGATTTTAAACCCCTGTGATCTGTTTTTGTTGCCTTATTATCTGTTTCTGTCTGCAAACTCCAAATATAGACATCCCAATTAAAGCAGCTAAATGCCATTAAAACCAACTAAAGATGTTTTATCAGTTAAAAACTTCCCCAATTTAATTAAAGTATGGTTCTGAAACTGGCCTGTCTTAACCCAAACTCCACTCCCACGCTTCCATCTGTGTGATTGATTCCACCACCGTGGGTTTCATCCCTTGGTGGAGCTTTGAGCCCCTCAGAGATCTGGTGGGAGATGGTTACTGAGCTGAAGTAATGTTCACCTGTTGGCAGGTGCATGGACTCGGACCTACAGTGAGTCAGGAGCCTTGCTGGGTGGTTGGATAAAGGAACAGAGGACGTGGATGTGAAGTTGAAACTTGCCCAGACTCCTGGGAGGGATGTTACTCAAGGAAGTTCATCCCACAGAGCTGCCTCGATGTGTGTCACATTCTTGCTGTGTCACAGAGCCCATCCCACCCCTGCAGGTTTAGAAGCAGGAAGATAACATCCCTGTGGAATAGAAGGGAATAAACACGGGTCTCCAGAGGCATCCTGGTACAGGCAGTGGCTTCTGGGGAGCCCTCAGATGTTTGTGCTCAGCAAGACCCTGCAGCTCATCTCGCTCTGCATTTACACATCTGTGAGCTCACTCAGTAAGTTCTACTCCTGTGAACTGAAGTGGGGCTGTGCTGTGGACACACTAGGGCCTAACAGGAGACCTTTTTGCTCCTTCATGGCTCAGCTGTTGCTAACAGAGATCTCCCCCTCCCCTCTGTCTGTTGTTGCCACGCAGCCCCCACAGTGGGGCCGGAAGAGCCCCTTGCTCTCTGTGCTGTGACTTGGAGCTGCTCAGCCCAGGAGATGAGAGAAGATGTCCCTTTGACAACCCCACTTGCAGAGAGGCGTGTTTAAACCTTCCTGAGCACTTCATGATGAAATTGGTGGAAGCCTCTCAACTCTGAGCTTTCCCCAGGAGGATGTAACAGATCACCCCAGTGACACTCAAAGCTTTGCACTGCTTGCAAAGTGCAGTAATTTAACTTTAGATCAGCCATGTTTGCAGCAGCTGTCAGTCACCATGACAACAATATTAACACTGGTGATGGCTTTGTTGTGAGCAACAGGGAATGTAATATTCTGGAGGGAAGAAGCAGCAATTGCTTGAGCAGTTGCTCACAGCCCAAGTGACTCTATTGAACTGGGAGAGGCTCAAACTGTATTTTAAACATACAAGAAAAGACTTGCTTTTGGAGTATAAAATGACTTGAATTAACTTCAGGCTGACAAGAGGAAGCAAAGGGAATCGCTGCAATAAATATGTGTGAGACTGGAAGATTAGAAGGACACATTCTGAAATCTCACAGAAATGCAAACTCCCTCTTTTTGAAGGTGCTGCCTCTGGAATGGCAATTTGCATTTCTTTAAACTTGGGGAGGGAGGAGGGCGATTAAAAAGGGGTTTGCCAGCCTTGTGACTCTTGTCTTAAATATAAAATAGTTACTCAGAGACTGCTAAGGATAGTTCTTAGCCTGTATTTTCTGTAAGAATTAAAACAGGGGAGGTAAGTGTCCTGGGTTTTAAACGCTGAAGTTTCTCTCTTAATCTGCTTCTTTTTTGGGGGGGAAATCAAATCGTTCTCTCTCTCAATATTTAGTTTCTCTATTGTTACCAACCTTCCTCCTTTCCCTCCAGAGATACCCTTGCATTAAGATAAGACATTGATTGCCTGTAGTGGGAAATGCATTCTAGTTAATTAGTTCATTATTCCTTTTTTAACACAATATTGATGACTTATTAAGCTATGGTTAATTACAGAGTTTATTACTTTGAAAATAAAGAAAAACTCCACATCTTCAGCTGATTCTGCTCTTGGCTAATCTGGGATTTCTGGCATTGTTGAGTAGGGGAGAGCTGAGGCTTTCCTTTTGCACCCTGTTCACTGAAAGCCAGTTTTGTGCTGTGCAGCTCTGCACCTCTGGGGCTTGGTTGAGATGTGCCAGTGACCTTGCAGCTGCTGGGTTTTCCTGCAGGTCCAGAGCTGGAAATCTCCCAGAACTTTAGCAGTGTGCAGGGCCCCAATGGGGACCAGAGCTGGAGCATCACCTCAGGACAGCAGCACAGGGGAGGCTCCACAGGAGCCCCAACCTGATCCATGGACAGAGAGAGCACCAAGCACCAGGTGAGTGAGGGAAGGCATCTTGTGTGTGCTCAGTACATACCCTACATAAGGCTCCCTGCTCCCAGAAACGCCCCCTGCCAGCAGAGTGGCTGGAGCACCTGGTGCTCCCTGACAGCTCAGGGCAGGGATGAGTAATGGATACACAGGAGAGCCTGCAGGCTCATCCATCACACAACAGCTGATGTTACCAATGGCAGAAACAGCCTAAACTTTGTCTAATAATCCAACCAGACAAGAGAGAGTGCAGGGCCGTGGTGCCCATGGCTTTGACAGCTCCCACCAGGATTTTGGGAGGAGCTCTGAGACAAAACTGGCACTGCAGCCCCAAACATTCCCAAGGATGCTGCTGCCTCCCACCGAGGCAGCCCACAGCAACAGGTGATAACCATGTCATCAGCTGCAGTTTCAGCTCTAAAATAGAAAGTTTCAATGCTAAAATTAACACCAAGCAGGCTGAAACTCAGGGAGGTGCAACATGGATCTTGTAACTCCGGAGTGTGGGAGCGTGGAAAGCCAGCTGAGCTATTGCTGGTGGGCTTTCTGCTCACACAGCTCCTGCCATCGCTGGTACAGGGTGTTTGTGTGAGAGCAGCACCAGCTTAGTGGAAAATTAAAAAATAATCAAACACCTGTAACCCAAAGTGTTGCATGGGAGAGTCTGCAGAGCAGCAGGGCCAGCTGTCAGCAGGGGAGAGAGGCAGAAGACAAGGCTGGAGCTGAGGATGGATTTCTCTCCCAGCACCATTTCTGGAGCAGTGGTGCTCCCTCCAGGCTGTGTGTCGTGCTGAGACAAGGGAAAGGCTGTAAAGCCATCTCTTCCCAAGCAATGTGTGAAACAAGCCAAGAGGACAAAGTTGTAATGAGCCCATATTTTCTCACTGACACTATTCCAGGCAGTGAAGGAGCTCTGAAGGAGGTGCTGCAGCCTCCAAATCTTTCCTTTGGATCCCCTGCTCTGTTATGCCACCAGGACCACAATTAGCCGTGAGCCCCACTCCTGCCTTGTGAAAATGTCAGCTCCCCGACATCCCGGAGAGAACACCTTTTCAAGAAAAACACAGCTGTTAAATCAATTCCTCCATCTTTCCTCCCTCCCATTTTTTCAAGCTGCTAACATTGTCCTTTTGGGAATGTACTCATGAACCATAAACATCTGTCAGTTTGCTGCGAACAATTCCCAGCCTTTTGCTGAACAGCCTCCTCTGCCTCTTTATTGGCTCCCAGCAGCCAGCCCAGTCACCCTGGGGATTGTGTGAGATGACGGGCACCAGCACAGGCACAGCCTGACTGACATTTTGCCTTTAGACATGAAACAAGTGCTTGTGGCTTCTTTCCAGGCTCCAGAGGCAGCAATTTAGAAAAAAAAAGAAACTGAAAGGCGCTGGGATTGGAGCAGAAATAGCTCCAAGGGCAGCTCATGAGAGTGAATTACAGGATGCAAAAGTTACAGAAATGTCAAGAAGTGGGTGATGGGGTGTAAGTTTTAGAGGGTCCACTCACTGTGTGCTGCTCAGCAAGGAGATGGTTGTGGGAATTGTCCCATGTCACTACACAGGATCCCAGCCCTGAGCTGTGCCAGCCACCAACAGAGATGTAGATGCAGTGACACCATCTAAAACAGGCACAGGTTTTGTGGTGCCAGCCCAGGTTAGTGGGCATCGCACTCTGATAACCTCCCAGGCACACTGGAATGCCCCAGTGAGCTCTGATCTTCATATCTAGATAAATAGAATTGGAAATTTCCATCCCCAGGCTCCAAAGCCAATTTAAATTTTCATCTTTTAGGTCCAGGAGCCACTGTTCCTACACCATAGATCTTGGTGTGTCCTTCAGAGAGGCAGCAGGAGGAGCAGGGAATGACTTTCCACCAGCCCCTCTGGCTTGGGAATTTAGAGAAACACCCGTTGGAGCAGAGGGTATCAGGACCTGGTTCCCAGCTGAGAAACCAGAAGCCTCTGGGGATTTCTGAATGTTTTCTAGCTCCCACCTGCTTTCTTTCCTTGTGCATCGTTTGTCTCTACTGAAAAATAATTCAGCTGTGTAGCTTTTCTTAAGTTTTATGAAGAGTATTGTTGTTGGTTTATTTTCTCTTATTTTCCAGAAACATTCACGTTTGAGGATAAAGTGCCATTCATGCAGGAAGATTTAGTCCCTCTTCATAAAGTTATATATTACAACTGAAAGGGTAACAAGCATGGGCTGGCAGCAGAAAATTGAATTAGCTCAGCAGCACACAACACAAAATAAGACAAATATTGTACAGAAATATAATTGAAGCTGCATTATTTATCCTCCCTTTTTTTGGGTTATTTGTCAAAGTGAGCTGCAAGTTACAAATTAAAAGAGCTATTGATTCTCAAGTTGTTTTTAAAATATTTTCTACATTCAGATCCTTGGAAACAATTATCTTAAAGTGGAGCCAAGCAGCCAAATCCTTACTGGTATCTGTCCAAGGAGACAATGCAATTCCAGCTTCTCTCCACCTCCCTTGCCAGCCCCTTCCAATGTCTGACCACCCTTTTCATGCAGAAATTCTTCCCAATGTCCGACCTGAACCTCCCCTGGCACAGCTTGAGGCCATTCCCTCTCCTCCTGTCCTTGTTCCTTGGAGCAGAGCGCGACACCCCCGCCCCATCTCCTCCCTCCCATCAGGGAGTTGCAGAGAACAAGAAGGTCCCCCCTGAGCCTCATTTTGTCCAGACTAAACAACAGAGGTTTCTTTCTCTGGGAAGAAATGGGAGGAAGATGGGATCAGAAGGGTTTGTGTGGTCGTGCTGTTGACTGGAGCATCCTAGTGACCCTCACATGGTGTCTGTGGTGTTGATGGCACAGCCCTCCTGCACCTGAAACATTCGCAGGACAATCCCTGGCACTGGGAATGTTGCCCTTGCCATGGCACAAACCAGCACTGCCCCACCAGGGCTCATCTCAGGATCATATTTTTACCACAGTGGAATTACATATTCCTGTTAAGCTTTACTGCTGTATTGAGAGGGCAAGTATCCCATCAAGTTACATCAATCATTCTTTTCACAAATCCACCTGAGGACAAGGACCAGGAAAGGTCACCCAGCTGTTTTCCCATTCAGGTCATCCAAGTCTGAATGGATGACAAGACACTGGCACACCATTCCTGCCTTGCCTGTACTTGTGGCAGAGGAGACAGGGGGGCAGGTTGTGTTTTGTTTTGGTAGGTTTTTTTTGGGGGGGGGACTGTTTTTGTTTTGCAAAATAAACAGAAAACAGCCCTTGTGACTACAAAAGAAAAACCAAAATGCATTAAAAAATCCATCCACAGCAGCATTTGAGCCATTCTCCATTGGCCCTCAGAGCCTCTTACTGTTTGAGTTAAGGCTCCTTATATAAAGTTTATGGGTCCCACCGGGGTGTTTTGAGTAGATTACATTCACACCAGCTCATGCAAGGCGGGCGTGAGCAGTCAGTAAATCAGGCGGCTTAGCTCGTACCCTTGTCAGAGATGGGTCTCAGGGCTGGGATAACACCTCCTGTTATGAGCTGACAGCTGGTAAACAAAGATCCTGCTCTCCTACGCATTGTCAGGGCTTTTATAGCCCCTGCACACTCACAGTGCCAGGGAAAACTGCTGCTTCTGTGAGGAGCTGGGAGTGTGTCTGTGAAATGGGCAAAGAATTCCTGATGGTGGGAAAGCCAGGCTGGCTTCACCTGCCACTTGGACAACAGGATCCTGCAGTCCAGGGAGGTCAGACTGGGAGGGAGATGGATCAGGATGGCTCAGATCTACTGCAGCTCCTGCAACTGTATGGCAATGATCCCGATTAGGGAAATTTAAGCTCCCAGATTCAATGTTTTAGTTCTGTTTATTGCACCAATCTAGACTATTTAGTTCATAGGGAAGACAGGCTTGTGCAGACTCCATGAACTCCAGACTGGGACAGCTGATGTGTGTCATAGGCCCCTGAAGAGGCTTTGGTCCTGTTAACCAGAAATCAGGCAGAGTCTTCACTTTCTGCAGTTTATTCTGGAGACATCTCTCCCTGCCAGTCACTGAAACACCAACACCTTGTTTTCAAACAGATGCCCTCAATCTGAATTTGACTCACATATGTGAATTTATGGCTTTGAGATTCTGAGCACCTCATGTCTTACAGCTCCTTCCAGCAGTGCTCCTGTTCTGTCCAGGGGCAGGCAGGGACTGGTACCTGTCAGCTCTATGAAACATCTTTAATTTGAGAAACAGAACCAATTTGTCTCATATGTGGCAACAGTAGAGATGTAATTTGCCAGGAAAGTCATCAGCAAGTAATTCTTCCAGTGGCAGATTGTTTAAGACAACTGCACACTGATTTATTTGCTGTGCTCTAATTACCGAGGGAAAATGAGGGAAAGTCTGGTATTAGCAAAATCCCACAGCTTATAATTACCCCATTTGTGGGGCTTGAGTTTCACCACAACACAGTCCCACCACTACACACCAGCACTTCAGCATTTAATTAGGGGCAGATAAAACTGGTGTCTTTGCCATTTTCCATTCCAGCTCTCACACAAAGCCGGCTTAGGAGAGGCAGGAGAGGCTGAACACTGAGTGTCTCCTCTGCAAAGCTGAGGAGACCTAACACAAAGCTGGTCTCTATCCATTTCACTCACTTTACATGGCCAGAACTCTATTTGCTTGGTAAATCCAGCACATCAGATGAAGACACTACACATCCAGGCTGGGAACAGCTCTCCAAGGCAGCAACAGAAGCATCCCTAGGGCAGGGAGTGCCCATGGGCAAGGGGGTCCTGCCTGAACCCCACCTGCAGGGACCCCCAGGGGCCCTGCAGCACACTGAGAAAAACAAAATACTCTTTGTTGTTCAGAAGCCTGAAACTTCTTTCCTTTCTTAAGAAGTCAGGAATTTGAAAGATGCATCTTAGGCCTCTGGAACAGAAAAAAACCTGAATATTTCTACATTTAAAAATTGTTTTGAAGTTCTGAATTTTTGGAACCAAAGCCCTGAAATGCTCAGCAAAAAGCCTTTTCTGTGGGGAAAATCTGTCAGAACAGGCAGTTCTGAGCAAGGCTGTAATTGCCATGAGGTAAATAAACAGGTCTTGCTTATCAGTATCTGCAATAAATTTTGAGAAAAATAACATTTTAAGATACAGAAGCATATCTCTGTTTTGATAAACACCTCTACAAGTGGCACATTCCTCCTCCCTCGGGGTCTGTCCTTCCCCACTCGTTATGTTCTGCATTCATCATCAGAGAGTGAATCTCCTCATAATTTAGATCCCGCAGCCGATAGTGTTTTGTGCGGCAGCGCCGCAAATGGAAGCTCTGCTTTGATTTCCATTATGCATTACCTTGTCTGACTCCTTTTTATTGTGCTGTGGAGTAAGTGACCTCCCAGATATTCAGGTTCAGATGTGGATGTGATGGTAAATTTAAGTCCTGAAATTTCCATCCAGTGATAAAATGGTATAATAAAAAAATCACTTTCTTCTGCTAATATCTGCGCTCCTTTTGGCTGTCACATCAGCATTATGGCTAGATTGTATTTTGTAATATATCAGCGTGGAATTCAATCGGTGTGTGCTGGTTTCTCTTGTGAAAATAATACAGCATAGGCTGAAAAATCAGTATATGAGTCGTTCTGCTTTTATTACTATCAGTTTTACATGAACTTGACAGATGATTGTTGGTATCAAATTTGTTGAGTATAACATTTAATTAAATATCCTTCATCACAGTACTGAGCATCACCTTGAATGAAACTACTTGCCTCAGATTCAGGCTTGGGAAGGTGTTACAGGAAAGGGAGATCTTTGCTTGGGTAGTCACACAGTCAGATGTGGTGCAGTCCCCATCCCTGGAGGTGTCCAAGGAACAACTGGACGTGGCACTCAGTGCCCTGGGCTGGTGGACATTGTGGGGATCAGGCACAGGGTGGACTCCACAGTCTTGGAGGTCTTTTCCAACCTAAATGATTCTGTGATCCTGATTCAGTCACACTGATTCAGTCACACTCGTGCAAGGGCTGCTCCTGCTCCTGCCCCTGTTCCCAAACCCAAGCACTGCCCCAAGTCCACAATCAGTTTTATCACTCTGTAGTACAGAACATTATGAGTGTGTTTGTTAGAACATACACAGATGTACGTGGCATTTTTCAGGGCTTATGATTTAATGGCCCTGATGCCTGAGCTTTGTATTAATGTATAAATGGCATAGGAGCTGCTGGGTGAGAGCTGCCCAAGAGCCCTCAACACTGCATTAGAGAGCCCAGCACGTTGTTATTACAGAGATAAATGTTATCATGTTCATCTCTTGTAGAAATTTATCCGGTTTACGCTGCAACCAAGAAACATTATTCCTATAAACTCAAGTAATCTTTCTTTAGAGAACAACTACCCAATTACTAACATTACTTATGGGATTGGTTGCTTTCTCTATTAAATGGGACACAGTGCCAATCAAATCAGATAATTCAGCCACAAAATCGATGGCACCACATTTACTCAATCAAATACATTGCTCAGTAACTTATATCCATATGAAATTAAAGAGATGGATGTGCCAGCTGCACACTGGAATTGGGCTTCAGAGCTTTGGCACATGCAGGTTAAAAATAAGGAAATCGATGAGCAAGAGAGAATGTATTTGACATCAGTCACTGCTTTTAATACATTAATTTCTTCACTAGATTAATCAACTATTGATCATCCTTCAGCTTTCCGAGAAGCCAAACATGTGATCTCTGTGCTGAGCTCTCCTTGTCCAAAACCTCTGGGCACAGACATGAAGCATCCTGCCCAGCCTTTCCAGAGGGTCCCAGGGCACTGTGGACCAGAGATGTTGCTCTGGAGCAGCCGATTCCAGCTGCCCTGTGTCCTGGGCTGGGCCTGGGTTAAGCCTGGTTTATTTGACCAGGTATTTTTTGGGCCCTGCAGTGTCCCTAGCAGCCTGTGTAGAGCTCTCTGAAGGATTAGGTAGGGGTTTCCCTGTCCTGCTGGGTTTGTCACCTCTGGGCTTGGCTCAGCACCCACTTGGAGACTTTTAGTGGCCAGTGCAGGGCCAGATTTGCTGCTCCAGACTGCTCTTTGCTTCAGTGCAGGGTTGGTCTGTGTGCTGTGCCTGTGCTGAGAACAATCACACTCTGTCCTTCTGCAGAGAAGTGGAGACTCAACCCTTGCCCTTCCCACTCCAAAGTGAAGTGTTCAGAAACCATCTGAATGGAAAAGCAAAGTGCCTGAACATAAGGGGAAGGCAAGAAATCATCACTTATTTGTAGACAAGCGACAAGTTCTAATCTCAGCTTTGTGAAAGATCTGATTTACACCAGAACTGCTTATCTCCATGCCCTTGGTAACCTCCTGCTTCCCTTTCTCAGCACTGTACCAACAACACAGCTGCTGTTTGTCTCCAAGAAAAGAAAGGAGAAGGGGGGGAAGGAAAAAAAAATATAAAAATACATTGTAAGTTACCAAAATAGAAACCATCCAAGTGCTGTGTCCTACTTTAGAACACGCTGATGCAAATTACAGAGAGCAAGTGCTTCAGATTTGTAACTGGAGTTGGATTGTAAGAAGCAAATATCCCTCCTTTGCCCTGAAATCAATTGTACAAGGCTGAGGATTGCTGAGGTTTGAGTAGAAGATAAAATTAATTAGCAAAGCAGGAGGCAATGCTCGAGCTCGTTTGACTGGCCCAGTGTGCTGCACATCAGCAGCAGCTTTATCTGCCCAATGGGCCACGTGTCCCACTGGGGTTATCACAGATGACTTGACAGGGACAATTGTTTCCATTTCGAGATTCAGCACAAGACAGTCAGACAGGTGCTTGAAACTGTGACTTTGCTGTAAACACCTGCTGCCAGCCAAGGGAATTAGTAAACTTGGGCTCTGGTCTCATTCTGGACTTGCATTAAAATCACAGGTGAATTAGAAGAGCCTTTTTACAGACCCCACCACAAGCCACCCTGTGACCTGTTTGTGAGCCTTGTGCTGCCTTGGAGGATACCAGCAAGTGCCTGCAGACAAAGACTTTCCCTCTGGGGCCTTTTGCAAAGGTTTGGGCTCAATGGGGACTCTGCAGAACTGAGGCAGGTGCCAAGCCCAGGCTCATTGATCTCTGTGCTCTGACCCAGCACCTCACATCCGTCTACTCAGGTCACCACACCAAGGCCAATGTGAGAGCATGAAAATGAACACAGGCAGATCTCTTATAATCAGAACTCCTCTTGGAGGAAATAAAGCCTCTTTCTTTCCAAAAGCAGGGACAATAAACTCAAAGAACCATTTCCTGATTTCAGTTTTCCTATAGATGTGTTTGACTGGGAGTAAAGCTTCCCCTGCAGAGATCCAGCACAGACAGGTTCTGAGTAAGTGAGTCCTTTTCTGTGACCTCCAGGTGGGCTGTCGGGAACTGAGGTGACTCTATAAACTGATTTCTCACAATGAAAAGATGAGGTTGAAACTCCACACTAGACACAATCAGAGATATAAGTCCAGTGGGAACTTCTCTGCAAAATAAAATCCTCACTTGACTGGGTAAATCACCTTTTGTTCTCTCTGTGTGTGTGGAAGTATCACCAAAAAATACTCCGAGCGATGGGGAAAGCACAGAGGTGGGACGGCCCCTTTTGGGGGGCAGGAGGGAGCGGGCACAGGGACTAGCATGGACATCCCCACTTACCCAATCTCATTTGTAAGTCTGAATGGAGCTTAAAGAAGCAATTCTGCAGGGAGAACTTCTCCGCTAATTGCCACAGTTTTGTTCAATTGACTCTTTGGCAAAGTGCCCTGAGCTTATCAAAACAATTAAATCCCAAATACCGGCTGTTGGTATGTGGATTTGTTATGGGAATTGGGGTAAAAATGTGCCAGGTAGCTCTGGTGTCCCCCCTACTTCTGGGCTGGAGCCTCAAACAGGGGTACAAGACAACCTGTAGAGCAATTTCGAGCACCACAATTGTAAGTTTCAAAAAAACCCAACATGTTGATCTAGACGTCCTGAAGAGACACAGACACAGGTGACTGAATGGTTTAACCATCCCTGCTGCCAATGTGCGAGTTGTGCTTTGGGTAACACTAATCCATTTATTGTAATTCAGTTATTTAAAATTACACTTCTTTCTGCAATTCTGGTGACTTAGTAGAAGTGTTTGGGTTTCCAGAACTGCGAATCAGCTCCCATGAGAATTGAGGTTTTTGAGTTACATCATTTAAGCCAGGACCCATCTCTGCACTCAAACTGTCCTCAGGCAGTGGTTCCAAAATGTGAGCTTTATCTTTTGGTCAAATTTAACTGCTCACTAGAAATTGCAAGTACTGGGGAAAGACAAGAGGAAGAGCACCAGGACAGATCCAGAATAGCCGGAAGGGATAAGAGCTTTTTACATGCAGAACAGTCAGAGATTGTTCTCTTAAAATGCAACTCCATCTCATGCTGTTATTTGGCTTCTATTACACGGGATTTAGTAAAAAGCAACATTTTTGCTTCTGCTGTTTTCATTTGTGCTGTGCAGAGTGCGTTGATTCCTTCTACTGCCTTTAGCTATCCAACTGTCAGGCTTTAAAACAGGAAAGATTCAAGGAGCAATAATCACTCTGGCCTTTGGGTTGGGTGCTCAGGACCACAGAAGGGTTTTGCAGTCCCAGCCCTGGGTGGCTCTTGGTGGCTGGGACAGGTGCCACAGGGCTGTGGCCCTTCAGTGCTCATGAGGTGGGACCCCCGTGCTGTTGTCCCCCAAGTTCAGGCTCCACAGCCCCATCCTGAGCCCCCCGGTCCCCGAGGAGCCTCCTGCTCCTCTGCGCAGTCATCCGGCAGCAGGAGCAATAAGGGTGATGGATAATCTCCAAGGTGCTTCCCGACAGCTTTTACAATGCTTAATGAGGTAAACTAATTGTAAATTGTGGCAAAATGGGAAACTTAATGGCACTTCAGCTCTTGAAAGGAATTTAAATACTGAGGAGTTGGGTAATATTTCTGGTAGTGGTGGGGAAGCCCCGGAATTCACCCAGATGGGATCCCTCTCCCGTGAGCTGCACATGCCTCATCACCTCACACAGGGTCGGTTCCTGCTGCAAACCAGATGCAAAAACATTTGCTCTTTATTTCGCCGATTCCAAAATCCCTGGGGTTCCACAGCAGGAGAAGCAAAGAGCCTCCTGTGCTGGGATCAGGAGCCCCTGCCCAGCCTTGCCTGTATCCCCTGCTGCCCTGGGGGTTTGGAGCCTCCCTGTCCTGCCACATGATCCTGACCTGGGATCAGAAGTGCCACCAAAATGGGAAGCATCTTGTCCTCTGGCTGATTCCAAGAAATAGGAGTCTTTTCTCATGTTCTCTGTTCTGGTGAAATTTAACTGTCTGCCTGTGAAATTGCTGAATGATAATAAAATCATAGCTAAGAATCCTGAAATCCTGGAACAAATTCATATCATATGTTGCTGCTGAACCACTGCTACCCCTCAGTTACACATCACCACCCGTCCCTGCCTGGGAGACACCTGCAAACTTTTCATATTGTGGAATATGAAATATTCACACTGGCTTTACAGCAGATGTCAATGGCTGCAGCAGCTCCTTTGCTCCGGGTTCACTTCTCTCTTTCACTGAAATTTGTTTCTTTCTCCACAAAATCTGTCAAAGCTGCAGCTGCTGTGGTCCTGCAAAAAAGCAACATCATTCCTTGGCATTGCATTTCAGACTTGAGTTTGCTTTCTACCTTTGCTTTCCATGTCTGCAGTTTGGTAGAGGTAGTTCTCTTACCTGGCCAGAATGACTGGGAAAGGACTTCATAGCCTGGACAGACTGGAAATGCTTCTCCTTTCCCCTGGGAATGTCCTGGTTCTGATCAGCCCCCAGTAGGAACTTGCCCTGTTGAGCTACAGACTCTGAGAGAAGGAATAGGGATCTTGGGCACACTGGGGCAGACTCTCTTCCACACGTTCCATTCTGCAGCATGACAAGACCTCAACGTGGCAGTGGAGAACGGGAATTCCTGAAACTGCCTGTGCACAGCTGACCAGACCCAGCACCAATGGAGTCACGTAGAATTCTTCCAATTGCTGCCCTACTTGAGTGGAAATTTAGGCTGATTTTCAGTGAGCTGGTGCAGAAGCTCTCCCTGTGCACTGATAGACTTAGTAAGTTTTGCACATTCAAATATTGACCTTTCATAAATCCTTCTCAGCCTCCCACTGTGGCAGCCACTGCTGTGAGGGGAAGCAGGAGCTGGCAGGGCCTGAACAAGCTGAATATCATTCTCCTTAAACAGCTCTGAGGCGTTCAGGGGCATAAAACCTTTAAGAGCTCCAAATGGCATTTTTCAACATTCTGCCTCCCTCTCGAAAGGTCAGGTGGGAGTTAAACCAGAGGCTCCTCTTCTCTCCATCTTAATCAGCCATCGCAGGCGCTTATCAAATTTCCCTCCTGTCTCCCAACTCTGATGGAATTGATAACCTGATCTGAATTCTCCCAGAGCTTCAGTGACAGAAGATCAGCTGCAACAGAGCAGGGCAATGCCAGTCATTGCAAGAGCCACGTGAAACTTGGATGCTTTAGCTGGCTCAGTGCTCAGGAGTTTCTCCATTTATTTGCCTCCTGTACTTGCCTTGATCCCATCCTGTTCCATCAGGGATTTTCCCAAATGCCCACAATCTGCCCCAGTGCCAACCTGACCCCGCTGCTCTTCTCTGAACCATCACAAGTACTGGAGACAGGATGCAGAAGTGTCCTGGGGAGTCATCAGGATCTGCCGCTCTCCCTGCAGGGCCAAGCAAGAGAATCATTAATATCGAACCTGGAGCACAGCCACCTCATTCTACCTCAACTGTGATCTGACCATCTTCCCCAGGGAGAGGACATCCCTTCCCTGAGCTGCACCTCCAGCTCCTCCACTGCTGCTGGAGGTGGTCCCTGCAGGATGAGTGAGTCAGAGTTTGCCTCTCTCCATCTTGCCCAGAGGCATCCTTGGGGATGTCCCAGAAGAATCCTTAGAGATCTCCCAGAGGCATCCTTGGGGATATCCTGGGGCTGTAGGAGGAAGGAGTGAGGCTCTTACAGTGAGAACATGACATAGATCTTCCTTCCATGCTGTCTAATCCAAGGCAGTTTGAGGGAAAGACAGAGTATTTCCAAGAGGAGAACCATTGCCTTCTTCTCTCCTGAATTTTCCCTGTCTCCTTTTCATTTGTTTTCCCAGATATTTTTCAGGCATGAGGTTGAACTCATGTGTTCCACTGCAGATCCTCATCACCAGCTCTGCAAGTGTCACAAACATTCCCTGTCTCCTGTCCCTGTCACTGGGATAGCCCTGGCACTGCCAGTGCTGCTGGTGGATCCCCAAACCCTCCTGAACCCATGTCACCACTGACCAGCTGTGCTGTCCCTGTCCTTGCAGCTGGGCACACCAAGGTCTGGAAGCTTCAGGCAAAGCTGGGGCAGGATTCTGAGAATCACTGTCATGGTTTTTAAAGGAAATTTAAAAACCATCACGTTTGAGGTCAAGATCTGGCAAAGACATTTCATGTAACTGGTTCATCAGCCATCCAGAACTCTGGCACTTGCTTTATAGCAGCAAGTATTGGATGAAAAACTCTCTGTTTAACCAAACCCCTGAATTTTCCAGCAAGGAAGTCACAGATTTGCTTTATTCAGCCCAAACCCCGAGTCTCTGTGGAGGACCAGCAGGATGGCAGCAGCTGGGAACAGGCTGGGGTGACCCTGCCCAGCCATATGTGCAGCGTCAGGAAGGACACGCTGCAAAGGACGTATTTCCCTGGCTATCCAAGAGTCCCTGCCCCTGACAGGTGGGGAAATCATTTACTGTGACTCCTAAAGCTCCCACCTTTCCAATCCATGGGAGTTTTGGGCAGCAGGTGAATGTCCTTCCTGTCTGTGTTTCTGGGGCAGGATGTGTCATGCTGCTCCCCCCGGGTGGTGCCAATCTGCTCAGTTCCTGGGATGCAACTCCACTTGCTGAAAGCAGATGCCATGCCCAGATTTCTTCTGCTGTTGAATCTCAGCTGTAGTTTGGCAGTTCCACAGTGATGTAGTGTTTTCCTCTCTCTCCCTGTCATGCCATCCCTCCTCCGAGGTGAGCTGGCTGCGTTTGCCGTCAGCTGTTAATCCACCCTGATGTTTGCATTCCTCTCTCCTCCCAAAGCACCACAAATCATGCTGCTTCTCCCTCGTGCACACACCGACCTCCCGAGGGGAGAGGGAAGCTGCAGGAAAACATCCTGGGAAAGGAGCTTTGGATCTCTGCCTGCTCCGAAAGGAAATCACTTTTAAATGGGAAAATCTCTCGTGATGTTAATCAGTTCTTTCAATATTTGCTGTACTTGAAGCACTGACTTGCTTTTCGGATTTTAGAGGCAGGAAATACCACATGGATTTTGAACGAGGAAAGTGCACACACACACACACACACACACACATCCACACCCACCTACCCACACCCCCTCCAACTGCTGGGGTGTCCCAGCCCTGCTGCTGGCACTGCCCGAGCATCCTGCACCCAGGGCTTGCAGCCTTCCAGAGCAATCCTTACCCTGGCACATGGCTGCAATATTTTAAAAGTCAGAGAGTAACACTATATGTCAAAAGTGGTCAAATTAAGTTAATTTGACCTTTAAACTCCATTTTTAATCCCTTTCTTTGGCATCCAGCATGATTTGCATTCCGCTATACTGACACTCAGCCTAACAAATGACTTTCTTTCCAAACTGCCTTTGAAGTATCTGAACTTAATGGACTATAACATTTATGAACATCTGAGTTCTTCTCTCAGCAGCTGCACTAGGTTATTGATGATCTAATTGAAATGCTGGCAAATATATCCCAGCAGTATATGGGGAGCAGCAGCCGACTCGGCACGACCCCAGAGCCTTGGAAGCGTATGGTTTCCATGCTATTCATTAGCAGCAGACAGTATATTTTCAGCTATGTTAAAACAACAACAAAGAGCAGAGAAAAGACACAAGAAAAGGGGGGAAAAAATCCACATGCAGTTAAAAGGCTGATTTGCTGCTCCTCTGTGGATCCCTCGGCAGCTCCGTTGTGGGGGCTGGAGGCAGCTGGTGGAAACTGGGCACCTTCTGGAACCTGAGATTTATTTCCAGGAACAGTCAAGGGCAGGTCAGGTTATCCATGACACATTCACTTCCCTGCCTGAACAGGTGAAAGTATGTGGAAAAAAACTGAAAACAAGACAACTGGGTACCACAAAAGGGATTTTCTTATTATTACATCCAAAAATCATCACCCTTTATTCTAAACCCTGTGGGAGGGTGACCTAAGTTGGAAATGTCCAAACTGGCCATGGAGGGCCATGAGCTGCTCCCAGGGCTCCCCCAGAAACACAGCTGGCACATATTTCCCCCACTACTTCAGAAACATGAGGTTTGGCAATGCCCATTTCCGTAGCAATGTCTGGAATTGTATTGCACTCAATATTTATCCAGCAACCAGCTGAGAGCACGCTCTGCTCTACACTGATTGGCACGTAATTAAGCAAAGGAAAGAAAGTCATAATGTTTAGCAGCAGCACCACTTGAGTATTCAACAATAACAGGGAAGATAGGGATGGTGTGCTGCTGAAAATAAATAGGGAATGGCTTATTAGGAGGTGTAGTGAGTTCCCGTGCCGTGAATAGCTCCAGGCAGTCCATTCCCTTCCATTTCATTTCATTTGATAGTCACCGATTTACACCAGGGATAAAAGAGGGAGAAAAAAGAATATTGAAAGAGAGCAGAAAAATTTTGACATGAAAATAAAGATGAGGGGAAATCAAATTTGTCTCTTTGAGCAGATGGAGGCTGAGCCATTCCTGGCACCATCCACACAACTGGATTCACTCTCCTGGTCCAGCCTGGCTAAAAGACATGGATAAAAATGAAAAATGCAAATTAATTCTCTACACCTTCCTGGACACACTGGAATGGAAGATGCCACTCAAGAGGCAATCTCTCCAAAACATTTAAAAACATTGTGCAATTTATATCTTGTGCTTGACAGAGCATCCAAAAGTAATTTCAGCAGTGTCCTGGTGCCACTGTGCTCCTCCGAGGGTGCCAGTCACTGTGCCCACGGCCCCGCTGGATCATTTCCCTTCCCTCTCCAGGCTGCAGAGCTTTAAAATGCAATACAAGTTGGCTGCTGGCCTCTCATTTCTGCTGGAAAATCTGGCTGTGCCAGCATGTGTAAGGTCAACAGCACAAAGCCTGCTTATTAACTGGAAATTTGGGGGATCTGGTGCCAGGAAATGGCTTTCAGCCTTTGTGAGAAGGAGTAAAGAGGTTTGGGGGCAGTGGTTTGCTACAGAGGAAAATCAGGTTGGAGCATATTTAATGGCTCGGATTTGCCTCTGTTCCAGGGCACCAGGAGCTGTGTCTTATCCTACCAGGACACTCAATTAGGCCTTTTTAATCCAAGCATAAAGCTCTTCCAGATCACATTACGCCACCTGTGGCATCACTGTCCCCCAGAGCACTCGGTACAACATCCCACAACCCCCAGCACTCTGGGGGTGCAGCATCCCCCCTCTGTCCTCTGGCTCCTGGCTGTCCTAACTCCAGAGGTTTTGTAATTTAGGGATCAAAACCACCTTGGGCTGAGCCACATAAGAGACACCCTCAGCTGCCTTCATGAAAAATCCTGTTTCCAGCTGTACTGGATGGACACCCAGACTTTCCCACTGGCACTGCCTCTCTCTGCTTTGCCAAGCAGAGATTTTCTATGGTGAAGGAACAGCCCAAGCAGGGTGAAGTGGGGGCCTTTTCCCATTTTTTTCCATTAAGTGGAAATTTCCAGTGATATTTTGGAGTTTAAGGAATCTTAGCACCTGGGCTGCAATGTAGAAAGGGATTTAGGATGATTTTGGTGGTATTTTCCAACTTTAATGATTCTATGAGTCTAAGCACATCCCAAACACAGGAGCATCTTTACTGCCACTGAATTCTGTGATGACACTCACCTACTCAGATTTGGGTCCTGGTATTTGCCTTTGGGCCAGTGGAGTTAAAAAACAACAAGGTTTGTAATGAGAGGAATGGGAGAAAATTTTTCCACTCAATTACCATTTTACTTTGTTTCAGAAAAGGCTCTGTGGGTGCTCACAACCTTCTGGACTCTGATGCCCCAAAACCACCTTGGTTTGTCCGATCCCAGATCTGTTTCCAAGGAGAAGCAGAGCCACAGTCAAACCTCAGGTTTCTCTGCCCTCACGTTCCAGATCCAGATGGAGCAGCAGCAGGACAGAACAACCGCTTGTTCTCTGGCACTCACTGTGTGAGTAGTTCTTAAAGGCTAGAAATTACTCTTTTTTTTTTTTGCAACTTTCAGCCTTTTCAACCTTGAAACCTCTGCTCCTGTTGCAGTGTGGTTTGGGGAATGGACAATAGTTCACAAATTTAATTTTCCTGGTTTCCAGCAGAGGTGAGAGGATTTACACTGTTGATGACAAGAAAAAGGCATGAAAGCAACAGTATTCAGCTAATTCTGCAAAGAGATTTTGGATAGAAAGATGAACGTTCCTACTCCTGGATAATGTAGCATGTAAATTCTGCTGATAACGTGGCTCCCCTCTCGCTGGAGCTGGTAAATGATTTCCTGAGGCTTCTTGCAGAATATCTGCTTCATTTAAATCCCCTCACTCCTCTCTCGCAAACAATGAATACCAGATTCATTCCGTGGATTTGTCACTTAAAATTTCTATAATGAAAGGGAGTTCTGTGTTAAAAGCAGAAGAGTTTGGGACCAATGAGCACAAGCTGTGGCAGTTCTGTTGTCACACTCAGCAGATACGGAGACTCCAGGTGTAATGAGCTTTCCTTTGTAGGAAGAGACAGAGCCTGGAAACAATGGGACTTCTGATCTGGGATTTGGATGCATTTGGGCTGGGAAATGAGCACACTGGAGAGATAAGGCAGATGAATCATCCAGAAGGGATTGCTACAGACCAAACTGTCAGTCTTTGTGTGGTTTTATGAATTCAAATTTTATTCTGATTTGAAATTATGCAAAAAAACACACATTATAAATCAGGGAATAAATCAAGGTTGGTGCTGTGTCCAGGTCAAAGGCAGAGGGAGTCAGGGAGCCTGGTTTCTTTCCAACCATATAAATCATCCTAAAGTGATTCCAAACTCCCTGGAACGCTTTGTGAACCTTGGGAAAGTTTCCAGAAGACCTGACATTAGTCCCAGTGTAGAATAAAAGCTCCTTTAAAATGAAATGAATTTCACCTGAAATTGCACCTCTTTTCAAGGGTTTAGCTACAGACTTCTTGGCCATTTCTGAATATGACACAGTGTTCCCATTGAAAAGGCAGAAACACTCAAGTTTTCCAGGTTCCTGTTTAGGAGAAGGTGTGCTTGTGCTGGCAGGTCCTATCAGGATGCCAACAGACCTCTGTCCAACAGGAGCTCAGGGGAACGTTCAGCAGCAATTATTAATGCAAAAAAATAACATTAAATTCTACCAATTTGAAGAGCTCACCACGCAAGAGCTGCTTAAAGGCTGGCCAAAAGGGGCTCTAGATCAGTCATATCGATTTTTTGGTTTTTTCATGAATCTTAAATGACTGGATGAAGTTCAGAGGCTGAGACTAAAGTGGATGCTGCATTTAGGCTGGAAAAGAGAAGGTGTGCAACTTTTAATGCAACCTCCAACCAGTGCAAAGAGTGGAAAGGTCTTGATTAGTGAAAAATTAATGAGTGGTAACAATGTCTTGAGGTAGGAACACAGGGGTGGGCTGGAGCAGCCTGTGCCCAGGGTTACCTGTTGCTCTGACCATGGGATTGTGTAGTGATGAGATTTCTGGGGATGAATGCAAAAGGGGGATGTGCCAGGGCAGTGACAGAGTCTGGATCTCTCCAGGCCACTTCCCTGCAGGGCATCACCCCATCCTCAAACCCTTTCCCCCCCACAAGTGGCTCAGGGAGCTTTGTGCAAACATCAGCCCCTCAGCAGCATCTCCAAACGCACCAACAGCTGCTCCCGAGTCCCCCCTCACTGCTGGGGCCTGGCAGAGTCTCATGTACCAGAATATCAGACAATTATTTTTTTTACACCATTTTTCGTTCCTAAGCGAACACAGCGTGTTTTCTGATCTGCATTTCTCTGCTTTGATCATCCGTTCTGCAGATCAGTTTTCCTGTTTAGAGGTACAGCGGGACATGTAATGAATGCAAATGCGATGCGGTCGCAGATAAATGTCTCGACTTCAGAGCCTAATCCTCCCAAATCTTACACCCCGATACAATGTTTTCATATTTAATGCATTCTGAGGGATTTTGCTTTTATAAATAATGAACTAATCTCATCTTCAAGGCATCACTTTGCAGTTGAGGTGTTAAAAAAAAAAGCAACACTCTATGCTTAGAAAAATCTATTTTAACCAATATTACCTGATAGCTCCCCTCAGATAAAGGCTTTGGTGGGTTTGTTGGGTGATTCCTTTAAGAATAAAAGTACACTGGAGAATTATATTGTGTGGGGCAGAGAAAGAATTGGGATGAGGAGACATGGAAGGGGATTATTTGTCCAAAATACCAGGTGTCCTAACCCCATGAGTGGAGCTCTGTGGAACGGTGTGTGTTGGTGTCAGGACAGAGGGAGCAGAGAAGTGCACAGATTCCCAAGCAAATCCGTATTCCCAGAGCTGCCCTGTGGCATGTCCTGCCAGCTGAGCAAGTGTGAGGCACTGTCCTGAGTTATTACAAAATAATGTGCTGTCTGCCCTGTGCGATGGATGATCAGCAGCAGCTCCGAGCTCAGTGCTGGAATCACCATGAAGGCTGGAAAAGAAATGAGACAGGAATTGGCCTGGATTGCTGAAGTCCATACAATTCCCCAGGCTCCAACTTCAGGGAGCAAGGAGAAGGTGCAAATGCAGGATGGATGGTGTGGGAATCCACCTGCAGCTCCCTGAGTTCCTGTGCAGGGAGAGTTGTAGGGAACAACACTGAAATAACAATGGGAATAACGACAGAGAGTGTACATTGCCCCAAGAAGTTCTAATAGTTTTGTTCACTGAGGAAAGAACAACAGCAAATTGTTTAGAAAACTTCTTTGCATAACTAACATTTTGAATTTTTGAAGATATTATAATTAGTTTTACCAGGGAGCTGAAATCCCAGGACCAAGGTTTTTGTTCCCAGTAAAACCAGGTAGCACAGATAATTTCCTCTGAGAACCTTATTAGCATAATTCTATTCCTCTGGTGCTGGCAGAGGGGTTTACATTTCCTCCCAGCTTAATGGCATTTCAAAATAAATGGAATTGAGCCTGCATGGAAACTGTAGCAACAGGCTCTCCAGGGAGGTGCTTGAATCCTCATCCCTGGAGGCGTCCAAGGAACAACGGGACGTGGCACTCAGTGCTCTGGGCTGGGTGCCAAGGTGGGGATTGGGCACAGGGTGGATTCAATGGTCTTGGAGGTCTTTTCCAACCTAATTGATTCTGTGATTCTAAATGTGAGATTCCCTGGATGTTGGGATGTGGGTGCTCAGCCCTGGGCTGGGGCACGGCAGAGCCTGGATACAATTCAGGGAGAGCTGGTCGGGACATCTTTTGGGTCAAAAATGTCTCATTTGGAGTTTGTCATGTAAGTGGTAGGATCAAAGCCTCCCTTTAACACAGCAAGCCCCCATATCCACCCCCAGGGGTGGAGAGGAGCATGGCTGTGTGAGTAGCTGTGGAGAAAATGCTGACAGCAGAACTGCTGCATTTCCAGCCCGCACACAAATCCCCCCTAATGGCATCCCCGGAGAGGAGCCGGAGCCTGTCACTCCCGTTTCCCTGCACAGGCACAGACACACAGCTCCTGCAGCTCCTCCAGCACAGCACAGTCCAGGGAGAGCATTTAAAATAATTGACCGTGGCAAGAGACTGGGTTTAAATTGGGAGCAGAAGCAAAGCTGGAGCGTTTCCAGGTCAGAGAGAAAAACAAGTTTCTCCCAAGGATGGGTCTGACTCCGGCAAGATTTTCTCCCACTGTCTTACGATCCAGCATCCCTGCTCAGCCTGCTCAGCCCTGCTGGGTCATGGGAACAGGGTCTGCATCTCACAGGAGAAGGCATCTCATCCTGGTACTGCTCCAAAGCCCTTTGGCAGTGAGGCAACAGAAGGCACCAAGTGCCCCAAAACTGTGCCTCTTGCAGGGAGCTCTTGGCAACCAGTCACCATCCACAGGTGAATCCCCCAGCGTCCAGCTGTCCTCAGAAATCCTATGTTTCCTTTCACTGGGCTTCAAGATGCTCTTTGCATTCAACAAATTGAGTTCAAAGGGACCAAGGCTTCTGTTTAAGTGCTCTCCCAGGTGGGAGTGTTCTAACTCACACACTACTCGTAGACCCTGCACTCTCTGGGCTGTTCCCAGGAGTCCCCGTTTGCACAGTTTAGCCATAATTACTTTCTCCTCTTTCTCCAACCAGCCTCCAAGCACTTCTTTGCAAGGGGAGTTGCTATTCTCTTGTCAGGAGATGGGATGCTGGTGTAATTGAGAAAGAACAGCTGCCTGTTTCTGACTGAGGTTCTTTCCTCCCTCCCTCCCACTCACTACTTATTGTATAGGAAGGAGAAGCCCTCAAGATATGCTGGACAGACTCTTGGAAATAACCTTTTTCATCTCAAAGATCCTGCTGAATTTTAGATTAAAAAGGAAGCTTTTCTTTCAATAATGTATTTCCCCCTTGGCTCCCTGGCTATCAAGTAACTTTCCCTGAACAGAAAGCTCAAAAGATGAAGCTTCCCCAAATTCAGATTCATGAACTGAATCTCTTACCTCCCAGAAGCCTGGCTGGAGAGAGCAAAGGCAATCAGGGCATGAATTTCATATTAAGAAGAATAAATAAAGCAGAACCTTTTTTTATTTCATTCCTTCTGCCCATGCAGGTGAGTTGGGGTTATTAACCACCACTTAAATCAGCACATCTGGCAGGAGAGGGTCACCCAGCTCTGACCCTCCACAGACCTGGAGCTGAGCCCTGGAACTGGGGTGTTGGGTCTTGGGGGAGCTTAAATACAGCACTGCAGTGTAGAGCCAAAGCAGAAAACAACACATGCAATCCTTTCCTGTGGCTGTGCCCTCTCCAGATCCTCAAATCTCTGCAGAGAACCAGCTGGAGTGATGGACCCTGCCAGGGAAGCCTGTGCCAGATCCCACCATGCTGTGGTCCGACACCTCTGCAGTTACACACACATGGAGGGGACCCAGCCACTGGCAACACACAGAGGACAGAGCACAGGTTCACACTCAGAGCCCCTTGGAATCTCAGGATATATGAAACTGCAGTTTTCCAAACACTGCCCTTCACAGTCACCACTTCAGCAAAGAAATTACAGGTTTTATGGGGAACTCCAGGCAATGACCCCTCTTGTGCTGAGATCCCAGGAAAGGTGGGAGTGAAACCATTCCTTCAGATCACCTTGGTAACAGCAAAAATCCCACCCAAAGCCATTCTGGCCCTGTGCTGAGCCACTGCATCTGTGTGTGTGACACCTCTCAGGCTGAGTACATTCCAACACCCTGTGCAGCTCCCGGATCACTGCAGCCACATCCCAAAGTCTGTGCCCAAACAGTAACTGTGGGATAACTATGGCTTTGGGGGTGGGCTCTGTCTGGATTCTGTGTCAGGTGCTCAGGACAGGCCAGGTTTGAGGGAGGAGGGCACAGGCTGGACAAACTCATCACTCCAGGCTGGGGTTCACCCGGGCTTTATTCACCTGCTGTTGATTTTGATGCTCCTGGAAATCCCATCCAGGCTAAAGCCTCAGCCCTGGCTGCATAACAGTAAACTTTGTCAGGGCTAATGATTCCAGTACTTGGGTGAACCAATTCCTCATGCAATTCCCCCCAGACTGACTGTTTTCCTGCCATTGCAGCTGTACAATGGTCACCCGGGAGCCCCAGGTAACCCCAGAGCCTCTCATTTCCCCATTAGCAGCACGCAGGGAGCAGTGGCAGCCTCAGGCAGGCATGGCAGCATTCTCTCCTTTTGGGCTGAGAAATAATGGGAAACTCCTCGGGAGGTGATCCAACCTGCAATAAGAAGCACAGCAGCAGATACACCCATAGAGAATATTGATGGCTGGATCTCATTTCAGGGGCTGGATTCCCACACTAGAGTACAGATAATACAGAACTGTGATCAATAGATGGACAGGATTGTTTTCAGGGGACTAACAGGATTCATTCTATGGCTGCAGACCACCTTAACATGCAAACATGCTGATTGCTTTGTTTGTACAAGCAGTAGAAAAAATCAAGCACCGATCTCTGCTCTGTGTGAGCAATGATAGGACCTGAGGGAACAGCTGGAGCTGTGCCAGGGCAGGGTTAGGTTGGATATCAGGAAAAAGTTCTTCCCCCAGAGGGTGGTGGGCACTGCCAGGTTCCCCAGGATAGTGGGTACAGCCCCAAGGCTGCCAGAGATGCAGGAGCATTTAGACAATGCTGTGAGGGACAAAGTGGGATTGTTGGGGTGTCTGTGCAGGGCCAGGAGCTGGACTCAATCCCTGTGGGTCCCTCCCAACTCAGGACATTCTATGATTCTGTGATACTCCATGAAAATAAAGAAAGGACTTGAATTCCTTTTGCTTTTCATCCTGCCTAAACCTAAACTGCCTGGCCTTCATCCACCCAGGGCAGGAAGCTCAGACAACAACCATGTTTCATTCCTGGCACAGCTTATTTTTGACACAGCAGCAGCAGCTGACAATTTGCAACTCCATAAACTGGATGCACAATTCTAATTTATGTGTGAGCTAATGGATCGTTGCTCCTGTAATAAACTGCTCAGAGTGGGTTGGATTTATCAGCAAGCAGGTTGCCCTTTACACATTTTTATTTAATTTTGCTTTATTTTGTGAGGTGCCAAGTCAACAAATGATTAAATATGAGCAAATATTTCTCCACTGGAGTTTTATCAAGTTACCTAATCCAGTTAAGAGATGGAATGTAATTCCTTCTGGAAGCAAATCTTGTTTTCCACCAGGGTTCTCAATTAAAACAAACAAAAAAATAAACAAAGGATTTTCCCTTCTGAGTAAAACAGGAGGTTATGGAGTGTATTGTGCATGGAAAACAAATAGGAAACTTGTTGAGATAACAGAGGCTTTGGATGGGATCTTGCCCATCTCTGTTCTCAAAGTCAGCTCCCACAAGACTCATTTACTTTCCTAAATCAATTCCAGAAGCTCCCCCTACCTGTTGCTACTCAGCAGCCTCCCTCTGTAGGGCATAAACCAGAGACCTTGATACCCAAAGAGCATCTCCTCGGTCCCCTTTCCCCTTCCAAGAAGGAGAGGGAACCAAGGACACTTCCCACGTCTTCCTGCCCTTCCACAGCCACCTGAGAGTCCAAGGCTGCCACCTTTTCTCTTGGCACAAAGCTCAGTCCTTCCTTGGCACCAGTGGGGCTTGGAAATTGCCATTATTCAGCCAAGAATTGAAGATGGACGAAGATTCCTCCCAGGGAAAAGGTTCCAGCTCCCAGAGCCATAACCACTGGGACATGGCACTTTACAAACCCATTGCCTGCCCAGCTGCTCTTCTCTGCAGTTTTCCCCACCAGAAGGGCAGTAATTAGAAGAAAACATTGCAGAATGCTTGGGAAAATGGGCAGGGGACTTCCAGAGGAGAGACCTGGAGCATTAGAAAGTCTGTTGGCAGCATCAGGCAGTTCATTAAACGCTCCCAGGAGTCACAGCCATTCACTGTTTATGGCAGTGAGGGCAGAGGCTAAAGTGCTTCACTTGGCAGACTCGTGTGATTTAGGGCTTCAGGTTCATCAGGTTGAATCACAAACCGTATTTGAGTTACCGTCAGTCGCTATAAATATTGGAGTCATGAGAGCTTGGAAGAACCTCCCTGTGAGAACCCTCTATCCCCCATGCAGCATTCCCAAACTGCCAGTGGAGCATCCCCTCACCCAGGGCTGCCTCTGGGCAGGAGCTCAGGTGAGAAACCTTGTCTGGGGAAGGTGACAGTGGCCTAAACCTCAGGGCAGAGAAGGTGGAAGCACCAGGGGCCTGACCTGATGCAGCAGCTCTCAGCTGCTCCTGGTGGAAAGCCCAGCTTTGGAGGACAGCTCCACTCCTGGAGATGCAGCTTCAGCGAGGGAAGTGTTTGTACTTGGGATTACCTGTATCACATTTTCTGTTGTTTTGTGTACTAATTATTCCTGCCAGCCCAGCCAAGGAGCCTCTGGCTCTCCAATGCTGCCACCTATAGCAACTCTGCAGCAGCAAACTGCTCTTGGGGCTGGCCCAGAGCCACACTCAGGGCACAGGCACTTGGAAAGCCTCTGGAAAGGACCCCCAGGGAACACAGAGCGGGGATGCCAAAGCTTTGCCCCTTTCCCCCAGCCAGACTTGAGTTCAGAGCTCACCTGGCTCCAGCCTGCCCTGTGCCACCCCCTGCCAGCTCTCCACACCAGAGCTCCTGGAGGAAGCCTTGAACGTAACAGCTGAGCCTCTGCAGAGGGGGTGAAGGATATAACAGGAAAACTCAACCAAAGAAGAAAAGGGCAGCTGTGTGTGCAGCAGATTTAAAGGGAGTCATGAGGAGGAGGAGTAGGTAGGGGTGAGTAGCACTTTGGTAGAAAAGCTGCTTCCCTGAGCCTGAGATTTGCTCAGTGATGGAGAGAAGGGCAGGGGAGGACTGTCTGTGCTGCTGCTCCTTCCTCAGTACCTCTTTGGGCATGGTGGGGGAAGGCTGGCAGGGGACATCGGCAGCTGGCTCTGCCCATGTCTTGTGCTGCCAAGGAGAGTGATAAAAGTAAACTTCCAAAAATCTGGGCAACCTGTGCCAGCACCTTCCCACCCTCACGGGGAAGAATTGTGTAAATGACTGTAAATATTCAAAAAATGCTAATTCAGCCATCCCTGCACCAGCCTCCTCCACTGCTGCTCTCCCTTTGAAGCCAAGCTCTGGGTGTTTGCAGGTACATTTCTGGTTGTACCTTTACCACCAGACATGGTGTGTTCCTCTCAGTTTTCCAGCACATGCAGAGCAGCCCATAAATATTGCAGGGGTTTTGTTTTAATTCGAAGCTGTCTTGCACACTGAACTGTCTAATCCACGGAACATCTGCTCAGAGCAGGCAGCAATCTCTTAAATGCCACTGTGCACTTAAGAAGTTCTCGGAGGCTCTGCAGGAGACCCTGAAAGAATTTAACTGATATAAGGCACCTCCCACAGCTCGAGCTAATGATCACAATACAAACGACATTTGCATGCTATGATACTCCTTTTGTGCAGAAGACAACCTGCACACCAACATCCACGCATCCCTGACAGCTTGTTTTCCCTCTGGCTGTACAGGATTTCCCAGCCTGGGTGATAAGAGGATGTTGCCCATCGCCCCAGCAGCTGCCCTGGTCTCCTGCTGCCCCTCAGCATTCACCTCTGGGTGCTGTGGCCCCTTCCATGACTGGGGAAGACTGTGGGGGTTTAGGAATATCTGGAAAGGGGGACGTTGCACAATGTCCCTGCGGTGAGCAGCAGGTGCTCTCTGGTGCCTGGCTCTGTCCTGCAGTGTGGCAGCAACCAAGGGCTGCTTCCCATTGTGGAGATGCTCCTGGGAATTCCCAGCATCCGTCCTGACCCTAAGGGCAGCTGTTAGTCAGTCCTGGCAGGGCTGAGCCATCAGCACCAACATCTGCTGCTCTGGTGCTTCCCACTGTGACCCTCAACAGCACCAGCAAATTCCTTCAGTCTGTGTCTTTCTGCCTAATATTTTTCCACTCTTAATTTACTTTATTTTAATTGATTGGGCTCTCATGTTGTGTAGCAGCTTATAAAGGAAGGCAGTGCCAGATACAAAAGGAAAAACCAGCCCTAATATTTATTCCTTTGCCTTGTGGATTCACACAGATCCCCTGCCCCAGTCCTTAATGACACAAACCAGTAATGGTTTGGCTGCTGCAGTCCAAGGGACTCAAAATCAATGGCATGATATTGAAATTCCAGAAGATCTATTTAAAAATGTTGTTTCTCACAGTTTGCCCACTGGAAATCCTGGCAGTCCCACCAGGGCCAGTCCATGCACTGAAAGCACCCAGGGGCAGTGGTTTGATAATGGCTGTAAAATGCACCTTAAGGCCAATGTGTGCCAGTGACATGAGCTGTGGGAGGGAGCAGGAAGGCAGGAATTGGGGTGCTGATTACAACCAGGTTTAGGAACAAAGTTTCCTTTTTCTAAGTGGCTGTGTTGTGTTCCCTCTTCCATGTCCTGCTGTTGCTGCCCGGCCCAAAGTGCTGCCATGCCCCTCCCCAGCACCCTGGCAGCTTTGTGGGCAGCTGTCCCAAATCCTGAACACCCCACAAGGCAGTTCTGACTCCAGAAAGGGACTCCCAGGGGTTCACTTGCCCTGAGGAGCTGTGACAGAGCATCATTTGCCTCCCTGTCAGTGTCAGGAGGACTCACTGGGAAATCTGGGCAGAGCATGGCAGGAGTGAGATGGCTCCAAATCACTCATTTCCAGAACTCCTTTGACCTGTTCATGCAAATCCACAGCTGGTTTTACAGAAGGGACATGAAGACTAAACAAAATAACAGTCCTTGAATTTTGCAATTTCCCTGACCCCAGAAATTTCACAAGAGCAGAATCTTCCTTTGCCTTTTGTTTACTCAAAGAAATGAAAAAAAATACAACAGAAGTAGCTTAGATATAGCAATGGGTTAACTCGCTGTGAGTCAGGACAGACCTTCAGAAGAGAAATACCTGAAATCCTTCTCCTCTGCCTGCCATTGCTGGGCTCGACAAAGCAGCCAACAAGACAGATTTTAATGGGACTTACATCCAGGAAGACAAAAAGAGGGGGAAAATGGAGAAAAGGAATTAAAAATGCTTCCAGAGCTGAGGCACCAGACAAGATAAATAGGGATCATCATTCCTCCTCTCAGGGAGGTGCTGCTGCAGCGCCGCTCACCTGGGCAAGACTGAGGTAAAATTAATGCTCCTGTGGGCACATTAATGCCACTCACCCCCCCTGCCCATTTGTCTCCTGCTGCCAGGCTCCAGGTTAGCCCCAACACTTTCCCTGTGCCACAGTCTGTGCTGTGAATCCATGGAGTGACTACTGGGAGGGGCACAGTGAGGGCTGACCACCCCCTGCACCCCCAGATGTGGGGCTGGGGCTGGGGGAAGTCCTGTCCCGGTGCTCAAAGGCAGGACAAGAGGGGAGGGAGCAGCAGTGAGGGGCCAGTGGGATGCACATCCATCCAGGCAGTGGAAGTGGGGGCATGGGGCACATGACCATCTGGGCAGTGGAGGTCACCCACACCCTGTGGCATCTGCTGGTGGGTGCTGACCCATGACTGGTGGTGGAGCAGGAGCTGAGCTCCTCATGCAAACCCCAGGCTGTGTCCCAGCTACAAGCCCCCATCTCTCCCCTCCAGGGCCAGAGCTTGGGGCTGTCCCCACTGTCAGAGCTCACCAAAGGCCAAGGGCTCATTTCTGTCACCGTGTCCTTCTGCAGAGTCCTCCAGGTGACATTTTGGGAGAACAGGGAGCTGTGAAATTTAAGCATCGGGAGCTCAATCCATTAGTGTCCTGACAAGGCTTTCAGAGATTTACAATGGGTTTTACCACCTGCTGGAGGTGCAGCAATGAATTTCCATCTCTAACTCATTCTTGGACCAAGATTTACAGCTGCCATCAGCCCCGTGCTGTCACTCAGTCCCCTCCGACCAGGTGGGGAAAGGTCACTTTTTAGAGACACAAATGATGAGGCCGTGACCAAACCACCTGCTCCCACCCCAGCTGGGCTTTGGGCAACCAGCCTGCATTGAGCCTGTTCCCAGAGCAGTGACCGTCACCAAGGGCCTCATTAGAGGGAGAATTAACTTCCCTGTGACCTGTGAGAGACCCTCAGGAGCTCAGGGAACTTGTATTGCTGCTCAGCTCTCCCAGAGGCTTCCTAAATCCGTGGAGCTTTGCAGCCAAGAGGAAAGGGATGTGAAGGAGACAAGGCTCTGCTTGCTTCTGATATTTATTGCAAATGAAACCTCCTTTAATTTGGGGTCCAGAATCCCTGCCAGCTTCCCATGCTCTGCAATTTATCAGTTTTTCCCAAATATTACGATCCCACCATGACATCCCTTGTCTTTGGAAGCTCTGCTGTGCCTGAGGGCTCTCCCTGCTCGCACATTTCCTGCTGTTTAGTGTAAATCCCATCCATGTATTTCCCTCCCTTCCTCCTTCAGATAAATCTCTCCCCATCCTTGTGCCCACTCCTTTCCAGGAACTGCCAGGAGGGTTTGTATCCTCCCTTTACATGCTGCTCTTTTTTTTTGGATGCTAAAGTGGAACATGCTTACTAAAAAATAAACCTTTTCATAACTTACCAGAACAGTAAAGAACACAAGTAGGAGTTTATAAAAGGAGAGAAATAAAAGATAAATTTCCCCCTATTTTACACTGCAACATTTAATATATGGCAGTGGTTGTTCCTGTTGCCTCCAGAGTGTATCAGCCACTGTAAACAACCCTCCACATACACAGCAGAGCAACCTGCCTGTACAGAGAGTCAGAGTGGTTGGTAAACTCAGGGGCCAGGCAAATTATCTCTAAACAAACATGAAATCACAGCCTCTGGGAAGAGGATGAGAGAGACAAGACAGGCACAGACACCCACGTTTTTTCCTTGGCTTGCATCAAATGGAGTTGCCCCAGATGAACAGCAGCAGGAGAAATTTGGGCATAAACATTAATAAAAACAAAATAAAAATGCCCAAATTACCAAATGGCCTCTGGCCTCCTCTCCCCACATTTTTCCCACTTCTCTTGTTTCTTTCCTACTGCTCTTTTGCCAGATCCTTTCCACAACATGTTTGGCCCTGGATTACTGACAGAGCTTCTCTCCCTTCCTCAGGTCTCCAGCTGCAGCCCCAAACAGGGACAGGCACTATGGGATTCAGGCCTGCTTGGTTGCATGTCATCCTCCCATGGGATTTTAGGCTCCTTTCTCTCTAACTCAAACTACCTCAGAGTTACCTACAGCAGCAGGAGGTGAAGAATGCTGGGGGAAGGGAGACTTGTTCCTTGGCGTCATCCTTTTAATGCACACAGGGAAATTAACTTAAAGCCTGGGTTATGAAGAGAGCTAATTAGTTAATCCATGTAAAGTGCCTTAAGACCCTGGGATGAGGGGAAAGAATAGCTAATGGGGGAGCTCAGACAGGGCTCTCCTGATGCAAAGTGAATTTCAGACAAGAAATCCTTACTGTACAGAATGGAATTAAACTCAAGAGCTTGTCTAAAAGAAAAACCTCAGAATTGATCACATCCCAGTGAATAAAGACAGTCCATCAGTTCAAGGGCATCTTACACGGATATCTGTGCCCACTAATTATTCTGCTTGAAACCAGCCTTCCTGGCAGATTCCCAGAGTCGATGCATTGAGGACCTCTGTGTCAACATTAGCTTTATACCAGACGGATAATTGGTGGTAAGTACCCAGAGCTGGACTGTGCTGGACAACATAATGGCAAAAATTAAATTCTTCCAACAAAATAGCTCTTTGCAAGCGTTGTTTGAGCAAAGCCAGGCTCGGCAGAGAGTTCCACTGTGAGGCAGCACAATTACAGAGCAATTAGAGGGGTGAACTTCACCAGCTCACCTGCACAACACCCATTTTCTCCTCTACGATCATCTGTCAAGGCTTCAAACATTTTCTTTGTTCCAAACAACAGTCACTGGCTGAATTACCGTTGCTGAGAACACTGTGCAGCCATGCAGCCTCCAGGAATCTGGGAATGGTGTCTTAAAGTATATGCCAAAGGCTCCTGTATCCCCATTTCTGGACTGATACCGCTCCCATCCTCCCTCCTGCCCTCCATTGTAACTGGACTGACCCCTGGGATGCTGGGACATGGGGACTCATCCCTGGAGGTGTCCAAGGAATGACTGGACATGTCACTCAGTCTGGTTACAAGGTGAGGATTGGTCACAGGTTGCACTTGATGGCCTGGGAGGGCTTTTCCAACCTAAGTGATTCTGTGGTTCTGTGACCCTCAGGATGTTGGGATGTGGGACATAGCCAGCCCTTCAGCTCAGGATTCTCTCTCTGGCAGCCATCCAGCTCCATGGAAGGGCTGAACTATGCTCAGCAGTGTCGAGCTGAGGTGAGCTTTGCCGAGCTGTGCTGAGCTTTGCTGAGCTGTGCTGAGCTTTGCCGAGCTGTGCTGAGCTGAGCTTTGTCAAGCTGAGCTTTGCCAAGCTGTGCTGAACTGAGCTTTGCCGAGCTGTGTTGAGCTTTGCCGAGCTGTGCTGAGCTGAGCTTTGTCAAGCTGAGCTTTGCCAAGCTGTGCTGAACTGAGCTTTGCCGAGCTGTGTTGAGCTTTGCCGAGCTGTGCTGAGCTGGGCTTTGTCAAGCTGAGCTTTGCCAAGCTGTGCTGAACTGAGCTTTGCCGAGCTGTGCTGAGCTTTGCCGAGCTGTGCTGAGCTGAGCTTTGTCAAGCTGAGCTTTGCCAAGCTGTGCTGAACTGAGCTCTGCCGAGCTGTGTTGAGCTTTGCCGAGCTGTGCTGAGCTGAGCTTTGTCAAGCTGAGCTTTGCCAAGCTGTGCTGAACTGAGCTTTGCCGAGCTGTGTTGAGCTTTGCCGAGCTGTGCTGAGCTGAACTGAGCTTTGCCGAGCTGAGCTTTGCTGAGCTGTGCTGAGCTTTGCCGAGCTGTGCTGAGCTGAGCTTTGTCAAGCTGAGCTTTGCCAAGCTGTGCTGAACTGAGCTTTGCTGAGCTGTGTTGAGCTTTGCCGAGCTGTGCTGAGCTGAACTGGGCTTTGCCGAGCTGTGCCGGCTCCTGCTCGCCCTGAGTGGCACTCAGGGGAAGCAGAGGTGACAGTGATGCAGACGGCTCGAATCACTCCGGCTGCTCCGTCTAGCGAACGGCACAAATTGGATTATGTTGTGGAGTTTCCGAGGACAGCTTTGCTGTTTGAGTGGCATTTCCATATTCTGCCGAGCAACCCACATGCCCATAAAATCTGATAAGTTTTCTTGGTCATCACTTTGTGTATTTTTATGAGTCTATTAAAATGTGATTTACATTTTTCCAATTTCTCCCCCCCCTCTTTTCCCTCCAATATGCCCAAGGGACGGGTGAATTAGATTGGAGGGAGCCCAGGACCATATGGCCAATTGGATTAGGCTCTCCTAAGTGTTCAGCAGAAAGTAATAGGGGCTTTAAATGTGGATCCCAAATTCTGGTTGCCTGTCTTGTCTGAATTGCCAAACAGACCCATTTTTAAATGTTCTTGTGCAGTGCTGAAGACGGTGAGAAGAATGCCCAGGGTCTGTCCTGGCATGTGACTGGTGACAAGGACCTCATGGCCAGTGCTAGGTCGACACTTGAGGCATGTGGCCACCTCCACCCCTTTACTCCAACTCTGAAATTAATGACCAGCTAATCATTGTTCAAACAATGATTAAACAGTATTTTAAGGCAGGATAACACTTCCAGTTTGAGTCAACAGAAGTGTGAGTTGTGCTTCCTGTGTTTCTGCTTGCTCAGGGCAAACGCTGCGGCGTTCCCAGGCTGGGACCACAAAGGAGCTGCCTGTGCTTCTGGATGGAAATTTGCTTTCAGATTTGAGAGAATATTTGTAGAAATTCCTTTCTCTGCTGTTTGCTCAGTTCTGTTAACAATGGGCTGCCAGACGGGTTCAAGGACAGACGAGCAATGTGCTCTGAGCAGCCACTGTAATTCTCTGCTCTGAAGAGACAGAGGGAGATTAATAGAAAAAGCAGCAGCAGGAGGATTTGTCAAGAAAAATAATCATTTTCAGGCCAAGGAGGTTTTGCTATCTTGATAGTGAGCAAATGGCAGGAGCAAAAGGACTCCTGAGCCTGCCCCTTGTTACTGCAAGAAGCAAATTAAGGCAATTGCTGTTGAAGAGAAAACTAACATTTGGCTTTTTTTTCCCTCAGCTACTCTTGCTGTCCCGGAGACCCTCCCAGGCTCCCTGCCCAGGGCCAGGAGCCTTTTCCAACCCGTGTTTTCATCCACAGGGTGATGGGCAGCGTTTGCTGTGAGTGTCACCAAGCAGGGAGGCGACAGCACGGGCGACTGCTGCCACCTATGGAGAGCGAGTCCGGGAGAGAGGGGGACAGGGGCAGCCAGGCAGGGACACGGGGCACCAGGGAAGAACAGTGCTGGATAGCGCTCCCAGTGCATCCCAGGCAGGGATGGTAGTGACCAGGCAGGGGCAGTGGATGGACATGAGCAGGAGACGGTGTTGCAGCCCCACATTTACATCTTCCATCCCCCAAATTTTGACTGGAGCATCCCGGATCCCCTGGGCATCTCCCACCTGGAGCTGCAGGCATGACATGGCTCAGAGGGTGTGGGAGGATGCCCCGTAAAGGGGGGAGGAAAGGCATAGTGGAGGTTTTCCAGACCCACTCCTCTTCTCTCCATGGAAGAGGAACCAATTTACACTGATTAACAAGCAAAAATAATACGGGTTCACTTTCCACCTCCCTTGGCAGAACGCGCGGCTGCAGTTTGTTTGTTTTCATTCTGCAACAGCCTTTGTGTCCCCTGATACTTCTCTGCTTGTAAATAGTCGAGTATCACATTCCCCCTGTGGAAACCAGGGTCGACAAAAACCTGAAATCCACCTTTTTTTTTTCCCCCTCCCTCTTTTTGCAGCTGTGCTGCAATTTCAATTACCATATGCCTCATTTTGCCCCCGGGGAGTGGCGGTGAGATGAGGAATAGGGGAAGTATGGCAGGTAATGGAAGACACGTTCTCATTTCTGCTCCAGCAGATAGTGCAAGTGCCCATTAAATGCTGAAATTAATTGTTCAAATTGTTCTGAGCAGCATTTACAGCGATCTCCCTGTCGCTGCAGCTGGGCATTTGGTTTCAGAAGCTTTCCCTGCATTATCTGCAGCCCAACATTCCAGCGGCAACGTCTCACCACAAACTAATTTGTTCTACGCACATTTATTTTCTCTCTGCACAACACTTACAAAAATACGTGGCAAAAATGCAGATAATTTCCCCTCTCTTGTTTTCATGCTGTTCCAGGGACAAATTGCTGCAGCATTAAGTGGCACCCCCAAAGGTGGCACATCATGATATCATTTATGGGGCTCAGGGGTGTTTGGTTGAAGATTGGGCTCCATGATCTTGGGAGTCTTTTTCTACCTTAATGATTCTTGGATTCTATGATAGGAGCATCCCAAGGCACTGCATCTCACTGCTCCCACCAACAACCAGAGCAGCCAGACTTGGAAAACCACCAAAAATCCCACTGGAACTTCCAGCACTTGTAAGAAGGAAGAGGGAGCACTGAGAGCCAGGAGGGTGAGTGAGGAGGGAAGTGTTCCCATTGTTCCCAGCCTGCCCAATGCCCCTGGCGCTGCCCGGCTGAGCTCCTGTCTTGTCCTGTTCAGGCTGCATTGGGAAACACCCAGGCTGGAAGTGGAAATAAACTCCATATTCCAGCACATTTCAGGAGGTAACCAGATAAACCTCAGGCTGGGTTCTGGATGATCAACTAGTCCCTGGTTGGTGACTGCTGCTCCCAGAAGCTGTTCCCATGAGACATCCATCCCCTGGGTGCTGGGACCATTGTGACTAAGTCCTGCAGAGCCAGGGGCAGGTGCTGGAATCTCCACAGGCAGGACAATGCCTTGGTCAGGGACACAGACAGCTCAAGTCCTGCAAATACCCAGGGATGCAACAGCTGTCATGTGGCATAAAACTCCAGCATCCAATAATTCCTTCTGCTTTTCCAAAGCCACAGTACCTGGGTGCCAACAGCGCTGTCAGGGGCTGCACAGGGACCAGACTGGGACAGGCATGGAGGGTGTAACAGACATGTGGATGTGGCACACGGGGACATGGGTTAGTGGTGGCCTTGGCAGTACTGGTTTAATGGTTAGACTCAATGACCTTAACACTCTTTTCCAATCCAAATGATCCTGTGGTTTATCCTGTGCAGGAGAGGCTGCGCAGCTCTTCCCTCATCCAGGTGTGTTACTCCAGAGCTGGTTACCCACAGTGCCAGCACAGTCATCTTGGATGAGACATGGAATCACTTATGTGCCTGTGAATATCATATGGCTGCTTAGAAATTAAAATGATTTTTGAGTTGTGGAGCATTTATCTGCATTCCTAATTTATGTTTGAACAGGAGAGGAACTATTTTCTGTATTGAAATTCAAGCTTAATTTTAATCTTTATTATCTTTAGAGCTTAGTGAATAATTGATTCTTTTTCTTGCAGATTTCTGTTGGATTTGAAGCAAAATTAATTCAGCCATGGCCCAGGCTTTGTTGTCATTGACTTTGCAGGAGGTGGTGGAGGTCCCAAAGCAGCTGAGGTTCCTGCTGGGGTCACAAAATGAGGCAGGTTTAGGGATAAAGAGCCTCTTCCTTCCAAGCAGAGGAGCCAGGGAAGCAGGGCTGAGATGGTAATCATGACAGGAAGCAGGATGGAATTTGAATGGGTGTCATGAACCAGGTTGAGCACCTCAGTTGGATTCAGCACCTCTTCAAGGATGGATTACTTGTTTCTGATGGGATTTGGGGGGCGTGGGGGTTCATTGCATAAATTTATTTATCTTTAACTAGAGATGAAAACCAGGTATAAATTATCCTGGAGCAAATGAGGACGTGGAAAACACCAAACCTGGGAAGAACCAGTGCTGGCAACTCCCCACCTGGGACATTCCATCAAAAAGGCCAGACTGGGGCAATAGCTTATTTCTAGGCAAAGCTGTCACACGAGAGGGTCCCTCATGCTCTCAGGGCTTTACCCTGGCTGGTCCCAGCACAAATGGCCCTCAGAGCCCCCACAGCTCCCTGTACACTCCTGGCACAGCCAGTTCCCAGTTACAACCTGATTTTTGCTGGCAGCTTAAGGTGTGAATTCACAGAAAATAATTCCAAACTCTCTCAATATCAACTTTATTATTTTAGTGGGAAGAAGAGCATGTTATCTTCACATCACTCCTTTATGCAAAAAATAATAAATTCAGTATAAATGTTCCATTTCCATCAGCTCTTGGCTGTCAGTGCAGGTGTTTGGTTGTTCTGAACTGACCCAACACCTTCACTCTCCACATTTAATCTGTTCTGTGTCCTGTGCTGCCTCAGCATCAATTTTTTTCTCATCTCTTGCTTGTTTCCATGTTTTTTCCAGCATTCCTGGTATGAATTTACCTGCTGTTATCAGCACCCAAGGGGGTCCCCAGCCCATGGTCCCTCTCATGATCCCACCTGGCTGCACGTGTATCGAGGGGCATTTGCAGCTAATGAAGGGGAACTGAGGGAGCACTTAGTGAGCTTCATCTCCCACAGACATTATTGTTGAAGGGGTTTCATTTGCACTGGCAGGAGCTGGACCTGTTGCTGTGTGTGCAGGGAAGATGACGGCAACCCTGCTGTGATTGGTATCTTAATCAATCAAAATAGTCTGCCCTCCTCCTGCAGAGCCCTATTTCACTCCTACCTGGATGTATTTATGAAGCAAAGCCTGTGTTTTGATAAGATTATTGTCTCTACCCAGCTGATGTATTTGCTCCTGTGTAGCACAGGCCAAAGTGCCACTGCCAGCAATGCAGTCTCCTGTGGGCTTACTGCAAGTGGTGAAGGTTTTTGTGGATTTTCGATGTCTTGGAGCTTGGAGGGAAGGAGAACTCTGGATTATCCTGCATTTAGGATGAGCTAATTCACAGTTAAGACAAATTCCAGGGAGGAGGCTCCATTAATGGGGCGAAACAGCCCAAACAAGAAAATTTTCATCAGTATTACACTGTGTAGTTAATTTTCAACAATATTACATGGTGTAGTTAATTTTCAGCAGTATTGTGCTGTGTACTTGACCTCCCTGACCTTAAATAATTGCATCTTAAAACAGTCCTAGAGGAGCTTGTTAAGGGAGGGGAGTACATCTGGCCATACCTCAGCATTGATTTTCTGCCAGCTCGTTGTACTTTCCATAATATGAACTCCATGGATCTCTCATTGATCTCCCCCTTCCTGGGACAGGACTACCCTCACTACAGGGGCACAGAGGGACAGGATGAGATGGGCAGTTTCCACCTGCCCCACACCTCCTGGGGGTGAGACCCCCCAGCTCATGCTGCAGGCCCCCCCACCCACCTGCACCCACCAAGAGCCAGACAGGAGGTCTGGGGGTCTGGAATGGGTGTCACAGGGGTGCTGGGGTGTGCAGCTGAGTTCAAATCCCACTCTTGGGGCATCTCTCCACTTAAGGTGTTCACACGCACGGTGGAGCTTGAGCCTTGACACCAGGAGAAGGGTTATGTGTAAACAGAAAGGTTTTCCAAGTTTTTCTAAGAGCTTTGGAGTCTTTTGAAATAACTTTACCTCTTAATTCAAAAGTCTGTTTGAATAACCCGAAATGAGATCAGTATGGAAGCGCTGGAAGATCATCTCCTAACAAAGAGCAGCGATTCCTTCCCATTCAACTCAATTATCCCTGGCTCAGTCTTGGGGAAACAGCCCGATTGCTTTCCTGCCAGCTCCTGGCTGCCGAGATAATAACATCGCAGGCTGCGTGTGATGCACCAGAGGATTTTGCAATTACTCCCGGAGAATCTCCCTGGAAGGGACTGGGAGGGCGCAGGAGCCGGAGGCGCGTCGGGAGGTGCCCCGTGAGGTTGAATGTCACCCTGCCCTTGCTCCTCCTCTCGGGGCTCTGCGGGGACCCCGCACTCGCAGACCCCGCGCTGGGGCGGCTGTGCTGGCCCCGGGCGGTGCCGGGTGGGCTCCGGGGCTGGGTGAAACAGGGAGAGACCACGCTGGGGTGATCTCGTTTGCTCCATCGCTGCCAGAGCCTGGACGGATCGATGAGCAGCAGAACGCGGCATTGGTGCTCCCTGGCTGCGGCACCGAGCCCTGCAGGTGCCGGAGCTCGGGAGGTTGGGTACAGACTCTTGGCAGCCCACTGTGAGCTGCGAGGGGCTGCGAGGGGCTGGGGCTGCCCATTCTGGCTTTGCAGAGCGTGGACCAGTGGAGGGACAGCACAGGAGCTGGACCCCTTGAGGCTGAGGGTGCTCCCTATGGGTACCCCCGGACAGGAGGACAGAGATGGGCTTCAATTTCAGATCAACCTGTGTTTATTCCTCTGCCCTCAGGAGTGCCATGAGCAGGCACTGGCTCGGAGGTGAGGGAAGTGTCCATGCCCCCTCTGCTCTGCTACTGATCCTCCGGGGACTCCCTAGTCCCAGCCTAAGGGAGGGAATTGGTGTCGAGCTTTAACTTCTCGCCATAATGAATAAATGTTGCGTGCTTTTCACTACTCCTGGTCCGTTCTGATTCCACCCTTACCCCTGAAACGTTTCCCGGCTCCTCTGACAAAGGCATTTTACAAGATGGATCAGTCCTGTCTCCTGCTGTAAAAACCAGCGCGGTAGTGACAGTGATCAAGGGTGGCATATGGGAACCCCCTCACCGTGGAGAACCCCCTCGCCATGAGAACGGGGCTCTGCAGCCGCTGCCACACCGGCAGGAACCCTCCACAGCCCCAGCGCTGTAATCCCTCCTTAAACACCTCTGTAATGAGGGGATTAACCAGGGATCCGCGGCGTGCCAGGCGCCGTGGCTGAGCCTGAGAATTCCGACGGGAATCCTGGTGCCCTCCCACATTTCCCTCCCAGGAAGCGATTTTGCTCGTCCTCCTCTCCCGCACAAAGATGCTCCTCTGCTCCCAGCTGCGCTCCAGCCCAGGTCTTGCCCAGCCCGAGCCCCTCTCAGTGAGCAGCCCCTCATTTTCCAGCCCTCGCTGAGCCCCGTGGGGAGGTGATGGACGGGGCAGAGCGGAAGCGTTCGTGGGCAGGACACCTGCAAATACGTGGAGGCTCCAAAATCTAACGCCACAGACTATCCCCAAACTGATCCTTCCTGTTTTGACCTATCACCTCTCAGCCGCGGCCCCCTGTCCCTTATCCCCTGCAGGATGTCCCTGGGACACGTCCCCAGCCGGTGCCCAAGGGCTCCCTCAAGGGGCCCAGAAATGCTGCCGCTGCTTCCAGAATCTCTTTTCCACCTCTTTCTCTTCCGTCCCCTCCGCCCTGGCCCTGCAGTGGCACAGCATCCTCCCGCAGCCCCCGGCTCTGCCTCCGGCTCCACACGCCCAGCACGGACATTATTTTTAATGATGTGCAAATTGAATTAGGACATAGCGATCAATCAGGGGCTCAACACCTCGGCGAGAGGAGCTGGTGGCTCTTTGTCCAGGGGCAGGAGCTGCAGAGGAGGGAGGGAAGGCTGCAGCCTGGCCGGACTCTGCCCGTGCGCCAGACACGCAGGAATTGATTTGGGATTGTTTCTGTGCAGCAGGCAATCCAACAATCAGATATATTTCTTTTGCAGGTCTGAGCACAGAGTTCTATTATTCATACTCTGGCTTTAAGTTATAGCCAGTGTCGTGTCAAATGTACCAATTCCAGCAGCTTTAATGGAGTTGGCCTCTGCACCCCTTGCCAAGTGGCAGCTGATATTTTCTGCCCACGTCAGTTCTACCTACGAAGGAAAAATATCGAGTGTTCCCTGTGGCTCTTGTGGAGCAGAGTGGAGATTTCCTGACTGTGGTGATGCCACGTGTGCCATGTGTGCCAGCAGGCACATGGCTGGGCACAGGTGGTTCCTGGCACAGCCAAAGCCCAGCACTCCCACATGGCTGCACACCAGGGCCATGGGGCACCACGGTCACCTCTGGGATGTTCCCATATTCCCTGGTGGGTGCAGGTCCTGCCCATCTTCAAAACTCCCACTGCAGCTGGGACAGGGACTCCGTGAATATTCAGTTCGTGTCCTGGTGCTGCTCAGAGCTTGGCCTTTGGTTCATAATTGAATCAAATGTTACAAAACAAGCTTTGATCCCTTGGAAAAGGCAATTCTCCTGGCTGCCCCTGTTGCCAAGGCTCCTGTAAACAACTGGCAATCTGCCCACCTCCTAATTTTTGTAACTAATTACCTCTTGTTATCTTGCATCAGGCCAGTAGCCAGCATGTCACTAAGTGATTAATACAACACACACAGCAACATGAAGCTGCATCCTTCATTCACCACCAGTTATCCCGTTTGCCCTCTTGTTGTTTAGCTTAAAAACATTGGTAAGAAAGGCGGGAAATGCAAGGAATCAGTATTTGCTGTTGGATGAGCAGCTGGGAAGGCAAAGGGGCAATAGGGTGGGGCCAGGATCTTCTGGGGGCAGGAGAACTGGCTCTAAGGAATTTATAATCAAGATTTAATACACAGGAGCCTCCAATGGACTTGTAAATCCTCTGACCCTCTACACGACCAGCATAGCCTGTGGCCTGCAGACACCCTGCAGGAGGATTTTTAAACCAAAAGGTCTTGACCCCCAACAAGACAATTTCCAGAAGAAGGAGAAAAATTTCTTTATTTGCTTTCCACAGGTTTCTTTCCCCATAGCTTCTCCCATGTGGCTGGGAAGGACCCACTTTCACCCTGTTCCATTGCCTCAGCCATCAGTTCCAGCACATGGCTGGTCATGAGGACTGTGCACTGAGGCAATAAATTAAATGGTGGTGGCTTCATCAATATTGATTTTGATGCTACTCAGAAGAGCCTGAGCAGGGGTATCAGCCTTGCTCTCAAAATGAAAAAGGACCAGTTTGATATCCCTAATGTTGTCCCATTTCATCTGGGTCAGCCCATGGCAGGAACATCTCTCTGCCACCTTGGGAGAGCTGCTGGAGTGTTGGTGCTGGGGAGGTGGTTTGGCTTAGTAAGAAGAAACAGTGGGCAAGTGGTCCAGGGTGGGTGGGCAGGTTTGGGGGGTTCAAGAGTTGGGGTGTTCAGGGCTCAGTCCCCTCCCTGCCCTGAGCTCAGGTCCCAGCTCCTCCCACCAGCAAGGGCAGGAGAGCACTTACAATAATGAGGAATTCAGCACTGACAACTTTTAATTCCCCAAATGATTAACTTGCAGCAGATTAGAGCTGGTATGGCTATTTAATTAACAGACATGTCAAGCTTGCTTATGAGTCATTAAAAAAAACCCACCCTAATGATTGACTTGTTAGTACGGAAGAAATCAATTAGATTTTTTTTTTATTATTCCTCCTCTGAAGTTTTAGGCTTCAGCCAAAAGGATGGAGGGAGAAAGGATGCTGGGATTCAGTGGAGCTTTGTCCTTTACAGAGGAGGTTGCAGGAACAGCTCCAGGCAGGGTTTTGCAGGGTTTTGGGGAGGCAAGGACTGAACCCTGACTCAGGATGCAGCAGAGGACAAGAGCAGCCCGTTGACACTGGGTGGGTTGTGGTGCAAATCTTCCCTGTCCTCCCTTGATTCCCTCATATTCTCCTCCAGGGCCAAGTTCCAGGTGTCTCACTGCCCTTTCCCAAAGCCCCCTACCCTGAACTGCCTGGGTCTGATGGTGGCTTTCCCAGAGAGCCTGGAATTTGGGATGGGAATGGCTGGAGTGGGATGGGGGATAGAGGAGGACTGCCCTGGGGCTGGGGGAACTCCTCAGCTCAGAGCTGGGAGTGGCTCTGGTGCTGCTGGGAGAGGAGGGTTGTTGCTGGCAGTGGGGTCTGACAGCAGCTGTCTTAGAGGTAGATCCTGAAGGGTCTGAGGTAATGATGCATCCAGGGAAAACACACAGTGTGGCTTGGGCAGGAAAGACCCAACCTGAGCAGGAATCAGCCGGTGAAGTTCAGGGACAATGAGGAATTTGCAGAATTTGGGAGCTGCAGCTTGGAGAGCCCTGAGCTCAGCAGAGTCAGGGCTGGGGAAATCCAAGAATCTTCGTACACCACGTTGGTGGCAGGGCAAGGGGAGCTGGCTCAGCCCTCCTGCTCCCCAGGGAAAGCCCATGAGGGGTTAAATGCCTTTCTTGCACACAATTATGAATTGCTGTCTGCAGAGTCTGACTTAATGCACAGAAACTCTGATTGCTCAAGTTGTAGATTGCCTCTTGACATTAATTACTATGTAAATCCTGCAGATTAACATTGTCAGTTGCTGAGTGGCAAGTCTCACTCCAGCCCAACTCCCAGGAGCGCTGTGGTTGCAGAAGTTGCCATAGCAATTTTTTCCTCTGGGAAAAAACTGTAATAAAATACACCCAAAACAAACCAGCACATCCTTGTGCTCCTGTCAGATGCTGGTGCTCTCCCTGCTGATGCCAAGGCCTTGACTGGACCCCACTGAGGCAGGAGCTGAAGTTGCATTTTGATCTGCTGGTGGGTTTAACGCTCTTTAAGTGTTTGTCTGGCTCCTCTTAGTGCTTTATGCCCATAATATGCCTAAGTGACCCTGATGGGGAGATGATCCCTGCACCACACAGGAGCTGCCTGGGTCCTGCTCTCTCACCTTTGGTCTCTCTGTGCCCTTTTTGTGCCACTGGGCACAGCCCCGGAGGGCAACAAGGTGTTTTTGGAGAAACAGAGCTGCATCTGCCCCTCTGGGTCTGCTTGAGGAGAAGATCTATTGTTATCTCAGTCTCTGAAGCCAAACAGTGAGAAGAAAAGAAAAAAACCCTCGTTTTTCACTCGAGATTAAAGATGCATGAGCAGAATTGAGCAGGGCTGCTCACCATGGAGTCAGGGTCTTTGAAGGTGAGCTGAAAGCTCACTACATAAATTGATAAACTGCCTCAGATCTCCAGTCAGGAGAGCATGGGCAGCTGCCTTCAAACCTTGTTGCACCTGGGGGGCTTTAGACTGGGCCCCCCCAGCCCTGTCCCTGGTTCAGGTCAGCCCTGGCACTGCCAAGTGGGTGAAGGTACCCTGACTTACTGCCAGGGCTGAGTCTGCTCTGGTCCAAGACATCCCTGCCAGGCCCTGCAGTGCCCTCCTGGGGACTGAAAAGGGTGTTCTCCAAACTCCCCAGACCTCCCCAAACACCCCTCCTCTCCCAGTACTGGGGCCTGGGGGTCAGGGGCAGACCGTGGGGCTGGGTGGGCTCCACAGCACCCATCACCCCCATGTCCCCTGAGGGAAGCACAACAGCAGAGTTTGTTTACTGCCTTTGAAAGGCAAGAATATGTTTGTCATCCATGTCACACTTCTAAAAATACCAGACATGTTGCCCCAACTCTCCTCTCGTGTGCTAATGACAGCTGAGGAGCGACGTCTGTATCATAATAGATGAGAAACAAATGCCTCTGTACCCCGGAGAAGGCTGATTATTTTACTGGCAAACTACATTAAAAAATGCCTTATGACACAAAGTAACATTAATGTCAGCGAGCGGCAGCGCGGCGCCTCCGGGGAGCCCCGCTCCTGTCACCCTGATTTAATTAGTGCATGTCCTCCCCGCATGTCATTAATATTCATGGCGGGGTGTGCTGCGAGGACGGGGCTTTGCTGCCTGATGGCCGGGACATGAAGCAGCCTCGGCCATGGGATGCGGGATACGGGAGCTGATCAGGGAGTGGTTGTACCCCCGACGGTGCCGGAGCATCCCTCGCTCCAGCCTCGGGCGTCCGGCGGGGCAGAGATGCTGCCAGACCGGCATCCCTGCGATGCTCTGCAGGGAACTCCATGGGATCTGCCCTCAACAAAAGATCATTTTCAGGGTGGAATGAGAACATGCCAAACCCCAAGGCTTTGACTCGGTGTTTCTTGCTTTCAGAAGCTGAAACCCTTGGGAATTCACTGGGGCTCCTGGCTGGAACACCCCTGCCTGGAGCTGGAGCCACCTCCACCTCCTGCTGCCCAGGGCTCCTGCCTCACCTCAGAAGGTAATTATGCTCTACTGGGATCTGCAAAATTCCTGGCTGTAAATTTCTCCACGAGAAGATGGTGCTGTAACTCATGAAGAGTCAAATGCCAAAATGCCACTGAGGAAAGGCCAGAAAGCATTTTAATTGCTTCAATGAATCAGTGTCATTGCAGGTTTCCAAGACATCACCACTTCACCCACTGCACACCAGATCCATTGGCAGCCTGGACTGGAGATGTATTTCCAAAGGGGTTCCAAAACTGGCAGCTGTGGATCCCCTTCCTTGCTCCCACCTCTGGAAGCACAGCCCTAGTCCTGTGTGGGGCTGGCCCTGGCTCATCTTGTTGCCATCACCCATGGCATGGAGTCCTGTGGGCTCCCAGAGCCTTGGGGTCAGTGTAGTTAACAATCTTTTTGAAAATTAACTCCCTGGGAGCTTGTTATTCCAAGATTCCAGCCATTAAGGGCTTGTTAATATTTATGAAATAATTAATAGATGCACCTCTGTTCTTTAATAACTCATGTAAAGTTGTGCTGGGGAAGGTGGTGCCAGAGCAGCTCAGAGCAGGAGGGGCCCTTAATTATGATTAAACGCACACAGATTTATTACACAAAGTTATGAAAAAATAAAAGCATTTAATTTAAGAAATAACGAGGCAAGTTCTGCTAGCTGGAGACCCAGTTAATGAGCCAACTGACTGTGGAGTTCTGCTCCAAGGAAAAACACTTCCAGGGACGCCTGGCCCTGTTGTGATGAGGTGGTTCTTTTGGTGGGAGATTTGGTGCTCACCAAAGGGGGTGTCAGGAAGGGCGGGCAGGGTCCCCCCAGTGCCAGCCCTGCACACATGGGGTGCACATGCAAAAAAATACACAATCCCAAAGACTTTTTTGGAGCTTTCCCACTTCCAGCTGCTCTCCATCAGCACAAGATGCTCCTCTGCTCCAGAAATCCCCATGAAGCCGCCCCCCACATGGGCTGAGGGTCTCTGGAGCAGGGCTGGAGGCCCCACTGGCACCACACACACAGACTCCTGCCCAAACAATGATCTATATTTTCAATTTTCCGAAAGATTATGTTTTCATCTTAAAAGATGTTGTCTCCTGCTTTTTGACCTGAATAAAGTGAAAGATAATAGAATCCAGATGAAATATATATCTACATTAATCTTACACAGGGAGGGCTTTGTGCAGCTTCCAGGTGCTGTGGCAGGAGCAGATCCAGTTGCAATCAGATGCTCATCTGGGTCTGAGTGATTCCCACTCTGATTTAATGGTATTAAACCCTGCTGTGGGATGCTGCTGGTCCCAGCAACTGCGTCCAGGGAGGGTGGTGGAAGAGCTCAGAGGTGCATTTTCCCCAAGACACTGCTATGGGTGGGGTGAAGGTGTGTGACCTGCCACTTCCCAATGCCCAGAGGTGACACTGAGGGTGTGATGGAAGTTCTGCTCTGGGCTGGGGCCCACAGGTGCTGCTGGCTGGGTGGGAGGATGCTGGGCTGGGCAGAATGATGCTGTGCTGGGCAGGATTATGCTGTTCTGGTTGGGAGGATGCTGTGCTGGTTGGGAGAATGCTGTGCTGGTTGGGAGGAAGCTGTGCTGGTTGGGAGGATGCTGTGCTGGGCAGAATGATGCTGTGCTGGGCAGGATTATGCTGTGCTGAGCAGAATTGTGCTCTGCTGGTTGGGAGGATGCTGTTCTGAGCAAGATGATGCTGTGCTGAGCAATATTATGCCAACTCAGCACTTGGACAGGCACCTTCACAGTGGATTTTGGCAGCTGCCGTGAGCTCCTGAGGGCTGCCCCAGCCCCAGCTGGGTTACCTGTGAGCTGCCACCTCGATGCAGAAGAGAGGATTCATTTTGCTTTGTGCCTTTTCGTGTTCTTCCTGCAATTTGCATGTTAAAGCCTCTTCTGTCCTACCTGTGTCCCCAGACAGGCGCTCCCGTCCTGCAGTGGCACAAGGCCAGGGTGAGGGGCACGTCACAGGACAGGTTGGCTCCCCCAGCCCAGATCCCAGAGCCAGGCACGGTGGGGGCTCCAGCTGCAGCAGGCAAGGGCTGGGAGAAGGAGAGGGAGAAATTGGATTCAGAGGCAGCAAATGCAACTCCCCAGAATGGATGTACATTTTCATTATACGCTGAGTAATTGGTGGTAATACAAGAGATATGGGCAGTATCATTATAGACCAGGCTGTGCTGGAGATGGATTATCATCATCTGTCATTATCTGGGCTTCCTTGTGGCTGCTAAAATTGTAGAACATGATTTTAATAACCCTGGAAGCCAAGAATCATTTTTCTTTTGTCACTTAACAACTTGGCCTCATTCACTGATACCTTTAAATAAGAAGGGGGGATTAATTTCTAGTGGGATAAATGTAGACCTGGTTGTTTCCTCCTCTCTTCATTTGCAAAGGGGCCCTGGCAAGGCCTGACAGCTTTCAAGGAAATTGTGGATAATGGGGACAGGACATCAGCAGGAGCAGGGGGCACAGGAGCACCCGGAGGCGGGAGATGCTGATGCGGTGCCAGCCCCGGGGCCCTCACCCTGTGCCCCACAGGCAGAGAGCACTGACAGTGCTGGCAACCACAGCCTGAGCCTCGGGGGATTTTAGCCAAGGGATCTGGGCAGTATCAGAGCCGGTGGGGTGGTCTGGGCACCCCCACCCCTCAGTCCCCTCTCACAGGGCACAGACACAGCCCCAGAGCTGGGGGAGCTGCGTCACTCCTGTTCCCCCCTCCCCGGACACCGCTGGGGCTCATCTGAGGGTGTCTCATTTGTCGCTCCTCTTGGCCATGGAAAAAGCCAACAGCAGGAGAGGGACAAATCAAATTACAAGGCAGCTAATGAAAATAATGGGGAATAAAGCACTTCTGGAGGCTGCTTGGTTGGATTCCTATTTCCTCGTGTCACTGGGTCTAAGTGAGGATGTTTAGAGCCTCAGAAGCAGACATTTCATTGCCTTTGTGATTAGCTCAATTGACCATGGATTTCTTGCTCTCACAGACCCAAGCAGAGGCAGAGGAGAGGTGTCAGCTCCAAGCTGGGCTCCCACCCCACAGCTCAAGCACTCAGAGCCCTTCGTGCCTTCCAGGGGTCAGGCAGTCCCAGGGTGACACGGACAGAGAAAGAGGGGGTTTCTCTGTGGAGTGCAGCTGAGATGGGGTAGCAGGAGCAAGGGGGGATCATTTGGGAGGGCTTTGCCCCTTTTCCATGCACTGCTGCAGCCACAAGCAGCTTCTGGCACCTGCCTGAGCTGGCAGCCCCCACCTGCGACTATTGACTCTGAGTAAATAATTCCCAGGTATCCTTTTCTCCCGATGAAAGCTGATTTTTTTCTATTATTGTCAGAGGTGTTTATTAGAGCAGAAAAATAATAGTGCTGTGCTTGCAGCCTGATTGCCGGGAAGTGTCAGGAGTGGCCGTGCAGCCCAGGCAGCTGGGATCAAACTCAAAGGTGCTGCCTGGCACCATGAGCACAGCAGGGTGAGGAACTGGAGGCAGGGAAAAAAACCCTCTGCCCTGGTGGTTTGATGGGGGAAAATTTCTTTTCAGCAATGGCAGAAGAAGATACTTCATAGGTCTGAACTCTGGAGTGTCTCAGCAGAAAGGAGTGGGAATTTCCAGTAACATCAGGGGGTGAGGTGCTGGCACGGGGCTCAGCCGTTGGACATGGGGAGGTTCCTCTGCCACAGACACCTGGGCAACAGAGCCAGGAGTTTAGGGAAAGGCAAGCTGTAGGTGGTCCCACAAAAAGCCTCTCTCTCTTGTCCCTCCACTGGTTTGATTGCTCTGCCAAGCTGGAGCTGCAGCCCCCTGGCATCCCTTTGGCATCTCGCAGATTACAGAAGAATAATGGCAGCACATCTCACCCTCCTCCCCCTTCCCATGCCCACCAGGGCCTACCCAGATCTGTCACACAGAAATTAATCCTCCTGGCTCATTAGTTGCAGTGCTGGGAGCTGTTCAAGGTCAGCCCCTCAGACCCCTGCCATCAATCCTCTCTGATTTGCAGCCGCCACATTGGGAAGGAACCAGTGGTGGCACATGGCAGGGATGAGCATGGGAAGCACCCTGGTGTTTGGGTGACCAGAGCCTGGAGACAAAGGAGGGACCCCGATGGACTCCTGTCCCTGGAACATCTCCGTTCTGGCGACCAGGGCTCCCCATGTTCCCCTGTGTCCTCCTGTGCTGCTGTCCCAAGTCGAGGGTCCCTTCCCAACCACCTCTGCCCACCCAAGGGGCAGCTTGGTAGGAGCCCTCTGCTCTCTCCCGCACTGCTGAGGCTGAGCAGGGGGGTTTGTTTGAATTAATCTTGTTGAGCAGCAATTAACCAGCTCTCCTGATCCATTAGAGACTGCAGCAGGTTTTGCACTCAGATCTTGCATCTTACATGACTGCCAATATTTTATTTTTTTAGGGAATGAAAATAAGAAAGGGAAAATCCCTTTGGGGGCTGGTTCTTGCTGCAAGTGGAGCTGATACACTGCAGGAATGTACTTTATTCTGCTTAATAGCAATAATCCTCCCAGCAGGGATGGAGTCAGAGGCACTGGGAACACGGAGGCTGCTGAGAGCCCCCCAGCACTTAATGTGGGGCTGTTGCCTGTGGATTACAACCAGAGCTGCCCCTGGGGCTTGGCTGTGTCCAGGGCCTGCTGCCCAGCACCATCAGTCCCCGTCCCACACTCTGCAACCCAGGAAAAGCCCCACTTCCCCTTTCCACCTTCCCCCTTGCCCAGTGGCCTGGGACTTGGGAGGCTCTTGTGCTGCAGACTGGGAGCCCACTGTCCCACCATCCACCCCAAAACCTGCTTTATGAGCACCCACCCATCCTCAATGCAAACCATGCTCCCTGTGCTATCCCACACTATGGCTCGTATCACCACCTCCCTCTGCACAGCCACAGCCTCACCGCGGGACCCTCTGTCACCCAGTGGGCTCTTGCACCCTGGCAACTCCCTCCCCACACATTCTCCTGCCCCAGACCCTACACTGGGCTAGCTGGGACCCACAGCTCTGACTGCAGGTGCCTTGCAGGGATGGGACCCTGCACCCTCCCTCATTCCCTGTCCCATCCCATGGCTTGTGAGGGTGACTCAGAGCTGAAGGGGAACCGAGAGCGCTGTCATGGAGGCACGTCTGCTCCATCCCTGCTCACAGGGAACTCTGTGGAACATTGGCATGCTTGGAGCCTCCTGGGACAAGCCCTTTTCCTGTGGAGCAGAGGCAAGGCAAGACCAGAGAGAGGCAGGGTCCTCTCTGCACACTGGGACATCAGATCCCACCACACAGACCCACTGGTGGGGCCCCATCAGCAGCAGGTGTTTGCTGGTGTCCAGCTGGGTGTTTGCAGCACTACGCCCTCGGTTCCCACGGAGATGCCAACGTCGCCATGGCTACCCATGGATATTCCTGCTCCGCTTGTAAACAGCCTATATGGTCTGTGCTTCCTTCTCCAAATGCTGGGGGTTGCTACACCCCAGGGAAAGGTTGCGAGGACAGCTCGCTCAGCCCAGGCCAGTGGTGGGCATCAGCCCCATGCCCCAGCCCAGTGTACTGAGCCCCCACCTCAGCCCTGCCAACAGCCCAGCTTGCTCTGGGTGGGCAGATCTGGGGGAAAATGTCTTTGCTTGGACTGTTGGGACTGTGAGATGGTGGTCAGAGCCCTGGCCATGCTCCTCCACCCAGTGCCTGGCTCTGCAGGAGGCAACGCCAGATCTCCCAGGCTGATCTTCCACCACCCCAAGGCACTCTGCTGACAGGAGGTTGTGCTGGCCCACCAGTTTTTGGCAGCATGGGGCTGCATGAGTGCTGTAATGCACCATGGAGGTGGAACACAGTCCCAGCCCTGGAGTAAACAGCTGTTTGCATAACAGACACTGCGGTTGCAAAGGCTGTGAGTGCGTGGTGGGTTGGGCAACTCCTTGTTTACCCCCCCACACCAGCCCTGTCCCACCAGATAGAGGGTTCCCTTCTGTGGTCCTGGGCCTTGCTGGGCACAGCCCTGGGCAAGGAGCTGCTGGAATAACCTATGTTAACAGTCAGCACTGGGAGGTACTGGTGGGAAGGTCAGGTCATGGTCTGCCCTTAGGCATCTTGTGGGTTCCCTCACTCTGGGACGAGCTGGACCACATGAATGTGGACATGGACACGGGCTGGGGGATGTGAGCTGCACCCAGGCAGCACCACATTGTGCTGGCAGCCACAACTGGGTTTCCCTCCTGCTCCTTGAGGCCCACATCCCCAGCCCATGTCACCCAAAGTCCACCACCATGTCCACCAGCCCAGTCTGGTGGCCCCAGGGCAGCAGCAGTGAAGAACTGGTCCCAGCTGTGCCAAGTTCCAGCCACTGGAGCCAGCAGGGTGGAGGCTGGCACTGCTCGGGATGTCGGTGTGCCACTGGGCTTTCCTGCCTGTGACGAGCGAGGGGGTCGCAGCCTTGAGGGAAGTGTTTTGCAATCACCTTCTTTAGAGCGTCACAGCAATTAACGGCCCTGGTTTTGAGGAACTAACAGGGAAAGCAGCATGTTAACAAACAGGCTGAGCACGGCCAGCCGCCGGCAGCCGGAGCCCAGCACTCAGAGCAGGCGGTGAGCAGCGGCCAGACACACCAGGCACAGAGGAGAGGCAGAGATGGAAGCAAGGTAGGGATGGAGGTGAGGTAGGGATGATTGTGTGGTGCTCAGGTCCCACAGAGCCCCTTGTCTCTGGCTGCTCTACCCTATCTCCTGCCTGGGACAGCCGCAATTGCTGAGTGTTATGGGGTTGCTGCTGTCCCATTTCCCACACACAAGTCCTTCATCTCCCTCTGGATGTTGGCTCGGTGGTGTGAGAAATTGTGGTCACCCAGAGCTGGCCGCAGCATGGATAGCCCCTCCTGGGACGGCTGGGACCCGGCCGGGGCAGAAGGATGAGCCGGCACCCGCAGGGACAGAGGCAGCCGCCGCTCCCAGGGCCGTTCCCAGCACCAGGCAGGAGGTGCAGGTGTCGGGGACAGCTGTGGGGGCGTGGGCAGGACCCCGAAGCTCTGGCCAGCTCCGCGGTGCTGCCGTCGGTCATTTGCTTCCCCCTCCCAGCTTATCACCCTCCGCCGCCCCAGCGCTCACCCGCCCTCAAACCGCAAATCTCTGCCCAGCAGCGGCCGGAGATAGCGGAGATAAAATCAGCCATTGCCTGCGGCGGGGGGTGCTGTGCCCGGGATGGGATCCGGGTCCGGGACGGTGCCCACCATGCGGAGGGACCGCCGTTCCAGAGCCGCCGCTGCGCTTCCCACGGCAGCGCCTGCGGCAGCGGGGACGGCCGAGCCGGGGGCGGAGGTGTCGGGAGGGCAACGGGAGAGGCTGGCGCTGACAGCAATAGGACATTCTGCTCCGGGAAGCGCCGGTGACGATGGAGCCCGGCTCCTCCAGCCCGCCTCGTCCCCAACCCTTGCCGACCCCCGGGACAAGCCGCTCTCTCCATTCCAGGTGATGCCAAAGCCACAGAGACCATGGCCAGGCGCGGTGCTGGGACACCCTTCCTGCTCCAGCTCTCCCTGCTCCTGCTCCTCTGCCCTGGCGGTGAGTGGGGCCCATCCTGTGCTGTCCCCCCACAGAGTGTGGCCCGTGCTGTCCCCAGCACCCCACGCCCACCCTGCCTGCCAGGAGTGGCATGGCAGGCACGGGCAGGATGGGGCCTGGCATGTGCCCGCAGCTTGCCCAACGCCCGGCTCTTCCTCTCCAGGGCTGGGGGGCCCATCTAAGGGAAGAGGCTCAACTCTTTGTCCTGCCTGGGCACCAGGGAGCTGAGATGGCTTTGTCACAGCCATGCCCAGGATGTGACACGCTTTTCCTGCCTGCAGGGACACTGAGCTGTGCCTCGGTGGCTGTGGGTTCACCAGTTGTGCCTCTGGGTTCAGCTGTCACCGCAACCTGCACCATCCAGAGTGAACTCTGCCACGGCTTGGAGCAGGGGAAGGTCCAGATCAGCTGGATGCTGGACAACAAGCCCGTGGCTGGGAGCCAGCGCCAGGGGCCAGGGGGCACAGAGGTGTCCAACCTCACCCTGCCCCAGTTCAACCACACACAGGCCAGGCTGTGGTGCTGTGTGGAGTGGAATGGGACCAAGCAGCGTGTTGGCATGGCCGAAATCAGGGCAGGCTGTAAGTGTTGCTGCCATGGGTCACCCTCCTCCCCACCCGGGATGGGCACTCACTCAGACTCTTCCCTGACCACTCTCCCTCAGACCCTCCTGCAAAGCCTCTCAACCTCAGCTGCATCCTGAACCTTGGTGACTATGGGCTGACATGCCAGTGGGAGCAGGGAGAAAACAGCCATCTCCCCACCAGCGTCACACTGAAGTGTGCCGGGTAAGCCCTGGGGCTGTGGGTCCCCCTGCTGAACCCATGCCAAGCCTCCTCCTCTGCCGGAGGGACCCTGAGCCCACTCCTCTGGCTGCTGTAGGAGCAGAACCCAGGTGGTGACAGGCTGCACCCCGCAAAGTGGGCACAGCCACTGCACGGTGCCACGCCGGCTGCTCCAGCTGTACCGGGAAATGGAGATCTGGGTGTCCGTCACCAACGCCCTCGGCACGGCTGAGTCGGAGCATCTCTGCATCGACCCCATGGACGTCGGTGAGTGACAGCACAGAGGTCAGGGGCCAGGGGAGCTCCTCAGTGGTGAAAGGGGTATTAAAGTGCCATTAAAGCACATCGGGCTTTTAGGTCACATTTTATGGGCGGGTTCCATGATGAATGTCCTGCCAGGATGAATCGGTGCCAGAGCTGTGTTACTCGAGCAGCACGTGTGGCGGGTTATGAGCTGCCAGTTGACCTGCTGCACTCCACAGCTCCTCCAGCAATTGATTACCCATTTATTCAGCAGGTCTATTAATAATGGATCCAGTGCCTATAAACTATTTATAAAAGGAGCCTTCCCAGATGGAGTGACTTTCCTGCCTATTCTGAGCTCAGGGAAGGGCTGCCCAGGAATAAACTGAGCCTTCCCATGGTTGTGCCATGCTCTCACCCCTGGGGTATTCCAGACACCAGAACCCACAGAATCTGTTTTCCCTATGTAAGCATTAATGCAGAGCACTGCCAGTGCTGTGTTCACAAGCATTGCCCCATCCCAGACAGGGGCATCCATCAGCTCCTGACCCTAGCCACAAAGCATTTTCCTAAGTTTTGGCATGGTTTCTTACCATTTCTTGCTGCAGCACACCAGCTGCAGCTCCTGACATTAACAAGAGGCACGTGTGAGGACATGGTCTTGGGCAGTGCCCACCATGGCACCTCTCCAGCTCTCCCCTGCTCTTCCTCCAGCCAAGCTGGACCCCCCAACCCTGAAGAGCATCCAGTCTATCCCCTTCCAGACCAACTGCGTGGCCCTGGCCTGGGATATGGCACAGGGCACGGAGCACATGGAACTGCAGTGTGAGCTGCGCTACCGGGCACCCGAAGACACTGCCTGGTCCCTGGTGAGTGTTGCTGGGATGGTGGGACCAGGCAGGAGCCAGGACCCTCTGTCTGCTCTGAGCAGTGGGAGCAGCAGGGTGTCTGTGTGGGAGGAGGATGGCAATGTGCCTGCTTGAGGCAGGAGCCAGCACAGCCCTTTTTCTGGCTGCCACCAGGTCACTGGCATCGTCAGCCGGGCTGGCACCGCGCAGCACTGTGGCTTCCTCTTTGGCACACAGTACCACTTCCAGATGCGGTGTCGGCGGAGCTCAGCATTGGCTTACTGGAGTGAGTGGAGTCCAGCCAGGAATTACACCACCCATGAGAAAGGTGTGTGTAGAGTCACCCAGGGGTCCCCTCTGCCCAGGCAGGTGGCACAGTGCCGGGGCACGGCCATGCTGGCATCTCTCAGCTCCTCCCACCCTCCTTGTTTTGCAGCCCCCACGGCAAAGCTGGACACGTGGTGGGGGGCTCAGCCAGCCAGGGCAGGGGGGTGGCTGGAGGTGCAGCTGCGCTGGAAGGTGAGCAAGGGTGGGCAGGGAGAATGAAGGGTGCTGGGGCATCGTCCCAGGGACCGAGAACCCTTCAGGGACCAACATCCCTCTACCTGCCCCCAGGCCCCACAGCGGTACGAGGCCAACGGGCGAGTGCTGGGATATCGCGTCACCCTGAGCCCCAAGAAGAGGGGCAGGGACCCGCCCACTGTCTGCAACACCACCCACACCCAGTGCAACTTCTCAGTGCCCATGGGAACTAGGAGGGTCTATCTCTCAGTCTACAACGCTGCTGGTGAGTCAGCAGCAACCGAGGTCGTCCTCCTGGAGAGGAAAGGTAAGGGCAGTGCCCAAAAGCTTTGTGTGCCCCTCGGGGCTCTGCTCCCCCCGAACAGGCTGCCATGGAGTGCACAACCAGGGCAAGGAGCAGGGAAAGCTCTGGGGTGGGGGCACAGCAGGGGTGATGCAGGATGCTCCTGTTTCCCATTATCCCAGCTGCTTGTCCCATGCAGGTCAGCCCCCTGCCGGACTCTGGGCAGTGTCCAGGGACAAAAGCAGCCTATGGGTGCACTGGGAGGCACCGCTGGCCCCGGTGGCCGCCTATGTCCTGGAGTGGCAGAGAGTGACATCAGAGCCCGGCCACTGCAGCGCCTGCTGGCAGATGGAGCGCGACGGGGCAGCCACCACAGCTCTCATCCACTGTAAGCAGGTCCCTGCCCTCCTAGTTGGCTGACCCGGGGGCTGGCACACCAAACCCTGCCCCAAGCCCACTCCACACCCTCCCTTCTTCTTCTGGATCCACTCCCAGGGCAAGGTGGGCTGGCACTGTGGGGCAGGGGCGGTACAGCTGGGGGGTCTTGGCTGCCAGTACCCTGAATGCCTGACCCCTCTGCTCTCCATTGCAGATGGCATCGAGCCTTTCCAGCGGTACAACATCTCACTGTACCCCCTCTACAAGGATGCCGTTGGGATACCCATCCACACCACAGCCTACTCCCAGCAGAAGGGTAAGTGAGGCCCCAGGAGCTGTCCCCCAGGCCCCCCACTATGAAGCTTTTGCCCTTCCTAAAGATGGGACCTTTTTGGTCCCTTGTCCTGCTCCTTTCAGCACCGTCCCATGCCCCAAAGCTCCACCTGAGGAGAATCAGCAAATCAGAGGCCGAGCTGTGCTGGGATTCGCTGCCAGTGGAGATACAGAACGGTTTCATCACCAGCTACACCATCTTCTGGGCCAACAGCATTGCTGACGTGGCCAGTGAGTCCTGCCCACAGCACCACTGGGCCTGCCCTCCATCCCACCTCGATATGCTGGTGTGGATGTCAGCAGACTTTGTGTCCTCCTCAGAGAGGGTCGGGGGGGGTCTGTGGGTCCCTCACAGGACCCTCAGCTAGCAGAGACCCAAGAGGCTGTACAGAGGAGGGGATTCCATCACACCAACAGCCCCGTATGTCCCCAGGTGCCACCGTGAATCCCTCTCTCAGCTCCTTTGTCATCCGAGGGCTGAAACCCTCAACCCTGTACAAGGTGCACATCATGGCATCCACTGTGGCTGGTGGCACCAATGGCACCAGCCTGACCCTGGTGACCACAGTGCTTGGTGAGATGGGCAGCCACATGGGGGGTGGGATATGAGGGGATCCCCAAACCCAGAATCCTGCCATGGCCTTGTGGCACAGTGCAGCTGGCAGTGCCCACCACAGTTCCCTGTGACCCTGTCCCACTTCCCAGATGACACCGAGATCCAGTTCCTGTTCCTGACCCTGGCGCTGGTCTTCCTCCTGCTCATACTGTTGCTCATCTGCTTCCAGAAGAACGAGCGGTGAGTACCAGGAGCCCTGTCCCGGTGCCCCTGTCCCGGTGCCCGCCGGTGGGATGAGGTGGTCTCAGGGAACAGTGACATCCCACTATGAGCTTGGCAGGAGCCACTCCAGCCTCGAGCCCACCAGTTCCTGAGCACCCTCGTGCCCTGGTCCCCAGGATGAAGGAGCAGCTCTGGCCCAGCGTCCCCGACCCTGCCAACAGCAGCCTGGGCAAGTGGATGCCAGCAGCGCTGCCGCAGGTGAGACTGGGGGCGGCTGCTCTCCCGGCCCCGCTCCCCACCGAGGCCACGGTGAGGGGCACCCGGGGCAGGTGGCACCGGCTGTGATCTCTCCCTGTCCCCAGGAGCCGCTCCTGGTCCTCGCCGCGAGGGAGCCCGGCCCGGCTGCCATCTCCACCGTCACCGTGCTGGAAGGGACACCGAGGAAGCTGCCAGGGAAGGAGCCCTCCACCCTGCCCAACGTCCCCACGGTGCTGCCCCGGCCCTACGTGCGGCAGGAGGGTCCCGGGGGGCCCGTGCAGTACGCGCGGGTGGGCGGCGCGGGGTACCGGGGGCAACGGCTGCTCCCCGAGCCTGTCCCCCGCTTCTACGAGAACCTGCGGGGCCGCGGGGACGGCGGCGAGGACTGGGGGGTCCCCGAGGAGCCGCCCGCCACATTCCCGCTGCTGCAGGGGCTCCGCATCGGCGGCGCCGACGAGCTGCACGAGTGCCGGGCGGACTAGCGGAATAAACGGGGACGTGCTGAGAACAGCCCTGCGTGCGCCTCTGCGGGACCGGGACGGGGATGGGGACGGGGTGGAGATGGGCATGGGGATGGGGATGGAGGTGGAGATAGGCATGAGCATGGGGATGGAGATGGGCATGGGCATGGGCATGGGATAGAGAGGGAGATGGGGATGGGGATGGAGGTGGAGATAGGCATGAGCATGGGGATGGAGATGGGCATGGGATAGAGAGGAAGATGGGGATGGAGATGGAGATGGAGATGGGGTTGGGGATGGAGATGAGATGAAGATGGAGATCGAGATGGGCATGGGGATGGGGATAGGGATGGGGATGGGGATAGAGATGGGGATGGGGATGGGGATGGAGATGGGGATGGGGATGGAGACCGAGATGAAGATAGGGATGGGAGATGGAGATGGAGATGATGGAGATGGAGATGAGGACGGGACTGCGATGGGACTGGGACAGAGGCTGGATCAAGACTGGGAGGGGGACTGGGACTCCCATCGACTCGCTCGGCGCTCGCTCGCGCCGCCCTGTCTCGGCGCTCGCCTGCCGTGGCTGGGCAAGATGGCGGCGCCCAGGGCGCGGTGTGGGTGAGCGCGGGCCATGCTGGCGCTCCTGGGCCGCGGCCTGGCGGGGCCGGTCCGCGTCGGGGCCGCCGCCATGGGCAGGGCACAGCCCGGTGAGGGGCGCGGGGGGCTCGGCAGGCCGCTGCCAGCGACGGAGGGTGGAAGAGCAAGCAGGGCCCCGTGGGGAGTTGGGGAATGGGCGGTGGGGATGGGGGGCCGGGGGTGGCCGGAGCCACTCGGGACCACACACCGGCACCACACACCGGCATCTCAGGGCGTCCCCTGAGAGGGGCAGGTGGCCGGGTGACCTTGCGGTGGCCGGGCTGAGCCCCCTGAGCCTGGCCGTGCTCGCTGCCCCCGCCCCGCAGTGCAGGCAGGTCACGGACTGGCGAGTCTGTGCCTGGAAACACGCTGGAGGCTCAGGGGAACGGCCTGAGGCTGTCCCTGATTCCAGCAGCAGCGGCCTGGAAGAGCAGCGGGAAGGGTTTGTTCCTGAAAGGTCAAAGAATGACTCAGCCCAGGCGGATGATGAATATTCACGTCTGTACCGGGCTGTGTCAGGCAGAGGCTGTCCCTGCCCCGAGCTCTGACACTGGCGTGGCCCAGAGCAGCCCCTCCACCTCGCTCATGTGATTTCTTGAGTTAATTCTTCAGTTTAAACCCTTTTCATAGTCAAAACTCTACAGAGGGGCCCTCACATTTTGCTCAGTGTCTGCAGTCTGTCCTGCTGCCCTGTCCTCAGCTTTGGGGCTCAGGTCAGCCTGAAGCAGCACAGCTTTGTGAGACCCACACTGAGCTGTTCCACACTGCTCTGGGACTAAAAACCTGGGCACTGAGCACATCAGGGGCTCAGTGCTCTGACCTTGTACAGACTGAGCAGTATGGGATGTGCACACAAGCCTGATAAGTCTTTGTTTGTCCCACCCAGCCTGCAGCCCTGCTCTCCAGGCAGCCAGAGGTTATGCCAGACCTGTCACAAGGAAGAAGAAAGGTAGGTCAGGACCATGGGGCCAAATGTGTTACTGTTGTCATGCTCAAAGATGTACCCTCCTGGCACAGAAATCATTCCAGAAATAATTCCATGCTGAAAAGTTACCCAGAAGATTCAGCAGCTTCTGAATGTGGGGGAATCAGTGATTGTCAGTTGGAGCTCTGTGAGGGTGGGCAGGCCCTGGCACAGGTTGGGCAGAGAAGCTGTGGCTGCCCCAGCCCTGAAGTGTCCAAGGCCAGGTTGGACAGGGCTTGGAGCAACCTGGGATAGTGGAAAGTGTCCCTGCCCATGGCAGGGGCTGGGACTGGATAATATTTATGGTGCCTTCCAACCCAAACCATTCTGTGATCTCTGAGCTCAGTGGACTCTGTAAATCCATGTACACCACATTGTAAGTCCACAGTGCTGAAAGGAAGAGGCTGAACCTACTTTATTTACTCAATTCCTGCCTCTTTGGCTGGATCTGTTCAGTTCTTCCTTCTTGTTTGGAGCACGCAGTTTTCTTTGCAGCATTTTCCCTCTGATCTAGTTTGCCAGCTCAGAGCTCTGACTGTGTCCTCCTCTTCCTCAAATGTTTGTCTCCTCTTTTTAGACATCCCCAGCCAACTGGATGACCTTCCTCCCACCATGCTGAAGAAGGATTATGCCAATCTCCCAGTAATGAACAGGTATGACACAGGGAAAGGAAATCCCTGTTCTCTCCTCAGGTTTGTATCTCCCATATAACCACGACACATGGATGCTGTCACCTGCCCAGTAATTAATTAATTAATGCTCTCTGGGCTCTAAAAATACAAAGTCAAGTTTGAAAGTCAGATTTACAGACACAGTGATTAGGGCTGTGGGAGGTCTTTGTTTTCTCCATGTGAGATCAAGTGCTGGTTGCCCACAGAGCTCTGTGGGCTTTGTAATCCATAGGAAAAAAAAGGAAATAATCTTGAAATACTAGAAATAATCATCTTGCAAATAATCTGTGCCTGTCTTGAAGTCAGGTGTGTGTCATTAAACGACTCAGCATGAATGGCTGCTGCTGAATTTGGGGTCTGGGGTTTTGCATCACTGTGTGGTGCAGGGAGGGCCTCCAGTGGCCCAACTTGGACCTTCACTCATCTCTCAAGGAGCCAGTCTTGAAATTAATTAATTTTGCTGCAAAACTACTTGATGCTTCTGTAATCTGAGCCATGATTTTTCTCAGGAATGCAAGAAGCAGTTTATGGTTAATGGGTTTGGGAGAGGAGGAGAGTCCCTGTAAATTTGTAGAGTAAATTAAAGCTGAGAAAAGTGAGCATGTTCTGGAAACCTGAGCTCACTTCTGTTGTTAGATAGACTTGCTTCTATCATATAAACTAATCTTCCATCTCCTTGCAGTGTGGATGATGTAGTGAAAAGGCTGTTGTCCCTGGAAATGGCAAGTCAGGTCAGTGCCATTCTGTTTGTGTGAAAAAAAGAAATTTAGTGAGCACATTTGTGTGAGACTTGTCTGTGTTGTGAAATACCTTCAAGTCACTGTATTTTAAGTGATTGCAAATCTGGGGTGATTAAATACATGAGAATGATGATTCTTGTGTGCTTCTAGAATTTATCCCACAGTCTTCTTTATGATAATAATTGCATATTAAAATGGAATAAAGTATTCAGTAGTGCCAGGGTGATGAGTTGTGTTCTGTTGCAGCCTGTGGTTGGCCTCATATGTTCTAGAAGCCAGTGCACTGAACAGCAGATGTTCTTTGGAGTTATTTTTACTTTTGTATGCCCAGACAACAAAGTAAACAGATAATAAAGTGACACAAAGATCTCACTGTTCCTTGCTGTTTGTCACTTCAAAGGATGTAAAACCACTGAGTAAAGCTCTTAATTGCAGAGCCTTTTCCTGGGTGTTTGTGAAGAGAGCTGTGTGTCTCTGACTTTTAGTGTTCCTGAGACAGTGACAAGCCCTTTCCTGTGTCCCACAGAAGGAGAAGATGAAAGTCAAGATCCAGCAGCTGGTGGAGAAGGTCAGGAGGTCTCCCAGTGACAATGGCTCCTTTGAGGTGCAAGGCAAGTGAAAAACAGGAAGAATATTGTTCCAGATTAAACATCTCTGCTTTTATTCAGCTGTTCCCACCTCAGCATTTCCAGTTTGCCGTATAATTTAGGAGAATCTTCTCCAGGAGAGCACCTGAGAGGCAGGATGCCCTGCAGGACTGCTGGGGGTTTGGGAGCATTGCAGAGGCAGGGGGTGCTCACTGGCACAGTCTGCTGGGGTGCTTTCAAACTGCTGCTCCACATCCACCCTCCAGAGGCAGCGTGTGCATTATCCTGCTTGCAGTGCCCCTGGGACATGAGGCATTGAGCTGCATCTGTCACCAGAATGAACCAGATTTAGCCATGGAACCCAAATTTCCCTTTGCATCAGAGAGCTGGGGCTGAAGCACAGTGTGGGGACAGTGCAGGGGCAAAGGCCACACTGATCAAGATGCACTTGCTTATCATCAGCAAAGTCCTTCAGCTCCTCAGGATGCACCAGCAGCTCTCTCCAGAGCCCAGAATCCCAAAGAACTGGCCTGGTGCTCTTGGAATAAAAAAACCTGTATTGATTTCTGCTTTTCCAGAGCTTGAACCACGTGAGGTGAAAAGAATGTAAAATCACTGGGAAATAAGTGAGTGCAGGAAGAATTTCACAGATACATTTATATGATCTGTTGTTAAATTTTTCCCTTTTAATTAAGCAGCCTCATAACAGTAACAGCTCTGCAGGTTGTGTGTTGTGGTTTTTTGGGCAGTGTCTGCTGTGGTGCTGTGGGTCACTCAGGAGCAGCAGCGCTCAGCTGGCAGCTTCAGGGGAGGCAGATGATCCTGGAATTCCTGGGAAAGCTGCTGCTCTCACACAGCTTCTCAATCCCTTCTTCACAGTTGCTATTCTGACTGCCAAGATCCGCATGCTTGAGGAGCACCTCCAGAGGCATCCCAAGGTAACTCAGGGATCTGAGCCCACATGCAGCAGCTGCTCAGGTGGTTTTCTCAGTTTAGAACAAAAGGATTTTAATTCTGGGGATTGTAGTTTCCCTAAGGAGGCTTATAAAATAGTTACAGCTGTTCCCTGGTGCCAGTGTGGGGAGCTGCTGGCTCAGACATAGCCAGATTCTCACTGATTCAGCATGGAAGGTGTTCTGGTTTGTTACTGTACTGGAGGAAATGGCCAGGCAGAGTCCTTGCAGCAGAGTGGAGCTCCATTTCTCCTCCCTGTAGATGGGGCTTTGCTGCTTAGTTTTCACTAATTAATGTATCACTGCAGCAGCTGCAGTGAGAAACAAAGAGCAAAGCCTCTCCTTGTTGTGTTCATGGAAACGTGTGGTGGCAGGACTGTGTGAATGTCCCAGCAGCCACTTCCCTGCCTCCATCTACCTGGGTTCAGGCCCAACTCTGAAACATCACAACTAAGTTAATGAACAAAAATTATTAAAGGTTCTTTATGCAGGGCAAAAAGTGGGAAGTGGATTAACAAGTGTGTAATTGTTAAACATGAAAACTTGGCGGGTAAAACAGAACAGAATTCAGCTTTTATTACAAGCCAGGACTTGTACCAAGGGTTCCAGCAAAGACAGCTTTTGGAATTCCTTGTCTTGGAACCTGTGCTTTACACAAATCACTCCTATAGGACAGGGAAATGTCTCCCGTGAGGGATTGGCCTGAATGGTATGGCTCAGTCAGACAGAGCCAAGTCACAGGTTCTTTTCACATTTGATTTCTGGCAAAACAAAAGTAAATGCCTCTCTGTTATTCTGGAGCAGTACACTTCAGGGGAAGCAGGTTTTAGCCAGCACACCTTCCTTGCAGCTTTTGCTACCACCTGAAACTGCATGTGAGCTGCAAACAGTGTTCAGGGTCAGGGAGGAAGGTGAAGGTGCAGCCACAGAATGGAGAAAGCAATTCCAGCGCAAAGTAAATTAAATCTTCTGGGATCTCGGTGTGCTGACCTGACGCACTCACTGGATCTGCCAAGAAAAGCTGTTCCAAGCCTCCACCCTTAACCTGCTCATTCCCTTTCAGCCCTAATCTTGTCTGTTCTCAGTAACTTACTGGAATAGCAGGACAATCCCCCTTCAGCGAGTGAGCACTGGGTGCTTTGCAGGACAAGAACAACCGGCGGCAGATGCTGATGGCCGTGGACCGGCGCAAGAAGCTGCTCTCGTACCTGCGGCGGGTGCGCTACGACACCTTCGAGAACACCTGCAAACAGCTGGGCATCCAGTACAGCCTCCCCCCAGCCTACAGACGGCGCGTCACCAAGCGCTGGCTGGTGAAGAAGGCCTTCTGCATGAAGGTATGGAGCAGGCTGGAGGGCTGGACTGTGAGAACACCAGCTTAGAGAAGGGCACAGTTAAGGCAGAAACACCTGACCACCGAGTTCTGATCCAGGTGTGAAGTAAGACAATACACAGGTACCCCTGAAGTGCCAGGCAGTGGAAGGAATGTAGGACTTGGTGATCTCAGAGGTCTTTTCCAGCCTCAGTGATTCTGTGATTCTGGGACTGGGCGGCTGTAGTGGAATAACCCAGGATGGTTCCCTAGAGCAGGGCTGGCTGGAGCCCTGAGAAAGTACAGAGGGAAGGAGTTGATCTGGCCTGTGGTGGAGGCAGCAGCATGGGGAGCAGCTCTGCAGGCAGCTCCATCAGTCCTTTTCTTACCTTTTGCTCCCACAGGTGTACCAGGAGGCACAGAAGCTGAAAGCACCGGAGAAACTGAAGCAGAGGAGAGAGTGGCAGGCAAGAGCAAGGGCTGCACGAGAACAGAAGGAGAAGGAGGAGCAGGAGAAGCAGAGGCAGGAGCAGGAGAAGCAGGGGCAGAAGCAGCAGGAGCAGCAGGGGCAGGAGAAGCCAGCACAAGAGGGGACACCTGTGTAGCAGCACAGCCAGTCGGACAATAAACACTTGCCCAAAGACCTGAGGCCTCTTTGCTTGTGTAGTGTGGTCTGCGCTGTGGTGAGCACCTGGGGAGGACAGTGAGTGGTCCAAGTGGTTTGGACGTTGAATTTCAGGCTGGTGTGCTGGGCAGGGTTGTCTGTGAGGGGACCTGGGGGCTGCAGCATGGGGTGCAGAGAGTCTATCAGTGGGAGCAGCTCAGGGTCTGCCAGTGTCCTGGAAGGTGGGGGTGGTGAGGCCCTGGCACTGTTGCCTAAAAGTGGCACTTAAACTCCCAAGACTCAGTTTGTGAGTTCTAGAAATGCATCGTTCCTGTATCATGATGTGCTGCACAGTCACAGCACACCCAGTGCACTGGGAATTGATTCACCAAAGTGCACACTGACGTGTCTCTACTGAAGGTGATTTGTCAACATTACATGATGATTCCTTTTTTGTTCTCTGCATTCCTGTTACATATTCATGACATTTCCTAACACTTATTAGCATTATGCATATCCTTATAAGGTCTCTGAGTGTCTTCATCAGGGGTCTTGGTGGTCTTCTCTGTTTGAAGCCCCCCCAAGTTCTAAGTGTGAACTTCTTCAAGAAGTTTTGTAAGCTTCTTCAAGCACATGGTTAAAAAGCAACCAGGTGTTGCCTTGCTGGCTGCCTCAGTTCCCCTCCTCGTTGTTTCTTTAAATCACTTAGCTCAGCTATCCATGTAGTTTCAGACTGTAAATACTATCAGTTCTTACACCTCTAAACTGACATCAGCACAGGTTGCCCAGACAAGCTGTGGCTGCCCCCATTCCCAGGAAGCGTCCACGGCCAGATCGGAGCAACCTGGTCTAGTGGGAGGTGTCGCTGCCCATGGCAGGTGGGTAGAACGGGATGGCCTTTAAGGTCCCTCCCAACGCGGGATGCCCCGCACGGGGCCCCGCACGATGCGCACGCGTGTCCCGCCCGGCCAAGACGGCGCGGCCCGATTGGCGCTTGGTTGCCGGGCAGCGGCGGCGGCTGCGAGCGGGGACCGGGGCCATGTCTTCGCGGACGCTGCCGCTGCTCTTCCTGAACCTGGGCGGAGAGATGCTCTACATCCTGGACCAGCGGCTGCGCGCACAGAGCATCCCCGGGGAGAAGGCGCGCAAAGGTGAGCGCCGGGCGGCGGCCGGTCCTGCACCCCCGCCCCGGGGGTCGCTCCGGTGCCCCGGGCAGGGCTCTGCCTCCTCTGGGGCCGCTCCCGGTTCCCGGGATGTCGCTGCGGGACACACGGACTCGCTGCGCTGTCACCGGGGATGCTGCCGGGCGTCGGTCCGGGGCGGGAGTTCCTCGCCCCGGTTTGACGGCTCCGCCGCAGTAATTGCCGCAGTGATTACCGCACTAATTAATCCTCTGTGTTTCCTCGTCCCGAATGGGGAGCGCTGCCCTGAGTTGGTGGGCTCTGGGAAGTTTCAGCGGGAGCAGCTCCCGAAGGTGCTGCTGGGGCAGGTTTGGGAGATTCTCGCAGACAAGGAGGGATCGGAGCCTGCGTCGGTGTTTTTGTGCTTGGTTCGGGGGTTAAAGCTTCAAAAATGTGCTTTTTGGACTCAACAGAGCTCAGGGTTTGGTTATGCCAGCCCAGATCCTGGACTGCTTTGGACGGTTCAGGTGGATTTGCAACAGGAAGGAGTGTCCAAGAATAAATTTGTAAAGCCTGTGCAGAAGCAGCACAGGCAGTTGTGTTAAATTCAAATAACACAAACATGGCTCCTGAAGCCCTTGTCTGGCTTTTATACAATCTCTCAAGCTGCATTTGGTACATCCTTGGTACAATCCTTGTACCACCCTGTGCCTTCACCTGCGGCACAAAACTCCAGCTCCCAGCCCAACACCCCTTGGGTTTCCACTTTAAATGACCACAGCTTCGCTTTCCCAGTCCTTGCAGCTCCCTGTCATGGGATGGGGAATGTGCCTGGGGAAGCTCCGGGATATTCTAATAAAAGATCAAATTGATTTGAGCTCGGTATTAAAGAGATTGTTATGTTTATCCTTTCTGCCTGTCCTGCATAAAGTGCCAAACAACAAAGGGTAATTATTGTATTGTTGTGAGGGTGCAATTTGTAATTATTCATTTGTGTCCTGAGAGAATGATCTGACAAAAGTTTACTGCTGCTCATACAGGGCCGAGTTTAGAGTTCAAACTAAATTTCATCTTGGTGGAGTAGCTCAGCACGAGAATTGGATCTGTTCTAGTTTATCCACACGTGGATTTTTATCTTCCAAAGAACTGGGTGTTAATTTCACTGAGATGTGGTTCATCCACACTGAAATGTTTGTTAATGCTTAAAGCTGTTCACTGAAATATTGTTCACTTGTAAGTGCAAAATACAACTGAAAACTTCCCAAGCTCGATGCAAAGGGTAAAAATTGATGTGCGTTGAAGCAGCAGGAGTTTATCCAAGGGGAGGGCAGGATTCTCCAGTGCTAAATGCTGATGAGAAGAGGCAAAATCCATTAGTTAGCTTTTTCTTTCTTTTTTTTTTAATTTATTTCTTTTCTTCTCCTTACTACTCTTGTTCTTACTTCTTGAATGATGTTTTGTTTTATGCTTCGTGTAGATGAATGGACAGATGTGGACAGGAAACGAGGTACAGTAACTGCTGGCTGCATGCACAGTCCAACCCCACGTGCTCACCTGGGGCTCACCCTGCCTGAACCCCCCCAGGGCTGCTCCTGCAGCCTTCAGGCAGTGCCACAAATGAACAGTAATGCTCACCTGCTCCTTAAAATGCACTTTGTAGGTCTGAGAGAAAACAGCGTCTCAAAGTCATACGGCCTCAAAAATCAGTTGTTAATTAATAAATGGATCAAAACTTATTATCCCAGTGGTCTTTCCTGTCACAATAATTTGTGTTTCTCTAGCATTGTTTTAATGCAAGCATGTAATTGTGTGAGCATTGTGAAGGTTGTTTTCCTGCTTAAATGCAGGAATATTGGGTACACTCCATTTTCCTAAGGTTTTATCTAATTCACTGCTCAGGGTTTGGACAGGTGAACTCCAGGGAAGACTGAAGGCATTCCCATCCTATCTACTTCCCCACCAAGTTTTTTGCTAAGTGAGCATGAGCAGAACTTCCAGTGTCCTGAGCAGCCCTTTTTTACCAGAGATCAGGGTTATAATTCATGCTTTTCAAAATAAGCATCATTGGTAGGTTTTAATATTTAGACACTGTTAGCCTGGAGTTTGTCCCAGCTTATTTTCCTGTTTCCCAAGAACACCTTTTCCCAACCTTTAGCATCTCACAAGTCTAATAACATATTCCATATTATCCCATCCAAAACAATGAGGAGTTGCCTGGTTGCCTGTACTGGTTTCCCACCCCAGCTGATGATCCCCCTCTCTGCTTTCTGCTGTGTTGCTTGTGCCCTGTCCCCAGGCCAGCACTCCAGTGTCACCTGCCATGGCAGTGTGAGCAGCTCCCCAGGGCCTCCCTAAGACCTTTTCTGTGTCATTACCCAACATGTGACAGATTTATTATCAAACTGTATGAGATTTGCCCTTTACTGAGATTTTTTATGTCTTTCTCAGTTCTTTTTATAGCCCACATAAGAGGTTTTAATTCCAGAAGGTAATTTATGTCAGGCTGGGTGTGTGGTTCACACAGAGCTTCAGTTCCCTTGAGAAATCACTGGACTGGGAGGTGTCTGTCTCCTGGTGGTGTTTTGGGTTATTTGTGACTCTCCAAAGACAGGAGGAGCCTTTGTGTGGGCAGCACACACAAGCAGCTTAAAAATGCTTCTCTTGATATCAGTATAAGGCTAAAGTTCTTTTTTTGGTCATAATTGATTCCTTGCAAAATGAAACAGATACTAATAATGTTTGATTTTCTCCACTCAGAAAAGTGAGGATTTCTGCCTCAGATTGCAAGTAGGGATTGTTTCATGGACAGTTTATTTGAAAGGAAGGGAGGAAGGAGGGACTTTTTTTCTTGTTTATACTTAGGTGTATTTGTATTCCACTCTTTGGGAGCTGAGAATCTGTGGGGTTTGGGTACTTAAACCAGGACTAGTGAGCCCTGTCAGGTGCTGAGCTGTGTGTGACCAGTGCAGGAGGAACCTGTAACCAGCAGGTTTAGTGAGGAGGGAGAAGCACCTCAGGAGGCCCCTGCCCTCAGGAACCCTGCCCAGACTCCCAGCAATGTTCCCAGGGAGTTAATCCTGTGGGAAGAGGTGAAGTGACAGGGACATGACCTTTCTTTTGGCTGTTGGTGTAGGACAGGTGTGAAAAGCCACGTCTTTGACCCCCCAGGGAATCATTAAGGCAGCAATTCAAACCACTGATCACCACCACTACCTCTATGTTCACTTTTTCTCTTTCTCCTTTTCTTTTTATTACTTATTCTGCGATTTTTTTTAATCCACAAGAATTGCCTGACATTATGGGCTTCAGTAATAGTCAGCTGCTTAGGAAAATCCATGTTTGTACAGTAATCTGTGTGACCTGACATTTTCATTTACCATTCTTTTGATATAGAAATAAATGTTTATTGGTGATAACTCTGTAAAGTCTATCAGGGAGATAATAAAATATCTGATCCAGCACAAAAGCTCAGATGCTGCATTTGCCTGAACCACTGCAAAATGTTTTCTATTTTCTGTGCATTAAAAGCTGACTGTCCAGAGCACAGCCCTCACCCTCAGCACTCCTGAGCTCTGCAAACCCCTCAGTATGTCACAAACCAGTTCCATGTCTAAATTTACACCTTAAAAATGAGGAATTTTGGAGTTCTGCCTTTGAGCTGCTCCAGTGCCTGCAGGTGTTGCAGCTGTGAGAGCCCTGAATGGGCTGACACAGACCCCAGGGATATAAATGCTTCCTTTAATACCTGCCAGTTTTAATCCGTTTGGAATAAAGACTACAGAGAGCCCTGAGTCATTCAGGAGCTTCTGTTGAGAGGGGAAAAAATAGACTGGCAGTGTCAGAGGGGAACAAGGGACAGGCACAGCCAGGTAGTTGCAGTCTGCAGAACTCAAGAGTGATGCAAAATAGTTTCCTTAGGAAGCAGAACTGGAGCTTTTCTAGATAATGACATGTCAGAACAGCCTATAACAATGTGATTTAAAAGTGAAGAGTAACAACCTCCAGCTGTAAAACCAAGGCAACAAAGCCAGCCTTATTCCCACTGGGAAACAGGGACTGCTGCCTTCAGCTCAGGTGGTTTGTGCCCCGGGGGACATCAGCTGGCTCAGCCCAGGCAGGAGTGAGGGGTGTGTTGGATTGGGAGATGCTGTTCCCCCTCTCCTGTGCTCTGTCCCTGCTCTCACAGGGCAGCTCCAGTGTGAGCTCCGTGTCTGTGTGGGATGGACCCCAGGGACGGGCTGTTGTGAAGCAAACAACAGATCCTCTCTGTCTTTGCAGTTATGAACGACATAATTGCCACCATGTTCAATAAGAAGTTCATGGAGGAGCTGTTCAAGCCCCAGGAACTCTATTCCAAGAAAGCCCTGAGGACCGTGTACGACCGGCTGGCTCACGCCTCCATCATGAGACTGAACCAGGCCAGCATGGACAAGGTACCAGGGACCTCCTGCCCAGCCTGGCTGTGCTCCCCTGCAGCCCCTCATGAGTTTCCATCGTGATAATTAGCCCATGGCTTTAGCACTTTAGAAGAGCCCCCTTTCCATTTGCTTTCTTTGTGAAAATGGCTCTCGGACACAGAAGCTTTTGGGAGATCCATGGTGGTATCAGCTACTTCAGAACTGAATATTTCTGCTTTAGTAGCTCAGTGTTTGATTTTAAGAAGTTCACTAAGCTTTGTTTATCAGATGTTTTCATAAGTATTAAAAATATACATGTCTGTGGGTGCCTATAAATATCTGTATTTCTGTACTGATACTCATGGTCTGGCAGCTGCAGGTACTACTTTAGGAAAAAAGTAGCCAATTTAGGTAAAAGTGGCAGGAATGAGACTGCCAGAGAGCCATCCACCTGGGTGTCTGGGCTGCTGAAATTCATAGAACCAGTCAGGTTGGAAAAGCCCTCCAAGATCACTGAATCCACCCTGTGCCCGATGCCCACCTTGTCCCCCAGCACTGAGTGCCATGGCCAGTCCTGCCTTGGACACCTCCAAATGTGGGCACTCCAAACCTCCCTGGACAGCCCCTTCCAATGCCTGACTGCCTTTTCCAGGAAAAAAATCCTCCTGATGTCCAACCTGAACCTTCTCTGGCACAGCCTGAGGCCATTCCTTCTCCTCCTGTCCCTGTTCCTGGAGCAGAGCCCGAACTACCCTGAGCCTCCTTTTCTCCAGGCTGAGCCCCCCAGCTCCTTCAGCTGCTCCAGCCCCTTCCCAACTCTGATTCTTTCCCTTGCAGCTCTACGACCTCATGACCATGGCCTTCAAGTACCAAGTGCTGCTGTGCCCTCGGCCCAGGGACATTCTGCTGATCACATTCAACCACCTGGATGCCATCAAGGATTTTGTCTACGAGTCCCCTGCCATTCTGAACCAGGTGGATGAGACCTTCCGGCAGCTGATCGAAGTGAGAATCCTCAGAAAATCCAACTGTGGTTTGATTTTATGGTTTTTTACATCTTTCCAGTTAACCTTAGAGACTAAATACTGCATTGGACATGTCTATGAGTCAAGTGGTGTTTTTCCACTGGCCCAGTTTAAATCAATATATTGCTTATTCAGCCTGATTTAAGTCTCCACTGGCTCCAGCAGAAATTAAGTCAAACTTGAGTCACAGACAATAATTACTGATAATGACCAGCAGCCCCCTTGCAGCATCTCTGCTTCCCCTGCAAGTGGGTCAGAATATACTGTATATTCTGTGTATCAGAGTATTCTGAAATACTTGTTTCCCCCTTTCCCTGGGTGGGACTTGGAACATTTGCAAAGCCTTGCATGATGGTTTTCCTTTTCCAGACCTACAGCTGTCTCTCTGATGGTGAATTCCAGCTCATCAGGCAAACACTCCTCATTTTCTTTCAGGACATGCACATCAGGGTAAGAACCCAATAAAACCAGGCAGGGAGAATGACAGGGAGTTTGGACTGGAATACAAAGGGGTTTGGTTTTGGTTTGTTACTTGTGCTTTTCAGTTGTCTTGATGTGCTTGTAATTGCACTCAAATTTCACAAATGAAGCACATCTACTGCAATAATACTGAATAATTCCAAAATGTTATGAACAAAGGAATCTCTGCTGGTATGATTGTTGATAAATCTGTTTTTCCTTTTAGAAACTTGATAAGAAAGAACCTGAGTTTGAAGCCTTGATATTCTCTAAGTTAACCAACCACACTCAAGTGCATAAACAGGAAATACTTTTTAATATAATTTTTTTAATCTTAGATCAGTTCCCACCCTCTGGACCACAACTCCACATTACAGGCTTCCTATCATAGTCTCTACATACACACCCAAACCCCCCAGCCTAGGCAGGGAGGCTTAAGCTCAGACTTCAGAGAACTGGGATCAGGAGGCAGGTGGCTGATTTTCCCCAGGGTCTGATGTTCTTTTGCAGGTCTCCATCTTCCTGAAGGACAAAGTGCAAAACTCGAACGGTCGCTTCGTGCTGCCCATCTCAGGTCCTGTCCCGTGGGGCACAGAGGTCCCAGGGCTCATCAGGTGAGTCTGTGCCTTTGTGGGGCTGCTCAGGGAGTGCCCAGAGGACTCAGGAATCCAGCTCAAAGTGCCATTCCTGTTGCAGGGATAGCTGAACTCCAGTAAATACTATTTAAAGGGCAGAATCTGTGACTAAGTCACCAAGCAATAAAATGCTGAGCTGCTTCTGGAATTCTCTATCCCAGTAAATGGGCTATTAGTCATTTACCCTGTAAAAGGGATTTACCAATATACAAAACAGGGTTTTATTGCCCTTATTCAGGAAGCAGAGGAAGTAGGTGCTGAAAATCAGGATAAAACTACTAACTGTTTCAATAATGTCTTGGTTTTAAGGATGTTCAATCACAAAGGAGTGGAAGTTAAAAGGACTGAGTTCACCACTGCTGGGAATTACGTTACTCCACAAAGAGAAGGATCTTTTGAGCTTTATGGAGACAGAGTCCTCAAACTTGGAACAAATATGTAAGTAACTTTTGTCCTGTGTAGAAACCTGAATGAAAAGTTGATGGATATGGATTGTTCAGAAGCTGTGTGGCTTTGCCTCTTTTGCCATTATCAGCATGACTTTGTCACAAAGTGCTGCCCTGCACCAGGACACAAGTGGACAGTGTCTCTAAAGAGCTGTGGGAAAGAGCAAAACTTAGTTTTATGTCCCTCACACACCTGAGTGCCTCAATACTGCACCAAGCTGAGCTGTAACTTCTCATTGCAGCTGTTCACAGTCTTCAGAAAAATATCCTAAAGTTCTGGATCCTGTGCTGATCCCTCCAATTCCTGTCCCTCATCCCAGTAACTTCTTCCTTGTGTGTTTTTCCCTCCAGGTACAGTGTGAGTCGGCCAGTGGAGACACACATGGCAGGATCATCCAAAAACATGGCATCCCATGCAAAGGTCAGTGTTGTCATGGTCTGTCACTGGTTGAATTGGCCAACTTCTTTGTCTCCAGGTATGGGATAATTTCAGGGAAGCTCTTCTGTCCTTCTTAGGGCCTCATCCAGTCCTCCCAGTCTCTTTGGAGCCAGGGGAAGGGCACATTTTCCCAAAGAACCCACAGGCTTATGCAAGGGTGTGCTTGCTTCTATTTTAGTCTCCTCAGAAAACAAAGCTGGGCTTACAGATTTCTCAGCTGTTTCATTTAGCTTGTATTAGAATTAATTCACCTTGTCCTGGGTCTGTAAATTCAAGCAGCCATTCCCAATGTATGGCTGGTGGTTACTGGTTACCTGCACAACCTGTCCCTGGGAACCACACAGAAATGTTTATATCCCTCTGAAGGACATTTATGGAATATGAGAAAACAAAACTCCTTCCAGGCTTCATCTCCCTGATAAATGCCCTGTGGGCCTGTTGCTGTTTCCTGCAGGAGAACACAGCCCCCAACCCTCTTGCTAAGGAAGAGCTGAACTTCCTGGCCCGGCTGCTGGGGGGTTTGGACATCCAGAAACCTGGTGGTGGCGAGTCGGGATTTCGGCTGAATTTGTTCACCACCGACGAGGAGGAAGAGTATGTTCTAGTCCTGATTGGTTTGGGGGCCACATGGAGACCAAAGCTGACCCTCAACAGCTTCAAGGACAGACCAGCAGGGTTTAGCCCTTGTGTTGTTCTGCTCCAGGTGTCTCCTGTGATGCACAGCCTTGCTCCCAGTGCCACTGGCTGGATCTGTGCTTGGGTCTGTCTGGAGGGACAGAGAGATCCCTCCAGCCTTTAGAAAGATGCTTTTACCTACTTTGAATCTCAACTACAGAGATATTCCTGCTCTTCTACACTTAACAGGGAAAAGCCTCCAAACTGGGGTCAATACATTAATTTGACAAGTAGGATTAGGGTCACTGTCAAAACTTCATAGAATCCAAGGATGATTTGGGTTGGGAGGGACCTTAAGGATCCTTTAGGTCCACCCTGCCATGGTGGCTCCAGGCTCTGTCCACCCAGGCCCTGTAGGCTTCCTCTGGGCATCCTTCATGCCTACAGGAGCCTCATGAAACCTGTTTTCTATCATTGCCTTGCATGTCTTCATGGAATAAACCACCCTTTCCATGTTTTTCATACAGACACGCTGCACAGACTAGACCAGAGGAGTTGTCCTACAAGGTTATCAACATCGAAGCCACACAGGTACCGTTTCCCACCACTGGTTCTCACCATTCCTGCCTTGCTAAGAGTTGAATTTCACCCAGAACAGTGACTTGAAAATAACATTACCCCATTTCACTTAAGCTCATAAATAACTCATAAATTTTCCACCAAGCCAGTGGAACTGGTGATTATTCACTAAGAGAACTCGAATCCTGACAAACACCAGGGCAGGTTGGGTGGTGAAGGGGCACGTCCCAGTGCCGGGCGCGGGGGTCTGAGCGCGGTGTGTGTCCCGCAGGAGCGGCAGGCGGAGCTGTCCCGAATCCTGGGGGAGATGGAGGTGGCGGAGCCGCGCCCGGACAGCGCCGGGAAGGGCGAGGACCTGCTGGCGCTGATGGACGGGCTGTGACCAGTACCGGGAACACCGGGACGGCACCGGGAGAGCACCGGGAATACCGGGGCAACACCGGGACAGCACCGGGAATACCGGGACAGCACCGGGAATACCGGGGCAACACCGGGACAGCACCGGGAATACCGGGACAGCACCGGGGACACCAGGACAGCACCAAGAACACCGGGACAGCACCAGGAACAACAGGACAGCGCCGGAAATACCGGGATAGCACCGAAAACACCAGGACAGCGCCGGGAATACCGGGACAGCACCGGGCGGGGAGGGGGGCGTGTCTTTCCCGCCCTTTCCCGGCAGGGGCCGGGGCCGCGCGTGCGCAGGGGCGGGGCGGCGCGCGCGGTCGCGCGGGAAGGGCCGCGTGAGTGCGCGGGGGGCGCGTGCGGGGGCGGGAAACGCGACCCGCGGTGTATCGGGATGGGGGGCAAGGATAGAATGGGGGTGACCTGGGAGAGGGACGGAGAGTGTGCGGGGTGGGGGGGGCTGTGAGTGTGTGTGCAGGGGAGAGTGCGGGGGGAGGCGCGGAGGACCCCAGCGCGCAAGGAGGGGTTTGCGGGGAGAATGGGAGTGACTGGAGAGAGGGCAGAGTGCGGTGAGTGTGCAAGGAGGGGGTGTAAGTGCTGGTGAGCCTGCAAGGAATGGTACTTGTGCAAGTGTGTGTGCAGGGGTGGTACATGTGCTGGTGAGTGTGCGGGGAGTGGTGCGAATGCAGGTCAGAGCAGGTGAGCGTGAGAGAGGTGGTGTATAAAGAGGTGAATGTGCCAAGGGTGGTACGTGTGCAGGTGCGAGTTTAAGCGAGTGCAAGGGGTGGTGCACATGCAGGTGGATGTGCAGGTGTGGTACATGTGCACCAGGTGTGTGTGTGTGACAGGTGGTACATGTGCAGGGGTGATACATGTGCAGGTGGGCGTGTGACAGGTGGTACATGTGCAGGTGTGTGTGCAGGTGTGTATGCAGGGGTGGTACATGTGCACCAGGTGTGTGTGTAACAGGTTGTACGTGTGCAGGTGAGCGTCTGACAGGTGGTACATGTGGACATGGGTGTGTGACAGGTTGTACATGTGCAGGTCTGTGTGTAACAGGTTGTACATGTGCAGGTGTGTGTGTGACAGGTTGTACATGTGTAGGTCTGTGTGTGACAGGTGGTACATGTGCAGGTGGGTGTGCAAGGGTGGTACATGTGCAGGGCTGATAACATGTGCAGGTGAGCGTCTGACAGGTGGTACATGTGCAGGTGTGTATGCAGGTGTGTATGCAGGGGTGGTACATGTGCACCAGGTGTGTGTGTGTGACAGGTGGTACATGTGCAGGTGTGTATGCAGGGGTGATACATGTGCAGGTGAGCGTGTGACAGGTGGTACATGTGCAGGTGTGTGTGCAGGTGTGTATGCAGGGGTGGTACATGTGCACCAGGTGTGTGTGTAACAGGTTGTACGTGTGCAGGTGAGCGTCTGACAGGTGGTACATGTGGACATGGGTGTGTGACAGGTTGTACATGTGCAGGTCTGTGTGTAACAGGTTGTACATGTGCAGGTGTGTGTGTGACAGGTTGTACATGTGTAGGTCTGTGTGTGACAGGTGGTACATGTGCAGGTGGGTGTGCAAGGGTGGTACATGTGCAGGGCTGATAACATGTGCAGGTGAGCGTCTGACAGGTGGTACATGTGCAGGTGTGTATGCAGGGGTGATACATGTGCAGGTGAGCGTGTGACAGGTGGTACATGTGCAGGTGTGTGTGCAGGTGTGCATGCAGGGGTGGTACATGTGCACCAGGTGTGTGTGTGTGACAGGTGGTACATGAGCAGGTGTGTATGCAGGGGTGATACATGTGCGGGTGAGTGTGTAACAGGTTGTACGTGTGCAGGTGAGCGTCTGACAGGTGGTACATGTGGACATGGGTGTGTGACAGGTTGTACATGTGCAGGTCTGTGTGTAACAGGTTGTACATGGGCAGGTCTGTGTGTAACAGGTTGTACACGTGCAGGTGGGCGTGCGAGGCGTGCCGTGCCCTGTCCCCATTCCCCGGCCTGTCCCTCCAGCCGCCATGGAGGTGAGCCACTCGCTGAAGGAGCGCACCATCGCCGAGAACAGCCTGGTGATCCTGCTGCAGGGCCTGCGGGGCCGCGTCACCACGGTGGAGCTGCGTGACGAGAGCGCGGCCGTGGGGTCCGTCACCAGCGTGGACGCCTTCATGAACGTGCGCCTGGCCGAGGTGACGCTCACGGACCGGCACGGCGCCGTGTCCCACCTGGACGAGCTGTTTGTCACCGGCAGGAACGTCCGCTACGTGCACATCCCCGACGACATGGACATCCGGGCCACCATCGAGGAGCAGCTCCAGGCCATCCACAGGGTGCGCTACTTCGGGGGCCGTGACAAGGGACGCAGCGAGTTCCCTCGGGCCAAGCACAAGTGAGAGCCCAGCGCTCCCGGCACGGACCTGCCCCTCTGATGGACTGCCAGCTGCCTCCACGCCAGACATCCCACCCGGGGACATCCCCCCAGGAACATCCCACCCGGGAACACCCCACCCCGGGACTCCAGGCTCTGCTGCTCCCAGGGCCGGTGCCTGTGGAGGAGCAGGGACCAGTTTTTGTAATGAATCACCCAAATAACCCTGTTTTGAAAGGCTCTGTGGTGTCTCTGCTCGTCTCCTGCTCTGTTGGCAGCTGCTCGTGTCCCTGCTCTGATGGGCCAAAGGACCCTTTGGCCAGAGCCACCCTCCCACTGCCCCCAGCTCGGCCTGTCTCTGTCCATGGGCATTCCAGACCGAGGGTCCTGGTCCGGGGGGGTCCCTGTCTGGGGGGCTCCCCAGCTTGGGGGGTCCCAGTCTGGGGTTTCACAACCCAAGGGGTTCCAGCCTGAGGGTCCCATTTCGGGGTTCCCTCACCCAGGGGTCTCAGTTTGGGGTTCTCCATCCCAGAGGTTCCAATTCGGGGTTCCCCGGCCCGAGGGTCCCAGTTTGGCGTTTCCTATCCCGGGGGTCCCCATCCCGGGGGTCCCCGGGAGTGGGCTCTGTGGGCGTGGCCAGTGGGACAGGCCCCGCCCCCCGCCAATCAGCGCGCACTCGACTCGCCCACGTGCCCGCCCACCCCAGGGCGCCGGCGCGAGCCAATCAGCCTTCGCTCTTGCCTCACCTCCACGCTCCTCAGCCAATCAGAGTCCGCCGCAAAGCCCGGCCCGGCCCCGCGCCCTCCTCCAATCACAGCCCGCGCTGCCCCCCCAGAGCCAATCAGCGCCGCCGCTGCCCCATCGCGGCCGGCAGGGGACGGGCTGGTCGCGGAGGGGGGGCGGTGGCCGTGCGTCACTTCCGGTGCCAGGCGGCCGCCGGAGCGGAGCGAGGCCGGGCCGGGCCGGGCCCGGGGCCATGGACGGGACTGTGAGGGGAACAGGGCCGGGAGCGGGGCCATGGGTGAGTCTGTGAGGGGAACAGGGCCGGGAGCGGGGCCATGGGTGAGTCTGTGAGGGGAACAGGGCCGGGAGCGGGGCCATGGGTGAGTCTGTGAGGGGAGCAGGGCCGGGAGCGGAGCCATGGGTGAGTCTGTGAGGGGAGCGGGGCCGGGAGCGGGGCCATGGGTGAGTCTGTGAGGGGAACCGGGCCGTGGGTGAGTCTGTGAGGGGAGCGGGACCGGGGCCAGGGTTTTGTGAGGGGAAACCTGCACCGGAGCTATAGGTGAGTGAGAGGGGAACGCGACCAGGAACCGAGGCCATGGTTGAGTGTTTCCCCTGTGCTCAGGAGCTTGTGCTGCATCCTTTGATTGTTTCTCTGTGGCATCTGTGCTGAGGGTTTGGTCACGTCATTGTGTTCCTTAAAAGCAGAGTTCAGCAGGGTTTTGTCCTCAGATTGTTACGGAATTGTCTCCTTGGAAGAGACAGGATAAGCCTTGGAGGCACCGAGCTGTGCTGTGGTTTAGCACTGGAAGGACATGGACCTGTTGGAGCGAGTGCAGAGAAGGCACCAAGTTGGTCAGAGGGCTGGAGCAGCTCTGCTGGGGGGAAAGGCTGAGTTGGGATTGTTCAGCTTGGAGAAGAGAAGGCTTTAGGGTGAACCAGTTGTGGCCTTCCAGTACCTGAGAGGAGCTGACAAGAAAGATGGAGAGAGACTATTTACAAGGACCTGGAGTGACAGAACAAGGGGAATGGCTTCCCACAGCCAAAGTTCAGAGTTCAGTGGGATATTGGAAAGAAATTCTTCCCTGTAAGGATGGGCAGGCCCTGGCACAGGGTGCCGAGAGCAGCTGTGGCTGCCACATCCCTGGAAGTGTCCAAGGCCAGGTTGGACAGGGCTTGGAGCAACCTGGTCTGGTGGAAGGTGTCCCTGTCTATGGCAGAGGGTAGAATGAGATGAGCTTTAAGATCCCTTCCAACCCAAACCATCCTGGGCTTAGGGACAGTCTTATCACTTGTGCCTGAGCTGCCCACCCTGCTCAGGTGGAATAAAGGGGGGTGTTATCAGTACAGAGGTTCAGGCTGCTCTGTGCTGGTCCAGCATGTGCCTCCCTCCTGCCTGGGAGCTCCAGCTGGAAGCTGTTGCTGGACAGAGGAAGCTCTGTGTGCCTGTGGTCGTTTTCTATGTGAAATGCCTTTTTTTGGTCAGTCTCTTTTTTGGTGAGCCTGTCAGTGTATTGTCACACTGCAAACCCCAGCAAGGCTGGCCCGGCACGGTGTGCAGGGAACTTCATTCCTCTCCACTCAGGGCCAGGTGAGTCACTGCTGGGAGAAACTGCAGCCACACCTCGCTGGAAGTGTCAGCACGTGTGTGGGTCGTGCTGTGCCCTGAGCACAGAGGTCCTGCTGCAGGGGGGTTGTGGCATATCAATAGTGGCATAAGCAATAAATGAGAAATCAAACCTTGGAATACACCACACCCCTCCTGTGGTGGGGTCTGGAAGGTGAGCAGGGCCTGACCTGGGAGCAGCCCCTTGTTGGGGACTCGTGTGCTGGGGCAGTGGTTGAGCCTCGGGTGCTGCAGCTGCATTTCCAGGCTCCTGCTGGGAGCGTGTTGTGCTGGAACAGGGATTTTTCCCAGGGGATGTGGCCTGTGCTTCAGCATGAAAGGGTTAAGCTGAGGTTGGTGTTTATGTAACCGAAGAGGGAACTCCCAGAGATGAGTCCTTGGCTATCTCATGTGTTGATGCATCAGAAGGGCTTGAAGAAAGCCCGGCTTGTGGCTCGTGCTGAACTCGCGTCCTGGAATCATCCTGTGCCTCAGAGTTTCCCCGGCTGCCTGCGGGGGGTGGGCAGCGATGGAATTGGCTTTCCCTGATGTGTGACTTGGACTGTGGAAGCCTTTTCTGTCCCTGAGGAGCTGGAGACTGGCCACAGCTGGCTGTGGGTGGAGGTAAGGTGTGCTGGGCTCCTGTACTCCCAGGTGCTGGCTCTGCCTTGCTCATGTTCCCGGGATTCAACTGATCGGCAGGTTGGGTTTGGAAGGAGTTTTTCCAGTGGGGAGTTCAGCAGGGGCTGCCAGAGCTGTTCCTGTCTCTCAGCTGGCAAAGCTCAGCCAGTCCCTGCTTTCCCAGGTGCCTTCCAGTGGTGCCCCAGCCCCTCGTGCTTCACCAGTGCTCCGGGATTTTTTTCCTTCTCCTCTGGTCAGAGAAATTCTTTGCCTGGTTTTGAGCAAACTTCTTGCTTAGGGAAGAAGTTGAATGAGTGTCCGTGTGTTTCCAAGAAGCCTGTGAGTCAGGGCTCCGTTTTGGGAGCCGGCTTCCCTTCCCGGAAGGGCAGCGCAGCGGAACACAGGCTGCACTGACTCATCCAAGGGGCTTTCTATATATACATGGATAGATAGATATAAATATATATATATAATTAATCTTGGAGAATGGTTCAGCTTCCTGAGCCTCTGGTAACATTAACACTCCTGTACAGGGGACCTCCCTGGTGCTGTGCAGAGGGAGGGGAGCAGAGCCCACCCTGCTGGCCCCGGCTCCTCCTCCCCAAAGCCCATGTGGATAATGAGTGAGGAGCCTGGGAAGGGCTGAGGCTTCCCCTGCGCATTCCATGTTATCTCTGGGGATGGAACTGTGCCTGGCTAGTGTTGGGAAGGCTGAGCTGGCCATGGGAGGAGGAACAGTGCAGACAGGATGGGAATGGTTTGGTGCTGAAGAACAAAACAAAGTCCTGTGGCTGAAACTTTGAAGGACACTATGGCAAAAAAGTAACTTTTTCCTGGTTAGGGGTCACTTATATATTAAAACATACACCCTGCATATGATAATCAGCTTAATGAAGTTCATGCTACCACATATGACTCTCTTACTCAACTGCCCACATAGATCATGCTGTGTGTGACATGGAGGAGGAGAACACTGGGCTGTGTATGAGGGGGCAGAAATTTCCTCTGGTGAGGAGGAAGAACCAAAAACCCTTGGAGACAGTTGGTGGGAGAGTTCCTATCCCTGCTTCCAGGATGGGATGATCCTGGTCTCCAAGGACAGGACCAGCTGGGACACAAGGAGTGTGTTTTTGGCCAAATTTCATACACTTAACGCAAGAGCCTGCTTTCCTTGGGATCTGCCCTGCAAACATTCCCTGTAATCCCCCAGCCAGTGACTCCTCCGCAAGCCTGCCTGATCCAAACTCCGCCTGTTCTCAGGGAAGCCTTTCCAATGGGAACTGAGGCTCTGTCCCTGGGAGCACTGATGACTCGGGTCTGAGCTGTCCCTGGCCGGGTTTGCCCGGGAAGGAATGAGGCAACACTGGGACCTGCCTTCTTGTGCAGGAAGCTGGGACATGCTCCAGCTTTTACCCATTTAATGTTGTGTTCATGGAGGGCTTTTGGTTGTGTCCCACACAAGTTTCCATGAGCTCAGATTTGCCATGAGCCAGGTTTAAATGTGAACTTGGGCTAAGCCTCACTGATAAGTGCTGCCCAGTGTGGTATTTGGGTGTTAAAAGGTGCAGCCAGATGCTGCTCCTGTGGTTCCATTTTTTAACTCCGCATTTGCAAACACAAAGGCTGCACAGAGAGGGAGCAGAGTGGGACAAATCCCTCTGGACCAGGTGTCCAGCTTCATCCCAAATGCATATCATAATCAGAATAATCCAGAACCACAGCATCGAGGGTCTCCTGTTTCATATTGCAGAGTCCTCGACCTTTTGCCCATCCAGCCTTCTCCAAGGTGATGACTCCTGTCTCCTGAGACGTTGGAAAACCTAGTTTGGAAGAAGAGCAACGATACAGTTGATGCTGAACTACGTGAGTCTGTGTTTACAATAACACCACTTGCACCAGTGAGCTCATCCAGCCCGGATTGCACAATGGGTTTATCCCAGAGTTCCTGTGCAGGGGGGTTTCTCCAGTGGAAATGTTACTCACACTTTTCCAGCAGAGATGATGATGTGCAACAGTGGAGGAGTTTATAAGGCACAATCAGATGTTGGGTCAGGGATGTGGAATGAAGGGAGCAAGGAGCACATGGGGCTCAGGACTCTGTTGTGTCCAGCCCTTTGGGTCTGGTGTCACTGCTCTGTTGAGGCAGGGAAGGCAGTGGGAGTTGGGAGTGCAGGAATGCAAAGTCTGCTGCAAGACTCCTCCCCTTATCTCCCTGGCTGTTGCTGCTCCTGGGGCAGGTGCTACTGGATGAGTCAAAGCAGTGAGATCAGCCTGTGTCCACAGAAAGGGCAGGACTGCCAGAGGGGGAGTGCACTCAGAGCGAGGTGCTTTATCAGTCTCTTGAGTGGAGAAACAGTGAGACTCTTTCAAAACAGATAAGTGCAGCCCAAAAACTGTTTTCCACTCTGCTGTAGTAACTTCTTAGGGAAGAATGGTTTGCTTTCAGTAAGGAAATTTTGCTGTGCTCGGTTCCTCTTCATCCTCACCCCCCAAAATATCCTTAAATAAAGTGAGAGCACAAATATTGAATGTGGTGATGTTTGTGAAGGTCTTTGAAGCTGTTTTCCAAGGGCTAAAGGTGAAGAGAAGGTGTGCTGGGAACAAAGCTTCCATTGGCTGGAGCTGATGGATGCTGAACTCCAAATTTCAGCTGCATTGGATGTAGGTAGATGGAGATGTAACAAGGTCGGAACATAAAGAGGTACAAAGAGAGAGGGGACTTTTTTCAAGGCTAAAAATAGATTTTTGAAAAGTCATTGTGAAACTAATTGAACCTCAGAATAACAAACATTTGTTTTCTATGCCCTTGTTAGGAAAGGTGAAAGATACTAATTTTTATGGTCAGTTTTGGGCATTCTTGGCTGTTTGAGGAACAGACTCAAACCTCTGAGAGACTCAGCTGTGATGTCTTGTGAGGATCCCCCAAAGGCCCTCAGTGGCAGCAGCAGCCACTCATACAGAGGGATAACTTGGGCATCTTCTGTCAGAGTTTTTTGGAATATGTTAATTTGCAAACTTGTTTTTGCTGTAAAACAAGCTTTAATTATCTTGACATGTTCCCACTATGTCTCTCAAACAACTGTTGTAAGAAATGTTGCTCTGAATAACAAGACTGATTTATGCCTTGAGAAATGCTCAGAGCCTCCAGCCCACCCCTGGTCTGCCAGGGAGTCAGGGCTGTGTGTAGACACAAGTAGGCAGAGCCTCCAGTGCATCTGTAGGTGAGAGCCTTACAGTACCAATCAGAGAGAGCAGGAGAAAATAACTCGGTGGCTCATCAGATGTGGTCTCTCTTCCCTTTCAAGAGCTGAGGATGAAGCGTCGAGCATCGGACAGAGGAGCTGGGGAAACATCCGCCAAGGCAAAGGCTCTGTGCGCGGGGATTTCTGGGAATAACGCCAAGAGAGCAGGTCCTTTCATCCTGGGTAAGCAGGGAGGGGGCTCTGCACTTGTCAGTGGAGCTGCTGGTGGCAGAACTGAACACACAGGGCACCGTGGAATGAGGGAAGGCGGGTGTGTAACTCAGTGTCTTACCCAAGAGTGCGAGTCACTGGATGTGCAGAGCAGCCTTGGTTGAGCTGAGGAGGTGTGGGATGCCAATGCAGAAAGGCAGGCAGAGCTTTGGAAACAAACATGAGCCCTTTTTTTTACCTCCTTTTGTTTTTTAAACTACATTCTTAAGCTTTGTTTAAGAGCAAATTCATTTGGTGCCTTTTTGGTTAGAGCCCTGGAAAGATGTTCAACCCTGCTGGCCTGGAATGTGCTGTCACATCAGTACAAGGGCAATGTAATACTGCACTAGTGGCCACTAGAAGTGGTATGTGCCAAGGCAAGGCCACTCTAACAGCTGTGGAGAGTTGCTAGAATAGTTGTTGGTTCAGAGCTAGTTATATAAACTCTCAGAAACTGTGGACTTTACAGTGGAAACCAATGGGTGATCCATGGGAGCTGATTTATTTAAACTGAGAAGTGGAGACTGTATGTTAACTTGAAATTTGGGCAGATTTGGACACATGTGAGCTGTCCCTGCAGAGGTTGCAGCTGGTTCCCAGGTGTGGCAGCAGCAGTTGCCATGGGTGTTGCTGTGAGTGCAAGAGCTGCGTGGTTCAGACATGCAGAAATGAGGATTTCTGCAAACAGCTGGGCCCTGTTTGGGCTTTGAGTAAGTGTTTCTTCAGGGAACAAGTGAAACATTGTCCTAAAAGGTTTCAGAGTTTAAGACCTTTGGGTTTTTTGCGTTAAATTTGTGGAAATGCACTCAGGCTCCTGGAAAAAGGGAACTTGGTTTAAGCAAATGTAACTGCGTGATGCTGATGTAACCCGGGTTAGTCACTGCTGCTGGAGGGAAAACAAGTCTCTCTCTCTGCTTTGTGCTGTAGGTCCACGTTTAGGTAACTCCCCTGTGCCAAGTATTGTTCAGTGTTTGGCAAGAAAGGACGGGACAGATGACTTTTATCAGCTGAAGGTAAGCAAACTGCAGCTCCCAGATCCCCAGGGCTCTTCAGCCCTTGTGCAGAAGCACTTGGGCAGGGAGTGGGGTGAGCTGAACCAGAGCAGTCAGAAACAGCTGCTGGAGCTTCCCCTTGGCAGGGCAGTGCTGCCAGGCACAGATCTGCGTCCACATCAGCACTGAAACAAGGCTTCTGCTGCCCTCCCAGAGCCCTTGGATTTGTGCCTGAAATAAGGCAGGGAAAAATCACCTGGGATATTTGCAAACAGCCACCTGAACCACCTTTCTGTGGTACTGAGTTCAGCCAGGTCTGTGGCAAGGACACAATCATGAGAGGAATTCCATCAGCTGTTAAACACATGGGGATGCCAAAAATGAGAGAGGGCTGGGGACATGTGGGTTTTTATGGGAACTGTAAAGATCTTTTTCCTTTTCCTGAAGATTCTCACCTTAGAAGAAAGGGGTGATAAAGGAATAGAAACCCAGGAGGAGCGACAGGGCAAGATGCTGCTGCACACAGAATATTCTCTCCTTTCCCTGCTCCACAACCAGGAAGGAGTTGTCCATCATCACGGGCTTTTCCAGGTATGCTGGTCACTGTCCAGGCTGGGGCAGTGCCAGGGATTGCTGATGGATTGAGCTGCTTTTGTTTAATGTACAGTTTGTGCTGACCCTGTTCTCGTGTATCCAGAGTTTCAGCACTCTGAGATTAACCACTGATGCTTCAAAAAGGGGATGTGCAGAGTTCAGGGGGCTGTAGCAGATTTTTTATTTGGGAAATGTGAGAACATTCCCCAGTGGGACAGGCACTCAGCACTGTCCCCTTCAAACAGGACAACAGCTGCTGCACTGGCAAATTAATTAACACCTTTTAGAACTAAATTTGTGCTTTCTGGTCTCTGTACTGTTCAAGATGACTTTTAAGAAGGGGATATATAGCCAAGGAACTGTTTCAGCACGTTACCAGTCACTGTGCTGGTCAGTTTTTGTGTGAGTGCACTGTGTTGCTTTTGATGCCTTCAGAACTCTTCACTGATACGAGGGGCTGATGGGAATTACTGGTTTGGGTGTTGGTATTGCCTGACTTGCTCGTTACATTTTGTCAACACACTTTTCACTTGAGACCATCTGTACTAGATCTGAAATAAGCCAAATGTCCAACTCAGCTGTGTCTTGTTTAATGTTGTGGAAGAACTGCTAATTGTGTCTGAAAATTTCTGTTGTGCTCATGAATGGTGTGTTGGATCCCTGCTGTTCCCAGAGGCTGCTCTGCTGCAGAGCTTTCCTGGGTTCAGCTCCAGGTGTCTGTGTGTATGAACAGCATCAGCACTGACGCAGGCTCAGAGCCAGACAGCACAGGCTTCCTCTGCCTTCTTTACTCCTCTAAGGAAGAAATTGTTCCCTGTGAGGGTGGGCAGGCCCTGGCACAGGTTGCCCAGAGAAGCTGTGGCTGCCCCATCCCTGGAAGTGTCCAAGGCCAGGTTAAATGGGGCTTGGAGCAACCTGGGCTAGTGGAAGGTGTCCCTGCCCATGGCAGGGGGGCAAAACTGGATGGGCTCTAAACACCTTCCAACCCAAACCAATTCTGTGTGATTCGTTAAGTAGAGTTCCTGTATCTTTTTGAAATCCCATCTCAGGGCAAAGACCAAACACTGTGATTGCATTTGCTTACTTTGAGATCACCCTGCAGTTATTTATTCTCCCAGCTGTGTACACATGCCCTGAAGTGTTGCTCCTGTGTTTGCTTCCCCGCAGGACCGGGCTTGTGAAATTATAGAAGATCTCGAAGCCAACAGGATGGTCAGAAAGATGAAGAAGCGCATTTGCCTGGTGCTGGACTGTCTCTGTGCTCACGATTTCAGTGACAAAACAGCAGATCTGATCAATCTGCAGCATTATGTCATTAAGGAGAAGAGACTCAGCGAGCGGGAGACAGTGGTGATATTTTATGACGTGGTACGAGTGGTAGAAGCATTACACAAGGTGAGAGCTTCGTTACTCCTTGCACTGCTGGGAGGCTCAGTTTCCCCACATTAGCATAATAGGTGCTTCCAAACTTCCTGGTGCAGGCAGTGGCCAGGTTACAGGGGATGGATGTTGACAGTGTTCTGCATAAAACCTCATGCCCCAAGCCCTAAAGAGCATTCTCTCCCCTTTCCCTCTCTGCTAATCACGTTTTTGGCTGATAACGTGGTGTTTGTGGGCTGAGTGCAGGGCAGGTGAACCACAGTGTGGTAACCTCAGCCAGGGGCAGTCAAAGAGGAGAGCAGAGCCTGATCATACACAGGAAACACAAGTTTGTTTCCTTTTGAAGCAAAATAAATGACAACATAAGAATTCATTGGTAGGATCAGAACCTCAAGCTGTAAGTTTGAGATCAATGAGCTAGAAACTTGTAGTAAAAATGGATCTGTGTATGTTTGATTTCTTACACCATGACACCTGTGCTGCCTTGACAGGGCAGCACAGTGTGGGTCTGGTGAGGGAATGCTCATCATAGTGGTCTTACTGAGCCTGTACACTTCAGTTTCTGGTCTCTCCAGTCTGTCTTTGTGTTCAAAGTAGTAAATTTGCTTGTTCTGTCCTGATCAGAATCAAAGTGAAATGCACAAAGTACCCACAATGGAACCTGACCTATGACCTTGGCCTGGGTTGTTTCTGAGAATGAAGATGCCTTGATTTCCTTTTAGTGTTCTTGTCCAAGTATGGAATTTGTACTTTTATAACAAATAGGCTTTTGCTTACGTTACATTCCTATATTTTTTACAGAAAAATATTGTGCACAGAGACTTGAAACTAGGAAACATGGTGCTAAATAAAAGGTAAGTGTGCTGGAGAGCTGCTGTCCTGGCAGTCCTCTTGCTTCTTCCCCAAAGCAGATTTCTAATAGAAACACAGTCAAAGGCAGCACTTGTTGAGTGCTCTCATGGAGGAGGGTGAGGGAAAGGGAACAGACCATGCAAAAATACAGATCCAGCCCAAAGTTATATCAGTTCATGTCCAGAAATGGATTGAGCCCCACATACATAGTTCACACTTCCCCTCAGCTTTATGACTGCTTGTTAGCACTTCCTTTTGGATTCTAACTGCTGAAAACTGAACTTTGTAGTAATTCAGAAACCTGAAAGAGAAGTACTGACTTTACATATATTTAAGAAAAGAAGAATTCAATGTAGTGATTGGTTCTGTTCCCATCATTCACTCTGCATCGTGCCAAAGGCATTCCCACCCTTGCAGGCTGTCCCACAATCACATCAGTGTTAGGATCTGACTGTTGTACTGCTGTGTTTTTGCTAGTAGTAAAATATTGACTTATCTAAACAAAAGCTCTTCTGTCCAGTGTGTGTTTGTGTATGAAATAGTTCCCTTGTTCCATGGGCTGGTTTGATGGGAGCCTCTCTTTGTGATGTGCTGGTGTCTGGTGGGTGCTGGATGCAGGGCAGAGGGGCAGGAGTTCAGGGCAGTGGGTCATGGCCTGGCCCTGCTTGCTGGCTCCCTGGAGCTGCTCAGTGTCTTGGGTTCTGTGTTATTTAGCTGGCACCTAGTCCAGCTCAGATACTCTGCTCTGTCCTCCAGTATTACATTACTGACTAAATATTTTGCACTAACTTGAAGAATGAGTGGAATTCATCCTTTGCACACTGGCTGGTTTTCTGTGGAATGAATAAGAAACTGGAAGGCTGGAGGTCTGCAGTCTCTGAGTCTGTTGTACAAAGCTTGCAGGCTCACTGGGCTCACAGCTTGCTTCTTCTCCTCCCTAACACTGAAAGCAAATGGATTTTACCTACAGAGGTTGAACTTGGTTTCCCACACAGACACACACACACAGCAGCTGGTGCCTCTCGGGGCCACCTCTGAGTTGTTTCAAGTTCTTTCTGTAGAGCTGTTGTAAGATAGATCTCTTCTGCTTGCTGCTTTGATACTCCTCCTTGCTTAAGAGGCAGACAAAGGTTGGTGCTTTGAAGGATCCATGCAGAACTTCCCCTCTTTTCTGGGCACAGAGTGCAGGGGAGCACCCCATGGATGGGGCTGCACCCAGGGCCCCACTAGCAGGCAGGAGGTATTTGAAGCTCTGTCAACACACTGGCTGGAGTCATTCCTTGTGTTATATCTCTGTTTTTGGTTTTTACTGACAAGCTTTGATGAGGGAGGGCTGTAGCCTGTGCAGCAGTGAGTCATGGGGAAGGGTGGGAGAGGCGTAAGAACCATCTCCATGGAGAGGACCAGCCGGAGCAGGAACAAAGATCTGAGCTCACAAGAGCCAGGTCCCTTCTCATGGTGGGGAGTGAAGGTGCCACTGCAAGGTCATGGCAGGCATGTCCCACCTGAGGGTCCCTCAGAACTTGTCCCCCATGAGACATTAAAGCCTCTCAGGTTTCCCCATTAGGCAGTGCAGGAGTTGGGTGATTACAGATTAGATCACATTTCAGGGACTAAATAAAACCAAGCAACCCTGAACGTTTTTGTGTCCTGTAGAACACTTAGTCTTTTAAATCTTCAGTAAATCCTGCAGCTTGTTATTCAGCCAGGGAAGTCTCCTGACAGTTGTAGCTAACACTTCTTAAACACCAGTCTGTCTGTTCTAATAACCAGCTCTCCATTTCCAGCCCACACGTGGTTCTATTTCACTTGTCTATAAGACTGGCTGGGAATGTTTCTGGGTTATTGTGACTGACTTAATCCATTCTCTCAGGCTCTAGTTGTGAAATACTTTTCAAGAATATAGAAATCTTCCAGACATTGTTTTTCTACTCACACCTTGAAGTTGTAAGTTAAAATCCAAATTATCTGAGTGATGTGGAAGATTTAATGTGACAGTATTTTTGTAATGAGAAATGGAAAAATTCATTAATGGGAGCTGGCAGTACTGTAGGGAAGTAGGAATGTCTTAATAGAGAAATTCTGTGGCCTGTGTTCCTTGACACCTTGTGCTTCTGCCCAGGACTCATCGGATCACCATCACCAACTTCTGCCTGGGGAAGCACCTGGTGAGTGAGGACGACCTGCTGAAGGACCAGCGTGGGAGCCCTGCCTACATCAGCCCGGATGTGCTCAGCGGTAGGAATTCCCCCCAGCCTCACCTCAAGGCTTGTTGCAGTCATTTGTGCCTCCTGACAATAAATAAAACCACCTGTTGTGTTCCCATATGTACCTTCCTTCATGAGAGCCTCATAATTAGGGTCCAGTTAGGAGACTTGATCTGCTCTTCCAGCTGGGAAAGTTGGAGGGAAGGAGTGAACGTGACTTTTTTTCATAGGGCTTGTCTGAACTTCAAAGCTAATTCAAAGCTCCTGCCTGTTCCCAAGCAAGTCTGACTGCAGACAAGACGTTCACTTTCCCACGTCTGAATCTTATTTCTAAGGTTTCTCTTAAGCTGCAGGTAAATCCCTGGACCTAAAGGGCAGCCAGCCCAGATCCCACCAGGATGTCAGAGTATTCCAGCTGTGCACTAAGAGGAGCAGTTCCTGCAGCTGCTGCTCCTTTCCACCAGGGAACTGGTGACCCTCTCAGCAGCTTCTGGGCCAACAGAGACGAATTACTTAAAAATAAAGGAATGGTGATGGCAGGCCAGAGCTGTCTGTCTGGGTTGGATCCACTCTCCAGCAGCCTGGCCTGTGCCTTGTCTCCAGCAGAGGCCTTAAGCAGAGTCTGGCACAGAACAGCATTCCATTATGTCCTCCTGCTTTTAACTGTTCCCAGTGCATGAGGCTGTTGAAAACAGCTGTGGTTTCTGTCTGTTCAGTTGCTTCAGGAGGTGTCTTTTCCATGACCTCTAAGTGCTGCTCCTGTACCAGCCTTTGAGCAGGGAGTGGTGGTCCTGGTGGTGTGTGTAGTGTCCCAGGCATCATTCTGGGGGGGGTTTTTCTTCTCATCCAGGTGAGCTGGCCTAGTGTTGAAGGCTGCACATACAGGTTGGACTGTGTGTGTGAAACCTCCCTCTGTAGATCCAGATATTCGGCATTAGCTCCTGAGTTACTTGTTCCTGGTATCCCCACTGACTGTATTTCAGAAAGGCCCTCGGAGGGTGTCAGTCCTGGGATGTCCAGCCCCACTGGTCTCCCCTCAGGAGTTTTGTTTACAGGCAGCAGCAATAAATGTAGCTGAGATCCACCAGACAGGTTCAAGACACTTCCCTCCTGACCAGGGCAGAGCCAGGAAGGGAGCAGAGGCAGGGAGGTGGATCCTGGGTTTTTTGCAGGCCTTTCCTGTTCTGCAGGATATCCTGAGGCCCTTGTGACCACATGGATGATAGAAGCCAACTGCTGTGCAGAAGGTTAGAGCAGTTGTGGCTCAAGTGGCTGGAAGAGGCTGCAGGGAGCTGCTCCTTCCTGTGCCAGGGTGCTGATCTGTCCAGGACTTCAGCCCAGCTACCCTCCCATGTTTCTTCCAAGGGCTTTCTCAATGGTGGAACTGGCTGCCTGGAGGCTGCAGGGCACTGAACAGGTTGTCCTGGCTGATCTGTGACAGCTGAAGCTTTGTGAGACCCTGCAAGGCACAGCTTTAGCTCAGGACTCATCCTGCACTGCCCAGCCTGGCCCTCACTGCCATTGCACTGGCTCTGTCATCAGCCCTTTCCTCTCGGACCATCCTATGATCTCCAAAGTGTTCTTCCAAAATGGCTCAGTCTGCAGTTCCCCCCCAAGCATCGAGGGAAAAGTTACTTGAGGACATTCCAGGTGCCACCACCACTCCAGGCTTGGAGCATCCCTCTGTATTGCTGGTGCTCCTGTGCAGGGGAAGCTGGAACGCCTGAGGAATTAATCATTGTTGTGGGTCTCCAGGAGAAGCTGTCTCTGCTGAGGGATGGCTGCTGAAATGTAACAGCAGGAAAAGTTGGAGAGGGAGGAGAGAGGTGCCTTTTTATGAGCATATAAAGAAAAGAATAATTAGTACAAATACCAAATGCTGCAGCAGTGACTCACTGTGTGAGTCAGAGGAAGTCGTTTCCTCAGTCCTGTGCTGTGCTGAGCACTGGAGTTTGATTTGGTGACCCTTGTCCCTGCTGCTGTGTGCTGATTGCTGTGTCTGAAGGGTCTTTGAAGCAGCATTTCCATCAGGTGAATCCTGGGGCAGCAATAGCCTTGGGAATGTCTTTGTGCAGGGAAACGCCTTCCTGCGCCCTCCATGACTTTACAGACTGCTCCAGTGGTTGTGTGCTGGATCCATCCCAGAGGCAAGTCCCATCTCAGTCTTGGGCTTCTTCCCTGCCTCCCCTGGCTCTGTGCTCCCTGACTTTTGAATTTCTCCTCCCTTGGTCTGGACTTGCAGCTGGATGGATCTCTGGAAGCTGCCAGGCTGTAGGGATGGTGAGGGACAGTGACCTGGGAACTCCAGCACAGGTCACAGCAGTTCAGGTCACTACATGGCCTTGGATCATGTCTCTGTCCTTCAGCACAGAGATATTCCTGCTCTGTAGGGGACAGGAGGGCACCTGTGTGGACGTGCACCTTGGAGGGAGTTTTGATGTCTTGTGATAAGAAACCTCAAGTGTTTTGGCTAACACTTGGTGAAAGGCTCCCATGCAGAGGTTACTCCAGTGCCTTCATGTGGAGGTGAGTGGAGTTGCCAGGCCTGTGCTGTGCAGGATCTTCAGGGTGTGTGTCCCTTGTCCCTGCAGGTCGGCCGTACCGCGGGAAGCCCAGCGACATGTGGGCACTGGGGGTGGTGCTGTTCACCATGCTCTACGGCCAGTTCCCCTTCTACGACAGCATACCTCAGGAGCTCTTCCGCAAAATCAAGGCTGCCGAGTACACCGTCCCCGAGTGAGTACAGCCTTCCCCTCCCACCTGGGCAGGCAGGGCTTGCTGGGCCTTACTGGGACAGCTGCAGCTGGAGAGGCTCACCTCAATGCCCCCAGGGTCACTGCAGCCCTGAGAACAAAGTGTCCCTGTATAGTGGACACTGAGGAGCAGTAGCAGTGCTGGGGCAGCCTGTGGGAAGATGAGGTAGGTCTTTAATTCAGGGACAGGGAATGGACCTCGGTTAATTTGGGGGTCTCTGGGTCAGAGCACTGGTGACTCCAGTAATTCCTGGGCTGTGCTTCCAGTGCATCTGTCTTGCCTGCCCCAGGCTCACCACACACTCTGTCCCCAGGGATGGCCGTGTCTCGGAAAACACTGTGTGCTTGATCCGGAAACTGCTGGTCCTGGACCCGCAGCAGCGGCTGACAGCTTCTGAAGTGCTGGACTCCCTCAGCTCCATCATAGCGTCCTGGTATGTGCAAGGGGAGAGGCAGGACATGCTGTCCCTGGCCACAGGCTGTGTTGTTCCAGCTGTGGCCGGCTCAGCTCACCAGAGGAGAGTCTGGGAACTGCAGGAAGTCTTTACGTCCACTGGTGTGTGCTGGTGGATACAGCTGGAGAGGCCTGTGCAAATGCTGGTGCAGCCATGGCCCTCCCAATGGGATCACCCAGAGGGTGGGTGAGGGTGAGTGAGCTGATGCCAAGCTCTGGATGCCAACACTGTGCTCTCCTCCAGGCAGTCCATGTCCTCACTGAGTGGTCCTTTGCAAGTGGTGCCGGACATCGATGACCAAGTGGCTAATCCTGAAAACCCCCAGGAGGTAGGTTTTCCTGCTTTCCTTTCCAAGAACTTCTTTTCCATGCTGCTGTGCCAAATCTGTGTGTAATGGGAAGGGATGGCAGCCCTTGTGCACCCAAGCTGGGAAGGGCAGGGTGGGGAGGACGTGACCAAGTCCCTCATCACCTTGTGCAACGGAAGGAAAGGCTGATGCTGCTGGGACCAGCACTCACATCCAGCTGGCCGAGCTGCTGGGAAGTGACTCGCTGGCCCTGGAGCCGATGAGGGGCAGTTCAGTCCGCTCCCAGCAGTGCTCACTCTCTTACACAGCTGGGAATGCTGGGAGGAGGCAGCAGGCTTGGCTCAGGCTTCTGGTGAGCTCCACCATGGGAGCAAACATCCTGTTTTCCTGCCGGTGTGTTTCATGCTGGAAGTGCTGGCTGTGGCCTGGCTGCCCAGGGACGGCCATGCAGGATGTGCAGCGGTGCTGCAGGGACAGGGGTCAGGCAGCTGCAGCCTCAGGGCCTGGCAGGGTTGGGATGAGCCATGTCAGGACAAAGCTCTGTCCTGGTGGCAGAAATGGCTCACAGGGAGTCCTGCTTGCATGCCCAGCAGCAGGTCCTATTTCTGCATTAGGACCCCTGTTATCCCGTGGTAGCTTAGGCCCATCGGAAGAGCTGTGGGGCTGCAGGCATGGCTCTGACAGGTTGGTCTCTGCAGGTGAAGGTGACAGAGGAGTGCTCCCAGTACGAGTTCGAGAACTACATGAGGCAGCAGCTGCTCTTGGCTGAGGAGAAGAACACTTTGCATGAGGCCAAGAGCTTCCTGCAGAAGCGGCAGTTTGGGAACATCCCCCCGGTGCGGCGCCTGGGCCACGACGCGCAGCCCATGAACCCTTTGGACGCGGCCATCCTGGCCCAGAGGTACCTCCGGAAGTAGCTTCCCATGCCCCGAGAGCACGAGCACCACCCTGCAGTCTGCCTTCACCTCGCCTGCTCCAGCCTACAGCAATACCGGTGTCCCACGACGGGGAATAATGTAGCAATCCCAAGCTCTGTCCAGGGACACGCACTCACAGCGCTCCGGAGGGAGAAGACTTTTGGAAAAGCTAGTTTTGGAAGCAGCAACCTCTTGGCGTCTTCTGGAATCTGTTTTTTTAAAAATCGAAGCCTAGATGACTAATCTGCTTTTAATCATGACTGTAATCTACCTCTCTTGTCTTTTTAACCGTGCTGTTCTCTGGATCGAGCAAAGCCTGTGGGAAAAAGAGGAGACTTCGAGGGTGAAGCTGCTGGCACAGAGCAGCCCCGTGCAGCGCGGGGCCCACCCGTGGCGCCCACCCCCTGTGGTTTGAATAAGCTTGGATTTACCAGGGTTTCTTGAAAGGAAGAATTTCTTGAAACCTTCCACTTCCCTTCATCTGCATCAAATCTGTTTCTGTCCTTATGTGCCGCCTGGTCTGGCAGTGCTGACCAGCCCTGTGGCCACTGCTGTGACCAGAGAGCCTGGCCCCTGCCTTGGGCAGGAGCTGAGGAGGTGTCCCAGCAGCACCAGCTGCAGCGGTGGGATCCTGTCCCCAGTTCAGAGGTTTCACAGGACTTGGCCCCCAGGGCCTCCACCCCCTCACCCACCTTTCACTGATTCCTTTGGTTTATAAGGATCTATGATTTAATCTTATTTTTCAGTAGCTTGTCCCAGGTGCAGTTACAGTTGCATTAATTCTGATTTAGCGTTTTCCCCCCTCAGTTGTGGTACAGATGTAATATATGAGTTATAATGTGAAAAGCTTCCCAAAATTATCCACCTAGAGGTAGGAAGGGGCAGGCTGAAGTCTCTACTGTATTTGTTTCCACTTTTCTTGCCATCCCAGCCCCACATCAGGGCTGCCTCTGCCTCCCCACGTGCCGAGGTGGGGGAAGGATGTCCTGGTTTGTCACCTGCTGCCACTGGAAGAGCTTTGGACTGTGCTGAGAACAGGAGTGATTGTTTCTGAGCCTCATTTATGAACTGGATGCCTGTCTTGCCAGATGGACTGTTCTCACACAGAGCTCCCAGGGCTCACCATGCCAGGGCTCCTGCTTGAGGCAGCGGCTCTCCAGCTGCCTCTTTCCCTTCTCCAAGCTGCTCCCAGCCCTGGTATCACCCTCCTTCCAGCCCTGTGAGCAGGGAGGGTCAGAGCTGGGGGGCTGCCGTGCTTTTTGGGGCTGTCCTGCTCATGGTGGGTGCGGGCAGGGAGCAAGTAGCAGATGTTTGTAGCATGTTGTTGCCTTCTCTTGCCCCAGGCTGGGGAAGGGGACGAGGTCTAAGCTGGGCCACCCCACCAGGTGGCTTTGTGGGGACAGGGATGGACCTGAAGCATCCCTGGCCACGTTGGGCATTATGTCCTGCCTGCACCTCGCCAAGGCCCCATGGGCAGGCAGGGCCTCGTGAACACTAACACAGACCAGCACCCTGCACCATCCCCAGCTGAGCCCCAACTCTTTTGCCTTATTTATTTTGAAGATGGTGGGTCTGTCCTGGCACACCCCAGTGTGGTCCCATTACCCCCTGTGCCACCAGCAGCAGTGCCATTTGATCACCCCACCAGGCCCCTGTTCTCTCCTTCTGGTTCTCTCCTGCCTCACTCCCACCTCTTTATTTTTGGGTTTTATTTCTTCCCCCAAAGTTAAAGCAAAAAGCAATATTCTGGGACTCCCTGAGGCTGTATCACACCAGGATCCTGTGCCCTGGGCAGCGCCGGTCAATCCCACTTGTGCTAAGGCAAACTGGAAGGGGATGGTGTGGGGGGCAGGATGGGGGGCTGAGGGGCTGTGGTGGGACAGAGCCTGTTGTAAGGAAAAAAAAGAAAAAAGAAAAAAAAAAAAGAGGAAAAAAATTTGTATAAAGACGTTATTTTTGTACTACATGGGAACTACTCCTGCATGTCGGCAATAAAACTTCATACGAGATCCCGGTGCCCCCACGGGGAAGGGGTGGGAGGGGGGTGGGGAGGGGGACTGGGGGGGCTGATGTGCTCTGGGAGCTGTAGGGGAGTGGGGCTGGACTCACAGAGCAGCAGCCCCCATGGGGACCCCCAGCCCTGTCCTGCCCCAGGGGTACCTCTGAGCCCATCCCTCCCTGGAGTGGCCACTGGGGACAGTGGTGGGATGCAGAGCCCTCATGTCTCCAAGGTCCGGCACCACCATCCTTGGGATCAGTGGTGGGATGCGAAGCCTCATGTCCCCAAGGTCCAGCCCCACCAGTCCTGGCATGTGCAGGCCTGACATGAGGGAATCACATGGCTTGGTACAAATCCAAGTAAAAGGAATGGACCTCCCATTAATCCTTAACATCTCCATGTTCCTACCCTTAATAACCCTACTCACCCCAATCCTACTCCCACTTTCAATCAAGAATTACCAAAACTCCCCTTCTACCATCATACAAACTTGTCAAAACCTTTCTAAATCAGCCTAGTCCAATAACCCTTATCATGTATATAGGCACAGAAAACTTCACCTACTACTGGGAATGAAAATTCTCCACAAATTTCAAAATCCCCTTGAGCTTCAAAATAGACCAATAGTCACTAATACTGTTCCCCATTGCGTTATTTGTAACAATGGTCCATCCTAAAATTCGCAACAGATACAGAGCATCAGAGCCCCAAATCACAAACCTCTTTCCTTCTGACCTTCTTAATTGCCATAATGATTCTAACTATCGCCAACAACAATTCTATTGCCAACAACATATTCCTCCTACTTACTGGCTGAGAACGGGTCGGGATTGTGTCATGCCAGTGCCAGGGGAGCTGATCAGGGCCAGGCAATGCCCATGTCTGGGCTGCTCCAGGGCCATCATGGCAGGACGTTGACATGTCCCACAGCTCTGCAGCCACCACAACACCCACCCCAGTGGGACCACCTGGGCCTGAGCTGAGCTCAGGGGGGCTTGACCAAGGTCTGAGACCACCAGCCCAGCACAGCCAGGCCTGGCCTAGCCTTGACAGGCGCTGGGCAAGGCCAGGCTGGCCCTGGTGCCGCCCATGGCCCTGCTCTGGGGCGGCTCCACAGCCAGGCCAAGCGCAGGGTCCCGGGGGAGCAGGACGAGCCCCGGCCCCAGCCCCGCTCAGCACCGGCCGGAGCTGCCATTGGCTCGGGAGCGCTGACCGCCAGCCGCCTCCAAACTATTTCCTGTTGCTGCAGCGTTAATGCTAAACAGACCTTTTTCTCTCTTCCCTCGCTCCAGCCAAAGTGCAGCGGCTCTGCCGCCACCGCCTTCCCACCCCGGTGAGTACCAGCGCCGGGCACCGCGTGGGCTCAGGGCACCCCGAGGGACCCGCGGCTACCCAGCTCCGAGGGCACAGTGGGTGTCGTGGCTCTGCCCGGTCCCTGCTCGAGGTTTTGGGGGACACGGGAGCAGGGCAGGCTGCAGGGTCTGAGCCTGCGGGGTTGGGTGACTGGGAATAGAGAGCTCGGTGTGGGGATGCAGCAGTTGGGGATGTGGGGCTGGCAGTCCAGGGGCACAGAGTGTGGCACTCGCAGACACAGCGCTGGGGGACACAGAGCTGAATGCCTGGGGACGCTTGGGGACCCCGAGTCCCTGCATCAGCCCTGCAGTGCCCACACCACATCAGCACCCTGCCACCAGCAGGGCTCTGGGCGGCCCTGCCACCAGCAGGGCTCTGGGCGGCCCTGGGGCCCCATGGCAGGGCTGTGCTCCTCCAGCCCCACAGCAGCCCCTTGGTGGGACAGGGATTGTGGTGCAGCTGCTCCACAGGGAGAGCACCCACCCCTGCTGGGGACCTTGTTGGCCTTGTTTTGGGGGTCCCACTGGAGGGGCTGCCCAGCTCCAGGATGTGCTGCAGCCCCACAGCCCAGGACTGTCCGTGATGGTTCTGCTGATGTGTCACATTTTCTGCATTTTTTTCCTCATTCCTCTCTCCCTGGAGCCGTTTCTGGGAAACGAGTTCGTCCCCTGCCAGGGCCAAATAGCCTCCCGCCCTCTCCATGCCCTGCCCGCTGTTCTGCCTCCCATCCTTCCCGCTGTCCTACTGCCCATCCTTCCTGCTGTCCTGGTGGCCTTTGCACTGTGCCCGTCCTTGTCCCTGCACTGCAGGGCCCCTCGGCAACAGGCCAAGGCTGGAGCTGAGCCAGAGCCATGGAGGGACAAGGATGGGGACACTGCCCTGAGGGGGTGTGTGTGTGTGTGTGTGTGTGGGTGGGTGTGGGTGTGGGTGTGGGGGTGGGTGGGTGTGTGTGTGTGTGTGTGTGTGTGTGTGTGTGTGTGTGTGTGTGGGTGTGTGTGTGTGTCACACGTGTGTGCACATGACCACAGGCAGTTCCAGCTCCTGTGAGTGGCTGGCACAGCCAGTTGTGTGTTGGGATCCCACTCTGCCCCATGACCCATCCCGTGGCCAGAGCATGGCATAGAAAGCCTGGCCCAGTGCCACAGATCTGCCTGATGCCGTGTCCAGGAGGAGCTGTATCCGCTCTGGTCTCTCAGGAAGGCTGGAGGGTGATCTGAGTGGGACAGCTCCAGTTCAGCATCTGTGGGTTCCAGCCCAGGCACCAGCCCCTGCTCAGCAAGAAATCCCTGGGCACACCCAGGCACAGCCTTGAAAGGGACAGGGGCACTTGAGGGGGGTTCCCATCCCCCTTGTAGGGCCTTGCTCAGCCCCCGTGTCCCGCAGATGTGGAACATGTGCCATCCCTAGAGCTGCTAAAATCGCTGGGCACAGGATGGAGAGTCCCAGGAGGGACATGGAGCTGCTCAGTAACAGCATGGCCGCGTACGCCCATATCCGAGGTGAGCGAGGACGGGCAGAGGACCCCAGGAGGTGTCTGGGGGACCCCAAGGCCACCCCAGGGCCACTGTGGGCCTTGGCAGCACAGGCCAGTCCCTCACCCCTCTGCTCTCCCGCAGCCAACCCCGAGAGCTTCGGGCTCTACTTCGTGCTGGGCGTGTGCTTCGGGCTGGTGCTCACCCTGTGCCTGCTGGTGCTGCGCTTGTCCTGCCAGTCCCCCCCGCGCCCCCCGGCCCATCCCAGCGAGGACGAGGATGAGGACGATGAGGATGAGGATGAAGAGGAGGACACAGTGGACCGCGCAGTGTCCGAGTCGCTGCTGCCAGTGACGGAGATCCCGCTGGAGAGCCACAGCCCTGGGGACGGGGCTCTGGCCGTGAATGTGTTTGCATCAGCCGAGGAACTGGAGCGGGCACAGCGGCTCGAGGAGCGCGAGCGCATCATCCGCGAGATCTGGCGCAACGGGCAGCCCGACATCCTGGGCTCCGGCACCATTGGCACCCTGGGCCGCGTCCACTACTACTGAGCCCTTGGCACAGTGCCTGGTCTCCTGGGAGCTGATCCCACACCGTGCCAGGAGGGACCAGGAGGACGCACAGGGGCTGCTCTGGCAAAGCTGCCCTGGACTGACCACAGATAACCGGACCCTGGTGCCATGGGCACGACCAGGGCTGGACTTTCACTACTGTGGGACATGATGCACTTTGAGCCATTGGTACGACAGCTGGCACCAGCCAAGCAGCCCCAGGACACTTGGGGACAGGGACATGGACAGAGCTCACCTTGCTGGCCCATCTCAGCCAGGATTGGCAGAGGGGTCACCCCATGGGGCACGGCCCCTCTTTGCATCTGTGTGAGCCATGGGGTCCAGCCCCAGAAAGATGGTGCTGTTATACACGAGCTGTAGCACAGTGTGGTGGGGTCCTGCGGTCTGAGGGGCTCTGGACACCGGGACAGCCACAGCCCCTCCCCAGGACAATTCCTTCTTCAGCCCCACTAAATTTAGCCGGGTCCTTTCCGGCACCGCCCGCTGTGACCCAGCGCCCTCCCAGCGGGGCCAGGGCGGATGTTCCCGCTGGACTCTGGGGCGGCTGCTGCTCCCCAGGGATGCAGCTGCTCCCACCAGGCTGAGCCGCATCCTGCCCGGCTCCCAGCCCCAGCACAGCCCCCCGGAGTGCAGGGGCCCCACTGCCCCCTCCCCAGCAGCTTTATAAAAATAGCTTCTTCCCAGGCTGGTTCCCCCTCCCCGCCGCCAGAGCCAGCAGGGTCCAGATGTTTTCCAGATGTTCTCCAGTGGCTGGAGGCCAGGATGTGCAGGGGCTGGGACTGGGGCTGGCCTGGGAAACTATGCGGGGGCTGGAGGAGGAGGAGGAAGAGGAGGAGGCCCTGTTCCAGCCCTGCTGCGGGCACTGACAGGACCCTCAGTGCCATGGCTGGATCCTCTGTGCCATGGTGGGACCCCCTGTGCCATGGAAGACCAGCCCAGCCCCCCAGGGATGTGGCAGCCCACAGCAGCATCCTGAGCAGCCCCCACGCAGAGATCCATACCCAAAACAGTTTATTTAAAACAATTTCTATATACTCAAGGGCTGTTGTGCCACAGGGAGCAGTGCCTGGGCACAGGGTGGGCATTTGTGCCCAATGTATGCAGATCTGGGCTGGGGGGCAGCAGGACTGGGGAACACAGGCCACAAAGTGCTACCCAGCTGTCCCAGGTGGGCACCGCAGCCCCCACTGCTCTAACAGGGCAGCCCCTTTCTCATACGCTCGATCTCTGCCTGTGGGGAGACACTGTGGGTGTTGGGGGGCACAGGGCACCTCAGGATGGGGCAGCCCCTGCCAGGGACTCACCTGCAGTGCCTGGCGCTGGGTCCGCTCCTGGCACAGCTCCAGTCGCAGGTCCTGCAGGTCCCGCCTGGAACCCACAGGGATGGCTCAGCAGGCTCCGGACCCAGCAGGGAACAGCTGGGAGCCACCGGGGACCCCCCAACAGCCCCGTCCCCACTCACAGGTGCTGGACCCGCATCAGGTCCACGAGGATGTGCAGGGTCCGGACCTCGGCCTTCAGGTCCTCCAGGGCCAGCAACCGCCCCTCTGGCCCCTCTGGTCCCTCCGCGCCCCATGGCGGGGCAGGCGCCTGCCGTACGCTGGGGATGGGCACACAGAGCCCAGCATGGAGCAGCCCCCGGGGCTGCTCTGTCCAAGAGGGACCCCCTGTGCTCCCCAGGACAAGGCTGGGTGGCCGCTGGCCGGGTACCCGTGGCCGTGTGGCTGTGGGGTGGCTCAGTCTGGCTGTGGTGACTGACACCACATTGAAGCCATCAGCATCTGCCAAAACAGAGAGCAGGAATTGGCACCCAGCACTGGGCAAGGCCTGGCCATCCTGCAGCCCCCAGTGTGGCCCCTGCACCCTACCTGGGTCACCAGTTCTGCCCCATTCTGTATCAGCTGTGGCGCTGGGCTGGGGGTCACCGGGCCTGGGGACAGCAGAGATGTGACATGGCACAGCCAGGGAGATGCCAATCCTGCTCCAGGGCCCAGGCATGGCCATGGGCACAGTCCTGGTGCATGGTGGCCCGACACCCCAGCATGGCCACATGTCTTACTTGGTGGCCAGCACGGGGACTGGTTTGGCCTTGGCAGGGACAGGGGGAGCAGGAGCCATCCTCTTGGTGAGTGGCAGCTTGGCCGCCTCCATCCTCGCCAGTGCCGGGAGCTCTGTGGAGAGGAGGCAGGAGCAGGGCTGGGGCCAGGCCAGAGCAGGGCAGGAAGCTCTTCCTGCCCCAGCATGGGGGACCTGTCCCAGGCACATCCCTGTGCTTTTCTTTTCCCCCAGCGCAGGACTCACCCAGGAGCTCGCTGTCCTCGTCCTCCTAGTCCTCTGCTGTGGTTCCAGCTGCCAGGGAGCAAAGAGGCTCATCGGGCACTAGGGAAGGACCCTCTCCCAGCCCCACACCCATCCCTGCACCAGCCCTGCTGCGGTTGGCGCTTCCTCTGTGCGCGGCAGAGCAGGCGGCCACGAACCAACCCCGAGCGCCAGCCCCGCAGCACAGGCAGGATGTCATCCCACACCGGCTCCAGCACAGCAGCATCCCTGCACCACCCAGCCCCGGGGTCACACCAGGGCATCAGGCCATGGACATGAGCCTATGGACCACTCTGTTCCCTTGCTGGGCTCCCCTGGCTGCTGGCGGGGCACCCTGTGCCTCTGTTGGGCCATACTGTCCCCATGGTGGGCCAGCAGCCCCAGTGCTGCCTGGACTCTGTTTCCACCAGCACATCCCTTGCTGTGAAGGCCTTGCAGGCACCGAAAATGGAGCTGATAGCACCCACCCAAAAGGTAACAGCTGCACCTTGAGGGCTGTAGTGGATGATGCCCACCCACAGGGGCACAGGGGGCTGCTCTGGAGGCCCTGGGGCTCCTTCACTCCCAGCAGCACATGGCTGATGGTGGCAGGAGATGCCCAGCATCCCACCAGCCCCTGCCCCTCATTGGCAGCTCCCCTGGATCCCAGGGCACAGCCCAGCCCTTGAGCAGCTCTGCCACACACAGGTGCTGCTGTTGGGATGGTTCCCACATGCAGGACCCCCAGACCCACAGCTGCTCCCTCCCACCTGCCCTCCTGCTCCCTCCTACCTGCCTGTGCAGGGTTGCCCACGAGGTCGAGCTGTGCCGTGCTGTGCCAGGGCTCCCCGGCCCCATATCATGCACGTGATGCTGGAGGAAACCAGCTCCGTGCTCAGAAGGAAGTCAAAGCAGAGAGAACCTCGGTGCTGGTCCACACCACATCCCTGTGCCCCACAGGGCTCCCCCTGTCCCACAGCCCAGCTGGCTCCCCAGCTGCCTGATCCACCTCTCCCCAGGCTGCAGAGCTGCCACACCATCCTGGTGGGACACACCAGGACCTGGACCAGGAGGCAGCAGATACTCCTTTTGGCCAAACCCATCCGACCCAGCAACAGTGAACATGGAGCAGGGAAGGGCTGGGGATCAGCCCCAGGAAGAGAAGGGCAGTGGAATGGAGGTTTCACTGCTGTGACCACTCAGGGTAAGGAGCTGGGAACACCAGGCAGCCCTTTCCTCAGGCAGGCTCAGGGTCAAGCAGGAGGGGAAGCACCAGCCGTTAACTCTGTCCCAACAGCTCTTGGCCAACACAGTTACCCCACAGAAGCTGGAAAGCTGCTCTGCCACTGGGCAAGATCTCCCTCCAACATCTCCTCCAGGACCATCTTGTCCCCCAGTCCCCTGAAGTTCCAGCACTCGAGTCTTTCAGCCTTCTCTGGTGACTCAGGACACAAACCAAGCAGAGTTACACCTACTACTTATTTTATTGTATTTTATTTGCATAAACAAACTTCGGGGCTTTGCTAAACAGGAACTGTTCAAGTCAAAACAAACCAAACTCTAGCTGGTGTGTGGGGAACAGCACAGCAATCCTGGGGAGGGGGACAGGGGGAGAGCGGGCACGGCTGTGCCTCCCTGCCCAGGCTCAAAACCGGCCGGGAACCACCTGCAAACTGCTCCAGAATATTTTTTTTACAGCAGAAAATAAAAAGAAACACATCCTAAGGGCTGTCCTCAATCAGCTCAGGAGGGATCTGCCTTTTGGTTTTATAAAAAGATTAATAAAAAATATTGAAAAATTCTCATCTCCGTTTATATTTTTCCCCAAGTAGAATTCGGAAGTTCCTTAGAAAACTGTCTTGGAAAGGGCACTGAGGTCACAACCAGCTGAAGGGAGGAGACACAAATGCTACAAGCAGTTTGGGGTCCAGCACACACCAGGCCTAACAGTGAACACAAACAGTGGCCAGAAGTAGGGTGTAATTTTTTTTTCTCATTTAAACCATGCTAATTTTGTTAACTTCCAACATAAAAGGAAAACAATAATTTTTAAAAGGCCCTAAACTCAACTGTTACATTAAAAAAAAATTTAAAAAAAAAGTCATAGCAGTTTGGTCCCAACAAGTGAACACTTAAGATGTTTACTCACATGCTTCATTGTTTTCTTATTTATAAGAACCAAAAATAGTTTCCAAAATTCTCTTTGAACTGATGTTGCTACGTACGTAAAGGCCTAAAAGAAGCAGAGTATGAATTTAGAAAAGTGAATACACAATAGGGGAGGAAAATTTGAGCGGGTGAGTGAACCCCGACCATCACTGGGTCAAATTATAAAAGACAAACAAATGTCAGGACTGGTGGGGTCAGGTGGGCACAAACTGAAACCACATCGTCCTCAAAGCCTGTTACCAAAAAAATAACCGACCATCCGTAAGGTCACAGAGAAGGGAAAATCTGGGATCTCACCCAGCGCTTGACCACATCCAGTCCAGAAGGGAAGTCTTTGGGAAGAGAAACTCCACGATTGGATCCGAGCATAACTGATGGATCAGTCCCAGTCCGTGCTTGGGGAGGCTGAGCTCTGGCAACGCGGTTCGCTAACGGTGGGATCGTTTCTGAGCTCCTCTCCAGGCCTCTGCTCAGCCCGTGGGGATCCCCCTGGTACCCCAGCACCAGCCTGACCCCTCCCCTCCCGCCGGGGCTCCCGGAACCGCGCGGACCCTGCGGCTACTCGGCCGTCGTCTGCAGGTTGTCCTTTTCCTCCCGGTTTTCCGTCCCGCTTTCGTCGTCCTCGATCTCCCCTTCCTCCCCGCTGAACTTGTCGTGAGCCCACTTAGGGCTGGTGCTGGACTTGCGGAACATGAAGCGGCCCCTGCCCCGGGGGAACGCGCCACGACCACGGCCACGGTTCACCCACTTGTCCGCGGCCTCGCCCTCGCGGTCGTCGTGCTGCAGGGGAAGCCAAGGACAGCGGGTGAGAGGCTGACACCACCCTGACACCTGCCCCCCACTGCCCTGTGGGAGCCACTTAGTGCCATCCGCTCTACAAGCAGCAGGAACAAGCTCTCTTTGAGCAGAGCCAGCAGCTTCCTGTCAAGTGTCACCCGAAGCCTTCCCTGGTGGGTGAGTGACAGCTGGTGCTTTCACCTCTGAAGCATCTGAGACCAGACACACCTGGAGCACACAGATGTTTCCACACAGATGTTTCAGCACCAGGTACGTACCAAGTAGTACTTCTTGCTCTTAGGTGTGTACTCAGGATCCCAATCCTCCTCTCTGCTCCGCTTCTGGAAGTCGTTGTTGCCACCACTGTTGCTGTTGTTGTTGCCTGAAAAGTTGCCTCTGCCCCATCCTCTCCCTCGAGCTCTGAACTGCTGCAACAGCAACACACAGCACAAAACCAGTAAGGTTTCAGAGGCAGTGCCCTCCAACCCCAGCCACCTTCCAGGGCTTCCAGGAGATCCAACATCCCTTCTCTGACATCCAAACCATCTTTACACTATCATTAAAGCAAGAGGTTCATCTGAACACACAGCATATTTCAGTTCCTGTAAAGCTGCTGAAGATCAAACAGAGGCATTTTCAGAGAATCCCAGAAAGCACCTGGCAGACACAACCAGCAGGTGAAACCCCTCTGTACCTGAGGCACAGTGGCTGCAAACACCAGCGTGGCCGTGCCCACGTCAGTCACTGGGGTGGTCACACCCCAAGGACTGAGGCACTTCATGTGCTCAGCCATCACTAACACACAGAACCTCCCAGGCCTGGTCCTGCTGCTCCAATCTGGAGTTCACTGCCCACAGCACATCCCCAGCAGCCTGGTTTGTGCCCTGGACCTGGAGTGATCCCACTGGGGGCTCATCATCCATATCCAGACGTTCCCTGGGGGGTTCTCCTCCAGGGCAGTTTAACTGAAGGAGCAACACACAAGGGCCACTTCCTGCTCACTTTGGGAATCAACCCTCGGGGCAGGGGGTGGAGAACACTTACAAAGGTCCCTCTGGCTCTTCCTCTCTCGTTTGGACCAGTGAATTCCTTAGTCCCAAGCCGGGACTTGTCGAAGCCTGTGGAGCTCTCCTCCCTCTCCTCAGTCTCCTCGGGATACTCCTCTGCTTTGACTGAGTGAGAGGACCACGAGGACGACGAACTGGATCTGGATCTCTCACGCACCCGTCGGTGTTTCCTGTTTCAGTGATGGGAAATGCAGGGAGGGGGACACCAACAGGGGTCAGGAAATCAGCTGTGGCCCAACCAATACAGAACCCCCTGCGTTATCACTCCCTTATCAATGCCACAGTAAAAGCTCAGGCTCTAACACAGAGCCCAAGAGCTCTCCAGAAGGAACTTGTTGCTCCTTTCCTGAGGTGTTCACACCATCTGCTCCCAGCTAAGCATGCATCCTGGAGTTTTAGGCAAATGGAAAATTAGGCTAATAGAGAATTATTAAATTAGCATCAAAGCCAAGTCATTTCTACGTGGCTGTTCTGACACAATGAGAACAAGAAGCAAAAGTGACTCACCCATCCTGACACATGGAGCCTTCCCATTTACCTTTTACAATTATTTAGTGTTTCAGACAGATAAAATGGTATCGAGAAGACACGCAGAGGGGTAACTCAAGCCTCTGGAGCAGTTATGTCACCTGTGTACAACTGTGTGTACACGATGTCGTCTCCAACCTGAGCAGCAGAGACACGAGAGGCAGAAGGAAATGGCTACTGGGTTTCCTACATACTTTTTCTTTGAGCCTTTGTGACTTTTCTCCGTTTTCTCAGTTGATCTTTCCCTTGAGTGACTTGAATCTCTCGAGTCCACCGACTCCCTGGATTTATCCCGTTTAAGATCTCTTTCCTTATGTTTTTTACGGCGTTCAATATCAAGGCGCAGATCAACAGGGTCGTCCTTATATTTCCCTTCGGCCTACAAAGGCAGGGGAGAGGGGAGAGGTGAACACAAGGTCTGCAGTGCCCCAGCTCAGCACCATTTACTTTGCTACTGACTGCACAGACTTCTGGAGAACAGGAGTTTAACTGAACTCTAATCAACATTCCATTTTAAGATGCAAAACAATGCACTATTAAAATAAGTTTTCATTTCTCAGAATTCAGTTCCTACACTTAAGATCACTGCTTTTTAATCTCCTCTTTAAACAGTATCAGAATAAACAGCATGGAAAAGGGGAGGGAGAGACATGGAAGCTGACATTTATTGCACACCACAGCCAGGAAGAGATGGGAACAACCTGGGAATCCCATCCAGCTGGTTATGCATCACCACTACAGCGTGGCAGAGCTGACCAACAGCCCGTGGACCCCAGCCCTGGAAGTGGCACTTCATGAGAAGTAAAAGCTGTTTGCTGCTTGGAAATACCCAAAATTGTAATTACTGATCCTAAGGGCAAGAGATGGAGGCCATGGAAATGCAGCATCCAAGGGGTCTGGGAGAAGACCAACACCCCATGGAGAGGGAAGCTTTACTACGTGTCAGGGAGGTTGATTCAGTGCAGACATCACCTACAGCTCCTTCCCCTGGGCTGGAGGGCACTGTGTGACAGGTGTCACCATGTCCCCATCAGACACACTGGGTGTTTCTCCACACAGCCCTGTCAAGTCTGCTTAAAGCAAGCTGGTGTTTCACAGAGCAAAACCCCACCAGCTGCAGGAAAAATTAAAAATAAATTTACATTGCTAATTAAAAACAAACACAAAAACCACCTGGCAATGCTTGCTCTGAGCTGTATTTAAATTGGTGCTTCAGGAACGGATTGGGAGTTTCTTTGGGAAATGAGCAGTTGTGTTCCCTGTGTCTCCTCTGAGCCCTGTGGTACCTGGGTGAGATTCTGCTGCCTGCCCACAAGTGGCTGTGATTCTGACAAGCAGCAGGAGGGCTGTGGGAAGCCTTAAACCATGTTGGTAACAACATCCAGCCTCAGCCATTGCTACTGCATTTACACAACACTCATCCTGGGAACTGTACGACTTGATATGCAACATACATCACATTAATCGTCTTCAATTAAATACAAAAGGATTAGTAATTCTCTAGCTGTTAAATTTTTTACTTACATGAGTTTCTAACCACTTTTTTGTTTAAATAAATATATCAAATAACGCAGGAGTGAGAGCAGGCATTTTGTTTTGGTATTTTGCTCTTCTACTTTCCCCAGGCAAAGAGCTTTAATTTCTACTCTGAGAATAAAACTGCTCCCAACACGATGGATGACAGATAAGTGACAAAATCGGCAGCAGCTCCCTTATGTGGCACAGCAAACACCTATTTGGGTTTGGGAGGGCACGTCTGTTTCACGGAAGGCTGGCGAGCTGTTTGGAAACCACGTTTATAACACACTCTGCCAAGCTGATGCTCAGAGTTCAGGCTCATCAAATCCATCTCACCATCGTCCATGTCAAGCCACAAGTGTGTTTGGAAAAAATCGAAAACAAATATGAAACAAGTAAGGTTTCAGCAGGACTGGTTAAAATCTCTTCAATGTAAATATGTATGAAGGTGAATAAACAAAGGTTAAAATCTCAAACATTTTACGTTAAGCCTTTTTTATGACTGTTTACAGTGAGTGCAATGGCTTAACATTCATCTACTCAGCAAAGCTAAAACACTCAATTCCAAATGCTCTGGATCTAAGACAAGTGCTGAATGTTAAAGTAACAGCAATCAACAGAAATGGTACAGTAAGTTGTTAGAATAAAATTTATCATCTGCTTAATAGTGTATCTGCTTTAGCTCAGCATTTAGTTTTACTTTCCTCTTTTTGACATGCATGTCTTTGAAAACATGGTTGGCAATATTGCACGTAACAATGGAGTTAATCATACTTACAAGCAGAAAAATATCACAAAAAGTCTCTTCTCTCATCATGGGCACTTGTTCCAAAAATCCTCTCATTTTTCTCAAGCTCACCTCAATTGACTTTGGGGTCATTTACCATAGTCTAACCACTTCACAAAGGTTGTTGATACATTTTTAATAAAAATTAACCCTTTGTAGTTCATTTTTAGAATTATGCCCATCCTTAAAAGAAAAACACAAACTTAAGTAGAGAGTAATTTAAACAAAAACATCACTGTTAAGTTCATGCCCAATGCACTCATTTTGTTGAATTAAACTAATCAGAGTAACAGTTCACCTTGAAGCCAGGATCTCTGGAGCTTTTCGATTCCTCTTGAGAGAATCCATGTTTTCTAAAAGTACTGGGAGATATATCTATCCTCCTAAAAGCAAAGAAAACACAGGTATTACCTTGCTTGTAACAAGTATCTAAGTTTTTAATCAAATGCCATTTAAAGCATACCAGTATTTCCAAAGGCACTTAAAACTCCCCATATTTTTCCATTATTTTTTTTGGCTGAAGCTACTTATGCACTCGAATTATTCTGAAATTATTCCAGAGTTTGAGAAAATGAGATCTGAAATACCTCTGCAATGTTAAGACAGCGTCTAATGGCACCAACCTGTGGATTTCAGGGCTCTTCTTGTTTTTAGCTGCATCTTGTTCCATTCCTTTCTTTAGATATTTGGTAAAGCGTTCATTCAGTGTCATTGCTGAGGACCCAAAGTGATGCTCTGTTGAGGAAACAGTGCCAAAATGTTAGTGCCAGTTTTGCAAAAAGACAAAGCCCATCCCAGATGCAGGACAGTGAAGCACCGTGGGATGAGCTCTAATGCTGCTGACAAATTCCAGTTTCAATCTTTAGTGTTTCAGTGAAATTTCTTCCACTGAGTCACCAATTCAGCAAAACACACAATTCTAAGTCACAGACTCTGAGTATTTCTCAGGTAAAAACAAGAACACCTTCTGCCTGTGCAGAAAGGTATTTATGTAAATAAAGATGATCGTGATCAGGCTGTTGGTTTCATCCCTGGAATATCTGCTGGAAAACAACTCTGAGCATCAACCAGAGTGCACAAACCCCAATTATTTGGACAAGGGAGGAGTGAACCTTCCCCTGAGCACACACGGACTCCTGACCCACCTCTTACATGATGGACTATGGTCACAATGTGCTGAGCAAACAGTTCAGAAGGGCTTCGCTGCGACTGAGCCGACTGGATATGATGGAAAATGGAACGGAATTCCTGCTCTTTCTTGTTGCTGTGCACAAGGTCCCGGCAGAGCTTGCGCTCTTGAGCCAAAATGCCACTGGGACTGGAAAGAGAAGAGCACAAGAATCATAGACTTGATTGAGTTGGAAAATACCTCTGAGATCAGCAAGTCCAACCCTTGATCCAACTCCAGTCCCTTTACCAGATCAGGGCACTCAGTGCCACGGCCAAGCTCAGTTTAAAAATCTCCAGGGAAGGTGAAGGAATAAAGAATAGAAGAACAGGTGAAGGGGAGCAGTTTAAGGTGATTGATGCTGCAGGAGGAGCTGGAAGCTGCCTAGTGTTTTATGTAGTATTAGGAAGGCAGCTGAGAACACTCAACAGTGTGAGCCAGGAGCTTCCTGAACATCCCAAAACACACTGATCCAGTTTACTGTGATAATTCAGGTCACTGTTACTCTGTAATGCTGCAAGGAGATGAGAGCAGTGAAACACACTGGAGAGAATCAAGTGGATTTAAGCAGCACAGTAACTTCACTGCACAACTCAGCTTCTCACAGCCAGAAGCCACTGAGTACTTGCCTCAACCTGGGACTCTTCCCACAGCCCAGGGCGGCACAGAACTGGATGCAGAAGCATTGACAATCTGAACTAATCTTACATCCAGTCACAGAAAAAGTTAGGAAAAAGTTAATCTCTAGCTCCCAAGCCCACAAACTGTGATGCAATATTGCTCAGCCTTCCTCACACTTGGCAAGCACATGGGGAATCTCAGGAAGAGAAACAGGAAAAAACACCACTACTGAGACTGCTCAAACGCCAGCAGATCCTTACCGTGCAAGATCCTCATCGAAGGAATCCATTCGAATGTTGACCTGAGCCTCACGGGTAATGGAAAAGGAGGATTTGCCAGGAGTCAGCCCCTCCACTTTGGTGCCTGGCTTTTCCTTCACCTCAGAAGCCTTCCTTGGAGGGGGGGAAGAGCTTTTTTCCTGGCTTGATTTGTAAGTGGTCACTCTAAAATTCTTTTCGGGAACAAACCCCCTGTGACCAGGTTCAGCTCTCTTGGATCCTGCTCTCTCTTCCTTTTTGGATCTTTCAGAATAGCTTTCCTCCTCCATTTCATCAGGTTTCCTTTGCTTCTCCTTCCCAGGTGGCAGGAACACCACACCTTCCCATTTTCCTGACCGATCCTCCTCTTGATTTTTACTCGAAGTCGCGACAACTTTAGACATAAATTTGGGCTCATCATCAAATTCCGAATCTTTCCGGCCTTTTGCCTTGTCTTTCTTGTCCTGCTCATCTGTTTCCTCTTTGCCATAATGACCTTCCTTGTGGAACTCTGGCACCTTAATCTTGTCAAAGTCATCCCGGAACTTGTAGCGCTTGGGTGACTGGCTGCCACGGTATCCCTTCTCCGAGTCACCTTTGGATCCATACGAATCAGATTTTGCCTTTCCATCTGTTGATCCCAACTCAGAGAAATTCCCTTTCTCTTTACTTTTTTCTTTCTCAACATTTGTTACTTTCTGGTCTTTGTCTTTGCCATTCTCAGCCTTCTGCTCTTCCAGGTACCTGGTTATAAAACATTACAGGAGTTTTTTTATTAGAGATCAATGAGGTCAGTAAGGCAGTTCAAAGAGTCAAACTTCAGAGAACACTAAGCTATTAATGTACAGAAAGCTGCCTCTAGGCCCTAAAATATTTAAAATGTCAAACTCAGCCTGGATTTAGACTTTAGTTCTCACTAAATTCAGCAAAAGTACAAGGAAATGGATATGCAGGACGGATGAAATGAGGCTCAAGAACAAACCAAACCCAGCTGACCCACAGATGCATTGGAAGGAAAAGAGGAACATCTTACCCACTCCGTTTATTTACTTACAAACCTGGTTCAGAAGAACAACACATCAAACCTTTCAAACTGGGCTGTTCTGCTTTAAACAACACACTGGAAATAAAAGCCTCAAAAGCTACTTCAAATTTGGGATGCAAGTTTCATAGGTAAGCTAAATATTTCATGACAGACTGCAAATACAAATAAAAGCAAACAGGTTAACAGAGGAGAATATGCTGCTGGAGAGATAAAACACTTCTGGTGAGAACAATTCAGGTGGTTTATATCAGAACAGTTTTAAGGCATTACAAAGCAAACCCTGGCTTTGAGGAACAGCAGGAAAGCCCATGGATTTCAGCCTAGTGCTCTGGAAAGGCCAAACAACAGTCACAGGGTTTTTCTTCCCCTTTTCTTTATAAATTTCAGACATCCTTGATATTGAATCAGATCAAGACAACCTTAAAAATAATAAAGATCTGAAATCATTTGTGAATTGTGCCACATCTTTTAAAACAAAACATCACCTTCAGGCACACTCTGCAGTGGGCTACCCAAGAGAATCATGGAAGCAGATGCCTTCTGCATGGAAGGAAGTCTTCATTTTAGGGACAATCTTGGTGCTTCAGTTTCCCATCCTACCCACATACACAGGCACAAGCATTGCAGCTGCACCTGCCTCGGGCTGTTTGCAGCAGGACATGCAGTAGGATTTCATTAATTTCTTCTACTTTATAGTATCTAAGGCAATTCCAGAATGCAACACCAAAAATGCCTTTTACTGACACATAAATAACTTGGGAAATGCAGCTTTCAGCTGCCAGAAAATCTCCTTAGGCACATCTTCAAGTATTCATGGGCTATGAATACTTTTGCAGGGAACATATATAATCTCTAGAACTATGCGAGTTGGAAAAGCAATTCCAAATTCCTACCACTCAGGGCTTGGTCTGTATTTCTCTCTGTAACTTAGACAGGACCAGGCCCCCCAGCTGAAGCCTGTCCCAGACCCCTCTCCCTGCTCAGAGAACACCCACACGTGCATCTGGCTCTTCAAAAACAACACAAAAAGCAACCCAGCACCACAAAACACATCACTTGCCTCTTGGAGAACGCTCCTCCCCCGGGAGCTGTGCCTTCCTCCTTCGGAGCAGCCCCGTACAGAGAACTGACCGGCGTGGGGCTTTTGCACACCGGGCTCTTCCTGGTGGGGCTCAATCCTGCCGAGCTGTGCTCGAAGGGGCTCTGGTGGGAGCCCCCCTGGAAGGAGCTGGAGCCGCTCTGGGCGGCAGAGCCCATGGGGGACGGGCTGGAGCGTGGCGGGCTCGGCTTCTGCACGGGGCTGGGCCGGGGCGAGCGGCGCCGCACCACGACCGACTGCAGCGGGCTCTTGAGGGCAGGGCTGCGCTCCCGCGGGCTCAGCTCCGACACGGAGCCGCGCGACGCCGAGCCGGTGCCGTAACCGCTCACATCCTGCCATGGTTTAGATCCCTCCGATGCCTTGGTGTCCTGAGCCCCTGCTCCCGAGAAGGGCTGCTCCTTGGACTCGTCTCCTTGGTTCTCCCCCGTGGCCTGGGACGCCCGCGCATCCTTGGAGGAGGATTTCTTCTCCTTCCCAGATTTACGCTTGGAAGACTCAACCCGGCTGTGGTTGGAGGAAGAGCGGGAAGAGGAAGACCTCCTTGACCGATCGGAAGATGACTTGTCGGAATTTCTGGAATGGCTCCTGGACCGTGGGGACGGAGACCTCCTCTTGGGCGAGCGGGAGCGCGACCTGCCCCGGCGAGGGCTGTAGGCCTGGCGGTAGTTCTGCCAGTTGGACCTGTAGTTGCCGTACCCTCCTCGGTTGTACTGGCCCCAGGGGTAGAACCCTCGATTGCGGCCACGGAAATAGTACGGCCTCCGGTACCCTCGGTTATGGCCCCTGAAATCCCGGTTCTGATAGACCCTGGGATGGTTCCTTTCCCTGTTATGAGATGGAGAGTATGATCTTGAACGAGACCTAGAACTGACAGAAAAGAGAAAAAAAAAATCACACAAATATTTTTATATTAGTTGGATTTTATGTCAGTTTGTTTTTAGATTAGTTTATTTTTATATTAATTTTTATATTAGTTTATATTTATAGTTTATTTCTCCAATTTTGTATTTGAAGCCTCATAAAAAAAGAACTTGAAAAACTAATTTCCAAGATTCCAAAAGTAATTTCTTTGGTTTACCCTTATCTGACTGAGGTATTACACTTTGCCACAAATACACCGCAGTGGAACTTGTACCTGTGATACTGTCAAATATTTGACTTCAGGATCATTTCAGAGAAATTAATAAGCACACGTTGCTCTCCATTTTTCTGGGATGAACATGGTGCTGTCCAGCTTTAGAAAAAGTGACAGATCTCAGACTTCCAGCCATTTACAGCTCAAGGCCAATGTTATACCTCATCCACAAAAGTATTTTTTATGCATGTCATGCTCCTGTTATTGGAACAGATCCTAAATGTTCCTCTTGTGCCCCACCCTCTGTTGTACTTTGAAATTCTGATAATCAAGATGAAACCCCACTTCTTTGCCAGATGAGTTAAATAAATTGGTACAGCTCAAGAGGAGAAGGGCAGCCCTGGAGCACAGGGCTTGCTGCTCTACAGTTCTGAGCTCCCAAAGGTGCATCCCACAGCACAGTCCCGGAGCTGGAGCTCTGGATGAGCAGGACAATGGTGGGACACGCTGGCGCCGCCAGGGAGCGCTGTGGGCACCCCGCCCGCATCCACAAAACCCGAATCCAGGAATGCAAAACCCTGGAAAAGCACGGATTTCAGCGGCCAGGCATTAAGGGCTAATTGTCCTAACAGTCTCTTCCATTAAACTGCTGGAGCTGCGGCTGTGTAACGGTTTGATGGCCCCACTGTAGCTCAGATCCAGAGTTACAGGAAGGATTTTGTAGCTATTGGAAAACCAAACTTCCACGCAAAAATCTCAAATTTTAGCAAATTTGTGTTAGTAAAACAGAGAAAGTGTCCAAACTACGGGGCTGAAACAGAAAAGAGAATTTTTCAAATGTTATTTTAGTAAATAATGCTCATTGGAACTGTTTCCATGGCCCTTTCTTACGTTCTGAGCTCTGGTTCTTGGTCATATTCCAATGGACATGGGACTTACAGACCTCTGTTGCCTCTCACACCCAAACCACCAGAACCAAGGGAGAACAACCTGCCGTTAGAATTCCTACACCATCAACACACGTGTACAGTCAGAGAAGTATTTCATTCTGTTTTCACTCCCTCCTACCAAACAGGTCACAGTTCAGCAGGAAACTTATTTGTAGCTCAGACATTGCCAGCAAACAGTTTAATGATCATTTTAACAGATGCTTCATCCTTTAAACAACCAAAAAACTTATCTGAGACACTTCTTCATTCAGGCAGAAAGGGAAAGCACAGGCAGGAGGCAAGAACCACTTTTAACAAGCTCTAGTCCAAGGCCCCAGGAACACAGACACTCAATTTTCAGACAACTGCTGCATCTGTGACCAATTATCAGCAAGGACCTGTTGCATTCCACTTCCAAAATCTAGTCTAGTGTTTTAGAGGCTGCAGCAGGAAGATTTCACTCCAAAAGCAGCAGACACTACTTACCAGAAATCTTTTTAGAAAAATACAGTAAAAGTTATATAGTGAAAGAAACACCACAAGTGATAATTCCCCCATCTCTGCCAGCCCCTGTTGCTGCTGGCACTGCACCACTCCAGGGCTAAACCCACAGCATTTACAAGAGGCAAAAATGAGAAATAAAGCCATAGAGAAAGCAGGAAACATTAGGCAGACTCCAGCATGGCTCTGTTAACTTAGAAGAAACAGCAAACCTACCAGAAGAAGAGTAAAACAATTTGTGGTGCATCCTGAAGTGCACAGCAATGGGTTTTTAAGCTGAGATCCCACCAGACCTACCTCAGAGCACATCCCAAGGCCAGGCAGGGGGGCTGGGCTGGGCTGACCCCCTCCATTCTGAGGCTCTTTTTTATAAAGAAGAAGTTATTTACAATGCAAAAGTAGCTTCAGCAGCAGCACAGAGGAAACAATCATGTTTGCACAAGTTGCCTTTGTTTTCAACTGCCAAAGTTGCTTCACAGCTCGGAGATATTCCCAAATGAGCACAGACCTTCCAGCATTCCAGCTCCCTTCTGCAAAGAACCCCCTTGGAAGCCTCCAAGAAGTCTCCGCCTCTAATTTAATTTTGTCATGTCATTCTTTCTCCAACTGTAAATTCATAAGAGCCTCTGCATTTTAAAAATCTCTGAGTGTTAGCACTTGCATGTGTTCTCAGCCCAGTGGTTTTCAGAATACGTGTCATTCATTTCCGTGAAAAGCCAGTGGAACACCATGACACTCCACCCAACTGGAATGGCTTTGCCAGCTACAGAATGCTTGGCCAAAAGGAAAGGAAAAAACAGATATCCAGGGAAGACACAAGTCTTTACCTAACCTGCTCAGAAGCAATTCAGGGAGGTAAGAACAACTATTATGCACACTAATGATTTCACAAAATTAACTGCAGCAAAATTATCTATTTTGTCCCTCCAAGGATTATTTCTGTTACCTGGCTCCTGCACATTGAGGGGAGGGGCAAAGGAACAACAAGAATTGCCCCCATCTTTCATAGCAGTGTCTTAACCTGTCATTATAACCTGTTTCAATACATTTTTAGAGGGGGGAGGAAAACGTGACGTCTGCAAAGGCCCCTTGAGTCTGGGATCAATTACATTAAAAGCTTAAAAAAAAGCCAAAGTCTCAAAAGAAATATCTTGACAATAAAAGTTTTGTACTCCTAATTTATTTATTTATTCACAATCTATTCCCTCAAGGCACTGCAAACACCCAAACAGCACAAGTTGGCAGGAAACAGCCCCGGGACAGAGAACCTTATCTCTCCTGGGATCTAATCAAAGTGTTTCCCTGGGAAAGAGTTAAAAGACAAACCATCTGCACATGGAGGAAAAGCCTGTTCCACCCTTTGGCTCCAGGGCTGCCCACACTCACCTGAGCCTGCGCTTCCTGGAGCGTGAGACAGAGCGGGAACGGGAGCGGGACTTGGAGAAGGAGCGGGAGCGCGACCTCGATCCCGACCTCGAGCGGGAGGAACGGGAGCCAGACTTGGATTTGTTGGTTTTAGACATCTTTGCAAGCACCTGTCAGTGCACCTGAGGGAAACAGGGAAATAAAAGTATTTGAGAAATGAAGCGTGTGGCTGATAGGAGAGAACAGGCACCTCCTGGCAGGCTGACAGATTCCAGGGACAGGGAGCTTGATAAGCTGGAAATAGGAATGTTTGAAGTGCCTGCTGAGAACAGATGAATGGTGCTGGGCTCGGAATAGAAGGTTTATTTCAGTCTAAGGAGGAAATCTGCAAAAAGAATAAAAGGCTTTAAACCCAGAGTAACCACAAATGTGAGCGTGGCAGTGAAAAGCAGCATGTTAATGCAACCCCAGGAAGAGGCAGAGCCACCTCTGGAGAGGCAAAGTGGTGGAATTCCATTTCATTGCAGTCACATCACTGTCAGTACAGTCACCTGCCACTGCTTTAAAGAACAGGGAAGAAATAAAGAGGCTTACCATCAAAAATACCCCAAAACCCTACCTCTTAAACTCTCAGCTAAACTTTCAGAAGGAATCACAAAATAATGGATACTCCAAGATACAGGTATATGACCCTTTTGGCACAGCTCTGCTCAGGTCCAATCCTGCCCTCTCTGCTTGTGCAGTTGGTGTGATCAGTCACCAGTGTGGGTCACCCAGTGAGGAGTTCTGTTGCAGCCAAAATAAACCAATGTCCTTCCAGAGATTACACTGTAGCATTAAATGACTCAAAATAGCCATAATTATGAATTACCTGGGCTATTTTCAGGCATGTATCCAGGTAAAGATTAAAGAGTCCCTTAAAAGATGATTCAGGGAATAGTTTGACCACACAAATGTTTCAGTTACACCCTCCTATCATCTGCTCTCCTCTATCAACAAGCAAAATTTGCATTAATTGAGTACTGGATAAGTTATCAACAAACTTTTCAGGCAAAATGCCTAATGAAAAAGAGCCAGGAATAAAAAGGAACTATAGTAGTATAATTTCATCTTTTTTTCACCCACTGATTAAAAATAGAGGCACTCAGGTACATAAACACAACTGATCAAGTACTGCTGCTGTTATGTCCATTTTAAGGAAATTCCAGAGGACTGACTTGCAATGCCTTCACTACACTTTGCTCTCCAAAATTACATATATGGTTACCAAATACTCCAACTTCTGCCAGGGCACTTCCAGGAAGAGCACAATGCCCAGCCCAGGAGTGGCTGTTGGGAGAGTGGGTGGTGGTTCATCACTAAAAATGAGACTTTTCAGCAAAGGGAAGTTGGCTTTCATTTTTAAAAAAATCAGGTCACATGTTCTCATTCTTCCCTTTTACTATACTTAAGATCAAGTACTTTAATACATTCCACACCATTCCTGTTGTATTAGGAAACAGTAAGTCAGCCCAGAGATGAAAATCAAAAGGCACTGTCACTGAGAAACAATATTCATTCTTGTGCTTGGTCATTTTTCAGGGAAAGAATATCTGAAAAGATCAGTTAAAAGCATTTGCTTTAATTTACTGAATGCATTTGTTGAACCAGCAACATTTCCTACTCTGTTGGCCAAAACAATCCAACACTGAGGACTGGAAACCAAAACAAGAAAAAGAAGCAGAAGAAATAAATGGTAACAGGAATTACTAGAGGATAACAGAAAATGTTGCAGAAACTCCCAGGAAGTCCTGAAAGACCTCAAAATAGATTTTAGAAGAATCACTTGGAGCTGTTCAGGAGTCTTTGTCCTTCACTTTGATCCACAGCACTTCCCAGGCTGGTTTGTGTGAGTGTCCCAAATGTCTTGGAATGGTTTGTTATCTTTGCCAACACTTTTAATGTTGATTCATTCCTAACTCATGAGGTAACTCCTACTGGAATAGGAACCAAGTTGCTGTGCTCTGTCAGCACTCAAAAGGTTAAAAAAACTGAACACTGGAGTCAGGTCAGCTCCCCTGAGTTACAGCACTTGTAAACTTATTGTGATGTACATTTAGTGGTTTTAAGAATGACTGACCCAGATAAAATGTGTTCAGCAAAAAAACCTGCTCTGAAAGAATCTCTCATAAAAAGCATTTTATATTTTTTTAAATAAAGAGGTGCCTGTAAGTGAAGCAAAGGCAAACTCAGAGAACAGCAGTGGCTGCTCATCTCTCATTCCCATTTTATCCCTGCCCAGGGAGATGTGCCCAAGGCACACAGCTCATGGGGATGCTGCTCCTTCAAACTCTGGAAGAAGGGAAAATGTGTCTGGGCCCTGAGCAGGAACTGCAGCAGGAGCATTTACACAGTGCTGTGCAGACTTGTCCTGCCAGATTCCCATTTCCTTCCTGCCACCATCCCTGGCACCGACCCCATCTCTGCCTGGGAAGGGACAGGGCTGATCCTGCTGCCCCATCCAGGTCTCCTCTCCCAGGGTGACTGCACACATCTGGAGGGCATGTCCTGCTGGAAGCACTGCCAGGGATTTTCAGCACTGTTTTCCAGTTTGCCTTTTCTGCAGCCCCAGTCCTAAGTTGTCCAGCAGATCTTCCCAAGGAGTGGAATCTCACATCCAAAATAACCAGCACTGAGTGTGCAGAGTTTCAAAGTTCTGGTAAGGCATTATCTGGCCTTTATCTGCCATAAAATACACTGTATAGAGCAAAGTTTGCCTTCTGCATTCCTGAATCCTCATGGCAATCCAGCACACATTTGGAGATGGAAACAACAGAGGAACAAATGCTCCCACCAGGATGGACTTTGCCCGGAAGACAAACCATTGTCAGGGAACAGTAGCAGGAAAGTTAATGTTTTACCTCCTGACAGATCTCAAAAGAGCAGCTCAGCTCTGCTCCACAGCAATAAAAGAGGTCACCCCTGAGAGCCTCTCACTGCTGTGCATTTCCATGAGCTTCCAGAGCTTTGGAATTTAAACAGTCACAATAGTTAAGGAGAACTTTTATGGCCACTGACTGAAATCAGTGTAATGCTCCAGCAAAAAACAAATGTTGGAGGAGGACACGGGAGCACAATATGGGATTTAACACTTAGACCAGTGTGACATTTAATTATCTGGCCAGTGAAGGGATCTGGGGGCAGCAATCCTTTTCTCCCCCAAAACCAACAGGGTGTAAATCCAAAAATTAGTCAACATAGCACTAAAAAACCAGAAGCATGTACTGCTTCTTTCAGTACATCCAAGATTGTGTCACTAAACTGTTCTGCTTTACCCTTCTATTTAGCAGCCCTTTGGGCAGACAAACCCAAACACTCCAAGACATGAGGTTGAGGTTTTCCTTCTAACCCTGTTCTGTACTTTTTGCACAGTAATTATAAAGAATGAAAGCAGAATTCAATCAACAGTTTAACTTGCAGCACACCCAGGACAGAAGGGATAGAAGAAGGTCTGTTCCAAATCCCAAGGCAAGCAGTTTTACCTCCTGTGCAGACCTTGGCTGTTGTGCCTACCTGCTGGAGCAGGCTCACCCCTCACACCCTTCAGTCAGCTTTGTCTCAGTTTGTCAACTATGAAATCAGGAAGAAAACCTGCAATGAGAAAAAAAAAAACACCTTTGTATGTGCATTTTTTGTGCTTACCATTAGTGATGAACAGGAGTGTGGCTGCCTCAAGCTCCTGCTGCACCCAAAACATTCATCAGATCCTCAGTATTTCAGAATGCTGCAGAAATCCACCATGAATTCTTCATGATTTTTTATAAAAAATGTATAAAGTGATCACTCACACTTTCAAAATTTTAAGCCTTCTTCCTTCCTTGCCCCATCCCACCTCCTGTGACACACACCCTGTCAGGGCACCTGCACAGTCACTTCTCTCAGCCCACCTGATTGGGGATCAGGACTAAGGATTTTCCCATATTGTTAAAGAGAATCCACAAGTCAACAGAAACAATTGTTTTCCTGACAAATCCACCCATCAGCACACCACCATCTTCCAAGTTACAGCTCAGAATCCTTCCATGCTGGAGGGGTGGACGTTTTACAAGAGACAACAATAGTAAAAGTAACCCCAGAAATCACTCCATGTTATTAAACCTCTGATCTAACAGCAAGAATGCCACTGACCTGTGTTCAGTAACAAAAACTTTGTTTAAAGCTACTCAGTTCTTGTCATTACTTCACTCAAAAAGGTTTCAAGGCTACTTCAAGACTGCACTTGCTTTGAACTGGTGGTTAAGTCTGTTCTGGTGGTGTTGCAAAGTTTAGAGGTTTTTAAGTCCTGCTCACCAATCTTGGAAAAAAGCCACATAAAGAAAAGCATGCACAGACTTCTTTAAAAATTATATTTTTACTTTAGTCTCATCCATTTAAATGCCCATGAAAAAGAGAGATCTCACCTTATACCTTGCAAAGACCTTTGACTTTCAGCCTTTCACAGTGGCTGCCAGAAAAGAGTTTGTCATACTCATTTTTTCTTGCTTTGTGACAGAACACTTGGGGTTTTGTTTGTTTCTTCACCTATTTCCCAAACACCACCAAGTTTTGGTACAATCCCCCTCAGAGCAGAAGTTGGATTCTCCTTTAGAAAGGAAAACTGTTCTTGTCCTTTGAGAACTACTACAGGGAAAGGAACCAAGACAACACACAACAAGCAGGACTAGTAAACCTTTCTTCCAGACAGGGAAAGCAAAGTAGGAAACGTGGGAAAGGAAAGTAGGGAATGTACTCAACGCTCTCTGCTGAAACAGAAATCACAGAGCAGGAGTTTCTTATTCCACAACACTGTAAAGAACATTTCCATGTGCCAAATATCAAAGGAAGAACATTGCTGGTTGTCACAATGCCTTTTTCCAGGAATTTGTTCCCTCTCTCCAACTGGTCCATGTTACTTTATGATTCTTTCCATCTTCCACTCCTTTGTTTGAAGTCCTTCAGGCAGCACTGTTGGGATTTGAGCCCTTTCCCAGCCCTGCCCAGAGCTGACAGAAATTACAGCTGAGCCCACTCCATCCCGAGGTGTCTCTGAGAATTCCCTACCATGGAGTGCCACAGTTTGCCAGCTTGGAGGGAAAACACAGCAGAAACCTTCCAAGCAAAGCAGCTGTTTATTTGTGTTCAGGTCTGTCTGTAACACACTGAGCATAAAACCAAAACACCTGGAAACAAATGGCATGGCTTGTGTGTGCATCTCAGACCTGAGCTCAGCACTGTGAAACTCCCTGCAGTAGTTTCAGTTTCACCCCACGGTGTTTACAAACACTTAACTCATAAATATTAAATATTTTGTGAAAGGGTTTGTAGAAAGCTCTACAGAATTGTGGCAGGAAAACAAAAATTTGCTTGTTCCTTTCTGCCCAGCATTTGAGTGAAGCTGTGGGGGTTTGTTTTGCTGTAAGACCCAAAGCAAACGAGGTGGCACCTCATTAGAGAGCACATTTCTGTCTGAGTTTCTTGGCATCCATTTGTGTTCCCCAGCACAGACATTCAGTTTGGGAGGAGCAGCTGAACTGCTCCTTCATTTGCTCACAACAGCCTTCATTATCAGGGAACAAAAAAAAACCTAATTCTCCTTCAGACAGCTCTACAATTGTTAATCCCAAACCCCAAAACCCAAACAAGATTAGTTCATTCTAAAAAAAAAAAGAATAATCCCACAGAACACCTTACAAAGTGTGCTCTGTACAATGAGGCAACAGCAATCACAGCAGAAATGAGCTTATAAAGGGCTGCAGCTCTGCATGTCCCTGAAGTGCAGCAGAAAGGGCAGAGCACACTCTGGCTTTGTCAGCTCAGAAATCCAACTCCAACATCTCACTTCTTACTGGATTCTTCCTTTTCAAGCTAATTTTTGGTGCAAGACCAAACCTGAAGTATGTTGGTGACAGCCACCTGCACAGCTCCCACTGCCAGGCAGGAGGAAGCAAATTAAAATGTTATTTCTAATCAAACTTCATTGGGGAAACAAAGAGCAGAACCAGTTCTCTTCCCAGATCAAGGATCCTGTGTTTGTTTCCAGGAGATTAATGCCCAAAGTTAACTAAAGCTACAACTGCACCTACCAAGCCCCTCAGCAAAAAATGTCCTGAAAAACACAGCAAAAAATCACCAAAAACCCAACCCAAAAGAGACTGTTCTGCTGTAACATGTGCCAAACATGCTTGGGAGGAAAACATCCAGATTATTCTGTCATGGCAAGAGAAGCACAAGTTTGTCAGCAGCAGCTTCAGTTTCACAGAATCATAGAATGGATTGGGTTGGAAAAGACCTCTGAGATCAGCAAGTCCAATCCTTGATCCAACCCCACTGTGATCCCATGGAGTGCCCTGGGCTGGTGATCACTGTAGGGTTGGATCAAGACATGGTGGATTCTCACTCAGTGCCACATCCATAGAATCAGAGAATGGATTGGGTTGAAAAAGACCTCTGAGATCAGCAAGTCCAACCCTTGATCCAATCCCACTGTGATCACCAGCCCAGGGCACAGAGTGCCCTGGGCTGGTGATCACAGTGGGGTTGGATCAAGATGTGGTGGATTCTCACTGTAGGGTTGGATCAAGACATGGTGGATTCTCATTCAGTGCCACATCCACAGAATCACAGAATCCATTGGGTTGGAAAAGACCTCTGAGATCATCAAGTCCAACCCTTGGTCCAACTCCAGTCCCTTTACCAGATCATGGCACTCAGTGCCACGGCCAAGCTCAGTTTAAAAGCCTCCAGGGATGGGGAATCCACCCCCTCTCTGGGCAGCCCATTCCAATCCCTGAGCACTCTCTCTGCAAAGAATTTTTTTCTGCTCTCCAACTTAAATTTCCCCTGGCAGAGCTTGAGCCTGTGCCCCCTCCTCCTGTTGCTTCTCTCTAGTCTATGTGCTTTCAAATTAAGATTTTCCTTCAGGCACGTTTGGGTTTTCACACCACTAAATTAATCCCTCAAGAAGTTTAACCCGGAGCTCCAGCCCTGGGTTTGGGTAATTAGAAGCAAGTTCTGTGGAATGGCTGGAATATTCACAGGTCCTTCTGGAAAGGACTGATTCTGCAGATTGCTGAACAATCCCCTGCCAAGTAATTCCAAACACCAATCAGTGACTTTAATCCTGAAACTGGTACTTAAAAAAAAATAAATATATATCTTTGAGCTTAGAAAGTGTATGTTGTTGTTCAGTTTAATGAGAGGGAGCTCAAAGAAAACAAATCCAAGAAAAAGCTGATTAGGAATCTGGATGTTTTTGTTATTGAAAAACAGGTGGCTGGAAGTTCTGTTAAACACAGAGGAAGAACATCCATAATGAAAAAAAAAAGGCAAAAACCTATTTCATCAGCTTTTTCCTTCCAAATTTACACTACTTGGGAAGAGAGAAGCTGAAAACTCAGGTGTTTCCCCAAAACAATGTCCTCCTCACAGCACAGCCCTCCTGTTCTGAGCAGCCTGTGCCTGGAGTTTTGGAAAAAAAAGTCCCAATTTACGTTACAAATAAAAACTATTCACAAATCAGTTAACCCAGAGAATTCAAGCCTGTGCTTAAGGGAAGTTCTCAGCAAGGGGAAGATGAAATGTGCCCTCCAGGTTCCCACCCTCTCAGGTGGCTGAGGCTGGAGCACATTGGACTCCAGACACACTTGAAAAACATGGAAGTTCTGCTTCCAAATAAACAGCAAGAAACATAAAGCCCAATTGATAGGAGGCTCTTTGGAATTTCTTCTGAAATACAGAGTAGAGTCACAGCCAAAACAGAGTCTGTCCTGAAGGATTACAACTCTACACACATTTAACCTACGGAAATACAAGCTCTGGGAAATTTAATTTGTAAGCTGAAAAAAGCCAAGCCACTCACATATTCTTGAGCCAGCACTTAATTTCTCTCTGCCTTAACTTGAATTCTGCTTCCTCAGGGGGAAACAAGGAAAAGCATTTGCATGACCTGGTGTAACACTTAAAGTTCTTTCAAAAGAAATTTAAAAATTGTGGTGTTATTGTAAGCACAAGGCTCCAGATCAGGCCATCCCTACACTCTGCCAGACTCCAAAACAGAGGGAAATGCCTGTCCACAGGAATCCTGGACATAAGGAATAAACTTACTTGAACAGCACTGTCCATGCTGTGCTCACATACCTTGTACAAGTGTCCCATCAATTCTGGTTCTGAATCTGCTTTTTTAGAAGCAACTGAGCTCTCACCTAAGCAAAAAAAAGGAAAATCAAATTTAGACCAAACCAGATACCAACAAACCCTCACATTTTACCAGCACAGGAAAGGATTCTGACTTTAGCCATTCATCCCAGGCTGCCAAAATAATTTAATCTAATCAAACAGTGCAGAGACATCCTTAACTCAGGAAACTACCCTCATCCCCAGCCCCACGGAAGCAATTACTGCAATTACTTTAGGTGTAAATTACAAGGTACACAATGCCCACATGTGCAGCCCCATTAAGGCACAGGTTAGTTAACATCATTAATGCTGAGCCTCGCTCCCTTGAGGGCAGAATTCCAGCCTGACACCCCCCACTCCCCATCACCTTTAGTGCTCTCAGAGCAGACACACCTCGGGGGTTCCTTGCCCTGTTTTCCTCTCTCCTTTTTCACTCCCCCAAAGTCAGGAGTGACCTGAAGCAGCAGTGGGAGGACCCTCTGGCTGAGAGAGCCCCACACCCCTCAGCCACAGCAGGGGCTCTTTGGGGTTTGTGCAGCCACCTCACCCTGTAAATCACAGCAGGCTAAAAATGGCCGAGTGACGAATGTGGAGGTGAAATTGTGAGCAGGGCACTTGCTGTGGGATCACAGAACAGCAGCCACGGGCAGGGCTGAGCAGAGGCCTCGCTCACACACACCAGGGAGAGGCACAAAGAATGTTCACTGTGACAGGAGAAAAAGCACGGACAGAAAACTCTTCCTTGGTGAGGAATGAACCTCGAGCAGGGCCGGGTGTCATCTCAGTGTGCCATTATCTGAACGTTTTTGTTTTTTTTTTTAACTGTGGCCCGGCAGTTCCGGTTACCATGGAGTGAGGCAGCACAAACACCATTCCCAGCTGGCACGAAATCTGATCCTGTGATTTCACTATTCATAGCTCTGACATGATAAAGCTAAATTAAGCAGGAACTCTCGACTTTTCCAACCTGCCAGCAGTGACTCCCCTCTGCTAACACAGTTTCTCTGTGAGGAGGGGAAGGATATTTCCTTCACAGGAGACTCCAGACCCACACCCAGCCTGTCATCTGGAAACAAAATGGCACCAGCTCCTTCCCAGGCACCACTGAGAATCACAGAATGGATTGGGTTGGAAAAGAGCTCTGAGATCATCAGTCCAACCCTTGATCCAACCCTACTGTGATCACCAGCCCAGGGCACGAAGTGCCCTGGGCTGGTGATCACAGTGGGGTTGGATCAAGACATGGTGGATTCTCCCAGTAGGGTTGGATCAGGACATGGTGGATTCTCACAGTAGGGTTGGATCAAGACATGGTGGATTCTCCCAGTAGGGTTGGATCAAGACATGGTGGATTCTCACAGTAGGGTTGGATCAAGACATGGTGGATTCTCACAGTAGGGTTGGATCAAGACATGGTGGATTCTCACAGTAGGGTTGGATCAAGACATGGTGGATTCTCACAGTAGGGTTGGATCAAGACATGGTGGATTCTCACAGTAGGGTTGGATCAAGACATGGTGGATTCTCACAGTAGGGTTGGATCAAGACATGGTGGATTCTCACAGTAGGGTTGGATCAAGACATGGTGGATTCTCACTCAGCGCCACATCCACAGAATCACAGAATCATAGGATGGATTGGGTTGGAAAAGACCTCCGAGATCATCAAGTCCAACCCTTGGGCCAACTCCAGTCCCTTTACCAGATCATGGCACTCAGTGCCACGGCCAAGCTCAGTTGAAAAACCTCCAGGGATGGGGAATCCACCCCCTCTCTGGGCAGCCCATTCCAATGCCTGAGCACTCTCTCTGCAAAGAATTTTTTTCTGATATTCAACTTAAATTTCCCCTGGCAGAGCTTGAGCCCACCAGGCCTGGCCTGACCCAAAGCACAGTTTCCTTCAAACACTTTATACACTTCCTGGGTTAAACAAGCTGGAGAGGGCAGCAGACAAATTAGATTACCATAACCCCAACAGCAGAATATCCATTTTATTTACAATGCACACAACAGAACTTTACTTCCATGGAAGAGAATTAGTAGTGAGGTGAAGGCCAGGGCACTGGGCTGCTCTGAAATCCTGGGAAACCTCTTCCCAGGAATCACTTTCTGAGGCACTGACAGCAGAACTACATTTTCCAGACACAGAAAGGCAGAGAATCAGCAAGGAAGGAAAAAAGCAGGAAGCAGCAGGGCATAACTCAGCAGAAACATGGGCAGGACTCCTGCAGACACAGAACACAGGCAGGGATCCTCTGGGATCACACCTGCTCCTGCCAGCACGGCCAGGGAGGACACGGAAAGGGACCTGCTTCCAAGGGACCCGCTTCCCATGGCCAGCTCATTTTCTTTATGGAATCATTCGAGTTGGAAAAGTCCTCCAAGATCATCAATCATCACCTTGTCACCCAGCCCAGAGCACTGAATGCACTTCCAGCCATTCCTTGGACACCTGCAGGGGCAGAGACTCCACCACCTCCCTGGGCAGCCCCTTCCAAAGCCTGAGCACCCTTTGCAGTGAACTGGCAGGAAAAAGGTGTCACCTTTGGATCTCTGGACAAAAAGGAGGTGAAAATGCCATCACCTGGGGCAGCAAGGCCTCAGCTGCCTTGGCCCTCCCTCCTCCCCCTGGGCAGGAGCCCCAGCTGGAGGGGAAGGGTTCAGACCCCAAACTCTGCAGCCTCTGGGCTGAGCTCTGAATATTTCATGTGGAACAGACCTCGAGGTTCACCTTTCTAGGGAATAACATTCCCAACGGGCATTGGCAGCTTCCTAAGGGCTTTGGAGGTAATTTCAGATTGACTTCTCTTACCTGCCCTCCCTGTCCCCACTGAAGCAGCAACAATAATTCCCAGTATGAAGGATGCAAATAAAAAAACCAGCAGCACACAAAGAGATTTCAGACATAATCACAAGGCCCTGGACTCCACAGAGGATCTTATGACACGCAGACTTGTATTGTAGCCAGTTCTATACAATAACTGGCATATTCCACCCTCTGATCTGCTGTGAGATTGTGCAACCCATTAGGGAGGTCACAAAGTCAGCCATTTCCTTGGTCTGTGCTAGAGAAGGACACAGAGGAACCACAGAACACTCCCAGGACAAGGCACTGCCATGTCCTGCCATTCATTTTTCTGTCCCCTCAAGGCAACCTGCGAGGCAAAGTTTCCAAACATCTCTTGGCTGAGTGGAGTCCTGGTTATGGCACCCAAACCCCAGGAGCAGCTCTCCCAGCCCAGCACCCACAGAGGGCACGGGAAAGCTCACAAATGTCACACCCCATCGGCTCTGACACAGCACCTGCCCTCGCTCCCGCAGGAGGGAACACTCAGGAGCCATTTCAGAGAGGAACTGGGTGATTAAATTGTCTGTGCTCTCAGCAAAGGGCAGCCTGAAAACATCCATCTGCTGATGTGACCCTGCAGCAATAAAGGCTCTTCTCTTCCACCACCAGCTACGAGGCAATCCAGAACATCTCCCAAACTGGTTTATGTTGTTTATTTCAAGGAACAAACCTGGGTTTGTTCCACAGCACTCACTGCACACTTAAAAAATCAAGGAGTTCCCCAGCGGTGACAACCCCATGGGGAAACTGTTGCACACACACAAGGAAATGTGAGTTCACCTCCCAGGGCAGGACAAGGGGAAGGGCTTCAAACTGAAAGGAGCTTTAGATCAGAGATTAGGGAGAAATTCTTCCCTGTAAGGGTGGGCAGGCCCTGGCACAGCTTGCCCAGAGAAGCTGTGGCTGCCCCATCCCTGGAAGTGTCCAAGGCCAGGTTGGAGCACCCTGGGATAATGGAAGGTGTCCCTGCCCGTGGCAGGGGTGGGACTGGATGGGCTTTAAGACCCCTTCCATCTCAAACCCTTCTGGAATTCTGTGATTCTATGGAAAACTGCTTATTCCAGACTTATGTCACTTTCCCACACACCACCTCCACAAACCCATCCACGAGGAAATACAGAGACAATCGCCTCGTGCAGAGTTTGAAATAGACTTGTAGAAACACCAACATGTCCATTTCCCCAAAGCAACAAAAATGAGGAGAAGAAAACCCTTCACCAGCCTGGGGGAAATGAAGACTCTGGGCTCGCACGTGGTCACCGCAACGCCCCGGCTGCCACAGCACCTGAAGTTCTGCCAAACTTCACACTTTAACAAGAAAACGCAGCGCGGGGAATGGGAGAGGAGCACAAATCCTTCCCGCCGCACCGGGCGGTGCTGAGGGCCGGAGAGTGACCCTGCGGGAGCCACACACGCCCGGGGGTTCGACCGCCTTCCCCGGCAGCACCTCCTCAGCCGCACCAGCAACGAAGGGCCTGGACACCGGGAGGGGACTTCGCGGAGTAGGGGGGGGGGAAGTCTCCGGTGGCACGGCCCGGAGGCACGGGGGGAAAACGGGGATCTCCCGGCACGGGGCGGGGGATGAACCTGCAGGGACCCAGCGGGGCACGGGCGGCCCGCGGGACAGGCCCAGGCCCAAGCCCAGGCGGGCCCCACCGGTGCCGGGGCCGCGAGAAAGCGCCGCGGCCTGGCCGGGCCTGGCCCCGCCACGAGGCGCCGCTGCGGCCGGGGCGGGGCTGGAGCCGCGCCGGGGCGGCCTCGTGGGCTGCGAATGAGCCTGGCCGGGGGCTCGGCGGGGCCGGGACAGCGCGGGGATGGCGAACGGGCGGCGTGGGGGGGACAGCGCCCCGGGGAGGCCCGGGCGTGCCGGGGGGGGTGGGGGGGGGGGGGGCGAGCTGGGCGGCCCCGGAGGGCTCAGAGTGCCGCAAAGGGAAGAGGAGCCCGGTGGCGGCGGGCGGGACGGCGCAGGGACAGGGAAAAGGACAAGGACCGCGACAGGGACCCCGCACCGCCGCCCCCCCCGGCACTCACCGGCCCCGCCGCCACCGCGGCCCCTCCGCGCCAGGCGCCCCCTCCGCCCCCGCCTCACGCACTTCCGCCCCGCGCGCGAGCGCGCTCGGCGCGCGGGGGCCGCCGGGAGTTGTAGTCCGCCCCTCCGGGCACGCTCAGTGCCCACTTGCCCTCCCCGCACTACAAGTCCCGGCGGCCCCCGCGCGGCCGCGGGGCGTCACTTCCCGGCTTTGCCGCGCGGCGCCGCGGAGGGAGCGGCGCTTCCTGTGGATGGGAGGGAGGGAAGGAGGGAAAGGGGGAGCGGGAAATGGCGGCGGGGGCGGTGCTGGAGTTCTCCCGCCTCCTGCCCGGCCTCCTGCGCCACGGGGACAGCCGGGGCCCTGACAGCGCTCTGTCTGCACGGTCCTGGCGGCGTCGGCCGCGCGCTTCCGGGTTGCCCCACGTGCTGAGGGTGCGAGAAGCAGAGTCGTGTGGGGCGGCCGGGGCGAGCCCCCGAGTCCGAGTGTGCCCCCAGCTCTGAGGTGTGCCCCCAGCCCTGAGGTGTGCCCCCCAGCCCTGAGGTGTGCCCCCAGCCCCGAGTGTGCCCCCAGCCCTGAGGTGTGCCCCCAGCCCTGAGGTGTGCCCCCCAGCCTCGAGTGTGCCCCCAGCCCTGAGGTGTGCCCCCCAGCCCCGAGTGTGCCCCCAGGCCCGGGATGTGCCCCCCAGTCCGAGTGTGCCCCCCAGCCCCGAGGGAGTGGGCAGCGCTGGAGGCGAGACCTCGGCACAGGTGAAAGGAGAAAGGCCTGAAAGTCCCCTGAAAGATCCTCAGTTTTGTAAAATATTTTATTCTGCTTTGCAGAAGTGCTGCTTGCCTGGCAGGATTGCCTAACTCATGTTACTGAGGAGACACAGCATGAAGTGCTGAATTGAGATCATAGAATCATAGAATTGATTGGGTTGGAAAAGACCTCTGAGATCATCAAGTCCAACCCTTGGTCCAACTCCAGTCCCTTTACCAGATCATGGTACTCAGTGCCACGGCCAAGCTCAGCTGAAAAACCTCCAGGGATGGGGAATCCACCCCCTGTCTGGGCAGCCCATTCCAATGCCTGAGCACTCCCTCTGCAAAGAATTTTTTTCTGATCTCCAATTTCCCCTGGCAGAGCTTGAGCCCATCGTGCCCCCTTGTCCTTTTGCTGAGTGCCTGGGAGAAGAGACCAACCCCCACTTCCAGAACTTCCGTTCAGGGAGTTCCAGACAGTGCTGAGGTCACCTCTGAGCCTCCTCTTCTCCAAGCTAAACAACCTCCAGGCTCCAGTCCCAGTCCCCATACACAGCAAGGCACGACAAGGGCATTGTCCACTTTTATTGTTGGCAAAGTTTGTCTGGATGCATAACACTGTCACAAGGGCACAGAGCAGCGTGGTGCCAGCCAGGCCCCAGGGGGGCACCGGGCACACAGACATGCTGGGGGGGACACGTGGGGATGGGGAGCTGTGCCCACCCCCACCCTGAGCCCCCTCCCCGGGGGTAAATACTATTTACAGTATTCACAGACGGTTGTACCCAGCGAGTTAAATAAACTACATCATTACACCACACGTCTGGGGCGGCTCTGGCGGGCTGCGAGGGTGGGCTGTCAGTCTGATAAGGTGCATATTTAAAATAAAATTAAAAAAACCCAACAAAACGAAATTAAAACGAGGACAGAGAGAGAGAGAGAGGAGCTGGGTGTCCCTGCCGGGGTTCCCGCAGCCACCCCGGGGGGAGCAGCGAGGGTTGTGTTGTGATGGCAGCTCAGGGCAAGGGTGGTGGCCCTGCAGGGACATCAGCCAGATCCTCACAGCACCTCTGTAGGTGGGGAGAGAATCATAGAATGGATTAGGTTGGAAAAGACCTCCAAGATCATCAAGCCCAACCCTTGGGCCAACTCCAGTCCCTTTACCAGATCATGGCACTCAGTGCCACGGCCAATCTCAGCTGAAAAACCTTCAGGGATGGGGAATCCACCCCCTCTCTGGGCAGCCCATTCCAATGCCTGATTACTCTCTCTCGAAAGAATTATTTTCTGATCTCCAGTTTCCCCTGGCAGAGCTTGAGCCCCCCTTGTCCTATTGCTGAGTGCCTGGGAGAAGAGACCAACCTCCACTTCCAGAACTTCCCTTCAGGTAGTTTCAGACAGTGCTGAGGTCACCTCTGAGCCTCCTCTTCTCCAGGCTAAACACCCCCAGCTCCCTCAGCCTCTCCCCATAGGATTTATGCTCCAGTCCCTTCACCAGCCTCGTTGCTCTTCTCTGGACTTGCTCCAGCACAGAGAGCGCAGGGTGAACCCCAGGTGGGCACAGGGTGAGCCCGAGGTGGGCACAGTCCTGTCCCCTCTACCCACCCCACCACCCTCCCGCTGCTCACCTGTCACCTGCGGGGGCTTCACCACAGCCTGCTTGAGGAAAGGCTCCTTGTCTCCGAAGGGGATGATGCTGCCAGGGCTGCCACTGTGGTGGGAGAGGTCCCGCAGCTCCTTGGAGCCCTCGGTGCCCGCGAAGCCGTTCTCGTGCTTGCCGGGCTGCACGCCATTCACCAGCGCCGCCGCCTCCTTGGGGCTGTGGCGGGAGGGCTGGGTTCTCAGCCTGGGCCCCGCTGCCCCCCGGCCCCCCCAGCGTCCCCGCGCTCACCTCGGCTGCAGCCCCTCGCCCGCCAGGCCCTTGGTGCCCCCCGGTGTGCCCGCGCTCGGCGGCTCCGTCTCCGGGAGCTCCTCCGCCTTCGGGATCGGCCCCGGGTGCTTCTCACGGCCTGGGGGGTCACAGAGCCCTGCTCAGCCCCAGTGTGGCTGGGGGAGAGCAGGACTGAAAGAGAAAAAAGGCCTGGAGGACCCCAGTTTGGTAAAATACCTAATTCTGCCTTGCAAAGTGCTGCCTGAGTGGCAAAGTTGCTTAATCCATGTTACCAAAGAAACATAGCATGAAGTGGTGAAGCCATATCTAAGCCTAAGCAATTATTAGAGACCAATATTCCATGTATTAGAAGTCATAAATTAAGGTAAGCTAAACACATCAATAGGATGAAATGGTAGGAAGCCAAGATTTAGGCAAGGACATTCATGAAAGAAAGTTGAGAAGGTCAAACTGAGGAAGAGTATGCACTGAGGCTGAAAACTAGGGGGACCATCCAAAAACACCCCAAGAATCAATGCCAAGAGAAGACTCTAGAATGCTCTGCCTCTAACCGTGCCCATGTACTGCCCAAGCATGAATATTTTAATCACACATTGTAATAAATTAATATGCACTGTAACCAAGTGCTGTGTTTGTATAAATACACTCATTTTGGCACCAGTGCCTGGAAGTGAGTTTTGTGTAGTGCAAACTGCCTCACTTCCCTGCGCACAAATAAAATACCTTTGCTGCTAAAAGAATAAACATGTCTCTTAGCAGTTATTTATCTCAAGGCTTTTTTGGCTTCAAGACCCCACACACCTGGGGCATCCTCCTGCTCGGCTGCTTTGCCATTCACCACCTTCTTGTCCTCCTTCTTCTGCAGGGACAGTAGAGCAGTGAGGGGCAGCAGGGGCTGTGGGCAGGAGGGCTCTGCAGAGCCCCGCACACCCCCAGCACCTCGGGGCAGAGGACAGGCCCCCACCTTGGCATCCACTGCGTCCGACTTGCGCGTCCTCTTCATGATCTCCTCCAGGCGCTGTGGGCACAGAGGGGCTCACACACCTGCCCCTGGTGCCAGGCAGGATCCCTTCCAGGGAAAGCCCCACTGTGCCCAACACCCATGGGTGCTCCAAGCCCTCACCTTCTTCCTCTCCAGCCGCTCCTGCTCCTCACGCTGGAAGTGCTTCTCCCTCTCCAGGCGCTGCCGCTCGGCCTCTTCACGCGCCTTCGCTTCTTTCGCTTCGGCCTCTTCCTTCTGTGGCACACCAGGGAGGGACAGATGAGACAGTGCATGGAGGGATGGGATGGGGCAGGGAGGGATGAGATGGGGCAGAGACGGATGGGATGGGGCAGGAACGATTGGGATGGGGCAGGGATGGATGGGATGGAGCAGAGACCATGGGGACAGGCTGCTCTGTGTCCCCTCCTGCCACCCTGGGCATCGAGGGGCTGGGCTGGTCCTCACCCCTGCATCCCAGTGGAGAAGGAACCATAGGAGAGCATCCCTGCCTTGCCCCTCCATCCCTCCCTTCCCCCTCCACCCCGTCTTCATCTCCCATCCCATTTCTTCCTCCCATCCCCTGCAGCCCCTTGCCCCCACGCCCCTGTCACCCCAACCTGTCTCTGCAGCCGCTCCGTCTCCTCCCGCTCAGCCCGGGCTCTCTCCTGGGCCTCTCGTTCCTCCTGCAGCCGCCGCTCCTCCTCCCGCCGCCGTGCCAGAGCCTCCCTCCGGCTCTGCTCCTCGGCCGCCCGCTCCTCCTGCGCCCGCCTGTGGGGAGGGGGCCCTTAGCACGGGGCAGGGGGCGCTGGGCAGTCTGCGGGTGCAGCACCCACCTCTCCTGCTCCTCCTGCTCCCGGCGCTCCCGCTCCTCACGCTCCCGCTGCTCCCGCGCCTGGCGCCGCTTCTCCGCCAGCAGCCGGGCAGCCTCCTCCCGGTCCGTGGTGCCGGCTGGGGGTCTGGCTGGGGGGCTGGCTGGCACAGGGCCGAGGGCTGCAGGGGCTGGGGATGCTGCAGGTGTGGGAGGAGTTAGGGCTGCTCTGGCTCGCCCCTGCCCCTCTGCCCCATGGACACCCTGTACCCACCTGCTGTCGGCTCTGCAGGCACCTTGGGAGGCTCAGGAAGGGCTGAGGGCACCAGGCCCCGCTCCTCCTCCTTCTTCTCCCGTGATTTCACCAGGCCCTCCTGCTCCCCCCGCTCCTCCCGCGCCCTGGCTCGCACCTTGGGCGAGGAGTGGGCACTGCGGGGCAAGGGGGGCTTGTGGGGAGAGCCAAGGGCTGGGCTGGGGGATGCTGGGCGGGCTTTGGGGGTGGCAGGGGATGAAGGACGGTTCTTGGGGGTGGCAGGAGATGAAGGACGATTCTTGGGGGTGGCTGGGGACGAGGGACGATTCTTGGGGGTGGCAGGAGATGAGGGACGATTCTTGGGGCCAGGGCTGCAAATGGAGCAAGAGATGGTGTTAGCAGGGCTGGGGCAGCCCCCAGGCAGGGGTCGGGGGGCCTTTTTGGGGAGGTCCCAACCTGCTGTCGGCCGCAGGCAGGAGCCGGGGCTGTGCTGCTGGCAGTGGCTGCCGCTTCTTGAGGCTCCGCTCGCGGGACAGGGCGCTGCGCTCCTTGGCGTTCTCCCGATCCTTCTCCTTCTTCTCCTTCTTCTTCTGCTCCAGGCAGGGACAGACAGAGATAGAGGCAGTGTAAGCACCAGGTGCTCAGCTCGGCCGGGAGCTGAACCCCCATGAGACCCCGGGGGTCCCCATGGAGGTGGCACTCACGGGCGAGGGCTCTGTCCGGCGGCGCGGCGTCACGTCGGGGCTGGCGGTGGGCGCCTTCCGCCGCTCCCAGCACCGGTGCGGCAGCCGGTGGTTGTGGCAGGGGCTGAGGGGGCTGGCAGAGGCTGAACGAGGGCACACGGGCACTATGGGAGGAGTGACCGCAGTCAGGACAGAGCCACCACCAACACCAGCCCCCTGGTGGCTCCAGGCTCTCTCATCCCCATCCCCTGTCTGTGCCAGGACCCACGTGTCCCTGTTCCCTCCAGGTGCTCACCTTGCTCCTTGCCATTCCCAGCCAGCGTCACGGCACTCCGGCTGCGAGCCAGGAAGGACAGGGTGGGCGTCATCAGCCGGTCCACAATGCTGCTCTCCCACGGGCTCAGCTGCAAGCTCCGGTCTGGGGAGGGAGAAGGGCCATTAGTGCGCTCTGAACCCCAAGGCCCCAGTCCTGGCCCCACGGCCACCACTGCGAGGGAACAGTCATGTGGCAGCAGCAAGACCAGGACACATGTGTGGTTCCAGGAGTGCCCGGACCTCGGCCGTGCTGCGAAGGAGTCCCCACAGGTCCAGATGGCTAGATGGATCCCTACAGCTGAGCAGGACAAGGGGCCACGTGGGCACAGGTGTGTGTGGGCAGCTGGGCGTCCATGGGACAGCACTGTAGCAGGACAATGATGGTGTCCCCCGTGGGACAGCACTGTGGCAGGATAATGGTGGTGTCCCCATGTCTTGCAGACACCTCAGTCACCATGCACCCACAGGACCAGGTGCCACTCCAGGTGCTCACTCCAGCCCCTCCACTGTGCCCTCCCCTTGTGCCTGGCGCTGGTGTGCATCCCTCTGTGTCCCTGCCCTGTGTGACCAAAGCCCTGGCATGTGCCAGCTGCTGTGGGGACACCACAGTGTGCCCTCACCCCACGAGAGCTGTTGAATCACTGAATGTGCTGCAGGAGCCAGGCCAGGCTCATGGCACTCAGGGAACAGAATCTCCAGCCACACCACTGGCTAAGCTGGGCATGGGGCTGCCCCTGGCTGCCCTCTAGTGCCTGTCACCAGCACCAAACACCCCACGGCGCATGGAAAGCACCCACAGATACAGGGGCCCTTTGCCCCTCTCATTGAGGGGTCAGGCTGGGAGCAGCACCGGCTGCTGGGCGGAGACAGCGCAGAGCCATCCATGGTGCTGCTGGGAGCACAGAGTGGCAGGTCTGGCACCAGCCCAGGGAGATGCTGCTCCCACCCAGGCGGTGCTGACAGCCCCCAGGTGCTGCCCCTGGGCTGAGCCCCAGTGTGGGGCAGTGGGAGCCGCCTGCGTCACCACCATCCGCATCAGCTGCTTCGGCTATTTATACCCGGCCGGGAAGGCGCCCATCGCCAGGCAACCCCGAAACACAACAGCGGCCGCGGCACTGGACACATCCCTCCGGCACAGCCGTAGCCTTGGGCAGCACTCCCAGGGCCAGGATGACCTTGCAGCACCACGGCCTCGGCGCTCCATGGCACCCAGCCCTGGGAGGGGACATTGTCACTGTGCCCAGCCTCGAGAGGGTCAATGACAGGCAGCCCCTCTGTGGCTGCACCTGCACCCACCAGAGCTGCCCAGGGGCAGGGAGCCAGGCTCCCATCCCTGTCCTGGCGCCTCACAGGGCTGCCACCGCACAGCTGCTTCTCCTCCTCCTCCTCCTCCTCCTTTTCCCAGCCTGTGCAGCCTTAAGGAGCCGCCAGCCGGTTCCAGCCTCCTCCCGCAAACAGCAAACGGCTTCTCCTCTCTCCGCGTGCACTGGGGATGGGGGACCCTGGCCTTGGGGGTACCCAGCACTGGGCAGGAGCTGGGCTGTGCCCCCTGCGCTGGGGCAAACGCAAAGGGCTCTTACTTCTACTGGGAGAGTTCCAGAGGGTGGCGGAGGATTTGGAGAGCCGCTTGTTGATTATAGAGTCGACGTGTTTGGGGAGGTTTACAGCGGACACCGAGCATCGGCTCGCACCTGGAGGAGGGAAAAGACACAAGGGCATTAAGGTCCAGGGGCCGGGGCCGGGCCCTCCACATGCAGCATGCACGGCTGTGCCGGGGCACTGGGGCGGGAGTGGGAGGACATGGCACAGACTGGGGCCAGGGGAGATGCTGGAATCCAGGGACACAGCCCAGAGTGGGACAGGAGATGCTGGAATCCAGAGACACAGCCCAGAGTGGGACAGGAGATGCTGGAATCCAGGGACACAGCCCAGAGTGGGGCAGGAGATGCTGGAATTCCAGGGCATGGCACAGAGTGGGGCAGGAGATGCTGGAGTCTGGAAACACGGCACAGAGTGAGGCAGGAGATGCTGGAGTCTGGAAACACGGCACAGAGTGGGGCAGGAGATCTGGAATCCAGGGACACAGCACAGAGTGGGGCCAAGGGAGATGCTGGTGTCTGAGGACATGACACACAGCACTGGCATTCGGCATGGCAGTGTCTGAACCCCCACACGGTCATGCTGGGATCATGCAGGGATCTCATCCTTGTGAAGCCAGGGCAGCTCCTGGGCCCTGCTACCACAGTCTCCCCCCAAAAAATCCTGGAATACGGAGAAGGGTGACCAGAGACCTCAGCAGCACTGGCAAGCAGCCACTCTGGGGGAGCAGGGTGAGGGCAGCAGTCCAGACAGACACAAGACAACATGACACTGGTGCTGGCAATGCCAGGAGGGTGCTGGTGGCTGGCAGCACCTCCAGAGTGCTGGGATCTCCCCACTCTGGCCAGGCTCCTCTGGACAAAACAGCCAGGGAAGCTCTGGGCTGGTAGAGGCAGGACATTGGTGAGTGAGAGCTACAGCAGCTCAAGCAATGCATCCCTGCAGGAGGTGGCAAAGGAAAGTGTCCCCTTGCAGAACTCTGCCAGCTCCAGCAGTGCATCCCTGCAGGAGGTGGCAGGGGAAGGTGTCCCCTTGCCAGACCCTGCTGGGTGCTGTACCACAGTCACACAGGGCTGTCCCTGAGTGTGCCACATGTGGCACCTGCACAGGTGCACCCCGAACATGGTGCCTGTACACACAGCCTGGCCAAATACAGCCGGGCACACACCTGTAAGACACGTGGCACCAGGCACATGGTGCCAGGACACACAGCCTGGCACACAACACCTGTACACAACCCGGCTAGAGACAACCAGGAACACACCTAAACACAACCCTGCCAGAACAGCCAGGGCTACCACAGCCATCCCATGGCACAAGCAGGGCAGACAGACCCTGGGAACAACAGCACTCCTCTTTGTCACCATCCATGCCAGGCAGTGCCAGCACCTTCCAGCACAGCCCTGTGCCCTCAGCAGTCAGGGGACAGTGGAGACCTCCACATGCTCAACCCTGGTGCCTCATTGTGTAGGGTGTCCCTGAGGAGCCCCCAAGGAGCACAGCCACCTTCTGTGGCCATGCATGTGGCCACAGTCACCCCCACACTAGAGCTGGAGGAGCCAAGCTCTGGCCTCACCCAGCTGGGGGACAAGGGGACACAATGCAGCACAGACCCCCACCAGAGCCTGCAGCAGCCTTGCACATCTCCACAGCCCCTGCCTGGCTCCTCAGAGCTGCTGGAGACCCAGTAGTGTGCTCACAGAATTCCAAGGTAGCCAGGGCTGTTCCTAAACATATCCCTATGAAGAACAGGGACTGTGATGCAGCCCATCATCACCAGAGCACGTAAAAGCCAAGGGAGCCCACTGGTCCCTGGCACAGCCCAGGGTGACAGCAGCCGGACCCCGCCACAGTGGGGTCAGGCAGAGCCCCAGATGCCCACGCCCAGCCCGGCACTCACCGTCCTTGTGTGCGGGGGAGCCGTGGTGCAGGGCCCCTGCCCATGACCACCGCTGCTGCCGGATCTCTGCCCACGTCTTCTTGACTGACCGCTGGATTGCTGCCTCGTAGCGCTCCTGCCCGAGGGAGAGGGACAGGATGAGCCCCCAGTGGCTCCTGGAGCAGGGCTGGGACAGGTCAGAGCCTCCCAGCATGAGGCCATTGCAGTGATGGGGATGCTTGGAGGGAAATGGGGCAGTGATGCCCACCCTGGCCAGGGCACATGTGCCACAGAGCTCACAGAATCACAGACTATTCTGAGTTGGAAGGGACTCACAAGGATCATCGAGTCCAACTCTTAAATCAATGGCCCATATGTGGGATTGAACCCATGACCTTGGCATTATTACAACCAAGTTTTAACCAGTTGAGCTAATCTCAGGGTCATGCTGGGCACCATGGAGGCTTTGCACAATGAAGGATGGGCACGGTGGGCAGATTCCAAAGGGCTAACGAAGCACCTTCCAAAGCACTGCTGGAGACATATGGACTCCACAGGGATCACATCCCACAAGCTGCCCCAGGCCCCTGCCCGCTGCCCCTGTGATCCCCATTCCCACCTTGTTCTTCTCCAGCTTCTGCCTCTGCCGCTCCTCCAGGACCGCCCGGCGCTTCTCTGCCCGCAGCCGCTGCTCCTCCAGCCGCTTGCGCCGCTCCTCCAGCTGCTTCTCCCGCAGCAGCCGTGCCTTCTCCTCCTTCTCCAGCCACAGCACCCGCTTGGCAGCTGTGGGGGGCAGTGGGGTCGCACCTGAGGCACAGCCCTGGGCAGCCCCACGTTGTGGCCATGTGCCCGTGCCAGTGGTGCCAGTGGTGCCAGTGGCAGGGGGGTGTGGGCTGGCTGTGGCCAGGGCACGCAGCCGGGCTGGCGGGGCAGGCGGCATCACGGCCGGCCGGCCAGCGAGGGAGGGGTTTGGGCCAGGACAAAAGGGAGGCCGGGAGCCCGCCGGGAGCCCGCCGAGCCGCGCGGTGAACAATGGGGGAATGAGGGTGGAAAGAGTGCGGGGACAAGGAGGCCCCATGCGCGTGCAGGGGCCCTGCTCGCCTGGAGCCCCGAGCCACTGTGGGGCTGCCTGCACAGGGCAGAGCTGGGCACCGGCACAGACTGGGGGGCACCCATGTGCCTGGAGGTCGCCCATGTGCCCAGGGGGTCAGCAGTGTGTCCAAGGGTCAACAGTGTGCCAGGGGGTCAGCAATGTGCCCAGGGGTGAGCAGCTGTGCCCAGGCAGTCAGCAGTGTGCCCAAGGGTCAGCAGCCATGCTGGTGATGTAGAGCTGCCAGCACTGCAGCACCTGCTTGGTCGCAGCCCATCACAGCTAATGGGATTGTCCATGACCCTGCAAAGCTCCTTAGCCCCTGCCTCCCACCATCCACTTTCCCTCCCGCCCCAACCCCATACCCAGGTACTTGGCCCGCTCCTCACGCCGCTCTTTCGCCTGCTTGTGCCTCGCCTGGGCTTTCTGGGTATCTGCAGTGGGGACACACTGTCAGGGTAGCACCTGGCCCTCGTGGGCATCAAGCAGTGCCACGGGGTACAGCATCACCAGACCACCCCAACCCGCCCCTGCACACACCTTGCTTGGGACGGGGGCTGGCAGCAGGAGATGGCGAGGGGCGGTCGCTCCGAGGAGTCGTGTCCTTTGAGGGCCCAGCCACGGCACCTGGAGGGCTCTTGGCATCAGGAGGAGCCCCTTCACTGGCAGCTGGGGCTGGGGTCTGGCTCCCATGGGGCAGAGTCTCTGCTGGGCATGGGGCAGCAGCATGGACGGGGCCCAGCTGTTCAGTGGCGTGTGGCGATGCCTCTGCTTTGGGGTGCTCTGTCCCAGGGAGCTTGGGGGGTCCAGGTGGGGACTTGTCACACCAAGGGGGGACACTTTCAGCTGAGGGGGCCACGGCTGCAGGGCTGGGGGACACGGGCTGTCCTAGTGGTGTCACGGGTGGAGGGGCCGGTCGGTCACGCTGCGGGGGAATGCTCTTACAGGGGGGCATCACTGCTGGAGGGCACACAGGCTGCTGTGAGGGGGGCATGGTTCCAGGGATGGGCAAGACGGTCTTTTCGGAGGGGGTGACAGCTTCAGGGATGGGTAGGACGGTCTTTTCCGAGGGAATGACGTCTGGAGGGATGGGCCGGTCGCAGTGTGGAGGGGTGTGCTCGCTCTGCAGGGCATCCCCAGGTGAGGGGGGCAGCGAGGTGGGCAGGGGCACGCTGTCTCCCATCGGGGATGGTGGCTTCCCTGCAACAGGGGGACAGCAGAACAGACAGTCACTCACTGGGGGAGCCCCAGGCCAGCCCCGTCCTCCCCAAAAACAGCCCTTGGCAGGGCACAGCCCTGTCCCTCAAAACACAGCCCTCAGGAGCAAACAAACCCTGGCTGCAGGGGCTGGGGGTGGTTTCTTAGTTCCTGTGGGAAAGGCAGTGAGATCCCCACCCAAGACCTGCTGCTGCTGCCCCCATCCTGGGGGGCACTCAGAGTGGGTACCAGGCGCTGGGCACACAATGCACAGAGGGGCTGGCTGGGCTCTGCCAGGCACTGCCGCCACAAAGCTGCTCTTCATCCTCTGGCAGCTGCCACCAGGGCCTGCCGTAGAGAGCCATGGGGCCAGAGACCCTCCACAGGCACAGGAACCCCGCTGCTCTCCCTGGAGGAGGAGGATGAAGGGGCTTCCGCCGGCACTGGCAGCACGGCGGAGGCAGGATGGGCGCGGGCCCCCTGACGTCACCGCGGTGGCCCATGGCCCCCACGCCATGCGGCTGGACCCGCAGCCATGAACTCACAGCCCAGGAATGCACACGAGGCCACGGGAACGCAGCCCCCTCCCCGCATGGGGCCGGCCGGGGGGCAGGCGGGGGGCACGGGGCTGCTCTGTGCCACCAAGAGGGGATTGTCCCCCCATCCTGGACAGCCCTGGGGCACTCTGAAGGAGCTGCTGCATATGCCAAGGTGGTGCCAGCGCCCAGGCGAAGCCCTGGCACGTGCCCTCTGCAGAAGTGGATGTGTCAGGACTGCCCACAGTGACCACAGTGGTGGTGCCCCCCCACCCCCCGTTATCAGCCCTCTGCAAACAAACCTTCAAGAACATGCCAGGATCCCAACCCTGAGACCCACACAGCGGGCAGCGCCATCACTCCTGCCCCAGAATGATGTCTGACCCATTTCAGGACACCCAGTTCCAGCCCCACTGGCACTGCTGCAGTGTGAGCCCCCAGCTCTGGGGGGTGGGATGGCAGGACCCCAGTGACCAGCACTCGCTGTGGGCTGATGTCACACGCCGGCTCAGTCATATTTGCAGAGCTCTCCACAGCCCTCAGCGAGGGGCAAAGTGTGGGCTCTGCAAACATGGCCGGCGCCATTCCTTAGTCACCCCAGGCTCCACACCCACCCCAAGCTCCTCACCCACCCCAAGCTCCTCACCCACCCCATGGCTTCTCACCCAGCCCATGCCAGTGCCTGACAAGCCAAGGTCAGCCCAGGCTGCCTGGGGAGACATCATCAGCCCCCCTGCACTGCAGCCATGAGCACACCACAAGTCCCATGGGAGGCTCCAGGGTGCTGCTGCAGTTCCCCAGGCCACGGCCGTGCCAGCAGGGTTCCCCCAGCCTGGGCTCTGTGGGGACACAGCCAGCCTCGGCCCCCCCGCAGCCCTTCCGGGTATTTTCTGCTGCAGGAAGCCAGCCCATCCCCTGGCTCCGATCCTGCACATCCCATGTCCCCAGTGCTGTGCCCTGCAGGGTGGCCATTGCTTTGATGCTGGGTTGCAGCTGCAGCAGGGGGTCCTCCCGCCCTGTCCCCACAGGGCTGCACCAGGTGGGCACCCACAGGCAGCGGGACTTGGCAGCCTCCAGGTGCCAGATCCCAGGAAGGTACCTGCCTGGCACCACGTGTGTCCCATCTGGGAGGGGTGACTCAAGGAACACTGTGGTGACACCCAGCCTGTGGGGCTGAGAAAAAAGCACCAAGGCCAGGCTGATCTTCTGAGCAGGTGGAAATACCTCCCAGAGCCCCGGACGTGCAGGGAGTGCTGGCAGGGGACAGCGGGTGCCTCCTGCCATCCCACACAGCCAGGCACAGAGCCTTGGGCAGGATCTGTCCTGCCCTGCTGGTCAGAGAGACAGCAGCACCCATGGCAGGGCAGGGCACGGGCATGACCAAGACTCCCAGGCACGGCCAAGACCCCCAGTGCAGGGCTGGGCCAGCCCTGCTGCCATCTGTCCCTGTCGCTGCTCCAGCACGGCAGCTGCCCTGAAACCCAACGCTGCCTGCGCCCAGGCGGCGCGGGCGTCCCCTCTCCCCTGACCAGGGCATTCCACAGGGATTAGCTCCTGGCCCCCCAGACACGCAGGCACGGCCGTCCCACAGCCCCCAGTGCAGGCGAGCCTGCGCGGCACCGGCCCCACTGGGACGGCGGCACTGGTCCCGCTGCTGGCACTGGGACAGCACAGTGTCCAGCACAGGGCGAGGTGCTGCCCTCGACGCTGCACCACTCAGCCCATCCCGCTCCTCCCCTGGATCCCTCTGGCACCAGTGAGCACCAGTGGCACCTCCAGCAGGGCAGTGCCCGGCACAGCGCGGTTCCATGGCCAGCACATGGCCGGGGATGCTCAGCCAGGCGGAGGCAAATCCCCGGTGCCGTGAAGCGAGAGCACATCGAGGCCCGCGGGCACTGCTTGGACCAGCGGCCCTCGTTAACCATCCGCCACGCATCCCTGCAGGGCACTGCCCATGAGGACGGGGAGGAGGGCACCCGCCTGATGTCACCTCAGCTCCCCCCAGCTCCGTAATCTCGTGTTCCCGCTCCACAGCACAGCCAGGGCTGCCACGGGCTGCTCCGCGTGTGGCACCCAGCAGGGCCAGGGGCACCAGCCAGGGCCCACCCCAGGGCTGGTGGGTACAGTGGGGGTCATTGGTGACCACTGCAAAGCCACTCAAAGGTACTGGTGTCACAGCACCAGCCACCCTGGCCATCACACCAGTCCCTGCCATGCCCAGAGACATGAACCCAAGGAGACCCCAAGCCCTGAGAGTCACTGTTAGCCCCACAGGGCTGCTCCCTACTGCCCATGGGGACATCCACGTGCCCAGTGCACTCTCTGACCCTCCTTGCTGTGGTTGTTCACAGCTGCCTCCCCCACTTTGATGGCAGCCCCACTGCCACCCAGGAGTGGAAAGATGGGTCCCAACATCTCTCGTCTGCAGCAGGTCCCAGTGCCAGGCAGGGAGGCAGCAATAGCCCTAGGGCAGGGATTGCGGATTGCTCTCTGTGTTCTGGTGTCCGCTCTACCTGAGGCCACCAGAGTGCCATGGAGTGCACAAAAGTGCTCCACGTTCCAGCACTGCCCCTGATCCCACTCCTGCCTCAGCCTGTCTCGGATGTGCCTTGGGGCTGAGCCCTGCCTGTGATGCAGCACCCCTCACACCTGGATGACAGGACAGTGAGCAAGTGCCCTTAACATGTTTCTGGCACATCCCCAACACGTCCCCAGCATGTCCTGTCTGCAGGCACATCACTGACACGCAATCTCAGTCCTGGCTCACATGCCTGGGCAGGGAGACACAGACAATGCCAGCAGTCCCCACCTTGGGGGCAGCCAGTGCCACCCTGGTAGCTACCATCGACAATGACACCCTGTTCCCCACAGGACAGCCACCTGCAGCCTGTCCCCAGGCACATGGGCACTGTCACCCAAGGCTGGCTCCTCTTCCCGCCAGCTTGGAGCCAGTGAAACACAGACAGCAGCAGCACCAGGGCAGGTCAAGCATCAGCCCATGGCACCCCACCACTGCCCACAGTGTCGCTTCAGGGACAGTCCTCTGGGGACAAGCTGGAGCAGAGCAAGAGGGGCACAGCCAGCAGGGCAGCTGGGAGGGCACAGCCAGTTGCCCATGGTGGGTGCCAGGCAGAAGGAAGGGGCATCCAGCCCCCATTCCCAAGGCTGTGCCCTGCTGAGAACCTGGAATGGAGATGTAGGGAGCAGCCATGGGTGAACTGCACCAACCCTGGGACACGGCAGAGGCCGCAGCACAGCCGAGCCAGTGGTGACGCTCTGAGCTGGAGAGCAACAAGGGGAACTTGGGATCTCGTGGCCAGAGCAGAGCCAGAGCTGCTGGGGAGTTTCCAGGGTTTCAAATACATGCGGAGGAAAGAGCCAGAGCTGCTGCTGCACCCCAACACCCCCACAGCAAATTATGACTGTGGTCACAGCACAGCCCCAAACAGCCCAAGGGCAGGGGCAGGAACACCTGCCCACCATCCATCTGGGCACAGCAGCAGTGGCGACAGGAGGTGCCCTCGTCCTTGGGGTGACCCATGTGGCACTGCCAGTGCCGAGGGCAGCTGGCCCAGCCACAGTCCCGAAAACCTGTCTGCTAGCATCACATTGGGAAAACAGAAACCTGGCTGGAAGGCAGGGCACAGGGCTCTGTGCCTGTAAGGATCCAGCCCTGCAAGGGAGCAGGTGCTCGGCACCCTCCAAAAAACAGGGCCTATGCCTCATAACACGGATGCAGCACCTACCAGGGCTGGCGCCACGCAGGATCCTGTTCCGCTCCCGGCAGGCTGCCTTGCCCTGCCCTGCCCTGCTCGGAGCCCTTCAAGGAGTGAGAGCTGTGCTAACTATTTTGGACATGGCACCACGGGACTGTCACATCACCGCTCCGCGCGTCGCATCACGTTGCTCTGATGATTTCGCAGCAGTGGCTCCCGCGCTGGGAGAGCTCCCGAGCTGCTGCTCCCAAACACAGGCGCTGGCGGGCAACCAGCTCACCCTCCCTCTCCGCTATGCCAAGGGAGAAGGGTTGGAGAAGCCACAGGAAACCCGGATAAGAACAGACCCCTGCCTGCCTCCCACCTCATCCCTCTGCCCACCATGACCTGCTCCGCAGGGTCACACCTTGCCTTGGCTGCCCTTTGTGAGTTCCTGGCCTCCAGTGCCACTGGCTACACCACACCATGGTGGGACACGGTCCTGGGAGTGAAATCCCGCTCTCACTGATAGCCAGGACATGGCATACCAGAGGGACCACGGCACTGGGTGGCAAGACAGGGTTGCCCAGCCACATGGGCTACCCACATGGGATGAGCCACGGATGGTCCTTGAGAAAGGACATCGTGCAAAAATGCCTGCGCTCCTCTAACACCATCCTTGGCTCGCGGTAGAGCTGCCAGCGACCCACCCGAGGGGTGTGGGGTGGGGACCAACGTGGCCGGGAGCAGTCAGCCCAGGTGCCCGGGGCAGCGACGGCGCGGAGCGGGCAGGGCTCGGCGGGTGGGAGGGCGGCGAGTGGGTCTCAGACAACATGTCTGGTGCAGGACGCATCGTTCGGGCAGCGATGTCGGGACCGGCGGCCGGTTGGGTGCAGGAGCCTCGAGTTTTCAGCATCGCCGGGAGCCGCAGCCATCCCACTCGTCCCGCCATCCCTCCCTTTCCGCGGGCCAGGGCCGTGGGCGATGGAGCACCGGGGCGAGGGGGAGGGGAGCCGTCTATGCTCTTCCTCCCGTGGTGGGAAGCGGCTCGGCCGCGGAGCTCTGCTTAGTCACAGCGAGAGCTGCGCTGGAGCCCCGGGAGGCACCGCCAGCCCCGGCCCCGAGCGCGGCCCCGCCGCCGCCGCCGCCGCCCTCCCCGGTTCATCCCGGGGCAGCGGCACCGGCCCTGCCGGGACGACCCCCAGTCCACGCGGTGGGGCGGGGGCGGCCACGGGCGGGCGGGGGACAGCGGGAGCCTCCCATGGGGGGACATCGCCCACCGGCCTGGGGAAGATCCGGCGCCGCCGCCCCGGGGGCTCTCCAAGGACAGCCCCCCCGCACCGCCCCCGGCGGCGGAGCCGGGGCCGCTCTGGCTCACCCCAAGATGGAAGGGCCGTGCCCGGGCTTTGTCCCTCCCGGGAAGCCGCCCTGGCCCCGACAGCGCCTTTTTCCACTCGCGGCTCCTCCACCGCCGCCCCGCCGCATCCCGCGGGCCCCGCGGCCGCCGCATCCCCGCCGGCACCGCCGGGCGCATCCCGCACCCCGGCGAACCCCGCACCCCCGGGCCGCATCCCGCACCACCCCCCTGCCCCGGCCGCCTCCCGCACCCCGACTCCGCGCGGTCCCGCAGTGCGGGAGGGGGACCTGGGTGGCCACCGGAGCCGGTACCGGAGGCGGTGCCGCCGCGGGTCCTTACCGAGGGGCTGGGGCTGGGGCCGGGGCTGCGGCTCCCGCCCGGCGCGGCTCCGCTCCATGGCGCGGCAGGCGCAGGGGCTGGCCCAGCCCCGCTCCCCCCGGCCCGCGGGGGAGGACGCTCGGCGCTCCCCGCCCCGGCCCCGCGGCTCCGGCCGGGGGGAGCGGCCGGGGGATGCTCCGCCTCGCCCCGGCTCCAGGCGCGGCCCCGCAGCCCCGACCCGGCGCCGCTCCTCCCGCACCGGGGCTGGGACACCGCGCCCGTCACCGCGGCCTCGGGCCTGCCCCGCTGCCGGTCCCCGAACGGCACAGCATCCCCCAGCTTTGCTCGGCAACTCGCCCGTCTCCAGCCCCTCCTCTCCCAGATTTTGGGGCTTGCATACACGTTTGATGACGCTCCGGTCACCCGCCAAGCGCTGTCCCCGCAGCAGCCACCGCCCTCCCCGTGCAGCCCCGCGATGCACAGCCAGCGCCAACGGGACCAGCTATCTCAGCCCCAGGCACCCCAAAAAGACACCGATTTCCTGTCCCCGAGCCCCACCTCAGCTGCTCAAGAGGCCTTGGAGCTGCTGCTCCCCCTCCCCGTCACGCGTGAGCCTCAGTCACCCCCCGCAGCCGCCCCCACTCCCGGTGCTGCCCCGTGCATCCCACCCTGCCCCGGTAACCGGCACAGAACAGAGGCTTCCACCGTTCCCCTGGCAGGAGCAGCGGCCTCGGCACAGCCTCGCTCAGGGGTGAAACCCGTCTTGGCTGACAAGGAGCAGGGATGGGTCGGGAATGCAGCCCTTGTCCTTGCCCAGGCAGCGGCTCGGCCAGGGCAAGGGGTACGTGGGCAGCACCAGCAGTGGGAGGAACAGAGCTATGGGCTCTGCAGGAGCAGCAGGAGCCAGGGACATGTCCTTGTCCACCACGTAGCCAGTGTGCTCTGGGCATCCTGCAGAGTGCCCGAGTTCACTGGGATGTGTGGATGAACGCAGTCAGTTTCCTGCAGGCAGCACTCACCAGAGATGCCTGTTTCGGGATGATGTCACCGCAGGCCAGGAGATCCCCTGACTCTCATCCTGCCTCACCTACCAGGCAAACAGGTTTCCCGAAATCCCAGCCCTTTCCTCTGGAAGCACATTCCCCTGACTCAGAAATAGGAAGCTCCTCAGCAGATGGGGTAGCCCCACTCTGTGATGCTGCAGAGGTGACTCTACACCCCAAATCATCCCAAAGTCATCACCTTCCCCCAGCCCCTGGTCCTGTGCCCCCCTCACCCAGCTCAGCCAGAGCAGAGGCTTCCTGAAACTCCCAGAGCCTCACCCGCTGGATGACTCCCCACCGGGGAATGCTGTGCAGCTAAGCCCTGGCTCTGTGAGCTGGGCATTGTGGGGGAATGGCAGGGAACAGGGGTGCAGGGTCCCAGTGAATCCACAAACCCAGTGGACACCCCGGGATGGGGAGGGGGAATAGCCCCACTCCCACAGCTGCATGGCAGAGCCTCCAAGGGGCTGCAGGAACACCACAGTCCCTTATTCCATGGTAGACAGAGGGACCTGTCAGAGCAGGGCTGGGGCTACCCCATGACCTGCTCCAAGGATGCCCTTGGGTGGCTTCCAAAGCCACTCTGCTTGGTAGGGCCATATCCCTATGGATCTCACAGCATTGCCCAGAGTGGACAAACATCCTGAGACTCCAGGACAGCCTGGCACTGGATCCAGCCATACCCATGGTCCTTCTCCCCACAGCAGGGCCAGCCTGGAGCAGGGGGCACAGTGAGGAAGGGGCAACTATGAGTGTGCAGGGCCCATGGCCATGTTCTGATGGCATTCCTGGTGTGGGGAGAGACAGAGAGGGCTCGTGGCCTCTACACCAGCCCAAGTCGATGGGCTTATACAAGCAGGGCATCAATCGATTGCTCCGCTGCAGGCAGAGCCCTGCTGTGTCGGGGTTCCTGGGTCCAGCCCCCCCATTCCCATGGTGCTGGAAACAGTCACTCTGATGGAAAATCCAATGAGCTCATGATGAGCACGGTGCCCAGCCACGGCAGCTGCATGTCCCAGCACACCCTGTGCTCCTCAGCCCCGCAGCGAGCAGTGCAGCACTGCTTTGGCTCCCTCAGGCCAGCATGGGGAGGGGTCTGTACCCCCAGGGCTGGGGTCCAGCCATGGTTCTGGCCATCACAGCATGCCCAGCACCTGGCCCTGACACTGCTTGTGGAGACCCAATGGGCTGAGCACCCCAATGTCGAAGGACAACTACAGACACAGCTTGGCCCCACCAGCATGAGCTGGTGCAGTGGGAAGCTGGGAGCAAACAGGGATGATGATGGCAAACAAACCCCACCGGCACCTCAGGGCAAAGTACCTCATGGGACACCCCATCCCACCCACTCTCCACCCGTCTGCCCCCACCTCTCTCCTCAGCCCCAGGACTTTGCCCCAGCCCCAGGCTGCTCCCACCCTGCTGCTCTGTGTCACTGTGGCCATAAGGACTGATCTGAATCCCTGTCCCCAAAATGCTGCAGTTGACCCCCACCAGCCATGGGAGAGTGGCCCAGCAGGACCTTGGAGGTGAGGGTCTGTCCCTGTGTCCTGTCCTAGAGTGGACGGATATGGTGGGAGTCTGTTGCCAGCAGTGTGCCAGGGCAGCCACCAGCCCTCCATCCCCAGCATCTTGCCATGGGGCCACACCGTAGCCAGTGGCAAATCCTGGCTGCTGCAGGACAATCCCCCATGGGTGCTGGTGACAAATGGGCCAGCGATGGGCTGAGCCCTGCCCTGCCCTGCCGCAGCCCGCGCCCGCTCTGTAATTATCCCAAGCCGCATCTGTAATTAGTGTCCTGATGTCATAGGGTCAGGCCTGGGCAGCCCCACGCGCTTCCAGCCACCCCCACCTTGGCCTCTGGCCCCGGGGCTGAAGGAGATCAGAGTCCTCCAACACCATCCGGAGGAGTTCCTGCCTGGCTCCGGCTCCCTGCCAGCACTGCTGCAGGAATCATGATTCCCAGCCCTGTCCCACAGCCCCCGAGCTGCTGTAGAGCTGGATCTGTCCCTCTGGCCAGCACAAGGCTTGGTCACTCCCACAGCTCCACCTCTGCCCTGGCTGTACCCTGCTAGGGACAGATCCTGCCTGCACAAGAGAGAGGCCAGCCCCTGCCCTCCCGAGCCTCCCCGGGCTGCCAGTCACCCGCTCCCTCTGCACAGGGAATGCGCTGGAGCAGCCTGGCAGCTATAAATAGAGCGAGAGGCACAGGCATGTGCGGCCGTGGCACACGTGGGTCCAGGCGGCTGCTGCCCGGTGGCCAGTGTGGGGCATGGGCAGGGTCTGGGGCTGCAGTGGCACCCTGGGATGGGACAGGGACAGGAGGAGTGTGAAAAAACTACACACAGCAAGGGCACTGTGGCCCTTCTGCCACAGGGGTGGAAGGGAGGCTCCACAAAGCCACCATGGAGCACCAGCATTTTATTGCAGGGTAGACAACCCCCCTGTCCTCCATGGCACACAAGGCACCGTGCACCCCTTCCCTCTGCCAGTGCCCCACTGCCACCCCACCATCAGCACCCGCGCAGGGGCCGCGCCGCGCCGGTGACGCTGAACTGTGCGCTCAGCACCTCCGAGGGCACCCGTGTCCGCTGGCCCGGCTGCTGCCCACCCGCAAAGAGGGTGAAGGTGCCAGGCTCCAGGAGCCAGCCCTGTGCCCACACCGCACGCTGCTCAGCCAGCACCTGGAAGGACAGCTTGGTCTCCTGGCCGGCCAGCACAGCCATGCGACGGAAAGCCACCAGCTGCCAGCGCGGCACTGGCACGGACGACTGCTCCCAGCGCAGGTACAGCTGCACCACCTGCCCAGAGGGATGGGAATCAGTGCCAATAGGACCCCCCAGCAGCCCCCTGGCAGAGGCGAGCCTAGGCAAATCCATGCCCCATACAGCCAGCTCAGTGCAGAGCAGCTGTTCCCACCTCCTCGCCATCCCGTGGACCCGTGTTCTCCAGCACCACAGACACGGTGAGGTTGGCACAGACAGGCAGCACTGAGGGGCTCAGCACCAGGTCCCGATAGCTGAAGGTGGTGTAGGACAGCCCGTACCCAAAGGGGTAGAGCGGGGCCTCCTGCCCATAGTACCGGTACGTCCGCCCCTCCATGGTGTAGTTCTCCATTGGCGGAACCTGCGGTATACAGGGCAGGTGGAGCAGGGCAGGGCTAGGCGGGCATGGGCAAGCACCAGGCCAGCATCCTGCCACTGCTCTGGCCACCGATGTAGGGAAGGGCTACAGGTGCCACCAGCACCCCTGGCCTTACCTGGTGCATGCCCGCAGGCCACGTGGCTGGCAGCCGCCCTGCTGGGCTGGCCCCTCCCTCACCCAGCAGGACCCTGGCGATGGCCAAGCCAGTGGCCTGGGCAGGGAAGAAGCAGGCCAGGATGGCCCCCACGCCATCGTGTGCCTGTGCCCAGCTCACATCCAGGGGCCCCGCGTTGAACAGCAGCAGGATGACGGGGCGCCCAGCGGCTGCAGGGAGGTGGCTGTCACTGAGAGCCCCAGCTGGCACTGCTGGGATGACTCCAGGGTGTCTCATGGATGAGGAACACCCAGAAGGATTATGGCCCCACTCCATGGGCCCCTACCTGCCTGCACGGCATCCTGCAGCAGCTCCAGCTGGTGCCCCGGCAGGGACAGGTCACGCCGGTCCTTTGACTCTGTCTCCACATCCACTCCTGCGTGGGGACAGCCAAAGAACAGCCTCTTACACCCACACGGGCCATCGCAGGTGGACAGGGCAGAGGGGCAAGACTGCCTCAGAGGGGGCTCATGGGCATTGCTCCTCTCCCAGAGCACATCCCATTCCCTGGCAGTGCCCACCCAGCATCCTCACACTCCCACCTACCTGTCCCCAGGCAGACTACCACCACGTCAGCCATCCCCACTGCCCTCACCACCTCTGCCCGGGAGTACCACTGGCACTGGGGCTTGCTGCAGCCCGCTGCGAAGCTGACATTGGTCCCCAGCGTCTCCAGCCCCCTCCTGTGCCAGGGAAGAGCAGAGGGCATGGGGGCTGCTTTACCTCAGGGTCAGGGCACATTGGGGGGACTCCCCTATCCTGGCTCCCAGTGAAGGGATGAGCAGCTTCAGCAGCAGCCTCAAGCAGTGCCAAGGACAGGGATACATGAGGTGGCACCATGTTGTCTCACCGGGGAGTGTAGATGTACTGAGGCTCTGGCACCGGTGCATAGTCCCCAAACAGCACCTTGGGGTTGTCAGCAAAAGGACCCACCACCTGCACAGGGCAGAGGAGTGACAGTGGGCACTGGTAGCCCTGGGTGACCTGTGTGCCTGGGGTACAGAGCCAGCAGCCCCCTGGTCACCATGTCCCCCTGCCCGCCCCGTGCAGGGGCTCACCACGAGGCGCTGGCTGGGAAGGTCCCGGGCCCGCATGGGCAGCGTCCCCCGGATGTTCTTCAGCAGCACAAAGCTCTTGACAGCGGCTTCCAACGAGAGGTTGCGGTGCTCGGGGCTCTGCACCACGCTCAGGTCCAGGGCACTGTAGGGGTTCATGGCTGGGGGGTCAAACTCCCCCAGCCGCATCCGTGTGTAGAAGAGGGGCCGGACACGGTCACGCAGCATCTGCGGAGAACCCAACCCCAAAACCTCGTTTGTGCTTGGCAGGGACACCCAGGCTCCCTGCCCACACCCCTGCCCCTGCTCCCCTCAGCTCACCTGCAGTGTGATGTTGCCCATGGCCAGGGCCTGAGGGATGTGCATGAAGACATTGTTCCTCATGCCGTAGGAGAGCTCCAGGTTGCAGCCAGCGTTCACCGAGGCTGCCGTGCCGGAGAGAAGGGAGGACACCCGTCACGGCTGTGGGAACGCCTGGGGACCCCACACTCAGGGACCCCACACTCAGGGATGACACGCCCGGGGACCCCACACCCAGCCCACGAGCTCACCGACTGCCGTCTCCAGGAAGGTGTGTGTGTAGCGGTGCCCCAGCATAATGAGCTCAATGGCCCCCTCATCGCTCACCACGTACCCCTCGAAGCCCCACTCGCCACGCAGGATGTCTGTCAGCAGCTTCTTGTTGGCACAGGCAGGAACACCATTGATCCTGTTGGAGAGGGGATGGGGCAGCCTGGAGAGCCAGGCACTGGACACACCACAGGCGGCGCAGCCCACACGGCCCCTGCCGTGCTCCGAACCTGTTGTAGCTGCACATGAAGCTGTAGGAACCAGCACGGACACACGCCTGGAACTGGGGCAGGAAGGTCATGCGCCAGTCCCGCTCCAGCACCTGCAACACCGTGGCAGAGCGGGGTCAGTGTGGGGGTGACAGCGAGTCTGTAGATCCTCTAATGTCTGAGGTAATTGATAAGGAAATTGATAAGGTGTATCCTTGAAAGAAGAGCAGTTTGGAGTGCACCCTTAAGGAAGAGGAACCCACCTGAAGAATGTAGCAGACCTTATAGCCAATAAAACATTTCCATCTATGCTTAGAGAACTGACTAGCCAATTATGTGATGACACGGTGTTGAAAAAGAGTAGGTAAAAGTGAAGTTGTAACTAAAAATAAAGTTCTTTGTTCTTTGTTCTGCGGCTGCTTGAACCTGTTTTGACCTCTTCTGTCTGCCATAACTCATCCCTATCCCGACAGGTCAGCACCTGGAGCACCATTTGCCCACCTGCCACCTCCGACCCCGCCGTGCTCACCTTGGCGTCAAAGCTGAGCCTGGAGACGGGGATGTTCTCGGGGCCCCCGTGCACGCTGAAGTGTTTGCAGCCGGCGCTGGCCTTGACATAGCGAGGGTGCTGGCCCTGCAGCCCCTGCACGAAGCTGCGGGCCAGCTCCCCGCTCAGGAACGGGTCCTCCCCGTAGGTCTCCTGGCCGAGGTGCAGGCAGGTGACCACTGAGACCCCATAGCCCAACACCCCCTTGAGCCACTGCCACGTCCGGCTGCTCAGCCACAGTCCTGCATGGCCCTATTCTGGCCAGGGGTCACCCTCCATGCTGGCACCTGGTTCCTGCCCCACAGCGGGTGCCTCATGATGTTCAGGACGGGGCTGAAGCAGCTGAGCCCGGTGTGGTCACCGTAGCGGCCGGCGGCAGCGAAGCTGTTGTGCTTGGCTCTCACCTCGGTGGCCGTGGCGTTGGCCACCCGGTAGATGAGCTCAGGGCTGCGGGGACAGCACGAGGGTGTCAGTGTGGTGTGGATGGCAGGGGGGGCCTGTCGCACAAGGTCATATCCCGCATCCCCGGTGTGCCCCATCCCCAGTGCCGGTACCTGAAGGCAGCAGCGAGCCCCAGCGCCTGCGGGAAGGCTGTGGCCCATCCAGGCGCCTCGGCATCGCCCCGCAGACACTCCGTGTTCCAGTTGTAGGGCGCGATGCCCAACCGCGGGATGGGGGGCGCGGGGCCGTTGCCCATCGTGCCCCCCCTCGCCACCTGCGGGGCAGCGGCGCTGAGCGGGGGGTCCCGCGGGGGTCCCCGGGAGGGTCCCGCTACCCCCTCACCTGCAGCACCAGCTCGGCGGGGCTCAGCCGCTCCAGGAGGTCGTCGAGGCGGCGGTGCCAGGGCAGCGAGGGGTCCCAGAAGGGGAAGGGGGGCGGCCCCGCCCGGGCCGGCCCCGCGCACAGCGCCGCGCACAGCACCAGGACCCGCAACCCCAGCGCCGCTCTCGGGCCGGCCCCGCACGGCACGGCCCGGCTCGGCCCCCGGGACCCGCACGGCACGGCACGGCTCGGCCCCCGGGACCCGCACGGCATGGCACGGCTCGGCCCCCGGGACCCACACGGCACGGCACGGCTCGGCCCCCGGGACCCGCACGGCATGGCACAGCTCGGCCCCCGCACACCGAGGCCACGGCGATGGGCGCGGCGGGGCGGAGCGCAGCGCAGCCGGTCCTGCGCCCCCGGACGGGGCGGAGCGCGCTGGGAAGGGATGGGATGGGACAGGACCGGACGGGACGGTGGTCGCGGGGCTCCGTCAGATCCTGCCCGCCCCCCGGACCGATGCAGCCCGTGCGTTGGGGTCTGTATTTGGTTGGGGGGCGCCGAGCCCCGAGCTCCGCGCGGGGACAGGTCTCGGCTTTGCACCCCTCGAGCATCTCCCGTCTGAGAGCGCGGACCGGCAGAGCCGCCCGTCGCCGCCAAACCGGTTCCCAGTGCCCTCAGCGGGGGCCGGGCAGTTGCACCACCTGGGAAAGATCTCGTGTGCCCACTGGGCGTCCAGGAGATCCAAGGAGCGAGATGCCAGCGCAGGTGGCCCTGTGTGACCCACATGTCCCCCCAGCACAGCTTGGCAGGACACTGCCAGGGACCCCTGCCCTGACCAGGGACATGGTGTCTTCTTAGTCCAGGTAGCAGGAAAAGGTTCTTCCCCCAGAGGGTGGTGGGCACTGAACAGGACAGTGGGCACGGCCCCAAGGCTGCCAGAGCTCAAGGAGGGTTTGGATGATCCTCTCAGGAATACAGTGGGATTGTTGGGGATGTTCCTGTGCAGGGCCAGGAGTTGGACTGGATGATCCTTGTGGGTCCCTCCCAACTCAGGACATTCCATGATTCTATGATCTCCAGTGGCCACCAGCACACCAGAGCCACCAGTGTGTCCCAGCCATGTAAGGCAATGCCAGTGGGTCACCACAGCACAGCCAGTCCCCACGATCCCAGCTCCCAGCTGCTGGATTCCTGAGCAGCCGGAGGGAGCGGGTGGGGGGCAGCCCCTCTGCACTCCAGAGCACGTCCTGCCCCCAGGACACAGCCCCAGCAAGCAGGACTTGCTCAGGGACAGGGTGGAATAGAAAACAAATAAATGAAGAAAGAAGGAAAGAAAGAGAGAGAAAGAATGAGAGAGGGGGAGAGGGAGAGAGGAAGAAAGTGAGAGAATGAGAGAGGGGGAGAGAAAGAGAGAGAAAGAAAAAGAGAAGGAGAGAAAGAGAGAAGGAAGGAGAGAAGGGGAGAAAGAGAGAAAGACAGAAAGAAGGAAAGAAAGGGAGAACACCAGGCAGAGCCTGTCTGGGAGCACAGCCTGGTGCTGGGGCCAGGCTGGTTTCCGTGGCACCCCATCCCCTGCCGTGTTCCTGCAGGGCCGTTTGTGTCTCATGGAGGAGGAAAACCTGCTCTGAGCAGCTCCTGTTCCACACTGAGCTGCAGCCTGAGGCTCTGAGCCTGCCTGGCCCGGGCTCAGTCTGTGCCCCCCAGGAACAGCAGCTGCCCTTGCCCTGGGAACCAGCCCCGAGCAGGCAGCTGGGCAGGGAAGGTGCTGGAACAGCTCCCCAGGGCAGCACTCACGGCCCTGACCCTGCCAGAGCTCAAGGAGCATTTGTACAACCCTCCCAGGCACAAGGTGGGATTGTTGGACTCAATCCTTGTGGGACCCTTCCAGCTCAGGCCATTCCATGACTCGACTCTCATTCCAAGGTGGCAGTGTAGGACCATGCTGGAAGCAGGACCAGGGGGTGAATGGAACAGGGAGGGATGTGGGAAAGAGGGAAGAGAGCCTGGGGTGTGGAATGGGACAGGGGGGAGTGGGTGTGGAGCAGGAGCAGGGGTGAGCTTGGTTGGCTTTTCACCTCTACTGACAAGTTTTCCCACTCTTTTGCAACAGAGACAGGTTTGCTCAGGAAAGAGCTGCTTTTACTTGGGTTTCAGAGTGGCAAATTTAAATTGTCATTTTGCTTGGTATTCTCACTAAATCATCATGCAAAAGACACAAGGGTTTCTCTCTGCTCTTTGTGGCTTGGTTTGTCATTGTTGTTTCATCTCTCCCTTGCAGTGCCTGATCTCTGTAGTGCCTTGATTGAACTTTTCTGTCACCTATACTGGGTTGATTAAATTGTTTTGTTTTAGTGGTTGAGCAGGTTTGGTTGGATTAAGCCATGGCTGGGCTGGAGTTTGGCTTCAAGATTATCTAGTGGGTGGCAAATTATTTCAGGTGTAAGCTGAATGCTTTGTTACTATAGCTACGTCTTGAAACGACTTACCTCACCTTTAGTTTGGTTTTATATTAAATAATTGAGTGGAATACAGTTCGTAAGGAGGTGATGGGCGGGATGTGCTCCAGGGGCGATTTAGTGCCATGATCTGGTAATCACAGTGGTGTTGGAGCATGGGATGGACTTGATGATCTGAGAGGTCTCTTCCAGCCCAGTTCATTCTATGATTCTATGACTCAAAGGAGGTTTTATTATCCTGTTTTACTGCTCAATCCGCCTTTGGGGGGAGCGGCACCGACCAGGCCCGACGTGAGACGAGGGCGCCCCCTTGCGGCCTGCGCAGAGCGGTCACCTGACCCTCGACGCACGTCGCGATTGGTCGGTATCCAAGGTGGGCCAGCCCCCCTCAGTCTTGCGCGCGGTGCACGCTGGGATTTGTAGTTCGCTGGCGCTGTCGGGACGCGGGCGGCGGCGCGGTGAGAACTACGAGTCCCATGATGCTCCGCGCGCCCCCGGCGTGCCCGCGCGCGGCGGACGCAGCGGAGCGGTGAGGCCGGGCCGGGTCGGGCCGGGCCGGGTGGACACGATGTCGCGACAGGGCGGGCGCGGCACCGAGAGCAAGAAAATGGTAACGGCGGGACCCGGCGGGGCCGGGGCGGCGAGCGCAGAGCGCGGCCCGGGGCGGGGGTGAACAGGCCCGGTGCGGCGGGGCCCGATCAGCGCTCACCGGCACCGGGCGCTCCCGTTCCTGGGGATTTCACACCCAAAACGCTTCCCTGGCGCGTCTCTTTTTCCCCTCTCCAACCTCATTCCGCGTTATCCGCTGAGCCGGGAGCTGAGGGATGGAGCGCAGAGCTCAGCTCGGATTCGGGGCCAAGCCAGGTGGAATTAAGCGGAGTTTAATGCAAAATCAGTAATAAAAAATTAAATCTGGGGTTGTTTTTTCTCCCTCTTTGGTCGTGTGGAGGGACTAGGTCAGGCTCGGCTGCTCCTCTGTGCCGTGGGAGATTCTCTTCTAAGGATTGAGCTCCTTAAATACAATTATTTAAGGAATTGGCGTTAATTCGTTGGAGTTCTGACACTTTCGTAGCCGCAGAACAGACACAAAGAGTGGACACTGTTCTGCAGCAGAAAATAATACAAATAAGAGGAAAAGCTTTGGGCACTTTAATTCCATCAAGTGGGCTGAAAATGAAGGATTCCTGTACAAATACAAATTTAGGAGTTTGCCTGGTTTGGAGTTGAGTGAACAGCAGCAGCTGTGCCCAGTTTGGGTGTGTTGGGGCTGACAGCAGCAGGTGACCCCTCCATGGGCTCACACAGTGCCAGGCCTTGGACTGGGCACAGCTGGATCCCCCCATCCATCCCCTGCCCTCCACCTCTGTCTGTACTAAAACTACTGACACCCTTACAACCTGTTCTGCATGTCTGTTAAATTCTCTGCCAAGTGTCTGAGTCCAGCTGAGCCAAAGGAACTTCCACCTCGTCTTTCCAAATGATGTGAACTTGCCCAAGCTTTAGTTTTCCAAGAAAAAAAAGCAGAATTTTCTGTAAAAAACAACAAATGTGTCAATTCTTTAGATCCAAAGTGGAGCAAAAATTCCAAGGAGTCCAAATAGTTCTTTTGTTACCTGAATCCTTTTGGTCATTGTTGTCCTTGTGATTGGCAGTCCCAGAATCCCAGAATGGTTTGGGTTGGAAGGGACCTTAAAGAGTATTTAATTCCACCCCCTGCCATGGGCAGGGACACCTTTCCCTATCCCAGGTTGCTCCATTCTGGCCTTGGACAATCCCAGGAATGGGGCAGCCCCAGCTCCTCTGGGAAACCTCCCAGGGAGGAATTTCTTCCTAATCAAGGAATAAGACAAGGTGGAATTTCCTGTGTCCTCTACACACCCAGTTTCTGTTTGTTTGGGGGTGATTCCTCCGTGTGTTTGTTGTGGCTTTGTGTGAACTTGTCATGATCTGTGTTGTCACTTAACTCTGATCTTGTCTCTTTTCCCTTCCTGCCTGCTGCTGCTTTCATTCTCTAGTATTGGTATTTGCCATTCATTTCACCTTCTGCCTCTCTGCAGCTCATGGTAGGTGACAGATCCCAGGTCAGCCTCTCTGATCCCCCTGCATGCCAAAACTGACAGCAGAAACCAGTGCTGGGGCTTTCTCTGTCCCCCAAAACACTTCCTTTTGCAGAGTTTTGTTCTGCAGCCTGTATCAACCTTGTTAGTCACTGCTCTGGCATGATGGCTCCCAAAAAATGCTCTTTGACATCATTTCAGGGTGAGGATCAAAGGTGGTGGCTGGGAATGGAGAACTTTTCCCTTTTTCTGCAAATTTTCTGCAAATCTGACAACTGTGCAAAGAAAACCTGAGTGACTTTGGTCCTGGCTGGGCCCAGAGTGGACATGCACAGCACCCGAGTGCTGAGCTGGCCTGGGAACATCCTCTGCTGGGTCTGAGGAGCTGAATTTAGTCTGTGGAGCAAATTCTGTGCCCAGAGGACTTTCTGGGGACCATATGAGTCTTTTTTTCTTGGAACAGAATGTTGTAAATCCCTGGCTGGAGGAGCATTTTTGGCCTGTTGAAAGGACCAGAGCTGGAGCCCAATGAGCACGGCCCATTTGTAACATGTTGGTGCACTCAGGTTAAACCAGACCTCAGGTAAATTCAGGACCCTGGCATGACACCTCCAGCCATCCAGGAGCTTTTTCCCAGAATCCAAGAGTGGTTTGGTTTGGAAAGGACCTTAAAGTTCATCCAGTTCCACCCCCTGCCATGGGCAGGGACACCTTCACTGTCCCACGTTGCTCAGAGCCCTGTTCTGAGGAGACTGAACGTGTTGCCAGATTTGGAGCTGGGATCTCTCCCGATTAAGCACGAGATTCCTTTGGGAATGCAGCAGGTCTCTGTCCCCTCTCTGTGCCAAGGGAGCTGGGGCTGAGGTTCTGTTGGGTGAGTCCCTTTTCCTGTGCAGAACTCGGAGCTGTTCACGCTCACCTACGGCGCGCTGGTGACGCAGCTCTGCAAGGACTACGAGAACGACGACGACGTCAACAAGCAGCTGGACAAAATGTGAGTGGATGCACAGTGGGAGTGGATCTGCCATGCCAGAATCACAGCAGGCACATCCCTGTGTGCTGCTCCAGGAGCAGAATCCTGGCAGGCCAGAGTTGTCTTCCAGGCACTCAGCAATAGGACAAGGGGGCTCAAGCTCTGCCAGGGGAAGTTTAAGTTGGAGATCAGGAAAAAATTCTTTCCAGAGAGAGTAATCAGGCATTGGAATGGGCTGCCCAGAGAGGGGGTGGATTCACTTTTTTAAACTGAGATTGACCGTGGCACTGAGTGCCATGATCTGGTAAAGGGACTGGAGTTGGACCAAGGGTTGGACTTGATGATCTCGGAGGGCTTTTCCAACCCAATCCATCCTATGATTCTGTCATTCTATGGATGTGGCAGTGAGTGAGAATCCACCATGTCTTGATCCAACCCTACTGTGATCACCAGCCCAGGGCACAGAGTGCCCTGGGCTGGTGATCACAGTGGGGTTGGATCAAGGGTTGGACTTGCTGATCTGGTAAAGGGACTGGAGTTGGACCAAGGGTTGGACTTGATGATCTCACAGATCTTTTCCAACCCAATCCATTCTATGGTTCTGTGATTTTATACTGTCATTTCTCTGATTTAATTTTTCTTCTCAGCTGCCTTATTTTATAATAAATGTTTGTTGTCCTTCTAAAAGCTGTTTGGTCCCTTCCCAGGGGTTACAACATCGGGGTCCGGCTCATCGAGGACTTCCTGGCCCGCTCCAATGTTGGGAGATGCCACGATTTCCGTGAGACTGCTGATGTCATTGCAAAGGTAAATGTCCAAGCACAGCCTTCTCAGGTTTTCTTGTGGTTTTATTTACTGCTCATGGGACTGTTCTGAGAATCTGGCTTGAGATTTTGGGGTCAAAAAAGACATTTAGCCCAACTGCTGCTGTCTGGTGGGAATTGGGAGGGAGGAGAGGTGTTTGGAATCCTCTTCAGTAATTTTACAGAGATAAAGCTGTGCTGTTGCCTCACCTGTTCTTGTTCCTCCTCTGACAAAACAGATTGCATTTAAGATGTACCTGGGCATCACTCCCAGCATCACCAACTGGAGCCCTGGGGGTGACGAGTTCTCCCTGATCCTGGAAAACAATCCCTTAGTGGACTTTGTGGAGCTCCCTGACAACCACTCAACCCTCATCTACTCCAACCTGCTCTGTGGGGTGCTGCGAGGTGCCCTGGAAATGGTGAGCCACCCCCCTCTCCCATGGGATGGGTCTGTGCATAGCCAGGTATCAGCAGGTACTTTGATTCTAGTCCATGTTTGTGACTTCTGGGTTTGCTCTGGACTTGGAGTGCATTCCCAGGAGAGGAGCAGAGCTGCAGGAGCTCAGCTGCTGCTGTGTGTGGCAGCTGTGAGGCCCAGAGGTGCTGCCTGAGCCCCCTCAGCTCATGACACGAGTACAAGCACTTGTATCTCCCTGAATTTGCATGAAGCTCCCAAATCCTCGCTCTGTAACTGCTGTGAGCCCCAGGCTGGGAACTGGATGGGATGAAAGAACAACCATGTCTCAAATTTCAGAGTCTGTAGATCCCTGCATGGCATGTCATGCCCACAGAGTCTTTAAGCTGGTGCTCCAGGATCATTCAGTGCCTGGAGAAGCTGCTGTGGAAAGGGAGATCCCAGCTCCTCTCCCCTCTCCCTCCCCCAGGTGCAGATGGCTGTTGATGTGAAGTTCGTTCAGGACACGCTGAAGGGTGACAGTGTCACAGAAATACGGATGAAGTTCATCAGGAGGATTGAAGACAACCTTCCAGCTGGGGAAGAGTGATCCACAGCCCCATCTCCCTGGGAACTGGAGGGACCAGCTGGGCTTGGCCATGAGCTTTCCTCACAGATCCGCAGGGATTTCCTGCCCCTGCACTCTCAGACTGACTCAGACTGTTTCAGATGTTATTTTCTCTGTAGAAGATGATTTTTCTGGTTGGTGTTTATTTCCCAGGTTCATTCTAAAGCTTTTTCATCAGGTAATGTAATGTCCTTTTCCTACTCCCTGGAGGCTCCTACCCTCAGTTTCCAGTTGTGACCTGGGTTGTGTGAGAACACCTGCTCAGACTCCAGGAGAGCTCTGGTTTGTTCACATCTGGATCGGTGCTGGATGGCCAGAATTGGCACAGGAGCCCACAATTCCCTGCTAAACCCTGTCCTTCCTTAAATGAGATGTTTAAAATCAATTTGGAGATAAGCATGTAGTGTGTCTGTAGACCAAACTGGCTTCTGCACTTGATTCTGAGGTTACTGGTAAATGCAAGCTTGACCCAAAGGGTGACCCAGGAGAGCTGTTGGAGTGCTGGCACTGGGTCAGGGGCTGCTCTGCTCAGGGGGCTGATTTGGGAGTCCTGTGACCTTTCCAGTGTCCTTTCCCCAGCAGCCTCTTGGGAGTGGAGCAGCAGGAAGTACTTTATGTGAAGAAGGAAAGAGTGGCTCAAATGGCATTGGGGGTCTACAGTGGGCACAACCCAGGGCTATGTGGGGAGACCTGGAGTGAGAACTAAACTCAGGCTCAGTCCTGGGAGGTGTTAAAAGCACTTTATACTCTCTTCTGCTGTTGGGGTGTGTAAACACCATGTGCAGAGGCAGTGCTGGGGTTTGTTCTCACCTGTGTTCAGGATAGAACAGAATTTCCCCTGTTACGTGACTGGCAGCTTCTGGCACCTGCAGCTCTGTAAAATACATCCACAAAAGTAGTGTTAGATAACAAAAATCAGGAGTTTGGAAAATCAGCTTCCTCTGCTGCCCAATGCCAGACAACACAGTAAGAAATTGGGTTCCCAAATCACTTTATGTAGCATGAAGGCACAGCCCCACAGGGCCCAAGGGGAGCTCCAGGACCTGTGTTGGTCGATGCCCGAGTGTGAGGTGAGAGGGAGTGACCTGCTGCTTGTGCTGCTCTTGTTTGGGTTCTCTGGAGGATTTTTGGGTCATCTGGCACTGAATGACTCATCCTGTCCCTTTTTGGCCCAAATGAGTCCCTTTGGATGCCCCATGTGACGTGTGCCCTGTGAAGGGACAGTGAGTCACTGATGTGAAGGTGCAGTGGTGGCTGGTGGGTGTTGGGAGCAGAGGTGCTGCACAGCCACGTTGCAGAGCTCAAAACCATCCCTTGTTTCTCATTGTTGACCATTCCACATCACTTTAAAGCTACATTTTAGAAGCAATTGCATTAAAAGAATCCCAGTGTCAACTCTTTGGTCTCCTCTTGCCTTTGTTCTGGTGGCGGGTGCTGGTGTGGAGTGGCAGCCAGGGCTGGCAGGGTGACAGTGGTGATGGGATGCCCAGGGCTGGCAGGGCAACGGCAGCACCACAGCAAGAATTCCTGGCTGCTGGCACTCCTGGGAGCTGCTGCCTGGAGGAACCTGCCCAGTATTCCACACACGGAGGGATGTGGCCAGGGTGACATTGGGGCCAGCAGACACTCAGTGTGGCTGGTTTGGGGACTGGCCTTTCTCTGCCCTGTGAATGCTCCTGTGTGCCCAGTGGCCAGGACGTGCTGTCAGCCTGAGGCAGCTGGTGCAGGGCCCGTTTGTGGGCATTCCCAGTGGTCAAAAATCACCTCGAGAGGCATCTGTGCCCCCCATGCCCGCTCACTGCTGGCATCAGCCCCATGGGGCTGCTGCCAGGAGCGTGGAGACAAGGAACAGCAATGGCTGCTCTCCAGGAGCAAGAGTTTGTGCCTCTCTTGCTTGTGTAAGTGCCCCCCAGGAGCCCTACTCCGTGCCAGTGGGCATCTCTGCTTTGTGCTGGTGGGCATCTCTCACTCCAGGGGTCACCCTGCAGCCTCTCTTGGCCCTGGGCACTGAGCACCCAGGGCTGTGCCCTGACATCCACCAGCCCTGAGGGATGGGGAAGTGGCAGCTTTTACAATGAAGTGGCTTTTCCTCTCTGGCTGGAGCTGACAAGCGTCACGTGCTGCTGGCCCAGCCAGCAGCAGGAGCCAGGCTTGGCCAGCCAGGATGGCCCTAAACAGTCCCAACACCCACCCAGCTCCTGAGATTGTGTCCTGGAGAGTCAGGGGGGAGTGAGGTCCCATGTCCTTGAGAGTGGATCCCTAAATCTTGCTCCCAGTCCCCTGGGAATTACAGTAATTTGCTGGGGCGACAGGGTCAAAACCAGCCCAGACCTTCTGGAAGAAGAAAAAGCAGAAATTGCATTAAGTAAATTAAAACTGTCTACTGCCGAGCAGCTCAGTGCAGACGAGGGAGAATATGCAAAAAGCTCTGTTTGAAACCTACTAAATATTACCATGTGCTGTTTATAGGAAACAAATGGGGAAAGGCATCTGCATCAATAAACCCCAACGTGGCTGGGCTTGGACTGAAGCCTTTCCACGGCTCTCAGTTATTGAATACCCGTTGCTTTCATGTGGTGCCAGCCCTGACCCCTGACACATACCATGGAGGGGAAAGTTGACTTGTGGGAATAATAGACATTCCTGGTGAGCGATTTAACCTGGCAGGAAAAGAGGCGACTTCCAGCCTCTCACATCCCTGTGCGATATTGGAGATGACAATAGCAACAAGTTGAGGGGGGCAATGTGGGACAGGGGGTGGGAGCAGTGCCAGGGAGCGATGCTGCAGGATCTCTGTGCCTGGGGCAAGCCCCCTGCAGTGCCCAGCCCCTGTGTGCCCCCAGGGTGCCCTCACCACCCTGAGATGGCAGCAGACAGACCGTGCATTGCCCACACCCCAGGTCCTGGTCACACCACCGTATCCCACCCCCATCCCAGGCCCCCACAGCAACAGAACACAGGAGCTTTAGTTGCCACAGTGCCTGCAGAGGTAGAAGAAGCTTTTCCAGCCCTTGCCCTCTTCCAGCACTGTTCCCTCCTCCAGGAAAGTGGGACAGTGGCTGGTGTCCTGATGGAGTGCTCTGGCAGGAGCTGAAGTCCTGTGTGTGACTCAGGGTCCAGCGTGAGGGTTTAAACCAGTTCATGTCCCCAGCATGGGGACAACCTGGCCAGTGCTGGACAACGTGGTTGCCCCACTGAGCCTGGCCATGGTCCACACTGCCTTGTGCTCACAGCACCCTTATTACACCCCTGCACCTGCATGGTCTCAGGTGATCCCTTCTCCCCTCACCACTGGGAAGGGAAGCTGCTCTTGACACCCAAACTGGGGCAGGTGACAGCCCTGAGCACCATCCCTTTGCAGACCCCATGGCCCAGTACCCACTGAAGGGGCAGGGATGATGCCAGGAGAGGATCCTGGATGGGGCAGGAGAATCTCTCCAGGAGGGAAGCGTTTCCGGGCTGGTGTCCTCATTGCCGGGGCAATTCCCACAGCTTTCAGCCAGATGTGCTTGGCTGGGGCTATGCAGAGGATGTTTCACCCATGAGGGCTCGTGCAGTGGGGATGGGGTTTGTTGGCAGGACTGGCACCATTCTGGTGGCCCCGAGCAGCCAAAGTGTGGGCAGTGCCAGTGGTGATGGGCTGGTACAAGCCCCAGCCCCTCAGAGGGCTCTGGCATCATATCCATGAGCTCCCACCACAGCCAGGTACAGGATGCTCAGGGTGTGGGTGCCAGCCAGGTATAGATCCATCCCCCACAGGACTCCCAGCTCTCTCTGACCTGGCTGAGCATCTCCCTGTGCTTGGCACTACCTGGGTACCAAACCCATTGGAACATATTCTCTGCCTGATAAGAGTCTGGAAATTTTGGGTACCTGGGTGCCTTTATAACCCTTCCCGGGCCCCTGGGTTGGCCGTGGCACGTGTTTGGCTGCCCTGGAAGCCCAGGCAGCTCACAAAATTCTCTCCCAAGGCCCGGCCACACTGCAAACCCCCTGCCCTGGCCAAAACGCAGTTTCCAAAGCTGGGAATGCCTCTGGCAGCAGCGCCGGGTCAGGGCAGCCCTTTGGCCATGCTCCTTGGCACCCACCCTGCTGCAGGATCCCTTGCCAGGGTGAGGAAGAAGAGACGTCTGCAGTTCCTCCCTCGGGCCAGGGGGACGCAGGAGCGGCCCCGGCAGCGCTGCTCGGAGCGGTGCCACATTCTGGTGGCGTTTGGTATTTGGGGTGACAGGAAGGAAGCTCTATTGTTCCTCTTTTATTGTTTTGTATTTCCTAAGTGGGACCAAGCACCCTCCTCCCACAGTCTGATCCAGCCCTGTGAAAGCCACACTGCGCCGGAGGCGGCTGCTGAGTGCTGGGCAAAGGGAAATGCAGGAAGAAACTTCCCTGTTTCCAGCGCTGATTGGCACTGCTAGCATGTGCAGGGATGAGCAGTGGCTGGGGCAGGGACATGGCTCACCTCGGTGTCCCTCTGGTCAAGTCTGTGTTCCCAGCTCACCGTGGTGCTTTGCTCCTGGCTGTGGACATTCAGGCAGCAGAAGTTCGTGCCAGCTGTGATGGGAAGGGACAATCCCGGTGTGAAAGTGACAGGGAAGAAGGGTGACATTGGCCATGCCATCATTCCTGGCCCTCTGCCATGATCCAGTGAGGATGTTGGTGCTCTCGGGATGATCCAGTCCCCCCCCACATCATTCCACTGCACACACCCAAACCCCAATAATTCAAACCACAGCAGCTCCATTCCCCTCTGGAAGCCACCCTCAGCTGCCAGTGGCACAGGCTGTGGCACAGGGACACAGAGCCCTCTGGATCTGGGATTCATCCAAAACTGTGCCCAGGAGTCCATGGGATGGGTACAGTTCAGGCATCCACTTTGCACCACAAACATTGAAGCCACGAGCTTGCTGCACCCCAGAAACCCCAGGGGCAGCAAGGCAGTGCTCTCCAGCCTTGCTGAATTTCCACAAAAAGTGCAAATTTCCAAGAGAAAATTTCGATTTTCCCAACTGCAGCCAGAACTCTGAGGACCCAGTGAGGTGGGTTTGCCTGGAGGCAGGTTGGGAAGCTGCTGGTGCTGAGCAGCCTTGGCCAACAATGAGAGCCAGGAACAGGCAGGAATTTCGATGAGAAATGCTTGTTTTCTTTTAAAATAGTTTTAATTGTGGCTTCCAAGGAAGAGAGCTGCTGGAACAGTCCCTGTTTCCCTGAGCCTGTCATGAACGAGAGGTTTGGGAACCTTGAAGAATCACTAGCAAAAATAGGTTTGATATAAGTTTGTCACTATTGCTGAAGGTGTAGCTAAAGCACTCCAAGGGAAATTGGATTAAAAGCAATCTCCTATGATTTAAGTGGAAATGACAACACAGAAAAGAAAGGAGGGAAAAATAAGGGATGCAAAGGGTAAGGGAGACCCCCTGAGCCATCACCGGGTGCAGGGAGGATCCCCTGTCTAAATTTAGCCTTAAACTGGACCAGTGGTCTAAGTCTAAAGGATTTACCAACACACAATCATGACAATATCTCATTAACACAGCAATAGTAGCACTGGATCAATTGACTAATTTAACTCTGACAAAATCATTCAAATGGGATTTTCTATTACCTGTTCCAAGTGGCAACATTCACAACATGCAGACATAAAGAAGGAACAGACCTGTGAGACATTCCCCTTGAATTTAGTGAAATACTCACATTGATGAATCTTCTCAGTGGGGAAGGGTTGAGCCTTGAGGAGTTGGGGAGTGTCAGCCCAGGCTCTGTCATTCTTAGTCCTCTGGATATCACAACTAGAAGAGTCCATGAGCTCCAAGATTCATCCCACTCCAGGAGAGTTGCTGGTACATACCACCCAGGAGAGCTCCAAAGGGTCCTTCTCAGGACCACTCATTACAGGGCCATGAGATGACTGACTTCAGTCACAAGTGAATTTCCATCCTGGTCATTATCCCAGTTGGTAACTCCTGGAGTTTTCCTCAAAAAATCCAATAACAAAAGTATGATTCCACACAGGCTGTTGTTCAGGCAGAAAAATGAAGACTCAATGCTGTTTGTGAGAAAACAGGAGCTTGTGAGAAATCAGGAGATCAAAGAGCAGAGAAGGTCTCAAAAAGTCAAGTGAAGCCACCTGCCCAGAATCCATTAATTAAGGAGGAGGCCTAATGAGCATTCCTGAGCCTGTAATGCACCACAGAGCCACAGGAAGGCAATTGGGGGCTGCTCTGGAACCTCTAAAAACACAGCCCATTCCTGGTCCCTCCTCATCCCCTATTCCATACCAACCCTGATCCCACTCCATACCCACCATGGTGAGCAGGACTGAACCAGATGCCTGGATGACCAGGGATGGCTGCAGTCAAAGCTTCCAAGTGGTTCCGTTAACAGAGAGAGGAGAAAACAATTTGAAAATTGAAAACCAATCCCCTCCCTGAGCGAAGCAAAGACCAGCCATTCCTCAGGCCCCGGGATCCTCTTGGCTTCTCCCTGCCCATCACACACAGACACAGGAGCTGACTCCGGCGAAAGTGCTCGCCAGAACAATGTCTCTTCTCTCAGCAAAAAAACGATGATTCTATTTTAATTAGTGCTAGTGCTGACATCCAAGAGCTCAGGGAGAAGTTGCCGGGCACAGGGCCGGCTCTGCCCCAGGCTGTGGCTCTGTGCCTCTGTCCCATGGTGGGCACGGAGTCCCCCACGGCTGCCCGTGTGCCCCAGCTGGAGCCAGTGCCTGCCCAGGGCTGGGACCAGCACTGTGGCCTCTTGCCCAAGCTCCTGCTGGGGCTGTCACTGCTCCCCAGGCCCTGGAGCAATGAGCCATTGCTGGGAAGGCACTTGAGCAAGATGCCACTGAGGAGCTGGAGGGTGGCCCCTGTGGAGGGGAGAAATCCAGTGGCTTCCTCGAGCATGGAACACCGAAATGACCTGGTGGGACCTTTGCTTGCCCACTGCTGAGGAGCCTCAAGAGGGTAAAAAGGCGATGGGGCTGGCCTGAGTTCCTGCATCCCCCCATCCCCCAGCATCCCTCTGCCCCACTCCTGCATCCCCTGAGCTCCTGCATCCCCTTTTCCCAGCCTCCAGCATCCCTCTGCCCCATGTCCTGCATTCCCCAGGCTCCTGCACCTCAGCTGGGCAGGGCACAGGGTGCTGTGCCATGGGTGCTGCCTGGCTGGGAGCCAGGGAACGGAGCATTAAGCAGGACAGCCGGGCCAGAGAGCAGAGCCTGAGGAATGAGGAAGCCAGAGCGGGTACCGTAGTGGAAAGGGCTTGGCACAGGCTGTGGAAAATGGAGGCCTAGAGAAATGTGACAGCAGGCTGGCCTGGCCGGCAGTACCACACAGGCGTAGTTAAGCCTTCAAGCCTGCCATTGTTCTCCCCTAATTATTCCCACTCCCTGAGTATTACACCCCATAATTCAGGAAAGCTGAGTAATGGAAGAAACAACAGCAATTTTAATCTCTCAGTACCGGTGGTCTCCACCAAAAAAATGCTTTCAAGAGCTCTGCGGTTGCGACTTCCTCGGTTTGGTGGGCAGTGGAGGGGAGGGGGAGCATGGCCACCAGCTTGGCCAAGGCTGGGGGCACGGAGCTGAGAGGGGACAGCACCAGGATCTCGCTTCAGGTGATGGGAGAGGAGCAGGAGGAACATGCTGGATGCTGGGAGCATCCCCACTGGGTACCATGTGAGCCCTGCGCCAGTCAAAAGGAGCCTTTGGCTGATTTAGCATCACCTGCCCATCAGATCTCAGGGAGCAGGAAGGGAAGGATGGGCAGTAGTGCCTGCAATGGGGCCAGAACATGTGCACTGAGCTGGGATCTGGCACCCCTTGGGAGCACTTTGATGCCAGGGCATCTGCCAGCCTCCACCCATCCTCCCATCCATCCATCCATCCATCCATCCATCCATCCATCCATCCATCCATCCATCCATCCATCCATCCATCCATCCATAGCTCTGAGCCACACAACAGCACCAAAACAAGCCTGCCCTGCCCCAGCTTCCTGCAGGCACAGCACTCACCTGCTGCAAACTACACTGACCATCTTCCATCCCATTGGAGGTTTTGGCAATAGCAATGCCCAGGCCAAATAAACAATGAACTCAGTGCCAGACGAGGAGCAGCTGTCCTGAGGAGGCCATCACAGCCACACAGGGAGTGCACCAGAGCCGAGGGGATGGGGCCAGTGACTTTGAGACTCGGTTCAGCATCACTTCTCAGCAGCTGCTGTAAGGTTTGGCTCCAGGATGCTCAGCTCCATGTTCCATTTGTGGAGGTCACATCCCTCACCCCCTCAGGTACGACCCGGGGCAATGCCTCTGCCATCCTGGGAGCCACATGACAAGTCACCAGCCCTGGGGGACAGGTCACCCTGCAGTGACCCATGAGGTTTAACCCTAACAACACACACAGCTCAACCTGCCACGTCCCTGAGTGCTGTCCCTTGGCCACGTGCCTGTGCCCCTTGGCAGGGCAGGTGAGGTGGGCAGGGGTGGCCCGAAGGTGACGGTGACGGTGGCGGCGGGCGCTGCCTCTGTGTGGTCTGAGCCATCTGGATGCACTTACAGCAATACTGCAGCAATTGCGGAAAGATCAAAACTCTTCAGGCCAACCTTGATTCCTGGTGCATTTTTTGCATTTTTGAGGACTTGAGCTCTATAACCTGACAGCAGTGAGGGGTGTTGCCTGCACAGCCCCAGAGCCCTTGGCAAGGCACTGCCAGACTCTGGGAGTGATGGCCAGGCTGTCCTGGCATTACTGCAAGAACCATGGGGTTCTGGGAATGACCCCAAGGAAACGCTGTTGGGCCCTTTGTCCATACCTGGCACTCAGGGCTGGCACTGCTTCTGCTGGAGGGTCAAATCCCTGAGCAGGACCTTGCTAAGACCCTGCTGCACCCCAGAGCTCTCACTCACAGTGACTGGGTGGTGGCTTTCCATGTGTTGCCATCCCTGGGGCCAGGGGAGATGCCAAGAAGCAACTGACACCCGCACCTGGCCTTGGGAATGACACAGTCCCACCCAGCTGCACCTCACTCCTGGGGCTTCCCATCTCCTTTGAAGCTCAGATGAGGAAAATTATCCCTCAACATGGACATAGAGGTGTCCTTGTGGTGGGGCAATGCAGAGGGCACAGGGATGTCTGAGGGGGCACAGGAGTGTTGAAAGGGGCACGGGTGAAGCAGCTCCTGCTCCCATGGCAGTCCTGCCCATGCTGGCTGACTGGTTCAGTCATTAGCAGAAGTGGGGCCATTTGGCTTTTCCCTTCTCCACCTGGAAAGGGGCCACTTACTGTTTTACAACTAAAATAACAAATTATTTCATAGAGGCTGGAGCTGCTGGGAGCTCTCAGGCCTAGCACAGTGTGGTGCTGGGGCAGGCTCAGCCCCCTGAGCCCCCTCCCCAGTGCTGGCCCCAGTGCTGTGGTCTGAGGTGCCCATGCCATGCCCACATGGAGTGTGGGCAAAGGGAGCACAAGGGATGGAGAAGGAGGAAAGGGACCAGCAGGGACAAGGGCTGAGTGCCTGTCCCTGTTGGTGCTCACCCCATCCCTGGGGATGCCCAGGGAACCCCAGCCCTGCATTCATGCTCTGTGCAGTGCTGGAAATGCAGCAGATTCAGACCCCAGGCTGCCATCAACACCCTGCAGCCCTGCCTGGTGATGCCACATCCCAGGCACTTGGCTTCCTCTGGGAAAGGGATTCTGAGCTGTGCCCCAGATTCCTCTCCCAGGGAAGGCAGCGGGAATCAGCCCTGTTCCCTGCTCCCTGCCCTGCAATGGGAACCAGCCCTGTTCCCTGCTCCCTGCCCTGCAGTGGGAACCAGCCCTGTTCCCTGCTCCCTGCCCTGCAGTGGGAACCAGCCCTGTTCCCTGCTCCCTGCCCTGCAGTGGGAACCAGCCCTGTTCCCTGCTCCCTGCCCTGCCCTCTGGAGCTGCTCATGCACTATCTGGCCTTGCAGACAGATCTCAGGGTGCCACAGGATGCAGAACCCACTGAGCAGAGGCCCCCATGCCCCCTCCCCAGGGTGACCTGCTGACAGCCCCAACAATACAAAGGTTGATAAAACCCCAAGGCCACACATACCCTTCCCTGTCCATCCCCACTGTGGCCCCACATGCCAGCCTGGTGCTGGGGGGTGGATGGGGGCTGAAGGACCCAAGCTGGGGTTGCCAGGAACCTGCAGCCCACCAGGACCTGGGGAGGTGCTTCTGCCCCACCAGCCCACCCTCCTCAGAGAATGACCCCTATAAAATGAAGCAGCAGCTGTTTGGTGGATAATAAACTGTTATTTTTTTCCTGTTTTACAACTAGTTTACTGCATAAACATTTCAGCAGCTCAGTGGAGCGCTGGGGCAGCAACCCTCCTCCATGTGCTCCAGGCAGCTGCTGGACAGGTTCAGAACACTGCTCTCATTCCATGGGATGGGTCCCACTCATGGCAACACCCACACCAGTCACTGGTGTGGCACAGGGAGGAAGGATGCAAACTGGGAGGGTGACCATGGTCCTGAAGACTTCTGTCCTGAGCCACCACTGTTGGAGGTCAGCTGGATGCTGTGGGGTGTCTCTGACCCCAGGATGGAGCAGCCCCCAGGACTCAGGGACTCTGTTCACCCTCTGCTCCAGAGGTAGATTTACTACCTCATAGCCAGGGGTGTTTATGGTGGGCTGGAATGTGTGTCCTCAGCACGTGATGAATTTACAATGTGCCAACGAGTGGATTTATTCCTACCCCTCTGTCAGTGAATTAATCACTGCAGCCATGGGAAGGCTGGAGGTGCAGATGGGGAGAAGTGCCCAGAGAGGGAGGTGACAGGGGCACGTGGGGCACAATGGGCACAGGGCATCACAGGGATGGTCCTGGCTCTGGGCTGTGTTGAGTCACGATGAGCTCCAGGGCTGCTGTGTCCTCTCCAGCATTCCTGAGAAGGGCTGGCAGCCTCCAGGGCTGCCATGGGGAGAGGTTTAACATTCAGCTTCCAATTGCACGTGCCATTTCCAAACAGAGGTGCAGGGGCCACCAGCTCCCACCTGAGCTGGCGCTCTGCAGACAAGGGAGCCCTGGAAACTGTAGGTGAGTGCAGTTTTTCCATGTGTATGTATATAGGAGCAGAGTCAGCTGCCAAAGTAAATACAACCCTTCCCTTTCCAAAAATGTCCTCCAGGAATTGTAAAGGATCCTGGAGCAAGAATTCTGTCTCAGATCCTTTTTGCTTTCTGTTGGGGGAAGTGTATAAACCCTCTGCGATTCAGCCTGAGCAAAAGCAACGTGCTGAGAGTGTTTTTTTATGACATGCACCAAAGGTGCTGGGAGCTGGAGCCACGGCCATGTGTACCCCGGGCAGAGCTCACGCAGGAAAACAATCCCAGTAAAGAGCTTTACAGCCACCGAGGAATGTGGAACCTCCACCAGCCCAGCCGAGGCTTGCAAAGCTAATTGCTTTGGGATTTGCTCTTTGGGGGGGTCGAGTCTCCATGGTTGCTGCCTCAGAGGGTCCCAGCTGCCCTTGCGGTTCATTAGGATGCTGAGCGGGGAACTGGAGATGCTTTTAGGAGGCTGCAGCGGTTGTGGGGTAAGGGAAGGAGCCCTGTGGTTCCCAGCTGCAGCTCTGCCTTCTCCCCTTACAGCCGGGGACCCTTCCTGCCCCGGCGGGGTCCATGCTCAGAGCCGGCAGTGGCGGTGGCGACCACTGAACCAGGAGCTATCCCTGATCCCAGTAGGACCATTCCCTTCTGTGTGACCCACTGGGACCCATCCTGGGCTGAACTCCCAAGGAGAGCCCCGGGGATGCTTTCTGAGGCTGATGCATCCTCGTGTGTCCCAGGGCGAAGCTGCGGTGGCTGATCAGACACGGTGCTGCACCCGCAGCTCGTCCCCCCAGGCCCAGGCTGCCCGCGTGTTTTCTTAACTGATCTTTTCTTGCTCATTTAAGTGACTTTGGAAAATGGGATTTTGGCTCTTAAATCGTTCAGGGGCTTTTGAAAATTTGACTCTAAATACTTTCCGAAGTGCATTTGTATGAAGTAATTCTCTCCAACCTCCCACAGTGGTAGTCAGATTGCATTTAATCCATCACTGAATGTTCCCGAAGGCTGGGATCTGGCACCGCACTCCACACGGAGCTGTGGCTCACCCTGCACTGTGCTGGCACCGCTGCTCCCTGCCCGGTGTCCTCTTGCCCAGGACACCTCTCACCTGAGTGTCACCACCAGCAAAGCAGGGATGGTGCCTCCAGATCCCTTGTCCCTGCCCTTGGCACACTGTGCTGGCACCCTAAGTGGGCACTGCAGTGCACCCCAGCCCTGCTCAGCTCTGCCAGCCCAGCCCCTGGCCCCCTCCTACCCTCACGGCACATTTTCCTGCTGAGCACCAAGGGCTGGTTTTCCGAGCACAATTACCCGTCTTGTGGAAACATGGAAATGATATTCCAATGCACGGGGTTGATTCGATTACGTCCGTGACCCACCGAAATTAAGTTAAGGCATTTTTCAGCCCTAGATTGAATTATGCCTCCTCCCAGTGGGATGGCTGGGATGAGGATTTTAGGGGGCAGCAAGCCCACGACCCCACGAGCAGCCCTGAGGTGCAGCAGTGCATGGTGCTCTGTGGCACCAGGGCTGTCACTGGTTCACGTGTGTCCCTGGCAGGGCCAGCACGATGCTGGGGACACCACAGAGCCCTGGCATGGCAGTGGGTGCAGGGCTGCCAGGGGATAGAGGCAGTGGAGCCGCTAAATCCCACGCTAAGCCCAGCTTCCCTCTCCTGCTGGGAAGGAGAGCATTCAGCAGTGGCTCAGCACAGTGCTGAGAGGTATCAGTTGTTTAGCTCAAATAAGTAAATTCTAAGTTATGACACTTGGTGAGTTGGGATGTTTGCTTTCCTTGCTCAGCATGAGGAGCTGGGTTTGCTGCAGCCTTGGGTCATGATCTGTGAGCTCACACCTGGACACATTTTGGGCTGGAATAGAGTAAATTTCATAGCAATTTTCCCAGTAGCTGATACAGTGCTGGGTTATGCCATGTATGAAAACAATATTGATAAGACATGGATGGTTCGGGTATTGCTCAGTAATGTTCATCCTAATCCCACATTTTTTTTTTCAGTTCCCTGTGCTCTACCAGCGAGCAGGTGCATCAGCACCCAAAACAGAGGATCAGGAGACAACAGCTATCAGCAGAAACTGCAACTCTACAAGGCCAAAGCAGTGACTGGCCTGGAGGAAACAGAGGAAGAACCAAATGATGGGCTAGAAGACCCAGCTCAAAAATGACCTTGCTAGGCAGTGGGAAGGAGCTGGTGTGGCCAGGGTGGCAGGGTCAAGATGGCATGGCCAGGTGACACGGCTGCACCCCAGGGTCCACCCCGGTGAAGGGACAGGCCTGTGGAGCAGGGAACCAACATGGGAGTGATGACAGGAGAGAGAGGCCAGCACGGAGCGAGGCTGCAGCCCATGGTTTGCTCTGCGGGACAGAGGAATGTCTGTGCTGGTGAACGAGTCTGTGAGTAGAGGAAATGCTTTGCCAGTGAGAGCTCTGGTTAAACAACGCTGGTTCACTTCTGCAGGAACTGCCGTGCCAGTGGAGGCCCCTCCATGGTCTGCCCTGTGCCTGAGCGCTGCAGGTGGGACAAGGACGTGGGAAGGAAAGCTGGCACTGGCGGTCGCACGGTGGCAGAGCAGTGTCCGAGCAGCAGGTGACTGACTGACCGTGTGCCGTGGTTCATCCCAGCTCAGCCGTGGCCAGGAGCTCGCCGTGGTCTGCGGTAGGGACCAGCTGCGGGTGGACCCCCAGCCCTGCCTGCTCAGAGCACGGAGGGGACCCCAGCCTCGTCCTCCGGCGCGGGGCACAGCACATCAGCATTCCTGAGAGCAGGGTCCGGCCCCGCGGCGGCTGCTCGCCGGGGGAAGGCATTGAGGGGGGATTAGCTGTCTGATGCCCCCCTCTCTCAGGCGCTTAATACAGAAAACAAACACCCTTGTGCACCCAGCGGCTTCCATCCCGACGGGCTTTCTCCGTGCCCGTTGCCTGAGCAACCCTAATCTGCCTCCCGGGGCACACCGGGGCCCTGCACCCCCGGCCCGTGCACCCATGGCAGCTGCGGCGGTGCCGGCGGTGTCCCGGCTGTGCCTGGCACGCGGCTGCCAGCGGGATGCCACGGCTCCTCCGCCTCGGGAATGGGCAGCTCACGGTGGTTGGGAAAGACGTGAGGTGGATGCTGCGGGCTCCTCACTCCCCCGGGATCGGGACACCTCTGTCCCGGTGTGTGATTTGAAACTGTGCCGAGTCACGAGGCAGCAAGACCCGGCAGCGCTGGCACCACATTTCCCGACTTTTCTGCCCAGGGCAACAGGATTTTTGGAGTGGTGAAGTTCCTCCACCACAGAAAAGGGGGGTTCCTCCTGCTGTGGCCCTGTGCCCACAACGAGAGAGGGCAGTGGGTTTGTGGGAGCATGGGAGAAATGCTGCTCCAACCCCAGGCTGCCAAACGGACCAAGGAGGGCAAAGAGTATTGGACCCCACTGTGCCCCATCACGGGGCCCAGCAGCACTCAGTCCTTGGGACTCTCTTCCCACCCTGTGGCTGGTGTTCTGGCATCAGCATCCCCAGGGCACTGGGCATCCCTGAGCTGGTGGACGACAGGCAGGCCCACGGGGGTCGTGCCCAGGGCCGCCTGTCCCGCGTGGGGTGGCGAGGAGGGGCCGGCGGGGCGGGGGCCGGGGCCGCGCTCTCGGGGATGTGCGGTGCGCGCAGTCTCCTTCCCGCGCCGGAGGAACGAGCAGTGCGGGACCAGCCGGGCTGGGACCGCCGCGGGGAGCGAGGAAAAAAGAGGGAAAAGAGAGAAAAAGAGAGTAATCGCAGCAGCTGGCCCGCCACGGTCCCATTCCGCGCCCCCCGCCCCACTCCGCATCCCCCTACTCCGCATCCCCCGTCCCACTCCGCATTCCCCACTTCGCATCCATCCGTCCTGCTTCGCATCCCCCCTCTCCGCATCCCCCCGTCCCGCTTCGCATCCCCCCGCAGCCACGGCCCCGCTCGGCATCCCCCGCAGCCCCCGCGCCCCCGGCCCCGCTCCGCCCTCCCGCCCGCCCCGCTCCGCCCCGCGGGGTGCCCGGCCCGGCCCGGCCCGTATCGCCGCTCCCGCCAGCGGCCGCCCGTGCCCGTCGCTCCGCTCTGCTCCGCCGCGCCGACGGGAGGTGAGGTAAGGTCCGCTCCGCTGCGCCGGGATGGGGTCAGGGCTCCGCCGCTCCTGCTCCCCTGCGTGTCCCCGGGCTCGGGCGGGAGTTGATCTCGTGGATTTCCCAGTCACGAGTCCCGCGGTTCTGGTGCCTTCACCCGCGGAACACCGCAGGACGCTTCAGCCATCCCTCCCCGGGGCAGGTCTGAGCCCACTTTCCTCTGCTTTTCCTCTTCTCATCCTTTCTCCGTCGTCTGACCCACCTCAGTCGGGTTCCTTTCCCAGGGAATCCTCCCCAGAGCCTCTGCCGTCTCACAACACCCAGCCCTTTCTGCTGTTAGGAAATTCGTTTGTGAGAGCAAAAGTGTTTTGGGGAAAGTGCCGTGACCTTTGGGACAGCTGCTGCTGGCACTCCCTGTCCTGGCCCTGCCTGGAGCTTGTTCCCTCCTGCAGCTGCCAACATCTGCACCCATCGGGTACCGGCACCGTTCCCAGGTACTGGCACTGGAGCACCTTCCACAAACACCTTGGGAAATACAAGGTGCTTATTTTATTTAGGTTTTTTTAAGAGTGTTGCTGTTAATTGGCTCCTGAGCTACCAGGTTCCCTGGCTTTGAACATTCCCAATAAGCCAGGAAAGATCCCCCCTGTACAGTAGCCCCAGGCCAGGCAATAACCTACCGGAGATATTTCTCATCTATGGGCAGCTTTGCTATAAGGAACATGTTTAATAAATCATAAGGCCGGTGAATTCCTGGGATTTTTATCGCTTCTGTAAAAATGCAGTTTTGATCCATCTGCGAGGGACACTGGGAAACAAAGTGGCTCCTTTCAGAGCCGGATCCTGTGAATTTAGAACGCAGAGCTGGCAGTGGGGCTGGTGGCTGTGAGCCCCTGGGGCAGGGACGGTGCTGTGGTAGTGAATGGGGCCTCCAAGGGCTGTCCTGTCCCTGATCTTTGAGGGACTCGGGTGCCTGGAGCCCCATCTTGGCTTCCCTTGCTCCACCGGGGCTGCAGACACGGCCGTGTGTGCGGAGCCGAGGCAGCGATGCCAGGGGAAACATCACAGCTGGAAATGCAGCGAGGCTGCGCCAGGCTTCCAGTTACATTTTTCCTCCTCACCCTGTTGCCCAAGGGGAAAAGGAACAGCAAAACCCAAACTGCTGAAAACCGGGAGAGATTCTTGTAGGAAGAATTGCCTGGTTTCCATCAGCCCAGCTGACTCGGTCCTCCAGCAGTGGGGAGGAGGATTGTCCCAGCGAGTCTGGGCAGAGGAATGGCAGTAAAGAGATTTTCTTTGCCTGTTCCAGTGTGAAAACTGGGGTTTAGGCGTGGGAGCAGAGCCAAAGTGTGAACAGCACACAGAGACGAGAACCTGGAGCTGTCAGGAACTCATTGCGATTTCGGAATCCACAAGTGCCTTGGCTGGGGAGTTGGTTGTGGGTTGGGGTGGGTGGTGGAGGGTGCTGGGCTCTGCCCCACTCTGCTGGGCCAAACCCAGAGGCTGGGCTGCCCTTGGCCACTGAGGCAGCGGTTTGGTGATGGGGATTTGTCCTGTCTCCTGCCATGCCTTTGTTTTAGGCTGTGCAGAGCCCGACTGCAGAGCAGGGAGGGAGCGTTTCTTTGTACAGGGAAGCATTTAAATTCTTTACAGTGATTCATATATTCCATTCATATGAAACACAGTCCTGCAGAGTGTGAATGGGGACTGTGGGGGGATTTTTTTAAGGCAATAAGCCCTAGAAGTGTCAAAAGTTATTCACACCTTGGTGAAATCAAGGATATTTCTGTCCATGGCTCTTGGCAGGGGCTCAGCACAGCTCGCCTTGCGTCAGGTTTTTGGTTTCCCACTTGGATACAGAGCGGGGGGAACATGGGGGCAGCGCTCCCGTTGCCCCTGCCCAGCACTGGAATGTTTCTCAGTGCCGGAGGGGCCCAGCACAGGCTGTGTCCAGGGGTTGTGGGGCAGTGCCCGTGCTTGGCCCCACGAGGGCTCAGACCCCCATGGGTCACATGCCCAGGAAGACCCAGGGCCGGCGAGCAGCTGCCTCTCAGTGAGCCCAGGGCTGGGTGAGGTGCTGCCCCTCAAGTAACAGTCAGCAGGGCTGTGACCAAAGCTCCAGACCTGCTGTCCCCATTGGGGCAGAGTCTGCCCTGTTTGCCCTCAGCACAGGGGACAAGAAGAGCCCAGCGAGGGGACAGGTCTCTCTTGAGCCTTTTTGTGGGGTACTGGGACCCCAGCAAGAGGCTCTATGGGTCAGGCATGACCTTGGGGGCACTGACCTTCTCTGGGGGGCTCCAAAGTCCCCATTGGGGAGCACTAGTTTGGGGTGAATCAAGCTTAGTGACTGAGGGCCGAGAGGTGTGGGGGCATCACCCCAATGCCACGATGTGTCCCAGGTTGGGGGCTGGAGCCCATGGGGGGCTCCTGCTGCCCTCAGCTGCTCCAGGATGCTTTGAGCCACTGTAAATCCTCTCTGAAGGAACTGGGAAGACAGTTTTATGGCTGCTGAGGAGGCAGATTAGCAGGGTGTTGTTTTCCGTGCTGATCCATCACGGGATGCTGGCGCTGTGTGGTGCATCCAAGTGCTCGGCTGCTGGCGGGTGGTGCAGCCTCTCCCCCGAAGGTGGAGATGAAACTGCCTGGTTTTAATGCTCTGTCTGTTCTCAGGATCTGTGATGTGAGGGACAAAACCACCTCCACGGGCCCTGGGCTCCATGGCTGCGCAGCAGCCGGGCTGCTCATATCAGGGCAACAGCAGATCAAGTGGATTTGGGCGATGCCACCTGTAAAAGGCATTAACCCGGCGGGGAGGGCGTGGGGGCTGGTCCCATCCCATCCCCACACACCCCTCTGTCATTCTCTCCTATTTCAGCTTGTCTGTAGCATGGGAAGGAGCAGAGTTTCCATTCCTCTGCACTAAAGAAAATGTCTGTGACAATAAAATCTCATAGGGCAGGAAGGGGAGGGATAAAAAGACACCAAATTGGATTTGTTTTTCCCCCAGTTTTTCAGTCCCAGCCCTTGCCCTGTGGGAGAGGGTACAGGCCATCAGCTCCATGGGGCACATGCTGGGCTCTGAACCTCCCCACTTCCCCATATGCTCCATTATTGGCTGATTAGAGAGGGTAATTAACTGCTTTAGCAAAAGTGGTGGGGAGCATCAACCCATGCCCACTCTCCTTCACACTCAGGGGTTGCCTGAACTGGACACTTGGGGAGCAGGACTGGATGCTGCTTGAACTGGCTGTGTCCTGCAGCAATCCCGTGGGGTTGGGAGCCTCAGGGTGGCTGGTGGGGTGGGGTGATGCTGACCCCCCGGCTCTACCCTCCTGCTCAGGGCTCAGCTGCACGTTGCTTCCCTGCGTTGGCGACTTGGATGCCGGCACAGACATAATAAACTGCTTTTCCTTTTCCCCTTGTCACCGGAGCCGCTCCTGAGTCACATCCCTGGCCGCCTGGCACTTCCCCAGGGCTGTCTGCTCTGGCTGCATAACCCTTCGCATCGGCTGTGAACTTCAAAGCGATGGGATCCATCCTGGCCGGGAAGGGCTGGAGGGATGGCAGCACTCCGGGAAACATCTGCACAGGGCTGGGGTGTGCAGGGCCTGGTGGGGCTGGCGGGGTGGCAGGCTGGGTTCCCCAAAGCCTGGCTCACCTCTGGGCATCGCTTGGCTGCTCCCAGGGAGCTGCAGGAGCCAGACCCTTCATCAAAGCCACCTCCTGCCCTTTATCCCGTGTCCTCACAGGAGTATCCCACCAGGGACCCCATGGCTCCCAGTGGATGCTGCACTCCTGAGCTTGGCCATGGGCTGCAGGTTGGAGATGGGTGCTGCCAAAAATGAGGTGGGTTAAAAAAGGAGCCAAAGGTGGTGTTGTGAGGGTGTCTGTTGTCCCCTCAGCTGGTGGCCATGGAGCGCTCCTGTGGCCCCTGGACCTGGTGTCAACCGAGTTCATGGAGCAAAGCTCCAGATCACAGGAGCAACTGCAGCCAAAATCTGCAGAGCAGCCGAGTCTGGTCTCTGCGACCTTCCCTGGGGCTGAGCCCGTCCCGCTGGCCCATCTGGAGATGTTTGTCCTCAGAGGCTCTTCCAGGCACTTCTGTCCAGGACAGGGCTTGGCAGGGAACAGTCAGGGAGGAGGACAATGGCCTCTGTGTCCACCTGCTGTGGGTGCAGCGGTCGATACAAGGCCTTGGTCATTTTTTACCAAGACCTGAGTTTTTATTTCTTGCAGCACTCCCAGCCCAAGCTCTGCCTTCGCCGGGCAGGATGGGCCCCAAGACCTGCCCCAAACCAGCAGATTTCTGCAAACCTGCTGCACACCCGAGCAGCACAGCAAGGCTGGACCCCTGGGACCTCTCAGCACTCCTGTGCCTGCCCCAAAGAGCTCAGGCCGTCGCCGAGAGCCTCTTTATTGTTCTGGCGGAGGGTTTTGTTTCACTGCTGCCTTCCAAGTTCCCAGGGATCTAAATTCTAAAGCAGGGTCTTGTAAAGAGCTCCGTCCAGATGGGCGAGATGATATTGCTGTATCAGATGAGATCTATCCCCGTCTTTATCCACAGACAATGCAGCAGTGGGAGCAAACAAGGATAGAGCTTTTCTTCAGAGGCACATTAGCCAAATAAGAGCCTTTGCTTTGTTTTGTGCTGAAACCCAAGACCTTGAGGCCAGACCACCTTGGGGAGCTGCCCCCATCCCTGCAGCCACACGAGGAGTTACCCCTTTCTCTGATGCTCATGTTCAGGCAGGGCAGCAAGTTCTTCCTGTCTCATTGCTGGGGTGTTCCCTGTTCTCCCCTGCTGTTGGAGCTGTGTTTGTGCCCCTGGGGCCTGGAAGGTCTCAGTGTGGCCACAGATATTGGGCAGCACTCAAGCCTCTCCTCAGACACCACAAAGGTGAAAGATGCTTTGGTTGTGCCCCATAATTGCAGGAGAGTTGAGCCCACTCAGACAAGTCAGGGCTGTCCAGAGTGGCCGAGGCCACTCCGTGCACTCACTTGTGGTGATGCTCAAACCCTGTGGCCAATTCACCTGCTTTCAGATTTCATTACAAGACCCAAAATTCAGCCCAGGTTTGTTTTAAGAAATTACTGGAGGCTGGGAGAGTCTGGGACTGATTTATGGCTTCCCATCAAAATCATGTGGTTTCACCACAAAACTTGGAAGCTCTGGCTGCATTTTTTCCTTTGGAGATTTTGGCTTCACTCCAGAGGCGAGAGTGTGAATCCAGGGTGTGCATCAGGGCTGGAGCATTTGGGTGCAGTGAGGGAAATGGAGGAGATATGGATCACCACAAGAATATTTAATGTCAGGATAACACAGCAATGGTTTTCAGGGAAGCACCGATAAGGCAGCAAGAGGCTTGGCATGGAGTGGAGCTGCAGCAGGTCCTTTGCTTTCCTTGTAGATTTCATTTCAACACTCATCACTTATCACCCTCACATCCTGCTCCATGTCAGTGGTTGGAGCAGCTTCCCCTGTGCTGCTGTGCCCAGGCAGGCTGGGAAGTCCCACTGCCCTTCCCTCTCCGGACCCACGGGGTGAGCTGCTGGTGCCCACTGAGGTTAAATATGTGGGCTTTTGCCAGAAAAGCATATTTTCAGCCTCAAACATGCATTGTCAACGAGTGCAGAAAGGTATTTCTCACTGCTCCGTGTGCCATGAGCCAGGGGACAGGAACAAGCTGACTTTTATTGCTATTTCTTCATATTTCCTGATATTGCCAGTCTGGCACTCACAACCCACAGGCAGATCCCGATGGGATCCCAGGTTTGGATTACAGTGGTGATACCTCTGTCTTTGCTATGCCTTTAATTTCAGGTGCTTTGAGCCCTGAAAGGCTGAGCTGATAAGCTGGGAGGGCAGAGCCCACAGCCCTGAGGTGGGCAGTGCAGGCACCCAGAGCAGACCCCAAACCAGGCCAGTGATGTGGGGCCATGCCTGGGCACTGTGGGCACACAGAATCACTGAGGTTGGACAAGCCATCCAAGACCATCAATTCAACTCTCATGCCCACTAAAACATACCATGAAATGCCATGTCTACTTGTTTTCTGAACACTTCAGGGATCCTGACTCCACTACATCCCTGGAGAGCCTGTTCCACAATCAGAGCTGGTCCAGAGCTCAGCAACCACCACAGGCCCACGGACCCCTGAAGGTCACGTTGTGGGGCTCTCAGCAGCTGGCTCGTGGCAGTGCATGAACAGAGGGAAAGAGCATTGTGTTACATAAATAACAAGGTCAGGGCCCTGCGAGCTGCTCCGGCTGTGCCGAGTGCCGCGTCCCGCCGAGCATCCCCTGGCGCGGGGGCCGGCGGGACAGCAGAGTCGCTTCGGGGCTTGGGTGCCTTTGTGGTTTTAATTTAGTGGCTTTTTAAAGTCGAGATGAAAGGGAAAGCCGGGCAGGACCACAGCAGTTCCTCTGTCTGCATCCAAAGGAAGCTGGTGGGGCTGTGCCGAGCACCAGTGGCTCTGTGCCCGCTTCCCAAACCTCCACTCGCTCCTTCCCACTGCCGGCACAGACACGTCTGTGCCACGAATGGACCTTGTCTGTGTCAACACTGTGCTGTGCCAGGACGTGCCAGCTCATGTGGCAGTGTGAGATGGTCCCACATGGCTACAGTGAGGGACACTCAGGTGTCCAGCACTGCTCTGACAGCCTGGCACGGCTGGTGCTGATGCTCATTTCCATTACACCTTCTCCCATCGTGGTTATTAAAGACCATGTGTGATGTCATTGCCAACCACCAGCTACGGGCCAGGACAAGACCCCAGCGCTCCTCAAGCAGCCATAAACCGAGCTGCACAAGGAGTCTGTAATTATTTTATGCCAAGCCTGGTGTTTTCCTCCCCCCAGGGAAGGCACCAGAGCGAACAAGAGCGGGCCCGTGCCAAACTGTGCCCAGGCAGCGCTTTTATGAAATCTTGGGTTCGTCAGAATTAATTTCATTTAAAACATTCTTCTCGTTTTTCATAAAGCACAGCAAATCCGCGGTACTTAGGGCAGGAATGCAGCCAGAGCGCTGCCGGGCAGGCGGCGAATCACCCGCGGCAGACGGGCCGTGACGGCGGGGTCGCTCCTGGTCCGGAGCTGCGCCAGCCTCAGCTTCCTGGGGGTATCCAGCTGGGAAGAGGGGAGGTGTGGAGGGACCGTCTGGGGCACAGCCAGGTGCAGGGCTGCAGCACCCCATCCCACTCTGTGCTCCCAAGGGATGTGGGAGCTCAGGTGTGTTCGTCCCCAAAGGTCAGTGAATGCCGTGGCTGTGGCTGTTCCTGTCCCAGGGCTGTGGTGTCCTGCATGAGTGGGACAGTGTGACATAGATCATCTGTTTGAGCCTCCTGGCTGGTGGCAGCTGGTCCAGGGGTGGAACCTGGTTGGAAACATGAGCAGAATTGCTCAGGTTGCCAAAAATTCAAGTGAGTTTTGGGGCTAGGGGTCCCTGAACTGGGCTGTGGAACAAGGGCTGGCAGCCGATGCTCCTGCCCTGCATGTAAAGGTGTGAAGATGAGGGCAGAGGGAGAAGCAAACTTCTATCCACCCATTGCTGGAGGCATGAAAGGGGCACCTTTCCAAAGACATGCCCCCTGTGGAGCTGCTGCCTGCAGGCTGTTGGCATAGGATGGGATTTGCTCCCTGGGGTCCAATCCCAGCTGGAGGAATAGCTCAAAAATCCCATTAGTGCAGCCCCACTGGGAAAGAGTTTAACACACCTTCCTTCAGCCTTTCCCCTTCTTGCAGCCCCCCAGGACAGGACCCAGGTGGGCATCTCAACCAACATGTGCTCTCAGGATGTGAACAGGTGCTTGTGACCTGGAGTGACCTTGGGGTCTGTCCAGGAGAGCAGGCGAGGGAAGTCCCCATGGGAGTTAGAAACCAGAAGGAGCTGATGGATTTGTCCAACTGGTCCCACTATGGGCTGGGATCACACCAAGCTGTGCTGGGAACTGTTTGCTCCAGACCTCCACCAGCAGCTGGGCTGGTGGGCTCTGGAGAGCTGGCAGGGGTGAGGAGGGGGATTAGAGGGTTTAGCAGGTGTTGAGCCTCGTCTTTCATCCTGCTCCAGAGAAATCCATGGCTTGTTTTTCTCTGCTCCTGCACAAGCCCCTCTGGAGTGAGGATACCCTTTCCCTCTGCATGTTTGCTGCTGACTGGGATGGACTGGGAGATGGGTTTGGAACAGTCCTGGGGATCTGCACTGTGTCCAGAGTTTTCTGGGCTTTGGCCAACTCAGTTTTGTCTGGATGAAGCTCCAGAGGAGTGGGCAGCAGCTCTCTGGCACCATGTGGCACAGCCAGGTGTGCACCTGATGGTGTTTGCCAGCTGCAGGATTGGGTTGATCCGTGTTGCTTCACAGTTTGCTGTGGAGTGTGAGAGTGCAGGGCTGGGTGTGCTGCTTGTTTTGGTTAAATCGAGTCTTCTTTGGGAGTTTGGGGGGCATGGGGGGCCTCCAGACAAGGGACTTTTGTGAGCTGGGCTGCAAACCGATCCCCCTTTGTGGTTTTGCTTTTTTGGATGATACAATTTGTTATTCCAAGAACTACCCAGCAAATGGACCCCATTAGCTGAGTCCCTGGAGCAGCTGGAGCTGGCGCTCACGGGGCCTTTGTCTGTGCCCACCTTGGGCCTGATGGGAGTGCTGGGGCTGTGGCACCACTTTGCCCCTGAATGGTGCCTGGGGCAGATGGAGGGGCCAGGAGCTGCTGCCTCTCCTTTCTGGCTGTGCTGACAGGGCATCTTACAGGATTAGCCTGGACTGGGACCAGCGGAAAGCACTGGGATTGTTGCATTCCCTGTCACACTCGTGTCCCTGGCACACACAGACAATAACCCAGTTGTTGCTGCGCTGCTGGGGGCTGGAGCCAGTGCTGGGGCAGCCCTTTTGCCCCCTTGGACAGGGCTGGACCCTCATCCTCACGCTTGGTGGGAGCTGTGGGAGTCTGCATCTTTCTCTGTTTTGTGCCCTGGGAAGAGCACTGGCTGCCAGCAGGGCCAACTGTCCTGTTGAAGTGCCAGGGGAGCAGGATGGGAAGCAGGGGGCAATTGCAGTGCCAGGGGTGCCACAGTGGCTCTGCAGACCCCAAGCAGGTCCCTGGCACTGAGCAGCGGCCCCTGCACTGGGAGCAGCATGCAGGGTCCTGCCAGCAGCCCTCCACGTGTTCCATGCAGCCCTGGCACAGCTGGTGCACCCAGGGTGGCTGTGTGGCTGTATTGTGGGATCCCAGCCCTGGGGCCATGGTGCCAGGCCATGGCCACCCTGCCAGGTACTGGGGCTGGAGGAGCATCCTGCCAGGTACTGGGGCTGGAGGAGCATCCTTGGCCTGCTTGGCGCTGCCTCCCACCATGCCGGGATGCTGCTGGCTCTGTTTATCTTGGCTCCAAAGGGATTTTTCCTGCATATGAGCAGTTGAAGCTGGGCAGGAGCCAGTGGGTTTATAACAGTATCAGACACCTCTCTGGGTGGTGCTGAAAGCTCCTGAAATAGCCCTATCAACCTGCCATGGCACACATGGACTCCCTGTCCACAGAGGGCACCCTGAGGCTCCCCCAGCTTCCTGATCCCATTTTGCCTGGGCTCACACACACATCACTCCTGTAGCACCAGGATGTGTTGCCCTGGCCAGCCAGGACATGTCCCTGTTCCCATAAACTTTCCAATGGGATGTGCCCCCAGAACTCACTGTCCCCCAGTGAGAAGTGGTGTCCAGGAGTGAGCAGTGGGTGCCAGCTTTGCCCAGGGGTGGGTTTGCCACAGGGGCTGGGTGCAGGGAGCATCCCTGGGGCACTGTGTGTGATGTCACCACACAAAGGGGACATTGTCTGCCGTAAAGTGACCTCTTGGCAAGCTCTGGTTGATGAAGAAGGTCTGGGGGGAGAGCACTGGCCTGGTGACTTCACTTCCCATTACTGCCTGATCACACACTGTGTTGGTGCCGTGGCACTGGCCCGGTGCGGGCAGGGATGGTCAGAGGCCGTGGGACACTGGCCTTGCCCGGCATTTGCTTTCCATTGACTCATCATGGCCATGGTCTGGCCCTGGCAGAGCCCAGCGGGGGCCGTGAGAAGGGGCAGCCATAACTTCCCAACAAAAGGAGCTCGGCAGTGGGCAGGAGACAGAGCTGGGAGCCAAGAGCTGGGGCAGGACCCTGTCCAGGGCTCCTTGGACCGGCCGCCTCCGCTCGCCACTGCCCACAGGGTGCCAGGGGGAGGAAGGCAGCCACAGCCCCCAGTGCCTCCCTTGGAGGCCAAAGGCCAGCCCAGACAGGGGGTTTCTGGCACCCAGCCACGACCAGAACTCTCCTCCCACCACGCCCCCGCCACATTCCACCCAGGGTCTGACATTTCAACGTGCCGAGCCTTTGGAAAACAGCATTTTAATGCTCTTGCTGTAAACGCAGTGGAAAATGTCCGAGGGCTTGTGCGAGAAGGCTCCCAGGAGCCAGCTGAGCTGTGGGTGTGCCCGGCGCTGGCTGAGCCCTACCAGGGCAGCTGGGATGGGGTGGGATCCTCCAGAGCCCTGTGCCTCTCCAAGACACCCCTGTGAGCACAGCCAGCTGTGCTTATCCTGGTTATTTCCATGGGCAGCAATGAGACTGGTGTTGCTTGTCCCAGGTGGGTCCCACAGCCACTCAGGTCAGGGATTTAGGGCGCACCTTGACCTACCCATAGTGAGTGTGGAGGTGGCTGTCACCTTCCCTGGGCATTGCCCACTGCCATCCCTGCCTCCAGAGCCTTTCCCAGCCCTGGTCCCACAATAATTTCAGGCTGAAGGCTGAAGGGTTCCTTGGGCTTCTTTTCTCTTCTTGGTGTTTCTTTTGGTTTTTTTTTAAAGAACTGTTTTCTAGAAAAATGGTCTCAATCAGTCAGTTTAATTTTTTCCCCATGTTTCATTGCTCATAAGTGCCAGGCCAGCGTGGCAGTGCAGCAGACACAGACTGGGGCTGCCACGTGCCCACCACTTCCTAGAAGGCAGCAGCAATGCCAGAGCCTGCCCTAGGTCAGGTCTAATCCCTGGGTCTTGGTCTCTTCCCCAAGTTTGGGTCTATTCCCAGGGTCTGGGTCTGCTCCTGGCATGGGGAGACAGTTGGAGTCAACGTTGTGATTCCTTGAGTGCAGTAACAATGCCAGTCCCCTCCTGAGTACTGTGGCAGCAAAGAAGGGGGTGCCCCTGTGCCAAGACAGAGGGTCCTGGCTGGGTTCAGCACCATACCACTGGCAGGATGAGCCTCTCTGAGCAGCAGGTCCCAAGTGGACATGGAGGGAGGTTCCTGCATGACACAGCCTGGGGGAAAACCCAGAGTGTTTTTCCAGCTTGAAGACTAAACAAAAGGTTTTGTAATAAGTGTTTCCCCGTCCCCCGGGGTCAGTCCTGAGCTTTGTGCCCCAGTGCTCCCGTTTCATCCCATCCTCCAGCAAATTCTGCCCCAAGGACACTGCAGGGACACGGGGACAGCCCTGACCGCCACTGGCTGTGTGTCTGACCAGGGCTGGCATCTGTAACAGAAACACAAGTTCCACTAAGAAAATATTCCATATATTCCACACTGTTTTCCACTGGTGCTGGAGCTCCAGGTCCCTAATTTTGCTTGGCAAAGGGTCAATGGTAACAGCAACGCCCAAGGCAGATGCTCTGGAGCCATGAAGGTCAATGGCTCCTCCAGGCCTTTCCCAGACAACTCTTTATGCTGTCCCAGCTGCTGCTTTCTACAGCCTGGGTCCAGAACTGTTTTATCCCCTGGAATGATGTGGGGCACACAAAATCCATCCCGTTTCCTCCTGGGCTGCCCTGTCGGGGTCTGGATGCTCCACATCCACCGTGTGCCCTGGACAGGGCGACTCTGCTGATGGTGCCACACTGGGAGAGGCACAAGCAGCAGGAGATGAATGTGTTTGTGGGTGCAGGGTTTGGACAAAGAGGGGTCTGGAATCTTTCGAAGCAAATTCAGTGGGAAACTTGATTGTACTGGAAATACAGAGCCTGGAAATGAAAGTGTGGCTGTGGGTTGTGGCCTGTTGGTGTTATGTGAGGCTGAAAGATTGTTAATGACAGAGATGGTGCACATGGGGACACTGAGTGGTCCCTCATGTCCCTCAGGATGTGCCACCCAGCTGGCCAGGAGCAGAGCTGCCCCATGGGACTTGCTGGTGCTTCTGCACGAGACTCAGGGGGATGAGGGATTGGCATAATCCCCAGGAAAGTGAGGCCACTGGAATTCCCTGTGAGGCTGTCAGCTCCAAAACAAAGGAAATGTGGAAACTAAAAAAAAGAAATAGAAATTTCAAACTGAAAAATCAAAGCAGCTGATTCAGCGATGGTGAAACATCTTGTGACAGTGTCAGGCAAATTCTTTCCAAGCAAAATTCTGGGAAAAAAACAGCTTGATTTTGCACAACACACATCTGTCCCAATGGAAAGACACGTGGGGGTGCCCACTGGGATGAGGGCACTGAGCTCTGTGGTGCTGCAGGGGCTGCCCCCTGACACTGGCATTACAGGGCACAGGGGGAATCTGAAATCCATTTGGGAGTGTGGGATATGGGAGTGTCTTGTCAGAGTTTCCACCAAACACCTCGCTCTGGCTGAGGTCTCACATCAGCTCACAGAAATTAAGTTAAATTAAATTGAATGACATAAATACTGCCTGAAATGTGCACTCCAGCCCCTTCCTGGGGCGTGGATGTGAGGAAGCAGCTCCACACCAGTGCTTGTGCCAGGAGCATGGCCCTGAGGGGCAGCAGGGGATGGGGATGGGATGGAGATGGGAAAAGAATGGGAATAGTAATGGGGATTGGGATGGGATGGGATGGGGATGGGGATGGGGATGGGGATACAGATAGGGATGGGAAGGGGATGGGGATGGGGATGGGGATGGGGATGGGGATGGGGATGGGATGGGGAGAGGGGAGCCAGTGCTGGTGCAAGGCTGTGTGTGACTGAGGCGAGGGCAGGACAGCGTCACCACCCCGGCAGGTAACTCCATCCCCCTGCACCGCCTGCCAGGGAGGGACACAGCCGAGGCTCCTGCTCCTGAAATTTATTTTAATGTAAACCTAGCTGTAAGGCAGCTTTTTCTCATTTTTAAACTATTTCATATCAATCCTTGGCCTGACATTTGTTTTCTTTGAGTGCGGTGGGGAGCGCGGTCGGCATTGCTGAGGATATCTCCTCTGGAATCTTGGCAGAGGCGGCTCCCTATCTTTGAAGAAAAGCAAATGCAAAACAGAAGGCTGATATTAGAGAAGCATAAACAATATTCCCCCCCCTCTGTTAACCCCAGGAGCAGCACAGGGGCCGGCTCGGAGACGGTGATGGGGGGACACGGACCCCACCGAGCTACACAGCACCTGCCTGGGCTGACCCCTGGCAGGGGGACCCCAGCACTGCTCCAGATGGGGCCCATCACCTGCAGCCAACACAGTCCCCAAGGGCTGTGACCAACCTGGTAGGACAGGGAGCAGGAGCCTGTTGCAGCCAGGGGTGCTCCAAACACCGTCTTGCCCTGTTGGGGGCAGGGAGCAGCACTCTGGGGTCACCCCCGAGGAGATGCAGCTCTGAGGATGGAGCTGGTCTTGCTGGGTGTTCTGGCAGAGGAGGAGGATGGACACGGTGAGGATGTGCCAGAGCGTGGGCGGGCAGGCACAGGCAGCAGCGCTGGCACCAGCCAGGCTCACCTGGGGGATTGCTAAAAAGCTGGAAGAGGAGAGGACAGGGAGATCAAAGGACCCAACAAAACCAGGGAGACAGGCTTTCAAGCCCTGACGTTAAAGTAAAATGACTGTTAGGATAAACACTGCAAGGCAAGCTCCCGTCTGGGCAGCAGGGCCAGGGATGGGGGATGTTCCTGGTGTTTCACACAGGAGGGGATGGTTTCACAGCAATTGACACATTTGCTGTTGTACCTTGGGTGGGTCGGGAGCACGGTGGAGGGGGGTGCAGGGGTGGAGCTCAGCTGAAAAAGCCACGGCGTGGCTCCCTGAGTGCTGTTACGGGCTCCCAGTGCATCTCCCTTCTCCCGTATCCCCCTTCACAGGAGTCCCCTTCCCGCGGGATGCACGGGCAGGGCTGTCACTGCCTCGCCTCGGCTGCAGGAGCTGCATCACGATGCGATGGGCTCCAACAGCATCACAGTGCTCTGTGCCACGCCATCACACTGGATCTCATGGAGGACAGTGTGGATGGGGACATGGGAGGTCTCTGGGACATCCCTGCCCCTTGTGTCCCAGCCTGCAGCCCCCTGAGTGAGTTCTCCTGAGTCCCCTGCCCCAGAAGGCTCTGGCCTGGCCCACGGCTCGTTATGATGAAGCTGGTGACCCCAGCACGAGGCTGGAAGTTTAAATGTCTGCGGTTGATGGCCACTTGCCCACAAATTCCCTGAGATGGGAATCGCTCTCTGCAGGTCCCTCCAGGCTTAGCAGATTTCTTTGCAAAACACCCTTTGCCTTAGAAAATGCTGTTTCTGGGCAGGAGCTGTGAGGACAAAGCGAGTCTGACCCTGGGGAAGCTCTGACTGCTTCCCACTGCTCCCACCAGGGCTCATGTGCCCCTGGAGAGCAGGGCTGGCTGAGCCAGCACACGTTCCTCAGGTAGTGATGCCTGATGCTCCAGAAGCTTAATGGAGCTCACAGCCCATGTCCTTCCCCATGGTTTCTGTACAGATGCTCCACATCCTGCCCCAGGATCCAGCAAGAAGCTGTGCTTGGCTGTGGAACAAGCCAGGGCTCACTCAGCAATTTGGACCCTCACAGTCCCCACACAAATCCCTGGAGAGGGACTCCAGACCCCCCCACGGTGGCCAAGAGGACAGGACCCTCTGGGACCCCCATCCTTCCTTCACCCCAGCTCTGGCATTTGGCTCTTGCTCTGCTTGGTCAGGCCCTCAGGGACAGTGTCACTGCTGCCCTCTGGGCAGGCCACCATCCCACTGGGAGGAGGAGACGGGAAGAAGAAGAGAAGAAAAAAACTGAATCCCCACAAAAATGTCTTCATAACAGGAAACGTCTCATAAAATACCTGTGGTTTGGCATGTGTGATCCGACTGGTCAAACTATGCACCTGGCAGGGAACCCTGCTATTAATGCTGCGAGTCTGGTATTTCTGTGGAGTGGAGGCTGGCGGGAGGGACACAGGACTGGGGGCTTTGGGTGCAGAACCCTTCACAGGGGCTGGGGCAAGGAGGGACGTGTCTCTTGGGTCTTGTTTGACTTCATGGAGGATTTCCCAGCTGTATTTCAGTGAGGGAACTGCAGCACCCCAGGGGTGCTGTGAGCCAGGCTGAGCCTCATCCCCAGGGCAGGAACCTGGTGTTCCTGCAGCTTTGGGCCAAGGTTTTCCACCCGGACCCAGGTGCAAGCCAGCAGTGACCTGGGGTTCTCTCTCTGGGTTTCCCAGTGCCATGGTGCCCACCATTCTGCAGGGCTGGCTTCGCCCTCACAAGCACCCTCAGCAATGATCACCGGGGCTCTGCTGTGCTCAAGAGGAGTTTTGACAGCTGGAGGTGAGGATTAAGCCCTGCACCGTGACCTGTGCCTGCGCTCCCGGCACACACGCCGGGGTCGTTAATCCGCCTGAGCTGAGCCCTGACCCGGTGGCCGTGGGATCAAGTGGTGGCACCGGTGGTGTTGGCACTGCTGCTGGACCCTGGGCCCCTCAGCTCCAGGCAGGGTGAACCACGGGTAGTTTGCACCATGGGCACGCTGTGTCACACCATGTCATGCCTTGCCATGCCATGCCTTGCCATGCCATGCCATGCCATGCCATGCCATGCCCATCCCACTCCGTGTGGGACCAGGCACAGGCGCTGCTTGGGGGCAGCAGGTCTCTGCAGATGGGGTGGGGTGTTTTTCCTTCATCAAGGAAAATGTTTTCTTGTTCCCTGGGCTGCTGGCGGGTGAGGCTCCGGCTCCGGCGGTGCATACAGCAGCCTTGGATCAGATCAGGTGTCATGCAGTTAAGGACAGGCTGGTGCCAAGTCTGCCCCGTGCTCCAGCACTGCTCAGCCGAGCTGCTCCCGATGCCTTTGGCTTTTGCAGCCCGGGCTGCGGAAACAATGTGCTGCTCTCCCTCTCCATAGCTCACTTTTCGTTTTTGACTCGGTTTATTATTATTTTTAAAGCATGTGTAGCGCAAAGCAAATCATCGACCTCCCGCTGGAGCCGGGCCAGCCCCATGTTGGGCTTGGAAATCCTCCCTGCTTTATTTTTTATTGTAAATGACCGGAGGATGGAGCGGCTCGATGGGACACGGCGGCGGCCAAGCCCGCCTGCTCCAGCCCACCCACGCGCGCCGGCTGCTCCTGGTGCTTCCCCTTCCCTGTGTCCCCACGCCCTGGGTGAGCACGAGGTGCTTCCCACTGCTCCCCCCAGCCTGGGCCCGGCTTCTGCCACAGCTTCCAGAGCTGGTGACTGTGCCTTGTGCTCCCAGAGCACAGAATGGGAATGGGATGGGCACAGGGACAGGGATGGGCACAGGGACAGGGATGGGCACAGGGATGGGCAGGGGGGTGGGGTCAGGAATGGAATGAGGCTACACCAATGAGCCTGGGTGTGCAGTTGAAGTGCATCAAACTCCTCATCCTGGCTCATCCCTGAGCCCTTCCATGGGGCTGGCGTGGCCCTGGGATGGATGTGGGGCCAGAGCTGGGGGGAGGGCCAGCGAGCACACGCCGTGCCCTGCAATGACCGTGCTTTGACTGCCGGGTTTAAACAAGTTCCCTGTTGTGCCGACCTTCAATCGCAACAGCAGATCCCCCGTGGATCACATATATTGACTTAAAAAATAATTAGCCTTGAAGGGAGCAGGCGCAGGGCTGGCCAGGCCCTTCATTAATATTTCAGTAACAGGGGCCATAAATCAGCTGCAGCTCAGCCAACAACCCCAGCTGTGTCCACAGGGAAGCACAGCCGTGGTGCTCACGGGATCATTGCCCAGTCCATGGGCACGGGAGTGCTGACATGGACACTGCGGGGAGAGAGGGATGGTGTGGGGGTCAACAGCCCCCTTCCGCTGGGAATGACCAGGAGCATGCCAGGAACACAGCAGATGCTCACCAACCTGCCCAGCACAAGACACAGGCAGTTCTGGAGCGATGGGGGCGGCACAGGCTGGCTGTTTTCCTGCGAGAACAAGGTGACATTTCTTGTCTCCTTTCTCATGCTTTAAGTGTGAGATTTTTTTCCCTGTTCCCAGCACTTTCATGGTGTGCCAGGGGTTTTTAACACGTCTGCTTGCCGCCTGCCAGGGGAGCCGCACTCCCACCGTCAGTGTGGCAGCGGCGGCTCTGAAGCCGTGCCAGGGGTCTTGGTGCTGGGTCAGGGCTCTGCTCCCCCCAGAGCGGTGCTGGCAGGCCCCATCCTGCTCCAGCATCTCCAGGGAACAGCACAGACCCCCAGAGCACTGCCCCTGGGTGAACCCTCCTGGCTCCACTGCTCCTGCTGGGCTTGGCTTTGCAGCAAGGGGTGGTTGTGGTTGAAGTACCGGAGTGTGCTGGGGAGACTGGAGCTGCCTCCAGAGCATGTCAGCCTGGTCAGATAGTGCCCAGCCTGGCAGCTGCAGGGCCCAAGCTGGGTGGGGTGAGCCAGGAGGGGCTGCACTTGGGACCCTCAATGCCTGTCCCCTGCTCCAAGTGGCAAAAATAATTACTTTCATGGGATTTCTGCTGGCTGTATTGGAGCAGGTTCCAGCCTTTGTTGTCCAGGAGGATGGGCAGGTGACCCTCAGCCCCCAGGAGGACAGGGAGGTGACCCCCAGCTGTGGCCACCACAGACCAGCCGCTGTTCAAGACCTGCCCGGCGAGGTGGGAGTTTCGAGCGGCTGCTCTGTGTGATTAATTATCAGTTCATAACACAGGAGATTTCAGGCATGAAAGAGCCTCTCCACAGGCACGTTGTGCACACTTTATCCATCATATGAGACTCCAGATGTTTCCATTTTATTCTCATTAAATCACTGCCTGGAGAGTGCGGGTAGAGGGAGGCCTCCTGCCCCAGTGCTGGGCACCACCGGGGGGGACAGCACAGCACCAGAGACCCTTTTCCTTGAGGGATGGACACAGGTACCTGGGGGGCTAAGGTCAGGCTCCCCTTTTCCCACAGCTTCTTGGAAGTGCAGGAGCAGGTGGAATAACCCAGCTGGACCAAGGGTCCAGGAGCTAAGAGCCTGTCTGGAGCTGCTGGCTGACAGAGGGCACAGGGAACTTAATTTTGCATCCAGCATGCAGCAAAACCATGGCCAGATTACCTTGCCTTCCCTCTCCCTTCCCTCTGGCTCTCTTTCCCTCCCCTCCCATGTCTCTCCAAGGGCTGAGGTCTCACAGAAGGACAGGGGGATGCACTGTCCAGCAGTGAGGGGCTGAGCCACCCCAGGGGGCTCTTCCCATGACAGCATCCCCAAAACAGCCCAGCAGACGGGACGAGCAGGGCTGAGCCCAGCTCAGGTGGGAGAGGAGAGAGCTGGGAAGGGAGGGAGGCAGACAGAGGCACAGGGGTCATACCAGGTAAGAAAAACAAGTAAATAGCTGATTCAGGGGTTTGTTCTCCTCTTTTATTTAACAGAAACTGTATTTTTACAGCTGCAATCCCTTAAAATGGGATTCTTTTTCCCTTAAACAAATCCTTGTAAAATAATGCTTCATAAAAAGAAGCGTTCCTCTCCTCGACCCTGAAGACAGAAAAACAATAACGCCGGTGAGGCCGTGGCTGTGCTGCCAGGGAGGCCTGGGGTGGCTGTCACGCGTGTCCCTGGCAGTGCCACCTGACCCACAGCCACAGCTCGGGGGGCTGTGGTGGGTATGGCATCGCTCCGGGCCGGCGGCTCGCACGGGATGGGCACAGCTGAGCTCCTCTCCCAGCATCTGCCACCACCACCTGCATCCTCACAGGGCCCAGGCTCTGCTGTGGCAGGGCCATCCCTGTCCCCTCCCGCCCTCAGCTGACTCCGAGGGCATTTTCCAGGCAGGAGAGCAGCACTCAAGGCTTCCTCATCCCTGGAGACTCCAACAACCTGCCAAAGCCTCGTGGCATCAGAAACAAACCCGCGCCAGGGCTCTCTGCTCCCTTGACTTAATTTGGTTTAATTTTGTTATAATTTGGGGGGGTTTGGGTTGTTTTTTCTGTAGGCTGCAGCTTTTTCTTTTTTTCCCTGCTGCTTCAGCAAAAGCGATTCAGGAAATTCCGATGAAATCCCGGCGCGCAGCAGCCCTGCCCCTGCTCCCCGGCGGGACAGGCAGGGAGCTTAATTCTCATTAATAACCACCATGGGTCAATTATTGCGAGAAGGAGGAAAAGCAGCAAAAAAGCTCTTTGGCATCACGTGTTGTTTAAGCTTCCAAAAATAAATGTTCCTTGCAAATCAATCTGTTTGCAGCTCTGCGCGTGGAGCCGGCAGGGAAAGTTGCTGGAGGAAGAGAGTATTTATGGAGGGGGTTTATTTTAAATAAACAGGCACTTAAGGCTGGGGCTGCTGCTCCAGTGTGGATCCCTCGTCCTCTGCACGAGCTCCCGGCACTGCCCACGAAGTGCCGCAGTTGAGCCACGAACGCGGCAAGTCTCCGGCTCCAACATCGTGGGTTTGGTCCAGCACCCACTTGGGAGACTCAGCACCCACTTGAGAAACTCAGCACCCAGATGGCTGTCCCCCCAGGGCAGGAAGAGCTTGGCAATGGCAGCCTGAGCCTCCCACAGGAGCCACGGCCACAGTGGCCACAGCTTTTGTCAGAGGAGCCCCTGCTCACTTGAGGGATATGAGAGCAATGTTGGGTTTGGTGGGCTGTGGGTTTTTCATTCGATGTTTTTTCCCCTTTTATGTGCTAAAAATACCAAGAAAACCTGATGCAGGGATAACCCCAGACTCACAGGTACCATGGCAGCCTCTGGAAGGCTCTGCTGGGTGCCCACCATTAGTTACTGCTCATAAACTGTGTATTTACTGTGCGTCTCCCCGTCATGGTGTGTCGGGAAGGGTGACGTGCTCAGGAAATCTCTGGTCCACAAAAAGGCAAATTTGATGGAGTCCTGATCCCACTGAGATCCTTCCCAGGCTCCTGGATGGTCCCTGCAGGGCAGAGAGGACAAGGGGGGCTGCGGGTGCCCACTCCCACTGTTGCTTTGTCCGCAGGAGCCGTGGGAGCAGGAGCAGGATGGTGCCGGACGCCGTGGAGCTGCTGGTGACGATGGTGATGATGGTGATGGTGATTGGCCCTCGATCGGCTGCAGGAGGCGGCGTGGGGGGCTACGCCCAAGTCAAGTACATGCAGCCCATGGTGAAGGGACCCCTGGGACCCCCGTTCCGTGAAGGCAAAGGGCAGTACCTGGGTAAGAGCCATGTCTATGGGGAAGTGGGAGGACATGGGGGAGCTGCTGGCACAGTGGGAAGGGGCCATGGCACCCCACAGCCATGTCACACTTGTCACCCCCTACCCTCAGATTTGGAGCCCCCCAGGAGTCACCTGGCACAGCTGATGGGTCCTGCTGTTCAAAACACCTTTGGCCAAACACAAGGGGCCTTTTAAGTCTCCTTAACCCAGTATAGAAGGACAGGATGTACACAGGGAGAGGCTCAGAGGGGAAGTGGAGCCCTTTGCTGGGCTGAGGGGGCACCCATGGGTCCCTTGGTCAGGGAGCTGGGACACAAGGGGACCCTCCAACTTCTTGCTCCCACCCTCCTGCCCGTCCCAGCTGTGAGATAGAGGAGCCCCAATACTCACCCTCTCAGCCTCTCACTGCTGTTAAACCTGAGCTGTCCTGGCAAGGCTTTTTCCACTTCTCCACCTATTCCATTTCCCTGTCTGTGTTTTGCACCAGCTGGGAAAGGAAAGAGTGCCAAGGCTGGAGCTGTGACCCAGCCTGGCAAGGGAAGAGCAGGAGAGAGACATTTCCTCCCTCAGAGAGCAGCAACCAGAAACTCCTCACATGTTAAATCATTCCCCGTGGAGTGACGTGCACTGGAGGGGCCAAGGCACCAGGGCCATCACTCAGCACAGCCAGGGCTCCAGGACCCCTGCCCTTCCATACCCCCTGCCCACAGCTGCCCACAGGACCTGTGCCCATCCCAGGCTGCTGGCAGCACTGCAGGATGGGGCAGCACTGAGTTTGGGTGCCCAGACCTGCCAGGTTGGTGTTTGGCCCTCGGGAAGAGCTGCTGGATCCTCCCTGTGGGTTCTCACAGATCCTGACCCTCACAGGAGCCGAACTCCTGGCTCTGGGAGGAGAAACTGGAGAAGGCTGGTCTGCCAGTGGCTGATTTACTGCGGGGCTGAATGGCTTATCAGGAGTTCAGCTCAGCACATGTGTCAGAAAACACACAGCAAAATCTGGAGCCGAAGTGTGCTCCGAGCCCCCCCTCCCTGCCCCCTTCCCAGCTGTTGTAAAGCTGCTCCCTGAATCCCAGCCAGAGCCAAAACCTTCCAGCGTAGCACAGGAACACTTCAGCTGCTGGTGGGACTGGATTCAAATCTCTCCCTGCTGTTTTCCCTTCTTTTTTCTCCTTCTTCCTATGCATGGGAGTGGCTTGTGCTGCCTCAGAGCAGCAATGCCTATGGTGGGGAGAGCAGCAAGTGCCAGGCTGGGGCAAGGTGTAATTTGGGCAAGTTTTGCCAGGTTACAGCAGGTGTAGAGGAGACATTGAGGCAGGGCAGAGCACAGGAGTCCCTGGGCATTACTCTCCTAAACTCCTGGGAAGGAGAAGATGGGGGGGGACACAGGGACATGGGCAGGGACAGCTGCAGCCTGAGCCACCAGCTGCAGAGCTGCATGGAGGCAGCTGGAGAAGCCAGTGCCTCCTGGATCCCACCGAGCTCCCATCTCTGCTTAACCTCTAATTTGGCAAGGAAAATCCCTGCTGGCCTTCTGCCCTGCTCGGGGAGCTCAGCTGACTCGCCGCGACGGCGCAGGGCTGTGCCGTGCCCCCGCAGGTTACCCCGACCCGGCAGGGAGCTGTGAGGGCCCCCCGGGCTGGGATCCCCGGCTGGAGAGGCACGGGGGTCCCTCCTGCCTCCAGGTGCCATCTAGTGAGGGACAAGTTTCCTCGAGGTGCCAGACACCTTTTCTGACCCAAAAGCAGCTGCCCCAGGAGCACAGAGGCAGCTCAGGGCAGGAGATGCTGCAAAGTGCTAAAATGCTCAGAACTTTGAAGCAGAGATTTGCACATTGGAGTTTATCTTTGGCTTAATTTAAACCATGTCCATGGCCCTGCAGCCAGGTAAACCTGCTGGATGCTGTGCTGGGACAGCAGCCGCTGGGGGAGAGGATGAGAGGCGCTAAAACATCGATCCCACGCAATGTCCCTGTGAGCCTGTGAAACTCTCTCACGAGACAGGGCTTGGCAGCAGCTCTGGAACGAGCTCTGCCACGGAGCAGCCAACCTCTCCTTCCTGCAGTGTCATCCGGCCGCGCTGGCCAGACCCGCTGCTGGCTGCTCGTGGCTGGGAACCACTTCCCATCCCGCTGGATTATTCCTCCGACGGCTGGTCTGCGCTGCTGGGTCCCTCCTCGGGGCATGAGGGGGCCTTACTGGGATGAGCACAGCTCTGAGGGGCTGCAGCACCCACCTGGCCGTGTCTGTGCTCCTCAGGATGTGGAACACTCTGCGGTGCCCAGGTGGGAGCTCGCAGGGGCTGTTCCTGCCCCATCTCCTTCCCGCTGCCCCAGCTGGCTGTGCATTAACATTCACAGCAACTCTCTCATGCTTCGAGGGGAACTCAGAACCCCTCGCTGCTGCTGTGAAGCGCAGAGCTCCGAGACATGTGTCTGTGGTAAGACATGGGCTTTTGAAATCGGACACCAGCGGGGCTGCAGTGTCCCAGTTTCTCTCCACTAACCGGCCCCGGTTTGGTTTTCCCGTCTGCTTTTTTGGCCGCCTGTGAGCTGGCAGCTCCTGCCTGGCGTTTCTCTCCACTGCCTTGTGTGAGAGAGTGTGTGTGTGTGCTTTTTCCTTCCTTCGTGGGCTCAGCTGTAGATCCTTGCTCTGATTCCATGCAAAATGACCTAGAAAACTAATTTGTTTCAAACCATTGCAAGAAGAAAAAAAAAAGAAAAAGTAGGGAGAGAAAACACATTGAAATGATTTTCTGGAGTAAATTTTTTCCAGGATTCAAACCCCAGAAACGGTGCAGCACTGCACAGCTCCCTTGCCCTCTTCCTCACTCTGTTTTCCGGGGTGAGGAGCAGCAGTTTGCAGAAATCCAGTGGCAATATCAGGACAGACAAGTATTTCCTTCATCAAGGGAGCCAAGTGACCGCGGCTACAGCTGGGGCTGTGGGCCAGGCTTTGATTTATAGATAAGCTCTGAAAATGTTTCCATTACCAAATGAAAACACGCCGGCACCAGGCTGGGAAGGGGCCGGAGCTAATTGCTGTGCTTAGGGCAGCAAAGCCACCTCTGATGCTCCGGGAGCGGTGCCTGCTGCTGCCACAGTTATTCTTTTCACGTGTCTCAAATCTCCCCTAAGCTTTTCCCATTGCCTGAGGGAATCTCCGTGCTGGCAGATCCCGGCTCTGTGGGTGTCTGTGCTCTCAAGGACTGGCTTGGCTTATTGAGAGGGGCAGGCTGGCAGACCCTGGGGACCCCACTGCCTCCTCTGCAACACCGTGCCAGGGCACACAGCTCCCATGTCCCGCTCCCATCCCAGTCTGGATCCGCTCCCATCCCAGTCTGGATCCACTCCCATCCCAAGAATTTCTCCATACAGATCTCTTCCCAACTGGAATGATCTACCTTAAGCAGATTTGGTTAAAATTCACCCAAAGATGTCAAGGCCCTTTCCTCTCCCTTTCTCATTTCTCGACATTGTCCTGTGTAGGTGCGACTGCCAAGTGTTTCCTTTATCTCAAACTTCCCAAAAGGAGAGCTTGTCTGATTTATTCTTTTTCACTCATTCCTGGTGTCACGTGGGGGGTGACACCCTGCCTGGGCCAGCCTCGAGGAGTTATTTATGCTCACGTCTGTGCTTTCCAAGCCGAGCTGCGGTGGGCATGTCCTCTGCCTCTCCTCGCCTGTGGAGACTCTCAGCCCATTAGTTGCTTTCTTATATCCGTTTGCAAAAGACCTCAATAAATTCTTGAAATGTCAAGTGGTTGCAGCCTATTCCCAGCTGGGCTGACTCATTTGGATGGAGCTGAGGCTGCATTTCCCTCCCAGCTTTTGGCTGCTCCTCCACCCCCAGCGCTTTTTTCCTTTTTGGTTTTTCTGTGCCTTGCTGGACTCGGGAGCTGTGCCAGCGAGCACCGTGGGCATGGCCTAACCCATACACCCATTGCCTCCTCGGGCTTTCGAGTACATGTCCAAGAGTTTTCTTTTTAATCCAAAAGGATTAAAGGTCTCTCGAGGCCCTGGACTCTCGGGATGGGGTGGAGGGATTATCCTCAGTCTTGGCTTGCGCTGTCGCCATCCTCTCAGCTGAGCCCAGGCAGGAGTGACTGAATCCCACGGTGCTTTCGAGGCCGCTGGGAAGTGAGGCAGCAGGAGGTTTGGATCCAGCTCCTAAAAACACCCCGCAGTAACTCATCACAAAACAGCCCTGCCAGAGCCCACGGCAAGCGCTGGTTGTGCTGACGCCTTCCATGGTGTCACCCAACATCCATGGAGGGATATAAGGCTGGGATTAGCACTCAGGGCCTTGGTCTTGCCTCAGGACAGCCCTGCTGTCCCCACTGTGGCCACATTTAAATGGAAGGGTCTTCCTACAAGCCCAGTCCAGGCAGCACAGAGGCCCTGGGTCCAACATGAACGTCCCACACCAGCACAGTCCTTGTGCACCACTGGCCCCAGTGACACTCCTGTGTCCTCTCTCCACAGACATGCCACCGCTGCTGCCGATGGACCTCAAAGGGGAGCCAGGACCGCCAGGGAAGCCCGGCCCACGTGGACCCCCCGGACCCCCCGGCTACCCAGGAAAACCAGGCACGGGGAAGCCAGGAATGCATGGCCAGCCTGGCCCTGCTGGGCCTCCTGGCTTCTCGGGCATTGGGAAACCCGGCATCCCAGGACTCCCTGGAAAGGCGGGTATGAAAGGGATGCCCGGAGCCAAGGGCGAGCCTGGCATGCGAGGGGAGCAAGGGCCAAGAGGACTTCCCGGCCCCCCAGGGCTGCCCGGGCCAGCTGGACTCTCTGTCAACGGGAAGCCGGGTCCCCAGGGCGGCCCTGGACTGCCTGGCTTTCGGGGCGAGCCTGGCCCAAAAGGAGAGCCAGGTCCCCGCGGAGAGCGAGGGATGAAGGGTGAAAACGGTGTGGGGAAGCCGGGATTGCCGGGGCCCAGGGGGAACGGGGGCCCTCCTGGCCCCGCAGGGCCCCCTGGGCCTGTTGGCGTTGGGAAGCCTGGCCTTGATGGGCTGCCGGGAGCACCGGGGGACAAGGGGGACATGGGCCCTCCCGGTGGGCCCGGTGTCACCGGGGAGCCCGGTCCTGTGGGGCCACGGGGACCCCCTGGGATCGATGGGATCGGGGTCCCGGGCGCTGCAGGGGTGCCAGGGATACAAGGACCAATGGGACCCAAGGGAGAGCCTGGAATCCGCGGGCTCCCGGGTCTGCCAGGCCCCACGGGTTATGGGAAACCGGGTTTGCCTGGCCTGAAAGGAGACCGCGGGCAGCCCGGGGCGCAGGGAGCCATCGGCGATAAGGGGGAACCAGGCATTGATGGGGAGCCGGGCGAGCCGGGCCCTGCTGGCATCATCGGCCCACCGGGCCCGCCGGGGTCCATGGGGATGCCGGGCAAGCATGGGCTGCCCGGATCCAAGGGGGACGTGGGGCCAAGTGGGCCCCCAGGGATGCCGGGGATACGTGGCGACCAGGGCCCGAATGGCTTTGCTGGGAAGCCAGGAGTGCCAGGAGAAAGGGGTCTGCCCGGCTCGGTGGGACCCCCCGGGCCAACGGGCCCCAAAGGAGAGCCAGGGTTCATCGGCCTGCCAGGGGTGCCTGGATTAACAGGTGGCCCCGGGCCCAAAGGGGATGGTGGGATCCCAGGGCAGCCAGGGCTGAGGGGCCCCTCGGGCATCCCGGGATTGCAAGGACCTGCGGGTCCCATGGGGCCACAGGGGTTACCTGGGCTGAAAGGGGAGCCTGGGCTCCCCGGCGTTCCTGGCGAGGGGAAGACCGGCGAGCCCGGAATGGCCGGACCCATTGGGCCTCCTGGAATGCCGGGAACGCCGGGGCTGAATGGGCCACCGGGCCCACCGGGGCCGCCTGGGCCACCGGGAGCACCGGGGGTGTTGGACGAGACGGGCATCGCGGGGCTGCACCTGCCGGATGGCGGCGTGGAGGGCGCCGTGCTGGGCAATGGGAAGCCGGGCAAGCCGCAGTACGGCCGAGGGGAACTCGCCGCCCGCATCGCGCCCGCCTTCACCGCCATCCTCACCTCGCCCTTCCCGGCGTCCGGCATGCCCGTCAAGTTTGACCGGACTTTGTACAACGGGCACAACGGCTACAACCCGGTCACCGGAATCTTCACCTGCCCCGTGTCCGGAATCTACTACTTTGCCTACCACGTGCACGTCAAAGGGACCAACGTCTGGGTGGCCCTGTACAAGAACAATGTGCCGGCCACCTACACCTACGACGAGTACAAAAAGGGGTACCTGGACCAGGCCTCGGGCAGTGCCGTGCTTGAACTCAAGGAGAACGACCAGGTGTGGGTACAAATGCCCTCGGACCAGGCTAACGGGCTGTACTCCACGGAATACATCCACTCCTCCTTCTCCGGGTTCCTGCTCTGCCCCACATAACGGCTGTTGGGCATGTTTCCTTTTCACCCACTTTAGCCATAAACTGTCTTTTTTTTTTTTGATAAAAAAGTGTTTTAAAATTAATACAAAAAAGGAAAGTCACTGGGAAGAACGCGCAAGCCGTTGCCGTGGGACCTTGCTTCATGCTGTTTGATCCAAGAGTCAAGAGGGCAATTGGGAAGGAGACATCTACCCATCTATCTTTCTTTTTTGGGGGGAGGGAGAAGGGAGGGAGAGGAGCAACTTCCTCAGCAAAGCATCTTTGGAATAAATTTTACCCCAGTGACTGGACATCAAACACAGGAACACGCTTGGGATGGCAAGGATCTGGCTCTGTGATCCACAGAGGGTCGGCTGGAAGACCAGACCCTCCTGGTCTGTATCAAGTGCCCTCGTTTCCCATTTGGAAAGCTGGATAAATGAATCCAGCTGTGTCATGGCTGGTGTTTGGTAACCTATGCAGGGTCCCAGCACTTACACAAACCCGTACAGCAGCAGGGATCCACGCTGGATTGAGAAATTCCTTCCCAGCCATCAGATGCCCGAGTTCCAGGCTTGCTGATGCCTGTTTTTCCAGACTCTGCTTTGGGGCAGTCTCTCCGATTCACTCCGGATTCAGTGTGGTTGGATTTATAATCCTAAAAAGTGGAACACTTTGCATAAGCACCTTCTAAGAAGTAAATATTATTTTGAACCCTCCCCCCCAGCACCTTTAGGAATTAAAACATCCAGGCACTGGTACCTGGGAGGATGGCACGACCTGTTCCAAAGGTGGTGAGGGAAGCTGTGACCCCTGGGATGAACAACAATCTGCTCTCTCCATTCACCTGCTGGGAAGTCCAAGGGGCTGGTCCTGTCCCGTCTGTCTCTGCAGCCCAAAGACTTGTTTGGCCTCGGGAGCATCTCTGCCCACACAAGGATGGCACTGGCTCACGGTGCTGCCCGCTGGTGTGACACAAGGACGTGCCACTGATGGATAACTTGCTTTTCCTGTTTCGGGATGTGTGAACTCTTGCATTGGTGTCCCTCCCTTTCTCTGGGGATCTTGGAATCAAGAGCAAAATAGTGCTGGTTCTAACCTTCAATGCAGTGCTATGATCGGTGCTATGATCCACTTAACAATGTTACTTACAACATTGTTCCTTAACAATGTTACTTACAAGTGTAGTGCAATATGTACCTGTGACAGGGCACCAAACATGGACCTGTGACAGGTCACCAACCCTGGTGCCACTCTGTGACTTAGGTTAAAAAAAAAATCAACATCTCTTTGTTGTCATCACTTTGTCTCCCTAATGCTGAGTATGAGCTGCAGGGTTCTGGGCCAGGTGTGCACAGCAATGCCCACCTGGCTGCTCTGTCCCTTGGCACAGGGAACAAGGGAACCTGTGGCTCTGCAGGTTTTCTCACAGTAGAACAGTCACTGCCACTCACAGGACAGGGATTCTGCTCATCCCAGGCCAGGAACACGCTGCTCAAGTCAATCCATGTGCATCCCACTGCATGTCCCTCTGCAAAGACACATCCCTGAGAAACAGCAACAATGTGGTCACCAGCTGAGCACCCCGACCTTTGCATTTTCCTACAGCCTGTTTGATGGCCAAAGAAATGCAGAACTAGGACTGAGCTTGTTCTCCAGATGGACTCTGCAAGATATTTAAACAACTTTTCCTATTTCTGTTTTGTTTGTTTTTCTCCTCAAGTCTGTCTTGTGTTTCCACTTCTTGCCATGTTTAAAAACACACCTATCCCTGAAATTAAGAAACACAAGGAGGAAATTGGCAGTTGGAAGGGCAGTGCTCCAGCCACTGCCTGTTGAGGCTGTGACCCCTCCCTGGGATTTTCTCTCCTTAAAGTTGCAAGTTTCATGCAAAGATGAAACTTCTCAAGCTGAAAGGTGTCTGATCCCACCGGACATTTTTAACTCCTGAGGGTGGGGTCAGGACCATTTGGGTTGTGACTGTAACATGTTATTTCCCAGCAGGAACAGGAGCATTTCCCAGCCAGGAACAGGAGCCGTACACAGAGTCCCTAAAATTAAAAGTGGAAGCTCAGATGCTTTTTCCAAGCCCAGTTTTGGGAGCAGGGGGTGCTGGGAGGGGACCCGTCTCCTTCCCTGTAAGAACAGGGAGGGACTCAGCTGGTTTGGCCCCACATGGCCTGTGCAGGGCCAGGAGCTGCCACACCTGGTGGGAGCCTCATCCTGCTCCTCAAAGCAACTTATTTATACTGTGCCTAACCCACACCCCACCTCTTTTTGTTCTGTTTCACTCCAAACTTCTTGTTCAAGCTGGCAAAAAGCAACGACCAAACTCCTCACTGTAACCACCCCCAGATTAACTCCTTGGTGCTGTAGATATTGTTTTGCAATCTCACTTTCCCTTCATGTGCAGAGCAAACCCATAATCACCCCTTTGCAGCTATTTAACCTCTTACATTTACACACTAATGGAAAGCAAAGATATTACACGCACATAGTTAGGCTAAAAAAAAAAACGATGCACAGGATGAGGGAGGCTGTTCACTCTCCAGAAGGATTTTTTTTCTGGAATACTGAGTACATATTCGCCAGCAGAAAGGATTATTTTCTGTCGTGTGTGTGAGCGCGTGGGATTTTGGTTTCAATCACAAGAATAAAAAAGGTTGGGTTGGATGAAGTGTCTATTTTTAATGCTGAAAACTGCATTACAATGTGCATTTTTATATACAAATTCTTACTATTTTTTTTAAATTTGCCTCTAGTATCTTCATTTCTAACCTAGTATATAGAGGTTTTTAGTTTTGTAAATACTTATTACATGCACTGTCCTAGTAAAAGTTGGTTTAAAATGCACTCTTTGTGACCTGAAACTGGCCTGCTCTTCACAACTAAAACTGCAGTACTTGATTGTATTGACAAAACATCAATAAAACTTATTGTATAAAGGTGGGCTCAGCTGTGCTTTGTCCTGGGACTTGCTCAGCCTCAGAGTTCTCTTACTCTGTCTTTCCTCCTCAAATCTCCTCACTCATTCCCAGCAGATTCCCGTGTTGGTATCCTTATGTAAGAAGTTATTGCATGTTTCTTGTGATTAAGAATTCCTGTATCCAGAAGTTCAGGTTCAAAAAAGGATGAAACCCAAACCCTTCCAGCCTGGCAATTATTAATTTGAGGAATTTAGGGTGAAACGTTGGGGGTTCCCATTCCCTTCCATGTGGGGGTTTTTATCATGATTTTTTTATTCTACAGCCAACCTCCACCCCATTCAGAAACAGCCAGGACTGGTGAATCACCTGTAGCAAAGCACCTTCAGAGGCTCAGAGTGCAAAGAATAAAGAGCAGAAAATGTGTTTTCCTACCTGATCTCTGACCTGGCATAGAGGAGACGTTCCCTGTAACAGGTGAAACACTCCCAGGGAAGCCTCATTCCAAGGCACAAGCCATCCTGGAGCTGCCAGGCACAGGGCTCCCAGCACATTCCCTGGGCTCTGCACCATCATCACACGCTGGATTCCAGCACCTGAACTCCTCCCATAGCCTGAGAAGGAAAGGGCTCTCCAGTGACCAAGAGCCATTCCTGGTACTCTTTCCTTTAGGGAAACACAACCTCCTGACTTGAATGAAAACACAGGAGCAGTGGCTGATTAACAAAGATAACCAAGGGACTTTTATTTCTTTCCAAGGAAGTCAGAGCTAAAGGTTTCAGTACATGTTTAAATTCTGGCCTAAAAAGAGCTCAAGTCTTTAAACAGGAGCTCTTTGCTCTCCGTGAGTTCCAAACATTTCAAATTATAAAACTGCTTTAAAAGGAAAAATATCTTCTTTTAAATAATTCCATGAATCTGGTTGCCCCTCTGGCAGAATAATGTGGAAAACCTGACATTTTACAGCTCAGATCTGCAGCACAATACAGAAATATACAACAGACCAAAATTCCACATGTTCCCAGGACAAGAATCCATTTATACAAGGAAAACCCATTAAAGCATCACACAAAAGACTGGCACTTGAAGGAAGCAGACTACAGGGAAAACTGGAAGGACCTGTGGCAGCCAGATTCCCACACACGCATGCAGCCTGACACAACCACCACGTGCCAACACCACCGGGGAGCACAACAGGCACTTCCCGGTGTCACGAGAAATACTGGAGAAATAACACTGTCACATTCAAATTTATAAACATTTCCATATGGTGACTTTGTGTTTTCAATTATTAAAAAAGCTCCCAACCCTTCTCTAGATGTGCCATTCCCAAGCTGTTTCTCCCTTTCTGACCAGCTCCACCAGGAAAAGGTTTTGAATGTGAAACTGTGGAATACAGCTGTGCTAGAATGTTCCTGGCCACCAGCACCAGCTTCTTCTAAACATTGCTGAGTTCTCCCCCATTAACCCACCTTCCCCTTTAATTTTGGGTAGTTCTTACCCAGTACAGAGGATTACAACTGTAAGAAGTAACTCCTACATCCTGCTCTAGTCACTTTTATCGCTGACTACAGCAGAACCAGGAATTCCATGCTTGTGTAACACCAGGTTTCACAACTATGTCCACCCCCATATTTGGACTCCCTGGGAGTTGGACTGTAATGATCCTTGTGGGTCCCTTCCAGCTCAACCATATTGTGATACTGTGATTTAAACATGAGTCTCATTTGGTGCTCTAGGCACACACAAGACATTAAAAATGTGGGATGCATGGATTAGGAACACAGGAGCAGCCAGAGTCCTGTGACAGCAGCTGTGCAAGGGAACACAAAGTGCAGCAGGGGACGGTGCCTGTCGGATCACAGGGCAAAGGACACAGGAGGAGCAGCAATTCAGCAATTACTGACACCCTCTCCCAGCAGGGACAACAAACCAGCTGGGATTGTCTGTGGGCACCAAAGATCTCTCACAGCACCATCAGTGATGCAAAGAAATCCCTTCTTTCTCTGGCACTTCTCATTCTGCCTTTTGGGAAACAAACCTCCCCGGAGAGGTCTGTGCTCTGGCATCCTCACTCAGCACTGGTGACAGACAACCCAGGCCACCAGGCCTCTCTGGTGACTCCTGTGACAGACCTTAGCTGGCCAGACCTACTGCTGAATGAGGGATGTGGAGCCTCCCAAAGCCACTGGACCCACCACTGACCACCAGAACACAGGCCATGGACACAGGAGCAGAGGAAAACAGGGACAAAGTCTGTGGATTTAGACACCTGTCAGTAACTGCAATGACAAATGGCACAATGGTGGACAAAGCAAGCAGCAGAAATCCCATGGAAAAACAAGACTCCTGTACACTCAGAAGAGCTGCACCCACTGTCCAAGTTACCACATGCAGCCATTTCCCAGCTGCTCCATGACTGAAGGGGATGTCCCCTCTCTCCCAAGGTGGCTCGTGCTCCCAGCTCCCAGCTGACAGCAGCAGGCACCTTTCCCAGGCGAGGCTCGCTGGTGTCGGCTGATGGCGCGGATCCACCACTGGATCTGACCACAAAGGCAGAGGTGACCAATCCCTTCGCCTTCAGGAATCCCCTGGAGCAACCCTGGAGCTCAGAGCCGCTGGCAGTAGAGTTCATACAAGCTCTTGGCCATCCTCTGGGTCTCCTGGAAAGCCTCACAGCTCTGCTCCCAGCTCGGGGGCACCTGCTCCTCCCCGTAGTAGGCGCCCGCGATGGCCCCCGCCATGGTGGCGATGGTGTCCGTGTCCCCCCCCAGGGAGATGCAGTAGATGATGGTTCTCTGCAGGGCGTTGTAGTGCTCGGGAATGTCGGGATCAGCGTCCATGCAGCGCAGGAAGGAGTAAATGGCAGTGGGGACGGAGCGCAGAGCAGCGATGCCATTGCCTGGAACACACCCCGTCATCACCCTTCTCCCTTCCGACTGCAACTTCCTGCTGCCACTGACTATCCATACCCATATCATGGATTTTATCAGGAAAAGTTTGTGCCTCAGGAATTGCCCTGAGTTCCCCAGTATCCCTCACATCCTGGGAAGCAACTCCCAGTTCACCACTATAATCTGGCCATACTTATCTCTGTCCCCACCCAATGTGATGATCCAGTGTCCATTAAGAGATCTTTGAATATTAAGATATATTATGGAAGGTAAGTTTTCCTTAGCAAGACAATTCTTCCCCACTAATATAGAGCAGGAATCACTGGGTAGAGACTCCGAATTCCTGCCTGGTGAGCACAGGCAGCTTTTCCAGCACATTCTGTGCCCAACAGGCAGCACAAAGAGAAATCTGGGGGAAGACACTCAGGCTTGTTGAGTTACTCCTGTTTCCAGCTCCTCCCTACTGCTTATAGTAAGAAAGGTACTCACCTAACTCAAACAACACATCTGCTTTGGGAACACTGCTGAGCTCCAAAAATTCCTTGATTTTCTTTAGACGCCTGGAAAATGGTAAATCCTCAAATCCCAGCCTGCAAGCAGAGTGAAGAGGAGAGAATGTGAAGAGGCAGAACAAACCACCACAGCAGAGCTGCTGCTTCCCCACAGCTACTCACGCCCTGGCGTCGCTGAGAGACTTGTCATCTGCCTCCACATGCTCCATGTGGCTGATGAGCTGCTCCAGGAAGGATTCCCTGCTGAGCTCTCCCTGCAGGGCCAGGTGCACGGCCAGGGCCTGCAGGATGGCCCCGTTGTAGCCCAGAGAGTTGGCGTGGGTCAGCTCTGCACTCAGCTTTGCAAACTGCCAAGGAAACCCCGGGGTCAGCAGAGCTTCCTGGGAGACTCACCCGGCAGCAGGGACACCCCAGGGAGCCCAGAGCGTTCCCAGCACCTTCTTGACATCCTGGATGTCAGAGTAGACGAGGGGGATGCCGGCCACCCTCATGGCCCCGCCGTTCCCGTAGGAGCCCTTCCCGTTGAACTGGGCTCTCGCAGGCTCGAACACGTCGCTGCACTTGGGGCTCAGGAGCTTCTTGAAGACATTGACCACAGCCATCCCATAACCCCTGTTGGGCTCCTTCTTGTACTCCTCAGCAAACCTGGCGTGGGCAGGGCAGGGAAAACACAAGGAGGAGTTTGGTCTCAGTGGTGTTTGTGACTGGGTGAAGCCTCTTGATAAAGTGAATTAATAACACACATGAGAATCAGTTGCAGTGAGGTTTATGGATTCTATTCCCCAGGGAAACAATTCCCAAATAATCAGTGTGAAAGGAGGAAAGGGTGTATAAACATCACCTTCCACAACCCCACTTGTTTCCCTCTCAGCTTTGCCTCAAAATAGAAGCAAACTGGAAACATTTCCGTGGGTCACAACCACAAGGAAAGTCTTTTGTTCAAGTTCAATGGAAGAGTTTTCTAAACAAAGGAACGCTCTCCCTTAAGTGGAACCAAATGCTCCCAGGGCGGGGGATTCCAGAGGGAAACAGATCATAAACAAAGCTAAGCTGAGCTCACTCCTATTCCCTCACTAAATTAAGGGCAGCACAAACATAAATAGCAACAAATAAACAGGAAATTAAAGGTTTCTGAACTCTCCAGGCATTCTCCTCCCCAAAGGTGAACACACACAGGGCTCACATGTCAAGGCAGATTCTGACCCCACACTGCAGCTGACGCTGCTGCAGCTCCAAGCACACAATAAATTACAGGATGAACCACCACTTTCCTAAATTTTGCCCCTCCACAAACTACCAGTGGCTCCACAGACAGTCCCAGTGATGGTTTCAGCTGCAGAAAGCTCTGTCCTCACCTCTTGGCCATGTCAACCTCGTCAAACTCCCTCTTGGCCAGCAGCGACTGCACCACCGACCTGCTCATGGCCGTGTCGTCTGTGTATGGCAGTGACTCTGCAACAGGAGGGACAGGGTGACATCCCCAGCCAGGGCCAAACTGCTCCTGCCCTCTGCCAGCACCTCCCTGATCTCCAAGGCCTGGTTGTCACAGGTTTCCCAGAGCAGATGTGGCTGTCCCATCCCTGGAAGTGTCCAAGGCCAGGCTGGACAGGGCTTGGGAGTATCCTGGGATAGTGAAAGGTGTTCCTGCCCATGGCAGAGGGGTGGAACTGGATGACCTTTAAGGTCCCGGCCAGCCCACACTACCCGGGATTTAAGTTCCCCAGCACTCTGAGCTTGGCACAGGTATGATCATCAGAGCAGAGACATCCAGGGAGCTTCAGCCACAGCTAAAACCAGACAGAATGTACTCCATGGTAAACAGAAGCCAGGAGAAAGTGTCTGATATCCAGAGGCACACAGAGATATGGGAATCTGGTCAACACAGAATCCCAGACTGGAGGATTCTATGAGGGGAGGAGTGGGACAGCACCCCAAAACCCAGTCCTGGGGGTGCTGAGGAGGGACACACACAAACCCCAAAGTACAGTTCTGGGGGTGATAAGGGACACAGACACCCCCCAAAACCCAATCCTGGGGGTGCTGAGGGGGGACACACACAAACTCCAAAATACAGTTCTGGGGGTGATAAGGGACACAGACACCCCCCAAAACCCAATCCTGGGGGTGCTGAGGGGGGACACACACAAACTCCAAAATACAGTTCTGGGGGTGATAAGGGACACAGACACCCCCCAAAACCCAATCCTGAGGGTGCTGAGGGGGGACACACACAAACCCCAAAATACAATTCTGGGGGTGATAAGGGACACAGACACCCCCAAAACCCAATCCTGGGGGTGCTGAGGGGAGACACACACACCCCCCAAAATACAATTCTGGGGGTGCTGAGAAGGGACACAGACACCCCCCAAAACCCAATCCTGGGGGTGCTGAGGGGGGACACACACAACACCCAGTTCTGGAGGTGCTAAGGAGGGACACAGACACCCCCAAAACCCAATCTTGAAGGCGCTAAGGGAGGACACAGCCCTCCCCAAAACCCGATTCTGGAGATCCTGAGGGGCACAGACACCCCTCAAAACTCGATTTTGGGGGTGCTGAGGAGGGAGGCGGCATCCGCACCCCAAAGCCCGATCTTGGGGGGTGCTGTGGTCCAACCCGACCCTCCAGGGCGTTGAGCCGGCTGTGTGAAGGGTGAACAAGTCCACATTCCCCCACCCACCTCCTCGAGCGCTCCCCGCAGCCTCCCCACCCTCCTCCTCAAGCGGCGCCGGTTCCAGCCCTTTGAGGAAACTCAGCAGCTCCGGCAGCTTCACGACGCTCCTGCCTTCGAAAACAGCTCCCAGGCAATCCCCCAACAACGCCCCGGCTAAGCAGCCCCGGAACCGAGCGAGGCCTGGCCGGGGACGAGCCGGGAGCCTCCCGGGGCCTGAGGCCGAACCGGCCGCCGCCATCTTGCCCCGAGCCGCGTCTTATTCCTCCGGGCCGCTAGGGGGCAGTGTTCGCGGAAGCGCCTCTGGCGCCTCTGGCGCTTCCGCGTACACTGCCCCCTAGCGGCCCGGAGGACCGAGTTGCCGACAGCAAACCCGCCTGTTCCCTGAAATCCCTCCTGGAATCCACATGGATTTAATGCCCTTGGATGACAACTGGGGACAGGCTTTTTATTGTTTATAAATCTCCTCGGAGCGCGGGAGGGTGTAAATATCATCCAAGGGGCAAGAGAGTTATAAAACCAAACTAAGGGGAGAATTCCATCCTCTCTTAACACGATGCAGATGTCGCTGCTGCTTTTTCTTGTTTTTTCCCCCTCTCCTGGCTGTGGAATTGTGTCACCATCGGGAGGTTGCACAATTCCCGGCGTGCTAACAAGTCAGCTCCAGCTGACTGTTCCTAGGGAGGTTCCTGGTCCGGTTGACAGCGTCAACCTCTGGATCATATTTCTCCACAGGGATCACGAGTTTTCTCCGGGTGTCCATGCACTTGTTGTCCAGCTGCAGGGAATTGGTTTTGTAGCCAATGTCGGTCTGGATGCGGTGAAGTTGTCTGTAAAGAGCATCCAAGGCATTCCTGGGAAAGAGGAGAAGTGAGAGGAGTTGGAATTAAAGGCTGCATTGTTCCCCAGGAAAGTGGTTACAGCCCCAGAGCTCAAGGAATGTTTGGACAGCGCTCTCATGGACAGGGTGGGATTTTGGAGTGTCCTGGGCAGAGCCAGGACTTGGACTCGACGGTCCTTGTGGTTCCCTTCCAACTCAGGATACTCCATGATTGTAAATGGGACAGGAAACACCCAACTTCCCACTTTCTGGCTTTGTACAAAGAATGAACTCATCGGATACTCCTTGATGGGAGATACTCATGGTTTGGGGCAGAGAACAATGAGCCCACACGCTGTTCTGGGAGGGCAGCACAGCAGTGGGAGCTGCCAACCCACAGCAGCACTTGTTTCTTCCTCCTCACCCTCCTTTTTGTCCCTCTTGGAACTCTCTGTGCCTGGATGAAGTCAGTCAAGCAGGGGCCATGGGAGCCCCACTCCCATCACACCGACCCCTTGTGCTGCACCCCGTGCCCACCAAGCCCTCCTGAGCCCCAAACGCAGCTGCTGCTCCAGGTGTGCCAGGGACACCCAGAGGCACATCCCGTCCCTCCCAGGGAGCAGGACACTCACTGCGACTCTGTCCGTTTCTGCTGGAGTGCTCGGATCGCCGCCTCCAGCGTCTGCACCTCCCCTGTGAGCCCGTACTGCGCCTGCAGGGGGGAGAAGGGGACAGCACTTAGAAGGGCTCAGTGCCGGTTTCACAAAGTCCTATTCCCCCTCCACCTCACTGTGACATTATCCCCTTGTTTTGCTCTGTCACTGTAGGATCCGTTGCTCAGCTCCTCCAAAACTCACCCACGTTTTCCAGAGCCCCCATCCCGCTCGGTTTCCCGCAGGGGCTGCGCCAGGGGCGGTACCTGGTCCCGGCAGAGCTCCACGTGGGGTCGGTACGTGCGGGTCTCCAGGCGGGTGTGAGCCACTTTCAGATCCAGCGTTCGCTTCCGGAGATCTTCCTCCAGCTGCCGGATGTCCTCCTCCATCTCTGCGATTTCCTCCAAGGTCTAAGGGTAAAGACACGTGTGGTGAGGGACAGCCCGGGAGACACACTGGGAAACAGCCCCCATGGCTCGGGGATTTAAGTTTGCTGGGGATGCGTTTTACTCCAGGGTTTCTGAGGACCAGGATGGTGCTGCTGGGGGGTGAGACCAAGGGTGACATAAAAAGGCCCAAATGTGGCAGTGCTGCAGAACGAGGCCAGAACAGCACCTGTGAGAGCTGCAGGAGGTGGGATACTGCCAGGATCATACCTGTGCCACTGAAAGCAAACACGTGGAAACCATGCTCAGCCCAAGCTGCTTCCCAGGTAACAAACAGCCTTTGGCATTTTATTCCCAACCAGGGTTGTGGTCAGTCACCAAAGAAACAACACTTACATTCTGCTCCTGCCATCTCAGTTCACTAAGGGCTCCTTCCATGTCTCTAATCCTCTTCCTCAGAGCAAACTCCGTAGCCATACGCTGAGCATCCAGCTCATTGTTTGTCTGGAGAGAGAACAACAGGCACCAGTCATGCTACAAGGTGTCTGTGTGCCCTCCAGCTGAGCCTGGGAGGCTGGGACAAGTCCAGGAGCAAAACCAGTTGGATTTGGCCACTTCCACAGGTGTGCAGGTCACAGTCCCCTGGTAGCCAAAAGGATTGATGGACAGGTATGTGTCCTCCAGCTTGCTGAGGCTGCTGCAAGCTCTGCAGCACAGCCAAGCTCCTCTCTTGTACCAGGAGGGCAGCTGCTCCCAGACAGACCCAGAGACATGCCTGTCACACTCCCACACTGCATCCACAGCTCAGGGAGCAGCTCACCTGGGCAATGGTAAGCGTGATGGCTCCTCGGAGCTCAATTGAGGCTTTCATTTCTGCCTCAGCACGATCCCTGTTGTGCTGGCTGTTCAGTTCCCACTCACGAAGTGCAGTTGTTCTGTGAACAAATCAGTTAACAAAATAAATTGAGTGTTTGCAAGACAGCTCAAAGGAATCACCTGCTGCAGGCCAGGATGGCTTTGTGCAGCACAAAACAATTCCAGAAATCTGGAGGTCACATCCTGCCTCATCTCCTCAGAGACTGAACCCCACAGAGCCCAACATCTGTTCCAACCAGGGACACATCCAAGCCATGGAAGGAAATGCCAAGTGAAAATGTGCAGCAGCTCCCCTGGGTTTGTGGTGACAGATTAGCTAGCTCCCAAAAAGTCTGTGGCTTCACCATTCCACAGCAAATCCCAGAAGCCAAATCCTGTTCTGAGCTCTCTCCAAAACTGCATCCATCAAATGAGGATACAGCACAGGAACAAAAAGCATCCTAGAGCTCTTCCAAGCACTCGAGGCTCTTTCCTTACCCATCTGGGATCCGTGTTGGGTTGACTTTGAAGGAGATGTTGCCAGAGGTGACGTTGAAGGACAAGCACTGCCGATCCAGTTCCAAAGCTTCCACCTTGTGCCGGTGGTCACAGTTCAGCTGCTGCCGAGCTTCCTTCAGGCGGCTGCAGAGAGCCAGGCAGGAGTCAGTGGGAGCAGGCCAAGGGGAGCGACAGCTCACGATTCCCAAAGTTTCATCACTCTGCCAGTCATCTTTGTGAAAAAGTGATGACCTTCAACCATCCTTGGGAACTGGGCCCGCCCTCCCCACCCTCCCCAGCACTGCCTGCCTCGCTGCCCCAGTGAAGAACAGAGATGTAAAGGATTCCCACAGAAGATTAAGGCCTGCGATCTTTAACACATCCCAGGTTCTGATTCCCAAATCAAGGCAGGGGGCACAAGAGATTTGTCTGAGCCAAAATTTCCCAAGGGTGCTTGTGAAGTCTCCCTTGACACAGTCTCCCTCACCAACCCACAGACCTTGATAATAATCATTCAAGACTCCTGTGGGGTTCCCTGCCTGCCCATCTCAGCGTGGCATTAGAAGCACATTAAATATCTGGGGCCAAGCAAGGAGGGCAGAGTTTGGCCAAAAGCTGTCATTCCTCACCAGAGCTGTTTGAAGGCTTCATCCACTCGCTGCTGCAGCTCTTTCTTGGTTCTCTCAATCACTTTCACCTCCCTGTGCAGCTCCTCCTCCACAGGGTCCCTCACCACGTCGATGTCGCGGCGACTCTCACGGAACGTCAGGCACTCGATGGCAACATCCAAACACAAGTTCTTTGCCTGGAGGGCATCTTCTGCTGCCTCCTTCACCTGGAAGAAGCAGTCAGCCAGGTGTGGGGGATATCCTTTAGGGATGGGAGGAAGAAAGGAAGGGCAACCCCACTGATACCCTCATTAAGAAGGGCTCACACTGCCCATCTTTGCAGTTCTGAAACCTTTTAGCAAGTCTGGATTAAAAACTGCCAGAGCCGAAGATCTTAGACCTCTACACTTGCCATTGGCATTGGAAATCACTCCTTACTGGGGGCCAACAACTCCAGGAGCAGCAGGTTTAGAGCTCACAGAATCAGAGATGTCCCACTGCTATTCTTGATTTAAAACCGAACATTTTTGAGGGATGGTTTTAACATATTTCTCATTATCATTCAGAGCTTTAAAAAAAGCCCAAACAACAAAAAAACACCCAGAAACCTAAAAAGGAGCATGCAGTGCAGAGCTGCATGACATGGCTTGGCTCAGCCAAGGACACACAGCGGTTCCAGGAAGTCATTCCATCAGCTATGAACCTCAGTACAAAATACACGCATATATAAGAATATATGTAGGGAGAAGCCCTCCTTGAACTCCAGATGGGCTTGCCCATTGCACAAAACAAGCCTCAGTTAATTCACATCCCATGTTGAGAGTGTAAGTTGATTTCCAGCCATCTGCCTTCCCAACATACTTTGGTTAAGGCATCAATTTCCAAGTCTATGTCTGTGAGGCATCTGGCCAGGACCTCTCTCCATCTGTCCACGCTGGTGATACGATCCTTCAGGCGGGTTCGGCTGTCACACTCATCCCATTTTGCCTGGAATTAGAGAGAAGTGCCATTACTCTTTTAAAAATTGCAGTTATGAATCTTGGTGAAGCCTTTCCCTTTTTTTGGGACTGACTGACCCCACACAGGAGCACAACACGCTGCCTTTTGCTCTAGTGGCCATTTACACAAATGGAGAGAGCACAGAGAACAACACGAGTTGCAACAGAGATGAGAATCACACCCAAGGATTTCATGACAGTACACACACATCATCTCAGGTGGATTTACAGGAAGAAAATGTACATATTTAGCAGGTTCTGTATGGGTAAAGTCCTTTTTATTCCCTTGTCCATACACTCAAATCCAGACATTCTCCCATGCTCCTGAGCCTGCTATCCTGACAAACCTGGGAGCAGCCCCTCTGCCAGAAGGCCCCACCTGGTTGCCAGTGTGGTTGCGGAGAGCTCGTGCTTCCTGCCGGATTTGGTGGGAAGTGGAACGCTGGTGTTCGGCATTGGCCGAGATGAGGTGGGAGTTGTTCTGCCAGTCCGGCAGGGTGAACCGCTGGCCCGGCTTTACGCTCAGCGAGGCCATCCCGCCCAGCAGGTGACTGAAAGGGAGCTGAAGATTTATGTGTTAATTCATGGAAGAACAGCCCAAATGGAGCTTCAGCTGCAGAGCTCTTCAGGAGAAAAGCAGCAGCAAACCTGGCACCTGGCCTAACACAGACACACGTCCTCACAACGGGGAGCACAAGGGCAGGTGATCTGTGCCATCCTCCACTTCAGGGAAAAGGAAAGCCCCGTGAACTGTCCCACCTGTCCCTCCCTGGGGAAGGGAGCTGTTTGCAGGGACCAGGAGCTGCTCACAGCACCAGCTCCCACAGGAGTTTACTGAGCTTGGACAAAATGGCTGATGATGTGGCTGGTCCTGCCTCGCTACAGCTGCAGGCTCAGCCCAGGGCTGTGACCTCGGGGGACTCCAAGGCTTTGCAGAACAGCTGAGGTTACCCAGCACATCCTGCAGAGCCCCCTCACTCCAGAGGCTCCCAGCAGGTCCCGAGGGGGCTGCAGGTGCAGTTCTGGGGGGATCCCTGGCTGTGAGAGACCCCAGCACTGCCGGAGCTCCTCGGGCACAGGGCCAGGGCTCCTCCAGCACGGCCACCGACCCACGGGCTGTCGGGGCAGGGCAGGCCGGGAATTTCCGAAGGGAGGGAAGCCCGGAGGGAGGGCAGAGGGGTGGAGGGGGAAGAAAGGGAAGGGAGCTCAGTCCGAACCTCACCGCGGCTGCTGTGAGGGCACTGGGCACCTCCGGGCGCTCCCTCGGGACCGACCCGGCTCCGCTGCCCGCCCCGGGACCGCTCCCGGCCCCTTCTGTCCCCTCTCGGAGCCGCTCCCGGCCCCTTCTGTCCCCTCTCGGAGCCGCTCCCGGCTCCTTCTCTCCCCTCTCGGAGCCGCTCCCGGCCCCTTCTCTCCCCTCTCGGAGCCGCTCCCGGCCCCTTCTCTCCCCTCACGGAATCGCTCCCGGCCCAGGGCCGATCTCGCTCTCTTGCCCTCTCAGGACCGGCCCTGGCCCCGCTTTCCACCTCACCATTCCCAGTCGATCCCCGTTCCCCAATCCCCCCTCACCTCTCCCCGCTACCCCTCACCGTTCCCGGCCGCTCCCCGGCCCGTTCCTCCCTCGCGGGGCCGTTGCCGGGCGTTGCGGGAACAGCACCGGCCCCGGGGCGGGTGCGGGGACAGGGACACCGCAAACCGCACAGAGCGGCACCCCGAGCAGACTCTGACAATATTGCTGCTTTAAAAAATCCCAACAGGATGACCCAGAGAGCAGGAGGGGGTGCCCAGACCCGGAGCCCCTTCCCAGGTCATAGGAATTAAACCACAACCTGAGCACTTCAAGATGCGCCCGGTTTGTGTTGTTGCTTTTCTGTGTGGATTTTTGTTGTTTTTTTGTTGTTTTTTTGTTGTTTTTTTTTCTTTTTTTAACTAAAATTTTTAACTAAAACATTGAAAATTTTAACAAAAGCATTAAAATAAAAATCAAAAAGACCAAAAATGAGCAGTTTTATGGGATTGGTGTGTCCAGTGCTCCCTGCAGATCCCACCCCAACACCTCCACCCGCTCCTGGGCTTTGGGAATGAATTAAAGTGATGCAAACAGAAACAAAGCACCATATGTGCATTTCCAAAAAAAATTTATTTTTCAAATGAATACGGTTCGTTTACAATACACTCAAGTTGATGGTATCTATAGCCAGCAGAGATCGATGACTGCTGTGTCCTATACACAGTCGTACAAAGGTTACAGATGCCTACGAGAGGGAAGGAACAGTGAAAGAAGTTGACATTTTACTGTGCTGGAAAGAAAGCAACTCTTGCAACAGGTAGAAAATTTTGGCAAGAACAATTTGTCCGGAAAAGGGAGAGAAGGGGCAGAGGACACGGCTTCTGCTTAGCAAGTACATCTCAAACACCAACACGTTCCCTCCCACCCCGCACGGCTGCAGCCCCACGCCCGCGGTACAAAGAGGCACACATGGTCAAGATGGTTAAGTAAAAATAAAGGCTTTAACCAGTTTGTTTGCCACCCATCTCTACAATCTATTTGTGCAACGTCTCGAGTCACAGCTCTACACTTTATTCTTGAAACAATTCCCTTTTGCTTCGAAAGCCCCCAGGACCTTCAACGGTGGGAACACATTCACGCTCCTGCCGAAGCAACGGGACACAAAACAGGGGAGCATTACCAGGATATGGGATAGAGCAGACACAGGGGAGGGGATCGATCCACTGGACTGGTTTATTAGCATTTCATTTGGAAAAGGAATCCCAAACAGCATGTTTTTTTTCTTTTTTTTACAATTTAAACACATGGTCTTAAATATGCAAGATTTCTATGCATGACGTCGCTTCCAGCAGTCTCCAAAACCAACCCAGCTCATAAAAATGATGTTTATGGCACACATGATGCCACCTGAGCCACCTCCCCCTGAAGATCCTCTGATCCTACTGATTACTGTGAAAGTTTTAAAGCAACACCTGCTGACAGACAATGTTCTTATCCATGCTCAGACACCTCCAGTCAGGTGAACAGCCCAGTTTTTCCCCACCAAACACCATTTATCCACCACGAGGCTGCCTGGGGGAGCTGAGCTGCTCACACCAAGGGAAGAGACAAGAACAACAGACCTGTACCCTGTGAACCCAAAGTGTCACCACATCCATGGAATGCTGATCTGCACACCAGTGCCTGGAAACCAACAGTTCTGACCCCAAACTCGCTCTGCCAGCCCCACTGCTGTGCTGCAGCTCGCTTTTCACACTGGCCTGCAAACAGACACCGAATGCAACGAGCTAGAAGCAGGTTTTTCTATAGGAAAACAACATGACGTTGCCTCAAGGTGAGATTCAACACTGAAAACTGCAAAAATCAGAATTTGCTGCAAAACAGAAATCAAGTCCAAAGAAAACTAAACACTACAGCCACAGGAGGGGAGTGATGTACAAAACTGAGTACCCAGAAGAAGCCATTCTTCACTGCAAAGTTGCTTCCTCTCATCAAGCTCTGTTGGTGCTCAATTCTCCTCACTACTTTAAGAGCACTACTCAAGTTTCCATCCACCTTGCTGGCATTCCATCAGGTTCCAAAACTTTCAAAAGTTCTTTAAACTCTCCAATGCTCCAGTGGGCATCACTTTGCTATTAGGTCTGAGTGGACACTGACCAGCAAGACATGGACTTTCTATCCAAGAAACTAGTTTTGAAGATATTTAAGAGATTTGTAAGTGTAAGCATAATGAAACTTTATTAGTAACTACTTTAAAAGCTAATTTTTGCACACCTGTACTTAAATGGGTTGTGGACCTGTGATTAATGGGCCAGCATAGCCCTGAACTCGACAGTTGTATTTTTGTGTTGCTAGATAGTGTTACAGTATTAATTTTCCAACTGCCAAACATGTTTGAAAGACTTGTGTAATTCTCAGCAATGAAAAAAAACCTTCATTGAAATAAAATTGCTCTCTGATAACCTGTTTTACAAGAAATGGATTAGTTTAAAAGAAAGCAGCATGTCAAACACCATGGGATCGACCCCAAGGGCCTTTGGGCTCGGGCAGAGCTGCGATGGGATGGAGGGGAAGAGAAAAGGCTCCGAGCAGAACTGGATTCACTGAAGAGGCAAATGTGCAAGAGGTGCACAGGTTTGTATCAAGCAGTTACCACTGTCATGACACAGCTGACCCTCAGAACACCCAGTAGCTCACGCCCATAAGGTGATGTGAACCATCACAGACATTTTCTAGATGGAAAAACAGGCAGTCATTTCCCTCCAGGTCAGAGAGGGAACTCACTCCAGAGCCAGCTGGTACTGGAGCTCCTGGCTGGACAACTCACCAGTATCTCAAAACTGGATCAAATACAACCTGTTGGAAAAGCTCTTCCATTTTGGTCTGAAAATCAACTTTTTTCAGCAGCTTTAAGCCCAGACTGGCATCTAAAGACACAGGTGTGTGATTCTGCACAGCACACTGTCTACAACAGGGACCTGGTGTCAGAGGATTGTTCCTCCCCTCACACCACTTTGTCTCTCCTTCCACACCCAATTCTGTTCCCTGACATTGCCACCCTCAGCTGTTGGCAAACTGCTTCTTGAGGAATTATCTGTGATGTTTAATCCTCACCTCCACATTCCCACTGAACCAGAGCTCTGCACTGCTCCCCAACATTCACTGGACAACATTCCCCACGTCCCTGAGAGGGGAGAAGCAATGGAGTGTATGGAAAGCTGCAGGAGCACAGTAAAGAGTGAGGACATCACTGGACAGGCAACATTCAAATAGAGGCAGAATTAACAATTCTCATTAGATAAACACATCAAGGCTAAATTTCATCTTAAAAAATTGCAAGTCTACCAGGAAGTAGGTTTATTTGATGACACTGGTTCTTCAGAAACCACTTATTTTAAAAGCTTCTCCTCTCTGGGTAGTTCTAATTCACAAATAATTCAGAGCTTGTTTTGATTAAATAATTCAACACAAAACCAACTCCATTCTGACCAAAGACTTTGAGCTTTAAAAACAGTTCAAGAAAAACACTAACCATCCTACCAATGCAAACACAGGTTTTTCCAGCTCTGTTCCTGGTCAGAAAAAGGCACATGCTTGCTCTCAGTGAGTTCAAGTCCAACAAAAACAGTTCAGGACAACCAAGCTCGTGTCTGACGTCCTCATCAACACCCCTGAAGGGCTCGAGCTGATCACAGCTCACCCAACACCCACCCACCTCCTACCCAGTCCTTTATTTCTTCAGGCTTTTGTCACCATCACTCCCCCACCCTCACACCCCGAGCTGCTCCGTGCTCCACACAGCTCCAGCATGGCTAATTCCACACAGGCAGGGGAGGGAGAGTGACCTCGGTCAGGGAATGGGAGGTAGGCACGAGCTGAGGAAGAGTAGAGCAACTGTGGTGCTACAGCAAAATTGCCTCTACACCTGCCTGCTGCTGCTCTTGGGAGCCAGACACACCTCAGGGCAACCAGGAATCCATCAGAGCATGTGTTGGATAGAGGGGTCAGATATTGCTCAGAAACCCCTCAGGTCCATTGGTTCAGGTAGCACCAACCTACTGGAACCTGTAGCTGGTTTGATCCAAGTAAAGGAGTTTCTTCAAAGTTTGGATAAACCACAGTTTGACTTCAGGGTGCAGCTGACCCAAGCACTGCCACCTGCTCACAGCACAGTCCTGGAGGAGAATAGGCACCCTTAAAACATACAGGAAAAATGGTTTTCCCCTCATGTGATCACAGAATCAGAAAATAGTTTGGGTTGGAAAGGACCTTTTAAAAGTCATCCAGTTCCAACCCCCTGCCATAGGCAGGGACACCTTCCACTAGACCAGGTGGCTGCAAGCCCTGTCCAACCTGGCCTTGGACACTCCCCAGGGATGGGGCAGCCACAGGTTCTCTGGGCAACCTGTGCCAGGGCCTGCCCACCCTCATGATAAAAAGTTTCTTAGATATAATCAGAACTGACTCTCCTTCAGTTTAAAACCATCACTCCTTGTCTTATGGCAACAGGCCCTGCTAAAACTTTGTCCCCATCATTCTCACAGGCCCCTTCAAGCACTGAAAGGTACTGAAGGAAAACTTCAGCTGTCAAAGTTCTGCTTTTTTCTTTGCTACAGGAAGCAAAGAAGGCTCTGCTGGTTCTTCATTAGCTCCAACATTCCATTTAGATTTTCCCACTTGATGACGTTTAAAGCAGTTGGAGTAACTTTTACTGGGCTCTGTTACTTTGAGTCTGTCTTGCTGCCTCTTCCAACTCTTTTCTTCCTCTTGCAGAGCTGCCCCAGCAGCTGCAGGATCTCAGTGTCCCACAGGTTCTCCATCTCCTTGACAAGGCCCTCCCTGTCCACCCACAGCTGCTCCTTGGGGTGTTTTGGTTTGCTGTTTTTCTTTTTTTACTTTTTCTTTTTTTTTTTTTTTAAATCTGAAGTATTTTAATAGTGTCTGTTTTCAGTGGTTTATTAGCTCCTATTTATTTTGGTACTTTAAATCATTATGCACCCTCCAATGACTGACACAGAAACATTTCTGCTGGAATTAAACCTTGTGTGTGGCAGTCCATCAACACCAAGGCAAGAGATTTATGTTCAACACAAACGTGCTTAATCAGGTGCAAGTTCATTTCCTTTGATAGAAGGAAGAGGCAGCAACTTCCTTCTAAATCTCAACAGCTCCAGTATTAGTTAAATGTAGAGAGAAACAAAGTGGTTCACAGGCGAGGGAGGAGATGGAGAATATTGCTGCAAACAAGCTGATGGTGCAAGATTTTTGGCCCTTTTTAGTCTAAAAGATAAAAACAGCTACTACTAAAAAGGACACGAGACAGTTTTGGCTCAGAACTTAGACTGAAAAATGCTCTCTAAACCCTACTCTAGTAACACTAAGAAATTGGGAATATAAAACAACTGAACATCATGGCAAGCTTAAATACCAACACAGTGGCACTGGGCACTGTAATAAGACAAGAAAGTTGGTAACAAACTACAAGAGACATTGGCTCATGTCTCGAAGTTGAATTAGAAGAAATTACAGAGCAAAAAGAGTCAACTTGTGTGTGGGGAGCGGAGCAGGGGCAGCGTCCCCTCAGCAAGGAGGTGTGAGCTCTCAGCAAGGGCACTGCCCCACGCTGGGACTCTGGACCCTACATATTTCATTGATGATGTCCAGAAGAAGCTCTACTTGCTCCCAGAAAAAGTCTGGACATGAACATATTCCTGCAAAGATACCACTTGGAATTACTCAGTGAGTTCTACACTTAAGCTCCAGATATTCAAAAATATCCTGACTGATGTCAAGTTATTCCACATCTTAAATGCCCAACACTATAAACAGTAATAAAATGCACAAAATCATTTTAGTTATAAAGAAAAAAGGTACCAATGAAGCCTCTGTTTATGGCGAGCAGGTTTATTGGCTCCTCTCAAACATGACTGGTCAAGCTGAATTCGGAGAAGAAAACCAAAACATTCAGGAACTTCTCCTGCCTAGAAGTAAATGTTAAAAGCAACACACAGAGCAGACACACAGACCTATGAGCTGCACACAGACCACCAATAAATATACAGAAACATCACAAGAAAGAATGAGGCTCATCATGAAAGAAAAGTCCCATAACTGCTACTCAGACCAAAGGAAAGGGAAGTGTGTGTTTTTTGCAGGCATGTGCAAGCACATTACAGTGTCATCAAAGCACAACTTTGCTATTATTATTACTTTATGCAGCATTACAAGGTTACTGAGGTGCAGTGTTTAATAGTCTAGTCTACAGCTTTTCCTGACTGGAGGAACGCTCACCAAACTCACCATGGACCCTCCACAGCACCACCCACCCACCAACCCCTCCCATCCAGAGCACCCAACTCCCAGCTGGGAATCAGAAGGACCCCCTGACCCATTACATCCCTCCTGGACACACACAAACCATGTGAGGACCCACCATCTCCTAAGCCATCCTTAAGACAACCCCATAAAGACACCCTTCAGTTTGTCTCCACCTCTGGGATTGTGCCACCCCTAAGAGATGACATCCTTTAGTAGCCATGGATTCCTCTGGACACTCACCATGTCCCCACAGCTTCTCCCACACCCCAAAGCCCCCAACCCCCTCAATATGAAGAGGCAAATCACACTGACCAAACCCAGCCCCACCCCAGCCTACCAGCTGAATTTGGTGATCGCTCCTCAATGCCTCTCCCTCCAAAGGAAAACACCTTCCTGGTTATTCTTGGTCCTGACTCAGAGAAGCTGATGCTTGAAAGTACCTAAAAGATACCATCAAACACTTGGCATTTTTCAATAATTTATCTTAAATTTGCAGCCACGTACAACTGGAAAATAAAAATCTACAGCACCATCTTCTAAAAAGGCACTTTCTGAGGACTGTCTTGCTTAAAAAAAAAGAAAAAAAAGTCACTCCAAGTTTTAAACAGTGGAACTGCTTTGTTTGAAAAGGACCCTACGGTAACGACCCATGTCAGGTGAGGGGGTACCTCAGAGAGGGTTTGAAAGGCCAGGGCATGTGGGGTGGAAAGATGGATGGAGTCTCCCCAACACCCTCATTTCTGCCAAACTGATGCTTTGATCTTTTCCCTCTCAAGCCTCTCCCTTACAATTCCTTCCCCTCCACATGCACCTTTGCTTACTCAGGGACAACAATTGGGGTTTTAGTGTCACAGAGATCAGGATGCTTAAGATGCTGCTCGGGAGGTAAAATGTAGGATCCTGTATCTGTCTTGCTCTTACCTCAACTACAGAAAGTACAAAATCTTCTACCAGCAGAAGCATCAACAAGCTCAAGCTCTAACTGTGATATTGTATAAAAACCAGGAGTGAATTGGCTAAGTGAACTTTGATTTCAACATGTGCCAAAATAAACTGATATTCTGACACCCAGCATCAGCCTAAAGTACCATCTTGGGGTAGAAAAGACAGACAGGAATCTTTCCCCTTTGATTTTTTCCCTAGGTCCAACCAACCTGCCAGTAACAGCCACAAAAATCCACGGTACTGAAAGGGACAGGGCACCTGCCTGGCCTGACCAGAGACCATGATGGTCATTTAGAAACAACCACCTTTGAAAACTGAATTTACAGGTCCATCATACATAAATCTGAGCTTTTGATTTCTTGGCTACAAAAGTGCTTTGAGAAAGATTCTAAACCCTCAGTTCACAAAACAGGGAAAATATCAAAACAGGACAAGATATGAAGAAAGTGTAAGAAAAAAAAAAAGGCCTCAAGCTTGAGCTTGGAATTTCACCAGAGTGAACTTTAAGACTAGTAGAAAACCAGTATTTGTAGCTGGAATTTGTACAGTAGATGACCATCTGGTATCTCATGTTAAGCATTTTATAGGACAAGAATTCATACATGAGTAAGTGAAAATCATTTAGGACCAAGAGCATCTTGAAATAATTTGACTGACAACTTCCAGAAACCCATTTTACTCCTGAAAACCATTTCAGTGGCCAAACTTCCAGAAGGATGCTGGAATGAACCCTACAAAAATTTAACTTTTGGACATGTGTAACCAGATGACACATTGAACAGTGACACAGCAATCCTGAGTCAAATGGCCACGGCTGAAAACCCTACCAAGGAAAAAAGGGTGACTTACAGAGTCACTCTGCTCTATTTGCAGATGTCCTAAGTTTAACACCTCAACCACAAAACATTCCAGGATTCCTTCCAGCTCTGGATCTACCAGTGGCCAGATGGCAGGTTTCAGCACCGGGTGAGGAGGGCACCGAGAGCAGCCCAGGATCCATCCCCAGGTGAGGAGGGGCACTGAGAGCACCCCAGGATCCATCCCCAGGTGAGGAGGGGCACTGAGAGCACCCCAGGATCCATCCCCAGGTGAGGAGGGGCACTGAGAGCACCCCCAGGATCCATCCCCAGGTGAGGAGGGGCACTGAGAGCACCCCCAGGATCCATCCCCAGGTGAGGAGGGCACTGAGAGCACCCCAGGATCCATCCCCAGGTGAGGAGGGCACTGAGAACACCCCAGGATCCATCCCCAGGTGAGGAGGGGCACTGAGAGCACCCCAGGATCCATCCCCAGGTGAGGAGGGGCACTGAGAGCACCCCCAGGATCCATCCCCAGGTGAGGAGGGGCACTGAGAGCACCCCAGGATCCATCCCCAGGTAAGGAGGGGCACTGAGAGCACCCCAGGATCCATCCCCAGGTAAGGAGGGCACTGAGAGCACCCCAGGATCCATCCCCAGGTGAGAAGGGGCACTGAGAGCACCCCAGGATCCATCCGCAGGTGAGGAGGGGCACTGAGAGCACCCCCAGGATCCATCTGCAGGTGAGGAGGGCACTGAGAGCACCCCAGGATCCATCCCCAGGTGAGGAGGGGCACTGAGAGCACCCCCAGGATCCATCCCCAGGTGAGAAGGGGCACTGAGAGCACCCCAGGATCCATGCCCAGGGGAGACTGGACACAGAGCACCCCAGGATCCATCCCCAGGTGAGGAGGGGCCCTGACAGCACTCCAGGATTCATCCCCATGGCCAGCACCATTCCAGCAATATCCTACAGCTGCTCCTGGCCCACCCTGGGCCTGGCCCACCATGGGAGAACTTAGTGGCACTTGTTAAGCACAAGTGAGGTCTCAGTGTCTGAGGAGACGGGAACTGCTTTTCCCAACAGGCATAAAAACGGTGTCTGCAAAGCAAAGAGAATCATCAGCCTGTGCCCACGTCTCTCTCTGGACTATCCACAGCCAGTTCCCAGCAGGAGAGGGGGGATCTGCTGTGCCACTCAAGGTTTCCTCAAACAGCACATAAAATTTGAGATTTTTTTTCTTTTTAAAGGAGAGCAGGTACAAAAATAAAAGAAATCCATATACTCTGAAAATATACTGGAAACTGCCACCACAGATGAGGTACCATTTATCCCAAACCCCCCACCCCCAAACTGCAAACATCAAAATATATATGTTTTTAAACAAAAGAAGAATATCTGGCTATTTAATCTCAGTTAAAATGACAGCACCCTTTGTTACACTTGATATTTCACACCATTAATTCTCTTCTGAAAAAAACCCAAGATATCTAACTAACCTTGATTCCTTGCTTTTCTCCTCATTCCTTAGTGCAGTAATTGTCCATCTCCATTTAAATAAATATAGCAGCTACAGCATCATAAATGTGTGGCCCTCACAACGTCAGTAACTTGATATCGTAATACAAAGAATTATCGGCACTTGACGTAGATATTTGCAAAACCAAGAAGAGAGATTAAAACTTCCAAATACTCTTCACATGAAAACCAGGTGCAATGTTACCTTGACAACTGAAGTCACTTTGCCAGTGAATTTTCTTTAGTTTTTTGGTGAAAGTAGCGAGCGAAAAGGCTTCTCAAATCCGAGTTGCCGAGCGTGGGTGGGATGAGAAGCATCCAGCAGCTTTGAGAGGAGAGTCAAAAGGCTTTGTAAAAAGGAATTTTCACCTAAATGCCAGAAGTCTACGAGAACTCTTTGTAAATTTTTTTTTTTAATTCTCTATTTTAAAACAAGATTTCTGTAAAAAGCCTAAGCTGAACCTTTCACAAACGGCACTGGTAAAGAGGTTTAGGAGAAAACTGTCAGGTCACAGACTGGGAAAATATCTGAGAGAATTACTGAGAAACCACCTTGCTCAAAGGACACTCAATCCCCTGCACCAGGTGTGTCTGAAGGTGCTGACAGGGAAGAGCCCTGGCTCCAGGGGTCCCTGATCCCTTGAGATCTGCTGAACCTCCCAACCACTCCCCACCTCCTCTCCCAGCACCCCCAGCCACTGCCCACCCTCATGACTGTTCTCAGTGCAATTTTAGCTTTGCCAAGTTAACATTTTTCCATTATTTTCCTTGATTTTGGGAGATAAAGTAAGTATCTACACTAACTGTTAGTAAAGCTCTTGCAGACAGTTGTGAGCAGCACTACAGACATTTCCATACAATATACAAATGCACAAAATACAGTACTTGGTTTTCTGGCAGAAAAAAAAGGGAATTTCATGCCTGGTGAAGCAAAACGGGCTCAGATTTTAGGCTCAAAATACAGTATATTGGCAAACAGTGGATTTGGTGAGAAAGAGGAGAGAAGCTACTTAGACCAACCCACTGGTTTTCATGTGAGAGCAGGTGGAGGTCGGGAGGGCTGGGATCACAGCAATGCCCATACAAACATCTGCAGTAAATATACTATGAACCAGTGCAAATAAAAACAGTCAAAAATGCAGTTCACGAGTTTACAAAGTGCAAAACTCCCCAGTCCCCTCGTTGAATAAACTCTCGTCTCTGACATCTTAAACATTGGTTTTAAAGTGGAATGAAAGAGTCCCATCGGTTTGTTTCACATTTCAGTGATTTAACATGTTAGAACTATCCCAGCCCTCTTTATTTGCAAAGTGAAATGAAGTTACCAATAACTTAATTTTAAAAGGAAAGTCATTATCAAAGAGGAAAAAAGCCTAAAAACTTTTATTAATTCCAGACATTTTACTGATGTCAAATAGGTTTAACTAAGCATGTAAAAACTGAGATCTTAATACAAAACCCTTTCCATTTAATTCAAATATGTTCCACATTTCACAGCCAAAAATAAGGCCAATTCCTTTGTTAAATCAAAAGACTGCAGTGACAAGTAAAGCTTGCAGAAGTCTAGAAGCATTTTTGTAATTTTTTTTTGATTTAAAAAAGGAAAATTCAAGATTCCTTCTGACTATAAAACTTTCCTTTCAAAATTAAGGCTTTTACTTTGTCCTTTTAAAATCCTGGAGGTGTCCATTCTCCCACGGTCCGTGGTACAGACACTGCTTCAGTACAGCTCAATGGACACAGTTTTTTCTTTAGAATGCTTATTGCACTAAAAGATAGCAAAACAAGTTGTCAGTTTCTTTTTTTAAAAATAAACATGGTTACATTTCTAAAAAATAAAAGTTGATGTTGACCATATGTTCTGTAATAATTAAATTAAAGCATTATTATTACTCTAATAAATATAAAAGAAACAAAAGGAAGCTAAACTTCAAACACACATACGTATGAATCACATTAAGGTGTGAGAGGCAGCAAGTAAACTAGCAGGTTTCTTTTTTTTTTTCCAAAAAGACCTTAGCTCTAAAGTTTCAGTTCTGGTGGTTACTGTATGTTATCCCAGAAAACCTGGGACATTGGATCTCACGTGAAGCTTCAACAGATTGGACTTGCCAGATAGGAAAAAATTGAAACTTTTGGACTAGGTGAAACAGCAGCTTTAGTAAATTCCCCAGGGAGCAAGAAGAGTTGGGTCACTACTGCCTGCACATGAACCACGAGCTTCTTGGATTGCTTTTGAAAGGGAACTCTTGGAGCTGAGAACTCCAAAGCTGTGAGAAAAGACACAAAGGCAGCCGTTGGCTAAATTAGGTTCAAATTACTGGGTTAGTGTGCAAAACATCTTTCCCCCTCACTGTTTTTTAGCACATTCCAATGCACTTGGATATGTTCACATTCAAATGCTCGATGGCAATACTGAGAGAGAGACTCAGTACACGGGGGTTAAAAACTTAATTATTTTCTTTTTTTGCACACTTTCCTCCTCCAAACAATCACTGTGATTGTTCCTAAAAGCTGGTTTGCTTTTTGTTTTAAATTCCACAATAGCTTTTAGTTTATTATTACTATTTATTTTCTTCTTTGCTTTTTCTTTTTTTTTTTTGCAACAATAGTTGTGCTGCCGAGCAACTTGAGGTAAAGGCAGAAGAGGGTTAAACTACAAGAAATAATAATTAAAAACAAAAAAATGATGGTGGTGCTTCCCATGGGAGCCCACCCAAAAAAGCAGTTGGCTGGTTTCATATTGCATAATAGTGCTGTGTTCCTGGATGAAGTAAACAATCTTCCTCGTGTCAATTTAAGGGTGAGCCTCTCGCCCCTGCACAGCGTCAGCTCCAGCACGATGGGAGGCACAGCCCCTAAACCAACCCCTGGAAACATACATTGTATGTGGCTTAAGTTCTCAGTTCTCCTCTCCGTGAGTGTCTCCTGGGTCACCGACTAAGCGAAGTACATCGTGCGTAAGGTGTCTTGGTGAATCTGTACAGCCTTCGCCAGGGCCTGGGGGTCTCGCCCGTTGCTCTGTCCTGACACGTGGCTCCCTTCAGCACTGCAGGGAACGAGGGAGAGACAGGCAGGGCTGTGAATTGTATGATTTCAGATCAAAAAGCTGCTCTTGAATCTCCTCCAATGGAGTCACTGAGACCTCTGAGATCAGAGTCTAACTGTGCTGGATCCCCACCTTGTCACAAAGCCCAGAGTGCCACATCCACCTGCGATGGGGACTCCACCACCTCCCCTGGGCGCCTTCCAATGCCTGACTGCCCTTTCCATGGAGAAATTCCTCCTGATGCCCAACCTGACCCTCTCCAGCACAACTTGAGACCGTTCCCTCTCCTCCTGTCCCTGTTCCCCCGACCCACCCCGGTTCCCCTCTCCTGTCAGGGATTGCAGAGAACAAGAAGGTCCCCCCTGAGCCTCCTTTTCTCCAGGCTGAGCCCCCCCAGCTCCCTCAGCTGCTCCTCATGTGACTCTCCAGACCCTTCACCAACATTCAGCAGAGCAACACAGCACCAGTAACAGAACTGGATATTGAGGAAAAGCAACTCTTTCATTCACCCAACAACCTCGAGGCTTTTCACAACCCCTTCACCGTGGCTGCTCAGCTTGTTCATCGAAAAATAAGCCTGTTATAAATATATTGATGGCTTGAAGCTTAAAAAATATTTCTGACGTATGGAGTTAGATAAGTGGAAGCACTTAACATTTGCTTCATTCATGACTACTCTGATCCCAAAGCACAAAACTAAATGCGCCGCTTGATTCCCTCAGGCCACGTCAAAGTCAAAACAGAGTATTTCAGTGAACTAAATTAATTCTATTAATCTGAGTGTTATTCTGTAGAATCCGCCAACCCTCCCTGGCCTGATGCAGAGCAGCAATGTCAGCAATGATGATCATAGAATCATAGAATTGATTGGGTTGGAAAAGCCCTCCGAGATCATCAAGTCCAACCCTTGGGCCAACTCCAGTCCCTTTACCAGATCATGACACTCAGTGCCACGGCCAAGCTCAGTTGAAAAACCTCCAGGGATGGGGAATCCACCCCCTCTCTGGGCAGCCCATTCCAATGCCTGAGCACTCTCTCTGCAAAGAAGTTTTCTCTGATCTCCAAGTTAAATTTCCCCTGGCAGAGCTTGAGCCCATCGTGCCCCCTTGTCCTATTGCTGAGTGCCTGGGATCTTAAGGCTGGTCCCAGAAGTAACAAAATCCAACAGCAAACCCCACGGTAATTACCTGCAGTCAGGAGGCTTTAGGCTTGACAGTGCAACGAAGGTCAGTGGGGACACAAACCTGAGCACACACTGACATTTACCTGTCGTGTTCTTTGTCCACCAGGTGGTACCTGGCCCTGAATGCCACCAGGTGAGCGTAATAGGCCGGGGCAGGGATGGAGACGGAGCGGGTGCAGCGCACGTAGGTGTGGCACAGCTGGTACGTGAGGAGCTGCAGCTCATCCGCAGTGAAACAGTTGTCATCCCACAGCACATGGTAGTGGGAGGGCCGGCTGGTTCCCTGTGAGAGGGGGACATCCATTCACTCACCTGGCTTTCCATACAAACCAGTTCAGAAAGGGTCAGACTGGCCAGTCTGAACTCCTACGGAACAGCAGCCAAGGAACATTCAGGCTCATGTGAGCCCTAAATGTATTTAAAGATTAAACAGTAACACTTAGACAATTATATTGCTCTAATTATTCTTACTTGGATAAAACCCCACATGCCTTCCACATAACCTTCAGTGATCACCTTCACTTCAATCATCACCTGTTCCCAACGTGACCAAACCCTGACACCACCTCTTACTCACCTTCAATTAAACTGTTGCTCACCACATTTCCCAGAGAAATAACCACTGCTTTTACCTCTTTCCAATTCCTGAACATCCTAATTTCAACTATGAACACTATAAACTACAGTTAAATCTTACAGTGCAACTGAATTGGGTCAACAGTTGTGCTCTAGCCAGGCTACAAGTCTCTCTTTTTAAAACAAGTATCTAAAGTATAAATTTAATTGAGGTTTTTTTGTGGCTTGCTGTATTAAAATATAAATTAAAATGAGCTGAAACTACATTTGGCATTTCTGCTTCAACTTAAATTAATACAGCTTTTTTCCCAAAGGGCCAAAAAGCAGCTTGCCCAGACAGGGATAGACAAAAATCATTGCCAATGATTCAAAACTGGAAAAGAAATCATGCCCATCCAACCTAAACATGAAAAAATTAAAGAGTTAATTTTTTCCATTTTAAGCAATATCCTGAAAGAAGCAGCAAGTTCTATTTTCAGAAACAACAAAGGTACCAAAAAAGTGCCCTCTTCAACATAAACTTTAAAAAGCATCACTTACCATCAGTGCAAGTTTAAAGGTGCAGCAGAGACTGCATCTTAAGCAAATAACACCCTTAGTCTCAAAATAACGTGGTATCTCATATTAAACTGAGCTAAAATGACACTTCCCTCCTAAATAATTGTTTGCAGAGAAAAACCACAAGTTCTAAATGCACATTTACTTACAAAGAAAGAAGCAACTGTACCTGTATTCCAGCATGGCTACAGAGGTAAAAATCAAACTCGTAGGGATGTGTAATGTCTGTATCTACAGTTGTCCCAGCTGGAATGTTGCCACTCCGTCCGACCTAGGGAAAAGTTTGTTAAGTGCAGCCTCAGCTGCTCACACAGCTCAGAATTAATAGAAAATACAAGTTTCTATTCACCATTGGCAAGGATTTGGCACATGAAGTGCCTCAGAACTGTCTGGAATGTGCCACTCCACAGCCTTGGAGGCTTGACAAGGACACTGGATGGCTCTCCAGCACCTCAACACTGCACCTGCAGCACTTCACAACTTTCCATCTCACACTCAAGAGCTGAACAGACATTTGTATTTTAGAATTGTCAGCTTCAGTTTGGATCGACTAACTCAGGAAAAAAGCTCCATCATTTTGCATTTTCTTCTGTTCCAATTGCTGGGGATTAGTCCTGGTTACTCACATGAATATCAGCTCCAGTGGGGATGTTTTTTAACATAATTAACAAAGGTTTGTCAATTTGGGGCCACATTTCATCAATCCAACACTTCCCTGAGTGCACAGACAACCAGATGGACACAGAAACCCACACTATAATTTCTGCAGCAGCTTAAGAGCCTGGCATGAAGTTTTCCCATAAGGCTCCTGAAGGAGGGCAGTGATTACCCTTTCTGTTCTGTCAGCACAGAACAACCGCGTATGGTGTCGCTTCTGCACCACAATGTAGGTTATTCCAGGCTGGTAATCCTTCTCCAAACTGATGCAGGCTTCTCTAATGGCCAGCAGCTCGTAATACAAAACCTATGAGCACAAGGACAGAAGAGTTTAGGTTTTCCTTCCATTGTATTCTACACACAACACCTAATAAAGAGGTTGTAGTTAACACTAAGTGCAACTTTGCCTTAGTAATCTTAGGAAACACCTAGAAATCCGTGGTTTCCCAAGTTCTAAGACTTCCCCTTCCAGCCAGGAAAGAAACAGCAGCTCCTCTTACACAACATGATTAAGAAATTCTCCACTTTTAAGTCTCAATTACTTTGTGCTACCTTGGTGTAAATGTGAGCAACTCAAACAGCACAAAACAAGACCTGGAGTGACTGTGGGGTAACAAAGCCCCTCCAGAAACCCCCAGCTGAACCCACCTGTCTGAACTGCCCCTCAGAGACCCCGTCCCTGTAGAAGATGATACGGGTGGGCTTGAACCGTGTTGACTTGTAGAACTGGATGAGCAGCTCCCTGACCATGGAGGCCAAGTCCTGGATGATCTCCTGTCGGGGCCGCTGCACCCTCACCGTGGCACAGTACCGGCTGGGATGGGCATCCATGCTGCCTACAACCTGCAGGGAGAGCACAGCAGTGAAGCCTTCAAGAGCCAATTGATCCAACACAAAAACAAAAGATAGCAAGAAAACCCCCAAGAGCAGCAAGTTTCAAGTGAAAGATACTTGTGTTAAACAAGAGTAACACTTTAAATGGGAAAACTGAAGTAGGAAGAGGTTTAAGACTTTCTGAGAAGAGGTAATAAAACTTGCCCCCAAACACCCTGAAATGAATCAGCAGAATTTGGCTTCCTTTCTTTCCCCATCTCACTAATGCAATATTCTTATAATCCAGACAGACCTTTTTCTGCAATTCTCACTTTTTACACAGTCAAAGACCTTGGTTTCCCTTAGTTACTTTAAACACAGACACAGTTTCTGTAACTACAATCAATGGCAACCAAAATGCCAAAGGGACAAAACAGGAGAGGACTGACCACGCCTCCAACCACCACCTACATCTCCTGGTCTGTACAGCACAAAAGGTAAGAAGTATCAAAAAACATTTCTGCCAAACCAGGCCTTTAGTTACATTTTTGTCCTTTAAAAAGATAAGAATGTCATTAGCCAACATCACTGAGCTGCATTATTTTCTTGAGAACATTTTTGCAGAAATACATTATTTAGCAATGCTATTTTACCTTGATTTAAAAATTAAAGAGCTAAGAAACCAGTCTGAAATATCAAGGAGTGATTTTTTCTTTTAAAGACATGATTTTTAATGTCACTGGGAATGTGTACAAAGAACTGGCATAAGCCCTGACAGAAATTTGACACAGACATAGTCCATGAGCTGCATTTAGCATTCTAACATTTACCTAAGATGAAAAAACACATTAATTTTAATAAAACTCACAGCAGCGATGGAGGGCTTCTTTCCATCTCCAGCTGGAGGGTGAGTGACATCAGCTCCCAAAAAGATCACTGGCTGCTGGAACACAGAAGGTCTTCAAAAAGAAAAAAGTGCTAAGTCACACTCGTAGCTGAGCAGCTGCCGCAAGGTCGTTGCTCACTGGGGGGGGTTGTTTCTGTCTCAGCCTTATCAGGTACTGGGGCCAAGGCTCAACAATGGGATCTTTGTGCACAGGAGGTGAACTTGGAACCCTCCCCAGCAGAGAGTCCAAAACACACTGTGAACACACTGCCAGAACTGGGGCAGGATTCTGGTGGGGAACAGCCAAGGAGCTGTTCCAGGGGGGATTCTGGTGGGGAACAGCCACGGAGTTACACCTCAGTGGTACATCCAGCTGCTTCCAGAGCCTGCCAGGCTGCAGGTGATCACAGCAGTGCCTGGAGGTCACCCAAGCCCCTCTGAGGTACAGCGTCAGCCCTGCAGCTGGGGGCAGTGGCACACACATCATTCTGGCTTACAGGACTTGAGCAGCAGGATGGTCTCCCAGGGCCTTTAAAATATTCTCCCACACCACTGTTTCACATTTCAACTTTGATACTGATCAAACTTGGCTTTAAGACCAAACTCACAGGCCAACAACCACTCAGAACCTGTGCTGGACAGAAATGAACTCTACCTCAAATATCAGGTACTGTTACCAGAGGAATGTTTCACCTTAAAACTTGGCCATGTTTAAATTTTGGGTGCTGAGTAGCAAATGGAACCACACCTGTTAAAAGAAAGCCCAAGCCAGGCTCCAGAGTCTTACCGTTGATGAGGTACAAGGATGTTGTTGATTCCTCCTAGTTTAACATTAATCTTCAGGCACAGATTTGAGAGGGTCTGTGGAGATGTTTTTATGACGTTCTTGACCTGAACACACTGTGTGGCCATTCCCAACAATGTGTCTCCCACGCGCTTCACCTCCGCTGAGGAGCAAATATGAAGAGACAACCTGAGTCCATCTGAGGTTATTGCTGCATTCAGATCTCTGATAAATCACAATAATCTCTCTGCACATACTCCGCAGTAACTTCCAACCCATCTGCACCCTCAGAGCTGCTTCCAATTTATCTCCAGACACAAAACATTGTTTCTAACACCTAAATAATGGACTTGAATAATTTTCTAACACACACCAAGCAGCAAATTTCTCCCAACAACACCCGACCAAACAGGCGAAGACAGAGGGGTGCCCTTACCATACACAGGTGTTTTCCCTGGCAGGATGACAATGATGAGCTGAAGCCCTGAATAGGTGTTCTTGAGGTGTCTGAACATGGGCTCCACACTGTCTGCACCCTGGGCATACTTGCAGAAGCAGGGCTGGCCCTGGATGGGCATCCCGGCGTCCTTGGAGATCTTGCGCAGCTGGTCTGTGAAACCCCTGAAGAGAAGCAGGTTTTTGGATTTTTGCAACAGCAACAGCACACAATAACAAGGCAGAAGGGGATGGAAGGTCTGTGTTAGTCAAGTGAAGAAAATTTCAAAGAGCTTGTGAAGCAGCGTTTTAAAAACATTCACTATGTGGAGGCTGTGCAGCTGTGGACACCACAGGCCAAAACAGGGGAAATACATTTAGGAACCTTTAGTACTTCCCTCATGATATCAGAAGGGAGTGTATAAAAAGCAGTGGTGTCACAGGACCAAACACCTCATGGTGCACCCAGGTAGAGTTTTGAGTACAGCTTCCAGCAAGGAAGCAAACCAGCCTGGATTCTCCCCTTAACATCTCAGATGATTAAACTCGGGTAAAACACTGCAGCAAGTATCCAAACCAGCCTGGATTCTCCCCTTAACATCTCAGATGATTAAACTCGGGTAAAACACTGCAGCAAGTATCCAAACCAGCCTGGATTCTCTCCTTAACATCTCAGATGATTAAACTCGGGTAAAACACTCCAGCAAGGACACAAACCAGCCTGGATTCTCTCCTTAACCTCTCACATGATTAAACTCGGGTAAAACACTCCAGCAAGGACACAAACCAGCCTGGATTCTCTCCTTAACATCTCAGATGATTAAACTCGGGTAACACTCCAGCAAGGACACAAACCAGCCTGGATTCTCTCCTTAACATCTCAGATGATTAAACTCAGGTAAAACACTCCAGCAAGGACACAAACCAGCCTGGATTCTCTCCTTAACATCTCAGATGATTAAACTTAGGTAAAACACTCCAGCAAGTATCCAAACCAGCCTGGATTCCCTCCTTAACATCTCAGATTATTAAATTAAACCCAGGTAAAACACTCATTAGGAATTCTATACTCGCATTTCACTTCAGTAAAGGAACAGTCCGAAGCCTGAACCACGACATGCCTTACTTCAATATTTCTTCTCTGCATTGTCTCTGTGTTGCAAAGCAGGCTATAGCCCACATCTTGATCTCCACCCCAGTGTGGAACTGCTTCCCTCGCATGTCCCACACGCCGTGGCTCGGCGTCGCCACGGTGCGGTTCTGGGGAAACAAAAGCAACAGACACTCAGGTGATGCAAGAGAAGCTGCCTGGTTTAGCCAAGGTGCACAGGGAATCACTGCTGGAAATGGAGGCCAAAGGGAAAGGCAGAGCTCACCCGTCCCCCGTACTGCAGCATCGGGGCCGGCAGCACACGCCCCGTCACATGGGCCATCTCATCCCGCACTTTGAACTGGAACTCCTGGACAAATGGATCCGCATCGTAATTCGCACTTCTCACCTAGAAGAAGAGATTTCCCATGTTACAGAAGTATCTGACTCGAAGTAATAGACAACAGACTAACAGGAACATTGCAGAAGTGTTCTACAACAATTTCATTGGAAAAGGCTCAGATTTAACTGCTCCACACAATCCCCAGTGAAAGCAATTACTACCATGAGTGATCTTGGATGGCATGTTGTTTTGTTCCCACTTGTTACTCAAGTGCTCATTTGTAGTTTGCCTATTGAAAAGCATTTTGTTTCCTCACAGTAAACAAAACACCTACTTGGAATTAATTGTAGAGAGGGTAACACAAGAGCCTGTACTATGGACTCATGCTATTGTTGAAGGCCATTATAAATAAATCCTATTAAAAAAGTAGTTACAATCTGTTAAGGACAAGAAGGAATGGAAAGACTAGGCTGGTATATAAGAAGTTTTTCATGGATGTAATGCAGCCCAGTGTCACACCAAGCTGGGATCAGGGAACTCACCAGTCTGCTGATCTCCTCCTGCCTGTCTGGGGCAGACCTGGCTGTGGCTTTGATCATGGTCGATGTTTGATTGTCCGTGAGCTTCTTGATGCACCTCTGGCCAGCCACGATGTTGCACACCTGAATGGGAAACCAGAGGCATTAATTCACAACAGGAGCCCTAAGAAACAGATCCCAATGCCCCCCCCACACAATACCATGCTGTCACTGTAAACCACAACCCCAAAGTGTCTAAGCAACTGCATATTCTTTCTTGCAGTTTTAAACATTAAAGCACTTTAACACAGTCTTTAGTGAAATTAGAGTAATGAATACGTAAATCAGCCAACAAGTTCATACTGCAAAAAGCACTGATTCTTAACTTTTTGCAAACTGAAAAAACCTTCTAATTTATCAGTCAGGCCCTTACTTCTAAAGGCAGGTAGGTGTGTTTTTGTTCTTGTCCCACTTGCAGGCAAGGAAGGTGAGGGTATTTCAGCTGGAGGTTGTACTTCTCTCTGAAATACTGTGCTACTGTCCTCTCCACAGTCTGGCCATTTTCCAGCTGTAAAGGAAAGCTGAAAAGACAGACATTTTAGTCAAATCTAAGTTGTCAAATACCACCATCTCTGAAATGAATCAAAACACTGATGAGCTGTTACACGCTCAGTGTGAAGCTGCCACACACTTCATGCTCTGACAAAAAGCCTCTTACGTTTGGTGACTTGCAGGTCGTCTGGTTACGTTACAGACACGGTACTTCCTTCTCATCGTCCCACAGTGAGTCACTTCTACCTTCAGACCTGCGGGAAAGCATCAAAACACTTGATGTCAGAACTACCCAAAAATGTGCACAGCAGAAAAGGTCTCACTTGATAGAACACAACAGCTTTGGGGTCAGCACCAAACAGCACAAACGTAAGAAATTGTTATTCTCTAAACATTTTGGCTTCCATTATAATTTGAGTTCTGACTAATCCTCAATATGTATAATACTTAACGTTCAGTGTCTTCTGAGTTTCCTGCAGCAGTTTCATTTAACAGGCACTGACTGAAGCCAGAGGGCTGTTTTCACCATATCCTCTTGTTCTCATTCTCAGTCTTGAACACC